>NC_138742.1:31998790-32663790 GCF_965113295.1 Leuciscus leuciscus | reverse complement strand
GTTTTTGTATATGAACTCTGGTGGTGATGCACTCTAAAAACTTTTAATATTATTTACTAAATTTTTTTGTTGAAACATTTTTACACTTAGAATATTGATTAGATTTTTAAGCAGTGAAATCAATTACATACACTGTATTAACTGAGTAAATGTAAGTAAAACTAATTAAATAGATCTGAGTAACTGCATTTGGTACATTAACAAATACAATTGAGTAGAAATAATTGGGGGGAAAACATTTAAAAACAAATATTTATGAGTAATATTAACTGTGTTTATATGCCAGTAATTTTAACTTTTTTATTTCCTCTAAACCTTTGTAAAAAATATTCCATACAACCACAGGTATAACTATGACATTGGCCTTTATTGTCGATGAGTAGCCTACAGCAATACAGCATATGTTATACTATTTTTAACACGTATACAATATTGCCTACATTTAAACTCATGTAAGAAACATTTTCGAAGTAAAAATTTAACATTTAGACCTAAACATTCAAGTAATTCAAGTGTAATCAACCGATCTGTTATCCAGTATCCACCGGATCAGCGCTGGTTCCGGTGCCGGAGATGGACTCGCCTCTGCGGGGAAACCTCTAACTTTACACCGCCGTCCTGCGTCACTCACGGCCGAGAGATGCTGCGACGCGAATGGCTCAATCACCTGCCAATAAACACACAGTGCACAGTTCTGAGGACATTTTATCATCCAAATTAGTTATTTGGGGGGTGGCTGTGCGCATTGTTTTACAGTAATTGAGTAAACTTAATACATTTCTTATGCGTGTTAAATATGAATAATATTGAGTTTATTTAAGTAATATTTGTGGTTCTTGAAACAGATCAGTTTAATTATCCATTCTCAAATATGGTGATGGAAATTTCACAAATATATTAGCTCAGTGTATTTTAAATAAATAACTGGTTAGTCAAATACTAAATTATTTTTGTGAAAAACTTCAAACTTTTTATTAACTGTAAATTTCAGACAAAATTAATTGTTGGAGTTTTAGTCAATTATTTCGGTATGTTCAACTCAAACTATCAAGTAAATGATATTCAGAGATTTTATTAAGTGAATAAAGTTAATTATTGCTGTGATATTTACTAAGCCACTGAATTTTTTTTATTTTTTTATTTTTTTATAATTTTTTATTTATTTTACCCATAAGAATCACTTGGACATTTAGGAAAGTTTTATGTTTGTAGGTTAAGAATAGAACTGTTGTATACCATAGAGTACTGTGATAAAGTTTAGAGAAATTGTCACAAATAAAAAGGAAATCTAGTGATGCAGGATTTAAAATGAAAACTATTTATATGTGAAATATGCAACTGTATCTTGTAGAACACACTCTAATAAATGTGTGCTTGTGTGTGTAGTTTAAATGTTGTGTTTCATCTAAGGCTGATTATACAGTATATACAGTAACCATGATTGACTACAGGCGTAGGGCTCGACTTAGGACAAGATAAGAACAAGCATGAGTGAAGTAAAGCCTTATACTGATTGGTAAACTGCACTGTGTTTTATACACGTCCATGCTGGACATTCATATTAAATTAGTATTATTTTCCTATGTTTTTACATCATGAAAATCTATATGGCTTCAGTTGTATGTAGGACATATATGACATAATATGATTACAGTAAAAATATATTAATATTATACAATTTATATATGTGGTTTTTGCAGCATATATGTCCCTTACAATATTCTGTTGGAGCAAAGAATCACAGGAGTTTTTAGCAAACCTTTTCCATATGGGTAGACCACTGTATGTGCAGCTTTGTGTTGGTTGGGATGTACATTGTTTTTGTGGGAAAAATAAAATATATTTGTTACCATGTATTTGTGTGTTCTGAGTATAAAAACAATATTCTCAAATATTTTACAACACACTTATGTATGTACTGTCTGTAGTAAGTGTAACACTGAACAAAAAAAGGTCATTATGATGAATGGAGAAGAAGTGTTTTCCATTCATCATAGTGTTTTACATTGAGCACATCAGTGTTCAACTGGTTCTTATAAATGTCTATTCATATGATGGTTTGTGTGTGTCATTTGAAAACAAAATACCATTTTGAGAAGAAATAACATTGTTTTGAATGTAAAGTTTCATTTTGCAGGAGAATTGAGGGGTTTTGCCCATTGTGTGTGTTTTTTTGGATTTGTGTGTAGAGTTCTGAGAATATGAGGCATGCTTTCAGAAAATGTGTGTAAACAATCGAGAAAAACTGTAACAGCACTGACTGCTCAATAGATTTTGACTGGTTGCAGGTTCATATCAACAAAGAACAAGAATTACAGTATCACAGAGACAAAGGACAAGTTTGTGATATGTAGGGTACAGTCAGAGCCGCCTTAACCTAATGTTAGGCCCCGGGGCTGAGAGGTTTTGTAGGCCCCCCATCCCCTCAATTTAAAGAGTCTCATTTTAAAAAAGTGTAATAGCCTATCTAGGTAATCTACATCACAAAATGCATTAGTTTCTTTTGAGACCTACAACAGTGATTTTTTTAAATATTGTTTTTCATTTTAATATTGTTATTAACATATCACTGAGCACATAAACACAAGACACTTTATTTAACAACCACACACAGCAACTAAATTTCAACTTTATGCAAATGAGAAGCGATTTTCGCGAGCGACGACCAATAGGAAAGAAGCCTTTCAGTGGAGCTCAGCTCCCGTCACCTTCTCGAGTGCAGTGCAGGCAAGACAGAGGAGTTCGAGGGCGATTTCACTGTTTTATATGATTTACTGTAACTAACCACAAACATGGATATAATAAATGTATGCATGGAAAAGAAACTGTCGACAGTCTCAGTGAGTTTAATTCATACATTTATAGTTCGAGTGTTGTAGTTTTATGATGCAAGTTTAGCACTGCTGCAGTTCATTTTACAGTGCATTATGTTGACTATAGGGACAAGAAAATGTATTAGCCTATTTGTCAAATTCGGATGACGTTTTAGTAATTGATGACAGTATGAGTGAGTTTAATTTGTAGATTGATCGATCGTTAATCTAGTAAATGATTTAATCCCTGAACACTGCTGTGTGTAATATAAAAACACTCTCCCAACAGCATACTGTTTCTTTTGAGCCTAATTCCTAGTCAAATTAAAATGATATAGTCAGAGCCGCCTTAACCTAATGTTAGGCCCCGGGGCTGAGAGGTTTTGTAGGCCCCCCATCCCCTCAATTTAAAGAGTCTCATTTTAAAAAAGTGTAATAGCCTATCTAGGTAATCTACATCACAAAATGCATTAGTTTCTTTTGAGACCTACAACAGTGATTTTTTTAAATATTGTTTTTCATTTTAATATTGTTATTAACATATCACTGAGCACATAAACACAAGACACTTTATTTAACAACCACACACAGCAACTAAATTTCAACTTTATGCAAATGAGAAGCGATTTTCGCGAGCGACGACCAATAGGAAAGAAGCCTTTCAGTGGAGCTCAGCTCCCGTCACCTTCTCGAGTGCAGTGCAGGCAAGACAGAGGAGTTCGAGGGCGATTTCACTGTTTTATATGATTTACTGTAACTAACCACAAACATGGATATAATAAATTTATGCATGGAAAAGAAACTGTCGACAGTCTCAGTGAGTTTAATTCATACATTTATAGTTCGAGTGTTGTAGTTTTATGATGCAAGTTTAGCACTGCTGCAGTTCATTTTACAGTGCATTATGTTGACTATAGGGACAAGAAAATGTATTAGCCTATTTGTCAAATTCGGATGACGTTTTAGTAATTGATGACAGTATGAGTGAGTTTAATTTGTAGATTGATCGATCGTTAATCTAGTAAATGATTTAATCCCTGAACACTGCTGTGTGTAATATAAAAACACTCTCCCAACAGCATACTGTTTCTTTTGAGCCTAATTCCTAGTCAAATTAAAATGATATAGTCAGAGCCGCCTTAACCTAATGTTAGGCCCCGGGGCTGAGAGGTTTTGTAGGCCCCCCATCCCCTCAATTTAAAGAGTCTCATTTTAAAAAAGTGTAATAGCCTATCTAGGTAATCTACATCACAAAATGCATTAGTTTCTTTTGAGACCTACAACAGTGATTTTTTTAAATATTGTTTTTCATTTTAATATTGTTATTAACATATCACTGAGCACATAAACACAAGACACTTTATTTAACAACCACACACAGCAACTAAATTTCAACTTTATGCAAATGAGAAGCGATTTTCGCGAGCGACGACCAATAGGAAAGAAGCCTTTCAGTGGAGCTCAGCTCCCGTCACCTTCTCGAGTGCAGTGCAGGCAAGACAGAGGAGTTCGAGGGCGATTTCACTGTTTTATATGATTTACTGTAACTAACCACAAACATGGATATAATAAATTTATGCATGGAAAAGAAACTGTCGACAGTCTCAGTGAGTTTAATTCATACATTTATAGTTCGAGTGTTGTAGTTTTATGATGCAAGTTTAGCACTGCTGCAGTTCATTTTACAGTGCATTATGTTGACTATAGGGACAAGAAAATGTATTAGCCTATTTGTCAAATTCGGATGACGTTTTAGTAATTGATATAGTTGTATAATATCACTTGTGGTGGTGTTTTGTATAGATGTGGCCAGACGAGCAGTCTCGCCTCATTCGCGCCGCGGGACCTCTAGACGCGCGTAAACGCGTCTTTACAACACTGAAATCACTCGCGCCAGACGCTCTATTCGCGTTTGGTGTGAACGCACCTTAACAATAACATTAGAGCGACAGCACTACCAACGCCCACAAGCGACTAGCGACATACAGCGACAAAATCTGACAAGTTAAAACAAAATGACCTTTTCAGCTCATCATGAACCTGAACATGGGAGGCCCCTGAACTTGGGAGGCCCCTGGGCTTCAGCCCAGGTAAGCCCGTACATTAAGGCGGCCTTGGGTACAGTACTGTAAAAATATGGAACAATGAGGAGAAAAAAAATTGCAAAGAGCAAAGCAGAGTAGTAATTTCTGATCAATTTTGATAGAACATGTTTTCGTTCATCATAAGGAAAAATCGGAAAAATATGAAATTTGTTTTGAGATTAAAAATGTTCTTCTCCCTGAGAACTATATGTTTTGAACAATGTTTTCTAGTTTTTGGTGTATTGTTAACTGACTGCTTTGTATATCATTTTGATCACTTTGTCTATGAACTGAGAGCAGTGTTTGCTTTTGAACACAGGTAAAACTGTTTTGAGGCGAAAGTTTCATTTTGCAAGAGGAGTCAGAGGTTTTGTGAATAGTGCTTGAAGATGAGGGTTTGTGTTTAATGTTTTCAGGAAATTGAGCAAGGTTTCAGAAATTGTGTTCTAGCAATTGAGAAAAACTGTACATTAGTGGTCATTAGTAATACACAAATGGTAGATTTGCATCAGTTGAAACATTCCTTTTCTTGCAACGAGCATATACCAGCTGTACACATCTGAAGTATCATCCTCATTGGCACATCTCTGTGAACATTGCATATCTCTAAGCAAAATAGAACTCTACCAGTTCTCTGCTCAGCACACAAGAACAAACATAGACTGACTTCACAAAATACATTACGAAATTATAAAGAAAAATTAAACAAAAAAAAAGAACATTAAACAGTACATTTTTAGTCTTCAGGCGGACTGCGGTAAACCTCAGGATAAACAGAGAGACTAATATTAGCGTAGACGCCATTCTTCTTATGATGTAACGAGTACATCAGGATTTATGGGAAGTGTTCCCGGTTCCGGCTGGCCTAATCTATGCAGCCTAACATTGAATTATAGAAGTCTGTAATGTATTATGTGTATGCTAGGTCAAAGAGATGTGTCTTTAGTCTAACTTTGAAGTTGTGTCAGATAGATAGCAACCATCGAAACAATGATAAATCAATGTTAATATGTACATTTTTATTTGAGTTTGTGATCTTTGATCATTTATTGCAAAGAAAGAAACAGAGATAATCAGGTGCAATAGTTTTCAGCATCATAATTCACTAATCTTACCACTGACCAAAAGTGGTAATTTGTTATTAATTAGTTCTAGTCACAAACAATACTTTCTGGCCACAGATCAGACTTTCTGACATTTAGATTTTTAAAACACATTAAAGGAAAAGCATTATTTAAATACACATGCAGACATCAAGAATCAGCATATGAAACTCAACAATGGTGACATGCTTCATGCTGCAATGCATGCTGGGATCCACCATAGTATAAAACCAGCATGCATGAAGCATCTCACCATTACTGAGATTTGTATGATGATTCTTGATGTCTGTGTGTCTAAAACAGAAAATTCTTGCTTTGTAATTTAATAATCAAAATTCTGATTATTTGATCTGTTGCAAGAAAGAATTGATAGTGTATATTATATTCATTATATTTACTGATAAAGAAAATCTATTTTTGTTCAGGGGTAAAATTAGTAAACTAGTCTACTTCTAATTATGCTGAAAACTGTTTCACCTGATTAACTTTGTTTCTTTTTTTGTGCAACAAAATATATGTTTTGATAAACACTGTTACAAAGACCTGAAACACACATAAAAGTCTAACCGTCCAACTAAAGCAAACACTGAAGTACACACAAATATTTTCAATAAAACATCAACTACTAAACCTCTGTTAATTCTCAAAATAAAAAACTGATTAATTGTCTTATTTAGTTTGCAGTTGATTTCAGGCTTTAAGTGATGTTGAACCATAAACACATTGTAACATTGACTCAATGCCATTATCATTGATTTATGGATGAAATTTCGAAAAATGTCAACATTAATTGCGGGAGCAAAAGAGATATTGATTCAGTGCCGTGAACATTAACTGCCATTATAACTCTCATCCCGGTGTAAAACTAACAGCACTCAGTGTTTATATGGCCACCAGCGGGTGTTAGAAGCAACACCGGAGCAGTGTTAGAGTTAAAGTGATTCACTGAGTGATGATTGAACATTAGTGATGTTAACAAGCAGAATCACTGAAAGAAAGATTCTCTGTTTAAGTGTTTGATGGAGTTGGGCTCTTGATCCTTGACTTTTTAACATTATTATTATTATTCTGGTTGGTGTAATTGTGTGTTTGTAAGGCATGTTTGTTATAGCAAAGAAAACCCAGATTCTACTTGCCTGAATCAATGATCCCACTTAAAGAGATTTGATCATATGGATGATGTGTTGTTTTTACATTATTATTTAAAGCAGCCCTGTGACCTTTTTAGCGTTTAGATCTAATGACTGTTGTATCATTCAGACACACACATCAAGAATCAACATATGAATCTCAACAATGGTGACAATCAAACAGACAAACAGAGCTTTGAACATCATAAAGCAAGCTACTAAAAAGTCACACCAAAAGAGCAAAAAGAAAAAAGTCAAATTAACAGAAATTACTAAGAGAATTCAGCTCATAATTTATTCATGCCGCATAGTAGAGCCTGAGCTTCAGTTCAGGATGAGTAGAGAAACACTGATGATATGATGTGTGTTGCTTTATTTAAATACACTAACTGTGTAGTTACTGATGCAGTGAGATATAGTCACAGTAAATCATGTATGAAGTTAACTGGTCATTAATCTTGAAAGCGAATAAAAATCATAAGCACAAAAATCTTTTTTATGCAGATTTAAGTTTAAACACAAGTTAATCACACAGTCTCACTCAGACATCCAGATTCTGCATATGAATCACAACACCGGTGACGACCAAAACAAAAAAAGCTTCATGCTGCAATGCATGATGGGTGGCTTCATATTTAATACAAAATTTCCAAGTTAATTTGTTTTTATTGTCACCATTGTTGCAGCCATCAGTGGTTGTAGAGAGCTGTGGTGAGGAGACCTGAAGCCCCAGCCAGCAGCGATCAACCTGAAGCTTTCGCCTGCACTCCCACTGAAGCTCAGGAGTCTTCATCTGACTGGGAGACCTCTGGGAGACTGAGTCGCTGCTGGAAGAGGTGTTAGAGAGGACACAGGTCTGATCAACCTGAAGCTTTCGCCTGCACTCCCACTGAAGCTCAGGAGTCTTCATCTGACTGGGAGACCTCTGGGAGACTGGGTCGCTGCTGGAAGAGGTGTTAGAGAGGCCACAGGTCTGATCAACCTGAAGCTTTCACCTGCACTCCCACTGAAGCTCAGGAGTCTTCATCTGACTGGGAGACCTCTGGGAGACTGGGTCGCTGCTGGAAGAGGTGTTAGAGAGGACACAGGTCTGATCAACCTGAAGCTTTCGCCTGCACTCCCACTGAAGCTCAGGAGGGTTGAGCCTAGTCTTCATCTGACTGGGAGACCTCTGGGAGACTGGGTCGCTGCTGGAAGAGGTGTTAGAGAGGACACAGGTCTGATCAACCTGAAGCTTTCGCCTGCACTCCCACTGAAGCTCAGGAGTCTTCATCTGACTGGGAGACCTCTGGGAGACTGAGTCGCTGCTGGAAGAGGTGTTAGAGAGGACACAGGTCTGATCAACCTGAAGCTTTCGCCTGCACTCCCACTGAAGCTCAGGAGTCTTCATCTGACTGGGAGACCTCTGGGAGACTGAGTCGCTGCTGGAAGAGGTGTTAGAGAGGACACAGGTCTGATCAACCTGAAGCTTTCGCCTGCACTCCCACTGAAGCTCAGGAGTCTTCATCTGACTGGGAGACCTCTGGGAGACTGAGTCGCTGCTGGAAGAGGTGTTAGAGAGGACACAGGTCTGATCAACCTGAAGCTTTCGCCTGCACTCCCACTGAAGCTCAGGAGTCTTCATCTGACTGGGAGACCTCTGGGAGACTGAGTCGCTGCTGGAAGAGGTGTTAGAGAGGACACAGGTCTGATCAACCTGAAGCTTTCGCCTGCACTCCCACTGAAGCTCAGGAGTCTTCATCTGACTGGGAGACCTCTGGGAGACTGGGTCGCTGCTGGAAGAGGTGTTAGAGAGGACACAGGTCTGATCAACCTGAAGCTTTCGCCTGCACTCCCACTGAAGCTCAGGAGTCTTCATCTGACTGGGAGACCTCTGGGAGACTGGGTCGCTGCTGGAAGAGGTGTTAGAGAGGACACAGGTCTGATCAACCTGAAGCTTTCGCCTGCACTCCCACTGAAGCTCAGGAGTCTTCATCTGACTGGGAGACCTCTGGGAGACTGAGTCGCTGCTGGAAGAGGTGTTAGAGAGGACACAGGTCTGATCAACCTGAAGCTTTCGCCTGCACTCCCACTGAAGCTCAGGAGTCTTCATCTGACTGGGAGACCTCTGGGAGACTGAGTCGCTGCTGGAAGAGGTGTTAGAGAGGACACAGGTCTGATCAACCTGAAGCTTTCGCCTGCACTCCCACTGAAGCTCAGGAGTCTTCATCTGACTGGGAGACCTCTGGGAGACTGGGTCGCTGCTGGAAGAGGTGTTAGAGAGGACACAGGTCTGATCAACCTGAAGCTTTCGCCTGCACTCCCACTGAAGCTCAGGAGTCTTCATCTGACTGGGAGACGTCTGGGAGACTGAGTCGCTGCTGGAAGAGGTGTTAGAGAGGACACAGGTCTGATCAACCTGAAGCTTTCGCCTGCACTCCCACTGAAGCTCAGGAGTCTTCATCTGACTGGGAGACCTCTGGGAGACTGGGTCGCTGCTGGAAGAGGTGTTAGAGAGGACACAGGTCTGATCAACCTGAAGCTTTCGCCTGCACTCCCACTGAAGCTCAGGAGTCTTCATCTGACTGGGAGACCTCTGGGAGACTGAGTCGCTGCTGGAAGAGGTGTTAGAGAGGACACAGGTCTGATCAACCTGAAGCTTTCGCCTGCAGTCCACTGAAGCTCAGGAGTCTTCATCTGACTGGGAGACCTCTGGGAGACTGGGTCGCTGCTGGAAGAGGTGTTAGAGAGGACACAGGTCTGATCAACCTGAAGCTTTCGCCTGCACTCCCACTGAAGCTCAGGAGTCTTCATCTGACTGGGAGACCTCTGGGAGACTGAGTCGCTGCTGGAAGAGGTGTTAGAGAGGACACAGGTCTGATCAACCTGAAGCTTTCGCCTGCACTCCACTGAAGCTCAGGAGTCTTCATCTGACTGGGAGACCTCTGGGAGACTGGGTCGCTGCTGGAAGAGGTGTTAGAGAGGACACAGGTCTGATCAACCTGAAGCTTTCGCCTGCACTCCCACTGAAGCTCAGGAGTCTTCATCTGACTGGGAGACCTCTGGGAGACTGAGTCGCTGCTGGAAGAGGTGTTAGAGAGGACACAGGTCTGATCAACCTGAAGCTTTCGCCTGCACTCCCACTGAAGCTCAGGAGTCTTCATCTGACTGGGAGACCTCTGGGAGACTGAGTCGCTGCTGGAAGAGGTGTTAGAGAGGACACAGGTCTGATCAACCTGAAGCTTTCGCCTGCACTCCACTGAAGCTCAGGAGTCTTCATCTGACTGGGAGACCTCTGGGAGACTGGGTCGCTGCTGGAAGAGGTGTTAGAGAGGACACAGGTCTGATCAACCTGAAGCTTTCGCCTGCACTCCCACTGAAGCTCAGGAGTCTTCATCTGACTGGGAGACCTCTGGGAGACTGAGTCGCTGCTGGAAGAGGTGTTAGAGAGGACACAGGTCTGATCAACCTGAAGCTTTCGCCTGCACTCCCACTGAAGCTCAGGAGTCTTCATCTGACTGGGAGACCTCTGGGAGACTGGGTCGCTGCTGGAAGAGGTGTTAGAGAGGCCACAGGTCTGATCAACCTGAAGCTTTCGCCTGCACTCCTACTGAAGCTCAGGAGTCTTCATCTGACTGGGAGACCTCTGGGAGACTGAGTCGCTGCTGGAAGAGGTGTTAGAGAGGCCACAGGTCTGATCAACCTGAAGCTTTCGCCTGCACTCCCACTGAAGCTCAGGAGTCTTCATCTGACTGGGAGACCTCTGGGAGACTGAGTCGCTGCTGGAAGAGGTGTTAGAGAGGACACAGGTCTGATCAACCTGAAGCTTTCGCCTGCACTCCCACTGAAGCTCAGGAGTCTTCATCTGACTGGGAGACCTCTGGGAGGGTCGCTGCTGGAAGAGGTGTTAGAGAGGACACAGGTCTGATCAACCTGAAGCTTTCGCCTGCACTCCCACTGAAGCTCAGGAGTCTTCATCTGACTGGGAGACCTCTGGGAGACTGAGTCGCTGCTGGAAGAGGTGTTAGAGAGGACACAGGTCTGATCAACCTGAAGCTTTCGCCTGCACTCCACTGAAGCTCAGGAGTCTTCATCTGACTGGGAGACCTCTGGGAGACTGGGTCGCTGCTGGAAGAGGTGTTAGAGAGGACACAGGTCTGATCAACCTGAAGCTTTCGCCTGCACTCCCACTGAAGCTCAGGAGTCTTCATCTGACTGGGAGACCTCTGGGAGACTGAGTCGCTGCTGGAACAGGTGTTAGAGAGGACACAGGTCTGATCAACCTGAGGCCTGAGTGGGTTCTAACGCCCCAGTACAGTTGCAATAAACTGTCCTGTATAAAGGGAAACCCTGGTGTAAAATAGTCCCTACAGCACATATCGCCAACACCACAGTACAGTCTCCATAAACTGTACTGAATAAAGGGTTAAAATAAACCCCAGGCAATAAGGGGTGTAACCCTGGGGCAAAAAATAATCCCTAATATAACATAGTTAGTTAGTTTCACATCACAGATGATATAGTACTATTTTTACTTCTTACATAGAAGCCAAAAAAAAAAAAAAAAATGCCTTGAAACAAGTCTCTTACACTCATCAAGCCTGCATTTATTTGATCAAATACACAGAAAAAAAAAAAACTGAAATTTTGTGAAATATTATTGCAATTTAAAATAATGGTTTTCTTTTTTAATATACTTTAAAATATAATTTATTCCTGTGATCAAAGCTGAACTTTCAGCTTCATTATTCCAGTCTTCAGTGTCACATGATCCTTCAGAAGTCATTCTGATATGCTGTTTCTGGAGGACCACTGCCCTGCAGAGTTTAGCTAAATAAATAAATAAATAAATACAATTAATAAATAACCTAAATAAACACATCTGGACCAGCTAATCAAGACCTTCAGACACACTATACAGCAAACAACCAGTGTTGTCTCAACAATGGTGACAAGTATGCTGCAGTGCCTTCTGGGTGCACCAATCAAAATTAATCCATGGCTCCCAGCATGCATTGCGGCATGAATAAATTATGAGCTAAATTCTCTTAGTAATTTCTGTTAATTTGACTTTTTTCTTTTTGCACCTTTGATGTGATTTTTTAGTAGCTTGCTTTGTGATGTTCAAAGCTCTGTTTGTCTGTTTGATTGTCACCATTGTTGAGATTCATATGTTTATTCTTGATGTGTGTGTGTGTGTGTGTCTGAATGGTAAAACAGTCATTAAGTCTAAACACTTAAAAAGGCACAGGGCTGCTTTAAATAATAATGTAAAAACAACACATCATCCATATGATCAAATCCTTTGAGTGAGATCATTGATTCAGGCACATGGTGATCACACCCATCAAAATATAAACTCCTTATTGATTTTTTGCTGGACTTTCTTTGCTATAACAAACATGCCTTACAAACACACAATTACACCAACCAGAATAATAATAATAATAATGTTAAAAAGTCAAGGATCAAGAGCCCAACTCCATCAAACACTTAAACAGTGAATCTTTCTTTCAGTGATTCTGCTTGTGATTCAGCAAATGTTCATCATTAATGTTCAATCATCACTCAGTGAAACACTTTAACTCTAACACTGCTCCGGTGTTGCTTTTAGAGTCAAACTGCCCAACTAAAGGATACACTGATCAACATAATGGTTACCAAACATTTTCAATAAACCATCAACATCTGATAATTGTCAAAAAGAACTTCTGCTGAGATCTTGAGAGTTTTATTGTCTTCTTTTATTTGCAGTTGATTTCAGGCTGTGTGGCTTTAAGTCAGTTATAGTTGTTGTGTTTCATTTTCTGAGAGTGTAAATATGATGTTGAACCAACTTTACATTGCAACATTGATTCAATGTCATTACCATTGATTTATGGATGAAATCTTTCAAAACAAATCAACATTAATTGTGGGAGCAAAAGTGATGTTGAGTCAAAAATGTACACATTAACATTGAATTATCATTGTTTGGATGGTTGCTATCTATCTGGATCCCTAATCAAACACACCTGAACCAGCTCATCAGTGTCTGCGAGACAGCTCGCGCGCCTATTGGCTGCTCTGCGGCAACTGCAGCAACCTATCGAAAGGCCCCGTTGGGCGTGGCCTTCGCCGGAGCGAACCAGAGCGTGTTGTAGGCACGGCAAGATACGCAGTACTCGTTCCCTCTTCTAGAGAGAACCGAGGTTACGTTAGTAACCGAGAGGTTACTAACGTAACCTCTCGAGGTTACCTCTTACGAGAGGTTCTCTCGTACTGCGTAATAGCTTACGCTATGGGGAACACAGTGTAAAACGCCGTGCGTGCTGAGATCCAGTACCAAAGTCCCAAGGGCAAGTGCCCGGGGCCCAAACAGCACATGATCATAAGGGACTCACAGAGAGTCCAGGAAGAGGGGCTAGAATAGCATCATTCCTAATAATAAATAGCATAGGAGCAATTATATAGATAGTGTTTCACACACAGCCAGGGCGAAAACTCGGCCTAATTTGGTGAATATTATGGGTCTTACACACTGACATTATTTTATTAAAGTGCATTTGTCAGTGCCGCACTCGTAGCCTACTGACTCTTATTCTGCCTGACAGAAAGAAAGAAAAGCTCGTAGCTTACTGAAGGCGGAGCGTTTTGACCAATCAGATGAAAGGGGCCGCCCACTTGTGCAAATTAAATATTGAACCCATAAACCGATTTGTAAACCACAAACGAAAAATGAAAAATCGAGCCAAAATCTAATTTTTCGTTTTTTTAACTAAACTAAAAAACGAATAAACGAGCTGGTTTTCATTTCTCGTTATTCCATTCCAAACAGGAAATGAAATGATCAAAAAGTACACGGACCGGTGTACTTTTTGATAATTTCATTTCCAGTTTGGAATGGAATAACGAGAAATGAAAAAACGGATCGTTTTTTCGTTTAGTTTAATAAACGGAAAATGAGATTTCGGCTCGATTGTGTATGAGCATAAAAAATAACATAATTATACATGACCATGATAACCTTTGAGTGTGTGTGTGTGTGTGTGTGTGTGTGTGTGTGTGTGTGTGTGTGCGTGCGTGCGTGCGTGTGAGAGAGAGAGACACCTGAATAAATAATTGTGAAAATAGATAGAAATGTAACAGCATGACTCGTTGAGTACTCAGTTCACACAAATAGAATGAGATAAAAAAAAGATAATTGAATCAGTTGAACTTGTAGGATACTGAATACCCTTTTTTATAACCAGTAATTTACAGTGTATTCTAGCCTATAACGTTAACAGTACAGTTCCTATTCATATTTCAATTTAAGGCCTATAATACAAAAATAGCAATTAATGAATTGTGATCTGAGGACAGTTTCTGCAGTGGTTCAGTGTTAAACAAATAATTCAAAATTAACTGGATCATGATGCTTTAAGTAATTAACCGAATACATTAATCTACAAATTACATTTAACAGATTTGATCATGTGTGATACAATTTAAACCAAGCCTTTTAACACTGTAAATTATAAGATAGCACTTTTTAAGTTATTATTGTTACATGCTTAATTGTTTGATGTTTCTCTGAGATTTGCTCATTTCTTTCAAGGTATTATTTATTCCCACTGTTTTATGCATATAATGTTTGTCCATCAAAGCTCTGGTAGTATTTTCTAACAACTAAAATACTTTCTTTATGTTGTTTTCATTTGTCATGAACTCTATATTTTAAGATGTACTAGGTGTTGATAAATCACATTCAATTGATGTGAAGGGCCTATGTCAGGGGTGTCCTGTCCTGCAAAGTTTAGCTTCAACCCAATAAACACACCTGAACCAGCTAAGCAAGTCTCCAGGATTAGTAGAAATATACAGGCTACACTCTCAGAATATATATAAGGCTACCACCCCAGTTACAGCTTTTGTTCCTGATGAATTGTGTTGGAATAGGCTGGAGCTAAACTGCAGGACATTGGTCCTCCAGAAGCTGGATTGGTGACCACTGGCTTGGGTTAAATGTTGTTAAATCTATAAATGAATCTGCACAGCTGGGTGTCTGCAGGCAGATGTGTGAGTCAGTCAATACAATTGAAAATGTAATGTGCAAAATGTTATTTATTTTCACAACAATGCATGCAACCAAAACTGAACATGATTTGAGAGCAACAAGACGTTAACACATCCACATTGGGGAATGCTCACCCAAAACACAAACAACCCCACCCCCAAAAGTCATCCATAGCTCTCTGTTACATATTTTGTCCCAAAAATAAATCAGCTACAATGCGGAGCAGACACAGAAATGAAGGGGTTACACCATGAAACATCCACAATGCAGAACGGATACAAAAACACACACATATAGGCCTACACACATACAACACCATGATCAGGTTTGACTGTATTGTAAAAAACAATGGTACTTCAGATACTTTGACTAAAGATTTTTTTTTTATTGTTATAATAATGATTTTATATTGTCTAAACACAAATCTAAATGAAAACTTGTGAAAAGATGAATACCTACAATATGATGGAAACAATGGAAATGGCAAACGAGCCAGTGAGTGATGCGCTGCAGCCATCTAGTGGCTGTCCTTGAAATGTCATGTTATTTTAATTTTAAATGTGTTTGCTTTCCAGTAGATGGCAGCAATCTTCCACTAAAACATGGCACATTGTCCATGCTATCTCCATGAACGAAAAAAAGAAATTAAATTAGATATAAATTATAACAAATGCAAATACATTTTGCATACGAGAGTTACATTACGTATGTTTAAAAAAAAAATACACTTGTAATCAGTCCTATGAGTTATGAGCTCAGTTTGTAGAAATAATACTTCGAATAATCCCACTAAGCAAAATGATGTCCAAAAGACGTCTTTTCAACGTCTTTGTCACAAAAATCGGACGTTGAAAAGACGTCCACTGAGGGTCTAGAATGAAAGTTTTTATGACGTCTTTTTTTGACGTGTTCTGCACGTCCGATATAGACGTTCATCGAACCTTCGTACAAGGTTAAAACTAGTTCAAATGTGAGCATTGTGGACATATTTCAACATAATTTATTGTCTCATTTAGACATAATTTGACTATTGCTGTCAGATGATCTCAGTGAGAATTAACAGAGGTTTAGATGTTGATATTTGTTTAATTTGAAGTGTCACCATTGTGGTGATCAATGTTTGCTTTAGTTGGGCTCTTGGTCCCCGTTACTTTTACTTCAAATTTTATTTGATTGCTTTAACTGTGTGTTTGTGAAACACAAATGTTGTAGCAGAGAAAGCCAATAATAAGTAAGATCAGCTGTTTTCAGCTTATGGTTGATGATGAAATCATCACAAAAAAGCATCAAATGTTTTCAGATGTTTTGGCATTCATAACCACCAACCTTGTGGAACTGCAATATTGGTGCGAAAAGCATTAAAATGATCACTTATTTGAAGGTATATAAAGCATGTGCACATGATGTTTTGAGCAAATGTGTCATATAGTCACACACAGACATCAAGATTTTGGATATGATTCACAACAATGGTGACAATTAAAACAAAAAAGCTTGAGAATCAAGGATGAGTTCTGTACTATGAAAGCTACCCATCATGCATTGCAGCATGAAGCTTTTTTATTTTTATTGTCACCATTGTTGTGAATCATGTGCAAAATCTTGATGTCTGTGTGTGACTATATGACACATTTGCTCAAAACATCATGTACACATGCTTTATATGCACCTTCAAATAAGTGATCATTTTAATGCTTTTGACACCAATAATGCAGATCCACAAGGTTGGTGGTTATTAATGCCAAAACAGCTGAAAACATTTGATGCTTTTTTGTGATGCTTTCATCATCAACCATAAGCTGAAAACAGCTGATCTTACTTATTATTGGCTTTCTCTGCCACAACATTTGTGTTACACAAACACACAGTTAAAGCAGTCATATAAAAGTTGAATTATAAGGAACGGGGACCAAGAGCCCAACTAAAGCAAACATTGATCACCACAATGGTGACACTTCAAATTAAACAAATATCAAATCTCTGTTAATTCTCACTTAGATCATCTGACAGCAATAGTCAAAGTAATTATATCTAAATAAGACAATAAATTATGTTGAAATATGTCCACAATGCCCACATCTGAACTAGTTTTAACCTTGTACGAAGGTTCGATGAACGTCTATATCGGACGTGCAGAATACGTCAAAAAAAGACGTCATAAAAACTTTCATTCTAGACCCTCAGTGCACGTCTTTTCAACGTCCGATTTTTGTGACAAAGACGTTGAAAAGACGTCTTTCGGACATCATTTTGCTTAGTGGGATACTTAATTAGGAAGAGCACACAGCAGCTTCTGGTGTCACACACACACACACACATCAACTGATTTCATTAAAAGGCGAGTGGGAAATGTTATGGATATGTTATCACTGACATGTTTATCATTGTTTTTAAGTCCAATCCTTATTGCCCATATAATAAGATATTTTCATTGCATTTTTCAATGGGACAATTAAACACAGGTAGGACCTACTTCCAAAATCAGTGCTCTTAAATAGGCTATAAAACACCAAACTCCATGTCAGCATATTGTAAGTAGCCTATGGCTTGCGATCTTTCAAGTGTCGTACATTAGAAGCAAAGCATCGCAGCAGCACTAATTGTGTTCCCAGCAACATATTTCTGCATCAAATGTCAGCGAGTGGTGCAAAAGCTTATTAAAGTGGGATTTGAGTGTGCCGTACGGACTGGCTGTAGCCTACTGAAGACGAAGCGGTTTGACCAATCAGATGAAAGGGGCGTTTCAGCACCGCCCACATGTGCGAACGAAATATCAAAGCCATAAACCAATTTGTAAACCACAAACGAAAATCAAGAAATCGAGCCGATAATCTCATTTTCCGTTTATTAAACTAAACGAAAAAAACAAATAAACGAGGCCCAGTAGTGCACAACACAACGAAATGTAAAAAGCAAACATATCACAACACAACGAAATTAAGCCACAATACAGAATCCACAACACAACGGAAATGAGCGACAACACAACGGAAATAAGCCACAACACAACGGAAAATGTACAACACAACGAAATAAAGCCGCAACACAAAGGAAATGCTCACGACCACTAGAGGGCTCTCGGAGCGCGGTAAAGTTAGTTTTCCTTGCCATTGTTCTATAGAGTCGGCAGTCTTAATTTATCAATACCATGATTAGTTTTTACAGTATGCAACCATTGTAATATCGACATAAAATATACTTCAAAATCACCTACATGAATTATAGCTGTGTATTTATACTGGATAATTATTTGACGCGCTACCACAGCGCATGATCCCTAAGGGAACGTCTGGCAATTCCACCAAGTGGTTAAAAAGTATAATTTATCATATAATTTGATAAATAAAAAACCAAACCATTTGGTGAATTGCAGAATTACAGGAAGGTATTGGCACAATTTCACCTGTAATAAGTCAGTCTGGTCACTAGGAACCTACCACAAGCTTTAGGACATGAAAAAAGTAGGCCTAATGTTTTTATAAAAAAAAATAATTGTGTACTGTGCATATAGGGAGCTATTGGCACAATTTCACCTGTTGTAAGTCAGTCTGGTTAATAGGAACTACAACCTTTGAAACGTTAAAAAAACAAAAAAACAAAAAAAAAACTTTTATTATATTACAGAAATGTCCAAAAAAAAACAAAAAAACAATTGTTTACTGTAATGAAGGGAGGTACTGGAAAAAAATCAGCTGTAGTAAGTCAGTCTATTACCAATACAATCAAGCTTTGGATTTGGAACATGTCTGTTTTTGAATGTTAAAAGTAATTAATTTTAATTAATACAAATTATATGTTTTAACAACTTGAACAGACGTTTTAACAACTTGGCGGACGTTCCCTTAGGGATCATGAGCTGGTAGCACGTCAAAGCATTCTAGAGTAGCCTATAAATATGCAGCTATAATAAAAAATAATAAAAATAATAAAAATATGCAGCTATAATGCACGTAGGTGATTTTGAATTAATAAATATCGATATACAATAGTTAGCTACATAAGCCTACTGTTAAAACTAATAGTGGTGTAGTTAAATGTTTTAGACTCAGTTGCATGGAAAACTAACTTTATCGCGCTCCGAGAGCCCTCGGGAGAATTTCCGCTGTGTTGCGGCTTTATTTCGTTGTGTTGTACTGTACATTTTCCGTTGTGTTGTGGATTCATTTTGTTGTGTTGTGAACTTATGTTTGCTTTTTAAATTTCGTTGTGTTGTGCACTACTGGGCCACGATGCTACGGATGATCATCAGATGATACACGGACCACGGTGGGCCTCTTACCCCTCACACTGGGTCAAAACCAGGCCAGCATAGGGCAAAAGACACAAAGTATTGATGCTTTAGCTAAAATAATATGCTTTTAATAATGTCTAAGTTAATACTTGACTTATTTTTACAGAGTTTGGAGCAAAACCCTGCAGGACTGTGACTCTCCAGGACGAGTGGTGGCCACCACTGCTCTAGACTCTATAAATGTTTCAAAATCCACAAATGCACAAGAAGTGATCTACAAAAAGCATTCCATAAACGAATGCCTGGCAGAAATGTGTTTGTGACATAAAACATATTTGTGGATACTTTTTTATTTGCCTTTTTTTATTTTTTTTATGGGAATTTATATTATATTTTTATGGATTTTGAATGTTATTAATAATATTCAATACTGAATACAAATATCTATAAAAAGGAATTTATTGATTTATTGATTTATTGATTTATTTATTGTTGTTCCAGTTTATTCTTCTCTCCTTTTTCTCCCTTCTTCTTTCTCAAATGATCTGCCTTACACGACCAAACTTTCTAGTTTGATTGGTTTGATTGTCAAAGAGTTTTTATTTATATCAGAATAATTATTTTAAACATAATTTAAAACGAGATTTAAACATAAATCTATGAAGAAGTGTCAAATGAGCCAGCACTGCAGACATCTAGTGGCTGCAGTTGAAATGTAATGTTCTTTTATTTTAAGTGTCTGTTTTCCAGTAGATGGCAGCAATCTTCCAATAAACCATGGCACATTGAGAAAAATAAAATGAATGAAGTGAAATTGAGAAATGTAGTTTTTCTTTATATTTATAGAAAAACTAACTTATTCCGTGCATCGAAAAATAATATATGCATATATTTCAATGCATTGAATACAATAACTAACTCATTCATTTAATTGTGCAACAGTGCAACAGTATCTCTTCAATGCATATCGGAATGAGTGCAACACCCAAATACAGAGGGCCATACAGAGGTGCCTTTCTGACCTATTGAACTTAGTTTGGTCATATACATGTATGGCTGACATAACATCAGAAGAGGTAAATGAGTATGTTTAGAAAGTTAGGATCAAGTACTCCTGTGCCAGAAAGGCTATGTTAGGTAGGTCAAATGTGAACTACTGTCTGGCTGATATAACATCACAAGAAGTCAATCTGTATATTTAGTCACTTAATGTTCAAGAACTCTTTGTCCAGAAATATGTTCAGTAGGTCAAAAAGGGACCTCTCTGTGGCTGATTTAACATCAGAAGGAGTCTATAAGTTACATTGTTTAAAACCTTTTGAAATCCCTTTGACCAGAAATAAATTCAATAGGTTAGAAATGGACTTCTATATGGCTTATGAAGAAGTCTATGAGTATTGTAAAGAAAGTAAAGAAATGTAAAGATTAAGTACTCTTGGGCCAGAAATATGTTCAGTAGGTCAAAACTCTGTCTGGCTAATATAACATAAGATGTCAATCTGTGTGTATTAACTTAATGTAAAAAAGGACTCTTTGGCCAGAAATATGTTCAGCAGGTCAAATAAGGTCTATTGTATGGCTGAATTAACATCAGAAAGAGTCTATGAGGATATAAAGTTAAAATTTGAGGAACCTTTGACCTGCAATAAGTGAGATATGGACTTCTATATGGCTTATGGCTTATGAAGCCTTCTGATGCTTCATCAGGAGTCAATAAGTATTGTTCACTATAGAAAGCTTCCTCTGAATGTTAAGTTCAATAGGTCAGACACAAGCTCAAACGTGCATTGAGAATAACTTTTGCATTGAGAATAACATACAAGTAATAATAAAAAGCAATAATATCATATAAACTGTGCGCTTGTTTGCATTACAATGCATACCAGAACTAACTCATTCCGTTGTGCATTAAATAGATAACATGAGTGCTGTTTTATTGCATTGCATAAAAGATCTAACATTGCTCTGTGCAATGAAAACACATGTGATTTTGCATTGCTTTGCACAACTAATGTATTCATTTGTGTGATGAAGAGAAATCGCTGCATTAGCTTTGCTTTACAATGCATACAATAATTAACTCATTCCGTTGTTCAACAAAGAAACAACATATGCTGTTGCTTGCATTGCACAAACGATCGAATGTTGTGCACTGAAGAATAACATGTTATGCACTTTTCGCATTGCATTGCATTGCACACCAGAACTAACTCATTCCCATGTGTTGTTGCAATGCATTGCACACACGAGCTAACGTTGTACACTGAAGAATAACATAAAGGTTATGCACATTTCGCATTGCATTGCATTGCATTGCATTGCACACCAGATTTAACTCATTCCCATGTTCATTAAATAGATAGCATGTGTAATAACATGACATTACATTGCAATGCATTGCACACACGATCTAACGTTGTGCATAGAAGAATAACATAGGCTATGCACTTCTTGCATTGCATTGCATTGCAGAAAGGATCTAACGTTGTGCACTGAAGAATAACATATAAGTTATGCACTTTTCGCATTGCATTGCATTGCACACCAGAACTAACTCATTCCCATGTTCATTAAAGAATTAACATATGTGTTGTTGTATTGCATTGCACAAACGATCTAACTTTGTGCACCGAAGAATAAAATATAGGGTATGCACTTTTCGAATTGCATTGCACACCAGAATTAAATCATTCCCATGTTACTTATAGAAATGATATGTGTGTTCTTGCATTGCATTGCACTAACGATCTAACTGTGCACTGAAGAATAACATATAGGTTATGCACTTTTTGCATTGCATTGCATTGCAGTGTACACACGATCTAACGTTTTGCATTGAACAATAACATAGGATATGCACTTATTGCATTGCATTGCACACCAGTACTAACTCATTCCCATGTTCATTAAAGACAACGTGTGTTGTGCTGTTGCATTGCATTGCATTGCACTAACGATCTAACGTTGTGCACTGTAGAATAACATATAGGTTATGCACTTCTTGCATTGCATTGCATTGCATTGCACAGCACACCAGTCCATATTTGACCAATTGAACATATTTTTGGCCAAAGAATCCTCGAAATTTTTTTTACTATTATAAACTTATCGCCTCCTTCTGATGTCAAATCAGCCTTACAGAAGTCCATATTTGACCCAAGGAATATATTTATGGCCAAAGAGTCCTCGATCTTGGACTTTCTATACATACTCATAGACTCCTTCTAATGCTACATAAGCCATATAGATATCCATTTCTGACCTTTTGAACTTATTTCTGGTCAAAGGGTCCTCAAAAGTTTTTAAACCATATAAAGTTATAGACTTCTTCTGATGATAAATCAGCTATTCAGAGGTCCCCTTTGGACCTACTGAACATATTTCTGGCCAAATATTAGTCCTTAAAGATTGACAATATTTATCAGATTGATTTCTTCGGATGTTATATCATCCTGACAAAAGTCCATATTTGGACATTCTGAAAATTTTGAAACTTGACCTTTCTATATACTCGTTGAGTCTCCCCTTTTGACCTACTGAACATCTTCTTGTAATGTTAAATCAGGCAGACAGAAGTCCATATTTGACTGATTGAAAAAGAATTTGACCAAAGAGTTGCCAAAAGGATTTTTTCTATCATAAACTTATAGACTCCTTCTGATGTTAAATCAGCCATACAGAAGTCCATTTTTGACCTTCTGAACATATTTCTGACCAGAGACCTTGAACATTTACCTTACTATACAGACTTCTCGTGATTTTATATCAGCCAGACTATAGTCCATATTTGACCAATTGAACATATTTTTGGCCAAAGAATCCTCGAAATGTTTTTTACTATTATAAACTTATCGGCTCCTTCTGATGTCAAATCAGCCTTACAGAAGTCCATATTTGACCCAAGGAATATATTTCTGGCCAAAGAGTCCTCGATCTTGGACTTTCTGTACATACTCATAGACTCCTTCTAATGCTACATAAGCCATATAGATATCCATATCTGACCTTTTGAACTTATTTCTGGTCAAAGGGTCCTCAAAAGATTTTAAACCATATAAAGTTATAGACTTCTTCTGATGATAAATCAGCTATTCAGAGGTCCCCTTTTGACCTACTGAACATATTTCTGGCCAAAGATTAGTCCTTAAAGATTGACAATATTTATCAGATTGATTTCTTCGGATGTTATATCATCCTGACAAAAGTCCATATTTGGACATACTGAAAATTTTGAAACTTGACCTTTCTATATACTCGTTGAGTCTCCCCTTTTGACCTACTGAACATCTTCTTGTAATGTTAAATCAGGCAGACAGAAGTCCATATTTGACTGATTGAAAAAGAATTTGACCAAAGAATTTGCCCAAAAGGATTTTTTCTATCATAAACTTATAGACTCCTTCTGATGTTAAATCAGCCATACAGAAGTCCATTTTTGACCTTCTGAACATATTTCTGACCAGAGACCTTGAACATTTACCTTACTATACAGACTTCTCGTGATGTTATATCAGCCAGACTGTAGTCCATATTTGACCAATTGAACATATTTTTGGCCAAAGAATCCTCGAAATGTTTTTTACTATTATAAACTTATCGGCTCCTTCTGATGTCAAATCAGCCTTACAGAAGTCCATATTTGACCCAAGGAATATATTTAGGGCCAAAGAGTCCTCGATCTTGGACTTTCCATACATACTCATAGACTCCTTCTTCTGCTACATAAGCCATATAGATATCCATATCTGACCTTTTGAACTTATTTCTGGTCAAAGGGTCCTCAAAAGATTTTAAACCATATAAAGTTATAGACTTCTTCTGATGATAAATCAGCTATTCAGAGGTCCCCTTTTGACCTACTGAACATATTTCTGGCCAAAGATTAGTCATTAAAGATTGACAATATTTATCAGATTGATTTCTTCGGATGTTATATCATCCCGACAAAAGTCCATATTTGGACATTCTGAAAATTTTGAAACTTGACCTTTCTATATACTCGTTGAGTCTCCCCTTTTGACCTACTGAACATCTTCTTGTAATGTTAAATCAGGCAGACAGAAGTCCATATTTGACTGATTGAAAAAGAATTTGACCAAAGAGTTGCCAAAAGGATTTTTTCTATCATAAACTTATAGACTCCTTCTGATGTTAAATCAGCCATACAGAAGTCCATTTTTGACCTTCTGAACATATTTCTGACCAGAGACCTTGAACATTTACCTTACTATACAGACTTCTCGTGACTTTATATCAGCCAGACTGTAGTCCATATTTGACCAATTGAACATATTTTTGGCCAAAGAATCCTCGAAATGTTTTTTACTATTATAAACTTATCGGCTCCTTCTGATTTCAAATCAGCCTTACAGAAGTCCATATTTGACCCAAGGAATATATTTATGGCCAAAGAGTCCTCGATCTTGGACTTTCTATACATACTCATAGACAGAGCCGGACAGTAACGGAGTACATTTACTTGAGTACAGTACTTAAGTACAATTTTGAGGGATCTGTACTTTACTCGAGTATCATTTTTGGGGAGTACTCATGACTTTACTCAAGTACATTTGAGAGGCAAATATTGTACTCTTTACTCCGCTACATTTCTATCCATAACCGTGAGTACCCGTTACTTCTTCTAAAAAATAAAAAATAAAGGAAAAAATACAAATCTCGGAAACCCTCAATTTGTTGTTTCCCTCTCAAACGTGATTGGATTGTGCAGGCGCCACTGATTGGGACAGCCTATCAGCAATCACCTTAAGCTTTCCGCCAAAGTCAACTCCATGGTCAGATTTAGATAAGAGACGAAACCATGGACGAAACAATGGATTAAGACGCATCAGGTCCATCCCGGGAATGTGCCAACCCGTGGCCCCACCTCGCCAGACTATTTCAATTTTCTGAACAAGTTAATGATAGTTTTCGCTTCAAGTGTTTGCTGTGTTTACCAATGTAAGCACTGTGGCAGTAATGCAATATTTAGAAAATGTACTCTTGTACTCTTGATACTCAAGTACTTTTAAAAACAAGTACTTCAGTACTTTTACTTAAGTAGACATCTGACTGTAGTACTTTTACTTGTACTTGAGTAAAATTTAGCAAGGGGTATCTGTACTTTTACTCAAGTAATGAAGCTGTGTACTCTGTCCGCCTCTGCTCATAGACTCCTTCTAATGCTACATAAGCCATATAGCTATCCATATCTGACCTTTTGAACTTATTTCTGGTCAAAGGGTCCTCAAAAGTTTTTAAACCATATAAAGTTATAGATTTCTTCTGATGATAAATCAGCTATTCAGAGGTCCCCTTTTGACCTACTGAACATATTTCTGGCCAAAGAGTCCTCGATCTTGGGCTTTCTATACATAGACTCCTTCTGATGCTTCATAAGCCATATAGATGTCCATATCTGATCTTTTGAACTTATTTCTGGTCAATGGGTCCTCAAAAGTTTTTAAACCATATAAAGTTATAGACTTCTTCTGATGATAAATTAGCTATTCAGAGGTCCCCTTTTGACCTACTGAACATATTTCTGGCCAAATATTAGTCCTTAAAGATTGACAATATTTATCAGATTGATTTCTTCGGATGTTATATCATCCTGACAAAAGTCCATATTTGGACATTCTGAAAATTTTGAAACTTGACCTTTCTATATACTCGTTGAGTCTCCCCTTTTGACCTACTGAACATCTTCTTGTAATGTTAAATCAGGCTGACAGAAGTCCATATTTGACTGATTGAAAAAGAATTTGACCAAAGAGTTGCCAAAAGGATTTTTTCTATCATAAACTTATAGACTCCTTCTGATGTTAAATCAGCCATACAGAAGTCCATTTTTGACCTTCTGAACATATTTCTGACCAGAGACCTTGAACATTTACCTTACTATACAGACTTCTCGTGATTTTATATCAGCCAGACTATAGTCCATATTTGACCAATTGAACATATTTTTGGCCAAAGAATCCTCGAAATGTTTTTTACTATTATAAACTTATCGGCTCCTTCTGATGTCAAATCAGCCTTACAGAAGTCCATATTTGACCCAAGGAATATATTTCTGGCCAAAGAGTCCTCGATCTTGGACTTTCTATACATACTCATAGACTCCTTCTAATGCTACATAAGCCATATAGATATCCATATCTGACCTTTTGAACTTATTTCTGGTCAAAGGGTCCTCAAAAGATTTTAAACCATATAAAGTTATAGACTTCTTCTGATGATAAATCAGCTATTCAGAGGTCCCCTTTTGACCTACTGAACATATTTCTGGCCAAAGATTAGTCCTTAAAGATTGACAATATTTATCAGATTGATTTCTTCGGATGTTATATCATCCTGACAAAAGTCCATATTTGGACATACTGAAAATTTTGAAACTTGACCTTTCTATATACTCGTTGAGTCTCCCCTTTTGACCTACTGAACATCTTCTTGTAATGTTAAATCAGGCAGACAGAAGTCTATATTTGACTGATTGAAAAAGAATTTGACCAAAGAATTTGCCCAAAAGGATTTTTTCTATCATAAACTTATAGACTCCTTCTGATGTTAAATCAGCCATACAGAAGTCCATTTTTGACCTTCTGAACATATTTCTGACCAGAGACCTTGAACATTTACCTTACTATACAGACTTCTCGTGATGTTATATCAGCCAGACTGTAGTCCATATTTGACCAATTGAACATATTTTTGGCCAAAGAATCCTCGAAATGTTTTTTACTATTATAAACTTATCGGCTCCTTCTGATGTCAAATCAGCCTTACAGAAGTCCATATTTGACCCAAGGAATATATTTAGGGCCAAAGAGTCCTCGATCTTGGACTTTCCATACATACTCATAGACTCCTTCTTCTGCTACATAAGCCATATAGATATCCATATCTGACCTTTTGAACTTATTTCTGGTCAAAGGGTCCTCAAAAGATTTTAAACCATATAAAGTTATAGACTTCTTCTGATGATAAATCAGCTATTCAGAGGTCCCCTTTTGACCTACTGAACATATTTCTGGCCAAAGATTAGTCATTAAAGATTGACAATATTTATCAGATTGATTTCTTCGGATGTTATATCATCCCGACAAAAGTCCATATTTGGACATTCTGAAAATTTCGAAACTTGACCTTTCTATATACTCGTTGAGTCTCCCCTTTTGACCTACTGAACATCTTCTTGTAATGTTAAATCAGGCAGACAGAAGTCCATATTTGACTGATTGAAAAAGAATTTGACCAAAGAGTTGCCAAAAGGATTTTTTCTATCATAAACTTATAGACTCCTTCTGATGTTAAATCAGCCATACAGAAGTCCATTTTTGACCTTCTGAACATATTTCTGACCAGAGACCTTGAACATTTACCTTACTATACAGACTTCTCGTGACTTTATATCAGCCAGACTGTAGTCCATATTTGACCAATTGAACATATTTTTGGCCAAAGAATCCTCGAAATGTTTTTTACTATTATAAACTTATCGGCTCCTTCTGATTTCAAATCAGCCTTACAGAAGTCCATATTTGACCCAAGGAATATATTTATGGCCAAAGAGTCCTCGATCTTGGACTTTCTATACATACTCATAGACTCCTTCTAATGCTACATAAGCCATATCCATATCTGACCTTTTGAACTTATTTCTGGTCAAAGGGTCCTCAAAAGATTTTAAACCATATAAAGTTATAGACTTCTTCTGATGATAAATCAGCTATTCAGAGGTCCCCTTTTGACCTACTGAACATATTTCTGGCCAAAGATTAGTCCTTAAAGATTGACAATATTTATCAGATTGATTTCTTCGGATGTTATATCATCCTGACAAAAGTCCATATTTGGACATACTGATAATTTTGAAACTTGACCTTTCTATATACTCGTTGAGTCTCCCCTTTTGACCTGCTGAACATCTTCTTGTAATGTTAAATCAGGCAGACAGAAGTCCATATTTGACTGATTGAAAAAGAATTTGACCAAAGAGTTCCCAAAAGGATTTTTTCTCTCATAAACTTATAGACTCCTTCTGATGTTAAATCAGCCATACAGAAGTCCATTTTTGACCTTCTGAACATATTTCTGACCAGAGACCTTGAACATTTACCTTACTATACAGACTTCTCGTGATGTTATATCAGCCAGACTGTAGTCCATATTTGACCAATTGAACATATTTTTGGCCGAAGAATCCTCGAAATGTTTTTTACTATTATAAACTTATCGGCTCCTTCTGATGTCAAATCAGCCTTACAGAAGTCCATATTTGACCCAAGGAATATATTTATGGCCAAAGAGTCCTCGATCTTGGACTTTCTATACATACTCATAGACTCCTTCTAATGCTACATAAGCCATATAGCTATCCATATCTGACCTTTTGAACTTATTTCTGGTCAAAGGGTTCTCAAACGTTTTTAAACCATATAAAGTTATAGATTTCTTCTGATGATAAATCAGCTATTCAGAGGTCCCCTTTTGACCTACTGAACATATTTCTGGCCAAAGAGTCCTCGATCTTGGGCTTTCTATACATAGACTCCTTCTGATGCTTCATAAGCCATATAGATGTCCATATCTGATCTTTTGAACTTATTTCTGGTCAATGGGTCCTCAAAAGTTTTTAAACCATATAAAGTTATAGACTTCTTCTGATGATAAATCAGCTATTCAGAGGTCCCCTTTTGACCTACTGAACATATTTCTGGCCAAAGATTAGTCCTTAAAGATTGACAATATTTATCAGATTGATTTCTTCGGATGTTATATCATCCTGACAAAAGTCCATATTTGGACATTCTGAAAATTTTGAAACTTGACCTTTCTATATACTCGTTGAGTCTCCCCTTTTGACCTACTGAACATCTTCTTGTAATGTTAAATCAGGCAGACAGAAGTCCATATTTGACTGATTGAAAAAGAATTTGACCAAAGAGTTGCCAAAAGGATTTTTTCTATCATAAACTTATAGACTCCTTCTGATGTTAAATCAGCCATACAGAAGTCCATTTTTGACCTTCTGAACATATTTCTGACCAGAGACCTTGAACATTTACCTTACTATACAGACTTCTCGTGATTTTATATCAGCCAGACTGTAGTCCATATTTGACCAATTGAACATATTTTTGGCCAAAGAATCCTCGAAATGTTTTTTACTATTATAAACTTATCGGCTCCTTCTGATGTCAAATCAGCCTTACAGAAGTCCATATTTGACCCAAGGAATATATTTCTGGCCAAAGAGTCCTCGATCTTGGACTTTCTATACATACTCATAGACTCCTTCTAATGCTACATAAGCCATATAGATATCCATATCTGACCTTTTGAACTTATTTCTGGTCAAAGGGTCCTCAAAAGATTTTAAACCATATAAAGTTATAGACTTCTTCTGATGATAAATCAGCTATTCAGAGGTCCCCTTTTGACCTACTGAACATATTTCTGGCCAAAGAGTCCTCGATCTTGGGCTTTCTATACATAGACTCCTTCTGATGCTTCATAAGCCATATAGATGTCCATATCTGATCTTTTGAACTTATTTCTGGTCAATGGGTCCTCAAAAGTTTTTAAACCATATAAAGTTATAGACTTCTTCTGATGATAAATCAGCTATTCAGAGGTCCCCTTTTGACCTACTGAACATATTTCTGGCCAAAGATTAGTCCTTAAAGATTGACAATATTTATCAGATTGATTTCTTCGGATGTTATATCATCCTGACAAAAGTCCATATTTGGACATTCTGAAAATTTTGAAACTTGACCTTTCTATATACTCGTTGAGTCTCCCCTTTTGACCTACTGAACATCTTCTTGTAATGTTAAATCAGGCAGACAGAAGTCCATATTTGACTGATTGAAAAAGAATTTGACCAAAGAGTTGCCAAAAGGATTTTTTCTATCATAAACTTATAGACTCCTTCTGATGTTAAATCAGCCATACAGAAGTCCATTTTTGACCTTCTGAACATATTTCTGACCAGAGACCTTGAACATTTACCTTACTATACAGACTTCTCGTGATTTTATATCAGCCAGACTGTAGTCCATATTTGACCAATTGAACATATTTTTGGCCAAAGAATCCTCGAAATGTTTTTTACTATTATAAACTTATCGGCTCCTTCTGATGTCAAATCAGCCTTACAGAAGTCCATATTTGACCCAAGGAATATATTTCTGGCCAAAGAGTCCTCGATCTTGGACTTTCTATACATACTCATAGACTCCTTCTAATGCTACATAAGCCATATAGATATCCATATCTGACCTTTTGAACTTATTTCTGGTCAAAGGGTCCTCAAAAGATTTTAAACCATATAAAGTTATAGACTTCTTCTGATGATAAATCAGCTATTCAGAGGTCCCCTTTTGACCTACTGAACATATTTCTGGCCAAAGATTAGTCCTTAAAGATTGACAATATTTATCAGATTGATTTCTTCGGATGTTATATCATCCTGACAAAAGTCCATATTTGGACATACTGAAAATTTTGAAACTTGACCTTTCTATATACTCGTTGAGTCTCCCCTTTTGACCTGCTGAACATCTTCTTGTAATGTTAAATCAGGCAGACAGAAGTCCATATTTGACTGATTGAAAAAGAATTTGACCAAAGAGTTCCCAAAAGGATTTTTTCTCTCATAAACTTATAGACTCCTTCTGATGTTAAATCAGCCATACAGAAGTCCATTTTTGACCTTCTGAACATATTTCTGACCAGAGACCTTGAACATTTACCTTACTATACAGACTTCTCGTGATTTTATATCAGCCAGACTGTAGTCCATATTTGACCAATTGAACATATTTTTGGCCAAAGAATCCTCAAAATGTTTTTTACTATTATAAACTTATCGGCTCCTTCTGATGTCAAATCAGCCTTACAGAAGTCCATATTTGACCCAAGGAATATATTTATGGCCAAAGAGTCCTCGATCTTGGACTTTCTATACATACTCATAGACTCCTTCTAATGCTACATAAGCCATATAGATATCCATATCTGACCTTTTGAACTTATTTCTGGTCAAAGGGTCCTCAAAAGATTTTAAACCATATAAAGTTATAGACTTCTTCTGATGATAAATCAGCTATTCAGAGGTCCCCTTTTGACCTACTGAACATATTTCTGGCCAAAGATTAGTCATTAAAGATTGACAATATTTATCAGATTGATTTCTTCGGATGTTATATCATCCCGACAAAAGTCCATATTTGGACATTCTGAAAATTTTGAAACTTGACCTTTCTATATACTCGTTGAGTCTCCCCTTTTGACCTACTGAACATCTTCTTGTAATGTTAAATCAGGCAGACAGAAGTCCATATTTGACTGATTGAAAAAGAATTTGACCAAAGAGTTGCCAAAAGGATTTTTTCTATCATAAACTTATAGACTCCTTCTGATGTTAAATCAGCCATACAGAAGTCCATTTTTGACCTTCTGAACATATTTCTGACCAGAGACCTTGAACATTTACCTTACTATATAGACTTCTCGTGACTTTATATCAGCCAGACTGTGGTCCATATTTGACCAATTGAACATATTTTTGGCCAAAGAATCCTCGAAATGTTTTTTACTATTATAAACTTATCGGCTCCTTCTGATTTCAAATCAGCCTTACAGAAGTCCATATTTGACCCAAGGAATATATTTATGGCCAAAGAGTCCTCGATCTTGGACTTTCTATACATACTCATAGACTCCTTCTAATGCTACATAAGCCATATCCATATCTGACCTTTTGAACTTATTTCTGGTCAAAGGGTCCTCAAAAGATTTTAAACCATATAAAGTTATAGACTTCTTCTGATGATAAATCAGCTATTCAGAGGTCCCCTTTTGACCTACTGAACATATTTCTGGCCAAAGATTAGTCCTTAAAGATTGACAATATTTATCAGATTGATTTCTTCGGATGTTATATCATCCTGACAAAAGTCCATATTTGGACATACTGATAATTTTGAAACTTGACCTTTCTATATACTCGTTGAGTCTCCCCTTTTGACCTGCTGAACATCTTCTTGTAATGTTAAATCAGGCAGACAGAAGTCCATATTTGACTGATTGAAAAAGAATTTGACCAAAGAGTTCCCAAAAGGATTTTTTCTCTCATAAACTTATAGACTCCTTCTGATGTTAAATCAGCCATACAGAAGTCCATTTTTGACCTTCTGAACATATTTCTGACCAGAGACCTTGAACATTTACCTTACTATACAGACTTCTCGTGATGTTATATCAGCCAGACTGTAGTCCATATTTGACCAATTGAACATATTTTTGGCCGAAGAATCCTCGAAATGTTTTTTACTATTATAAACTTATCGGCTCCTTCTGATGTCAAATCAGCCTTACAGAAGTCCATATTTGACCCAAGGAATATATTTATGGCCAAAGAGTCCTCGATCTTGGACTTTCTATACATACTCATAGACTCCTTCTAATGCTACATAAGCCATATAGATATCCATATCTGACCTTTTGAACTTATTTCTGGTCAAAGGGTCCTCAAAAGATTTTAAACCATATAAAGTTATAGACTTCTTCTGATGATAAATCAGCTATTCAGAGGTCCCCTTTTGACCCACTGAACATATTTCTGGCCAAAGAGTCCTCGATCTTGGGCTTTCTATACATAGACTCCTTCTGATGCTTCATAAGCCATATAGATGTCCATATCTGATCTTTTGAACTTATTTCTGGTCAATGGGTCCTCAAAAGTTTTTAAACCATATAAAGTTATAGACTTCTTCTGATGATAAATCAGCTATTCAGAGGTCCCCTTTTGACCTACTGAACATATTTCTGGCCAAAGATTAGTCCTTAAAGATTGACAATATTTATCAGATTGATTTCTTCGGATGTTATATCATCCTGACAAAAGTCCATATTTGGACATTCTGAAAATTTTGAAACTTGACCTTTCTATATACTCGTTGAGTCTCCCCTTTTGACCTACTGAACATCTTCTTGTAATGTTAAATCAGGCAGACAGAAGTCCATATTTGACTGATTGAAAAAGAATTTGACCAAAGAGTTGCCAAAAGGATTTTTTCTATCATAAACTTATAGACTCCTTCTGATGTTAAATCAGCCATACAGAAGTCCATTTTTGACCTTCTGAACATATTTCTGACCAGAGACCTTGAACATTTACCTTACTATACAGACTTCTCGTGATTTTATATCAGCCAGACTGTAGTCCATATTTGACCAATTGAACATATTTTTGGCCAAAGAATCCTCGAAATGTTTTTTACTATTATAAACTTATCGGCTCCTTCTGATGTCAAATCAGCCTTACAGAAGTCCATATTTGACCCAAGGAATATATTTCTGGCCAAAGAGTCCTCGATCTTGGACTTTCTATACATACTCATAGACTCATTCTAATGCTACATAAGCCATATAGATATCCATATCTGACCTTTTGAACTTATTTCTGGTCAAAGGGTCCTCAAAAGATTTTAAACCATATAAAGTTATAGACTTCTTCTGATGATAAATCAGCTATTCAGAGGTCCCCTTTTGACCTACTGAACATATTTCTGGCCAAAGATTAGTCCTTAAAGATTGACAATATTTATCAGATTGATTTCTTCGGATGTTATATCATCCTGACAAAAGTCCATATTTGGACATACTGAAAATTTTGAAACTTGACCTTTCTATATACTCGTTGAGTCTCCCCTTTTGACCTGCTGAACATCTTCTTGTAATGTTAAATCAGGCAGACAGAAGTCCATATTTGACTGATTGAAAAAGAATTTGACCAAAGAGTTCCCAAAAGGATTTTTTCTCTCATAAACTTATAGACTCCTTCTGATGTTAAATCAGCCATACAGAAGTCAATTTTTGACCTTCTGAACATATTTCTGACCAGAGACCTTGAACATTTACCTTACTATACAGACTTCTCGTGATTTTATATCAGCCAGACTGTAGTCCATATTTGACCAATTGAACATATTTTTGGCCAAAGAATCCTCGAAATGTTTTTTACTATTATAAACTTATCGGCTCCTTCTGATGTCAAATCAGCCTTACAGAAGTCCATATTTGACCCAAGGAATATATTTCTGGCCAAAGAGTCCTCGATCTTGGACTTTCTATACATACTCATAGACTCCTTCTAATGCTACATAAGCCATATAGATATCCATATCTGACCTTTTGAACTTATTTCTGGTCAAAGGGTCCTCAAAAGATTTTAAACCATATAAAGTTATAGACTTCTTCTGATGATAAATCAGCTATTCAGAGGTCCCCTTTTGACCTACTGAACATATTTCTGGCCAAAGATTAGTCCTTAAAGATTGACAATATTTATCAGATTGATTTCTTCGGATGTTATATCATCCTGACAAAAGTCCATATTTGGACATACTAAAAATTTTGAAACTTGACCTTTCTATATACTCGTTGAGTCTCCCCTTTTGACCTGCTGAACATCTTCTTGTAATGTTAAATCAGGCAGACAGAAGTCCATATTTGACTGATTGAAAAAGAATTTGACCAAAGAGTTCCCAAAAGGATTTTTTCTCTCATAAACTTATAGACTCCTTCTGATGTTAAATCAGCCATACAGAAGTCAATTTTTGACCTTCTGAACATATTTCTGACCAGAGACCTTGAACATTTACCTTACTATACAGACTTCTCGTGATGTTATATAAGCCAGACTGTAGTCCATATTTGACCAATTGAACATATTTTTGGCCAAAGAATCCTCGAAATGTTTTTTACTATTATAAACTTATCGGCTCCTTCTGATGTCAAATCAGCCTTACAGAAGTCCATATTTGACCCAAGGAATATATTTATGGCCAAAGAGTCCTCGATCTTGGACTTTCTATACATACTCATAGACTCCTTCTTCTGCTACATAAGCCATATAGATATCCATATCTGACCTTTTGAACTTATTTCTGGTCAAAGGGTCCTCAAAAGATGTTAAACCATATAAAGTTATAGACTTCTTCTGATGATAAATCAGCTATTCAGAAGTCCCCTTTTGACCTACTGAACATATTTCTGGCCAAAGATTAGTCCTTAAAGATTGACAATATTTATCAGATTGATTTCTTCGGATGTTATATCATCCTGACAAAAGTCCATATTTGGACATACTGAAAATTTTGAAACTTGACCTTTCTATATACTCGTTGAGTCTCCCCTTTTGACCTACTGAACATCTTCTTGTAATGTTAAATCAGGCAGACAGAAGTCTATATTTGACTGATTGAAAAAGAATTTGACCAAAGAATTTGGCCAAAAGGATTTTTTCTATCATAAACTTATAGACTCCTTCTGATGTTAAATCAGCCATACAGAAGTCAATTTTTGACCTTCTGAACATATTTCTGACCAGAGACCTTGAACATTTACCTTACTATACAGACTTCTCGTGATGTTATATAAGCCAGACTGTAGTCCATATTTGACCAATTGAACATATTTTTGGCCAAAGAATCCTCGAAATGTTTTTTACTATTATAAACTTATCGGCTCCTTCTGATGTCAAATCAGCCTTACAGAAGTCCATATTTGACCCAAGGAATATATTTATGGCCAAAGAGTCCTCGATCTTGGACTTTCTATACATACTCATAGACTCCTTCTTCTGCTACATAAGCCATATAGATATCCATATCTGACCTTTTGAACTTATTTCTGGTCAAAGGGTCCTCAAAAGATGTTAAACCATATAAAGTTATAGACTTCTTCTGATGATAAATCAGCTATTCAGAAGTCCCCTTTTGACCTACTGAACATATTTCTGGCTAAAGATTAGTCCTTAAAGATTGACAATATTTATCAGATTGATTTCTTCGGATGTTATATCATCCTGACAAAAGTCCATATTTGGACATACTGAAAATTTTGAAACTTGACCTTTCTATATACTCGTTGAGTCTCCCCTTTTGACCTACTGAACATCTTCTTGTAATGTTAAATCAGGCAGACAGAAGTCTATATTTGACTGATTGAAAAAGAATTTGACCAAAAGGATTTTTTCTATCATAAACTTATAGACTCCTTCTGATGTTAAATCAGCCATACAGAAGTCAATTTTTGACCTTCTGAACATATTTCTGACCAGAGACCTTGAACTTTTACCTTACTATACAGACTTCTCGTGATGTTATATAAGCCAGACTGTAGTCCATATTTGACCAATTGAACATATTTTTGGCCAAAGAATCCACGAAATGTTTTTTACTATTATAAACTTATCGGCTCCTTCTGATGTCAAATCAGCCTTACAGAAGTCCATATTTGACCCAAGGAATATATTTGTTATAGACTTTCTATACATACTCATAGACTCCTTCTTCTGCTACATAAGCCATATAGATATCCATATCTGACCTTTTGAACTTATTTCTGGTCAAAGGGTCCTCAAAAGATGTTAAACCATATAAAGTTATAGACTTCTTCTGATGATAAATCAGCTATTCAGAAGTCCCCTTTTGACCTACTGAACATATTTCTGGCCAAAGATTAGTCCTTAAAGATTGACAATATTTATCAGATTGATTTCTTCGGATGTTATATCATCCTGACAAAAGTCCATATTTGGACATACTGAAAATTTTGAAACTTGACCTTTCTATATACTCGTTGAGTCTCCCCTTTTGACCTGCTGAACATCTTCTTGTAATGTTAAATCAGGCAGACAGAAGTCCATATTTGACTGATTGAAAAAGAATTTGACCAAAGAGTTCCCAAAAGGATTTTTTCTCTCATAAACTTATAGACTCCTTCTGATGTTAAATCAGCCATACAGAAGTCCATTTTTGACCTTCTGAACATATTTCTGACCAGAGACCTTGAACATTTACCTTACTATACAGACTTCTCGTGATGTTATATCAGCCAGACTGCAGTCCATATTTGACCAAATTGAACATATTTTTGGCCGAAGATTCCTCAAAATGTTTTTTACTATTATAAACTTATCGGCTCCTTCTGATGTCAAATCAGCCTTACAGAAGTCCATATTTGACCCAAGGAATATATTTATGGCCCAAGAGTCCTCGATCTTGGACTTTCTATACGTACTCATAGACTCCTTCTAATGCTACATAAGCCATATAGCTATCCATATCTGACCTTTTGAACTTATTTCTGGTCAAAGGGTCCTCAAAAGATTATAAACCATATAAAGTTATAGACTTCTTCTGATGATAAATCAGCTATTCAGAGGTCCCCTTTTGACCTACTGAACATATTTCTATCCAAAGAGTCTTCGATCTTGGGCTTTCTATACATAGACTCCTTCTAATGCTACATAAGCCATATAGAAATCCATATCTGACCTTTTGAACTTATTTCTGGTCAAAGGGTCCTCAAAAGATTTTAAACCATATAAAGTTATAGACTTCTTCTGATGATAAATCAGCTATTCAGAGGTCCCCTTTTGACCTACTGGACATATTTCTGGCCAAAGATTAGTCCTTAAAGATTGACAATATTTATCGGATTGATTTCTTCGGATGTTATATCATCCTGACAAAAGTCCATATTTGGACATACTGATAATTTTGAAACTTGACCTTTCTATATACTCGTTGAGTCTCCCCTTTTGACCTGCTGAACATCTTCTTGTAATGTTAAATCAGGCAGACAGAAGTCCATATTTGACTGATTGAAAAAGAATTTGACCAAAGAGTTCCCAAAAGGATTTTTTCTCTCATAAACTTATAGACTCCTTCTGATGTTAAATCAGCCATACAGAAGTCCATTTTTGACCTTCTGAACATATTTCTGACCAGAGACCTTGAACATTTACCTTACTATACAGACTTCTCGTGATGTTATATCAGCCAGACTGTAGTCCATATTTGACCAATTGAACATATTTTTGGCCGAAGAATCCTCAAAATGTTTTTTACTATTATAAACTTATCGGCTCCTTCTGATGTCAAATCAGCCTTACAGAAGTCCATATTTGACCCAAGGAATATATTTATGGCCAAAGAGTCCTCGATCTTGGACTTTCTATACATACTCATAGACTCCTTCTAATGCTACATAAGCCATATAGCTATCCATATCTGACCTTTTGAACTTATTTCTGGTCAAAGGGTTCTCAAACGTTTTTAAACCATATAAAGTTATAGATTTCTTCTGATGATAAATCAGCTATTCAGAGGTCCCCTTTTGACCTACTGAACATATTTCTGGCCAAAGAGTCCTCGATCTTGGGCTTTCTATACATAGACTCCTTCTGATGCTTCATAAGCCATATAGATGTCCATATCTGATCTTTTGAACTTATTTCTGGTCAATGGGTCCTCAAACGTTTTTAAACCATATAAAGTTATAGACTTCTTCTGATGATAAATCAGCTATTCAGAGGTCCCCTTTTGACCTACTGAACATATTTCTGGCCAAAGATTAGTCCTTAAAGATTGACAATATTTATCAGATTGATTTCTTCGGATGTTATATCATCCTGACAAAAGTCCATATTTGGACATACTGAAAATTTTGAAACTTGACCTTTCTATATACTCGTTGAGTCTCCCCTTTTGACCTACTGAACATCTTCTTGTAATGTTAAATCAGGCAGACAGAAGTCCATATTTGACTGATTGAAAAAGAATTTGACCAAAGAGTTGCCAAAAGGATTTTTTCTATCATAAACTTATAGACTCCTTCTGATGTTAAATCAGCCATAGAGAAGTCCATTTTTGACCTTCTGAACATATTTCTGACCAGAGACCTTGAACATTTACCTTACTATACAGACTTCTCGTGATTTTATATCAGCCAGACTGTAGTCCATATTTGACCAATTGAACATATTTTTGGCCAAAGAATCCTCGAAATGTTTTTTACTATTATAAACTTATCGGCTCCTTCTGATGTCAAATCAGCCTTACAGAAGTCCATATTTGACCCAAGGAATATATTTCTGGCCAAAGAGTCCTCGATCTTGGACTTTCTATACATACTCATAGACTCCTTCTAATGCTACATAAGCCATATAGATATCCATATCTGACCTTTTGAACTTATTTCTGGTCAAAGGGTCCTCAAAAGATTTTAAACCATATAAAGTTATAGACTTCTTCTGATGATAAATCAGCTATTCAGAGGTCCCCTTTTGACCTACTGAACATATTTCTGGCCAAAGATTAGTCCTTAAAGATTGACAATATTTATCAGATTGATTTATTCGGATGTTATATCATCCTGACAAAAGTCCATATTTGGACATACTGAAAATTTTGAAACTTGACCTTTCTATATACTCGTTGAGTCTCCCCTTTTGACCTACTGAACATCTTCTTGTAATGTTAAATCAGGCAGACAGAAGTCTATATTTGACTGATTGAAAAAGAATTTGACCAAAGAATTTGCCCAAAAGGATTTTTTCTATCATAAACTTATAGACTCCTTCTGATGTTAAATCAGCCATACAGAAGTCCATTTTTGACCTTCTGAACATATTTCTGACCAGAGACCTTGAACATTTACCTTACTATACAGACTTCTCGTGATGTTATATAAGCCAGACTGTAGTCCATATTTGACCAATTGAACATATTTTTGGCCAAAGAATCCTCGAAATGTTTTTTACTATTATAAACTTATCGGCTCCTTCTGATGTCAAATCAGCCTTACAGAAGTCCATATTTGACCCAAGGAATATATTTATGGCCAAAGAGTCCTCGATCTTGGACTTTCTATACATACTCATAGACTCCTTCTTCTGCTACATAAGCCATATAGATATCCATATCTGACCTTTTGAACTTATTTCTGGTCAAAGGGTCCTCAAAAGATGTTAAACCATATAAAGTTATAGACTTCTTCTGATGATAAATCAGCTATTCAGAAGTCCCCTTTTGACCTACTGAACATATTTCTGGCCAAAGATTAGTCCTTAAAGATTGACAATATTTATCAGATTGATTTCTTCGGATGTTATATCATCCTGACAAAAGTCCATATTTGGACATACTGAAAATTTTGAAACTTGACCTTTCTATATACTCGTTGAGTCTCCCCTTTTGACCTACTGAACATCTTCTTGTAATGTTAAATCAGGCAGACAGAAGTCCATATTTGACTGATTGAAAAAGAATTTGACCAAAGAATTTGGCCAAAAGGATTTTTTCTATCATAAACTTATAGACTCCTTCTGATGTTAAATCAGCCATACAGAAGTCAATTTTTGACCTTCTGAACATATTTCTGACCAGAGACCTTGAACATTTACCTTACTATACAGACTTCTCGTGATGTTATATAAGCCAGACTGTAGTCCATATTTGACCAATTGAACATATTTTTGGCCAAAGAATCCTCGAAATGTTTTTTACTATTATAAACTTATCGGCTCCTTCTGATGTCAAATCAGCCTTACAGAAGTCCATATTTGACCCAAGGAATATATTTATGGCCAAAGAGTCCTCGATCTTGGACTTTCTATACATACTCATAGACTCCTTCTTCTGCTACATAAGCCATATAGATATCCATATCTGACCTTTTGAACTTATTTCTGGTCAAAGGGTCCTCAAAAGATGTTAAACCATATAAAGTTATAGACTTCTTCTGATGATAAATCAGCTATTCAGAAGTCCCCTTTTGACCTACTGAACATATTTCTGGCCAAAGATTAGTCCTTAAAGATTGACAATATTTATCAGATTGATTTCTTCGGATGTTATATCATCCTGACAAAAGTCCATATTTGGACATACTGAAAATTTTGAAACTTGACCTTTCTATATACTCGTTGAGTCTCCCCTTTTGACCTACTGAACATCTTCTTGTAATGTTAAATCAGGCAGACAGAAGTCTATATTTGACTGATTGAAAAAGAATTTGACCAAAGAATTTGGCCAAAAGGATTTTTTCTATCATAAACTTATAGACTCCTTCTGATGTTAAATCAGCCATACAGAAGTCAATTTTTGACCTTCTGAACATATTTCTGACCAGAGACCTTGAACATTTACCTTACTATACAGACTTCTCGTGATGTTATATAAGCCAGACTGTAGTCCATATTTGACCAATTGAACATATTTTTGGCCAAAGAATCCTCGAAATGTTTTTTACTATTATAAACTTATCGGCTCCTTCTGATGTCAAATCAGCCTTACAGAAGTCCATATTTGACCCAAGGAATATATTTATGGCCAAAGAGTCCTCGATCTTGGACTTTCTATACATACTCATAGACTCCTTCTTCTGCTACATAAGCCATATAGATATCCATATCTGACCTTTTGAACTTATTTCTGGTCAAAGGGTCCTCAAAAGATGTTAAACCATATAAAGTTATAGACTTCTTCTGATGATAAATCAGCTATTCAGAAGTCCCCTTTTGACCTACTGAACATATTTCTGGCTAAAGATTAGTCCTTAAAGATTGACAATATTTATCAGATTGATTTCTTCGGATGTTATATCATCCTGACAAAAGTCCATATTTGGACATACTGAAAATTTTGAAACTTGACCTTTCTATATACTCGTTGAGTCTCCCCTTTTGACCTACTGAACATCTTCTTGTAATGTTAAATCAGGCAGACAGAAGTCTATATTTGACTGATTGAAAAAGAATTTGACCAAAGAATTTGCCCAAAAGGATTTTTTCTATCATAAACTTATAGACTCCTTCTGATGTTAAATCAGCCATACAGAAGTCAATTTTTGACCTTCTGAACATATTTCTGACCAGAGACCTTGAACTTTTACCTTACTATACAGACTTCTCGTGATGTTATATAAGCCAGACTGTAGTCCATATTTGACCAATTGAACATATTTTTGGCCAAAGAATCCACGAAATGTTTTTTACTATTATAAACTTATCGGCTCCTTCTGATGTCAAATCAGCCTTACAGAAGTCCATATTTGACCCAAGGAATATATTTGTTATAGACTTTCTATACATACTCATAGACTCCTTCTTCTGCTACATAAGCCATATAGATATCCATATCTGACCTTTTGAACTTATTTCTGGTCAAAGGGTCCTCAAAAGATGTTAAACCATATAAAGTTATAGACTTCTTCTGATGATAAATCAGCTATTCAGAAGTCCCCTTTTGACCTACTGAACATATTTCTGGCCAAAGATTAGTCCTTAAAGATTGACAATATTTATCAGATTGATTTCTTCGGATGTTATATCATCCTGACAAAAGTCCATATTTGGACATACTGAAAATTTTGAAACTTGACCTTTCTATATACTCGTTGAGTCTCCCCTTTTGACCTGCTGAACATCTTCTTGTAATGTTAAATCAGGCAGACAGAAGTCCATATTTGACTGATTGAAAAAGAATTTGACCAAAGAGTTCCCAAAAGGATTTTTTCTCTCATAAACTTATAGACTCCTTCTGATGTTAAATCAGCCATACAGAAGTCCATTTTTGACCTTCTGAACATATTTCTGACCAGAGACCTTGAACATTTACCTTACTATACAGACTTCTCGTGATGTTATATCAGCCAGACTGCAGTCCATATTTGACCAAATTGAACATATTTTTGGCCGAAGATTCCTCAAAATGTTTTTTACTATTATAAACTTATCGGCTCCTTCTGATGTCAAATCAGCCTTACAGAAGTCCATATTTGACCCAAGGAATATATTTATGGCCCAAGAGTCCTCGATCTTGGACTTTCTATACGTACTCATAGACTCCTTCTAATGCTACATAAGCCATATAGCTATCCATATCTGACCTTTTGAACTTATTTCTGGTCAAAGGGTCCTCAAAAGATTATAAACCATATAAAGTTATAGACTTCTTCTGATGATAAATCAGCTATTCAGAGGTCCCCTTTTGACCTACTGAACATATTTCTATCCAAAGAGTCTTCGATCTTGGGCTTTCTATACATAGACTCCTTCTAATGCTACATAAGCCATATAGAAATCCATATCTGACCTTTTGAACTTATTTCTGGTCAAAGGGTCCTCAAAAGATTTTAAACCATATAAAGTTATAGACTTCTTCTGATGATAAATCAGCTATTCAGAGGTCCCCTTTTGACCTACTGGACATATTTCTGGCCAAAGATTAGTCCTTAAAGATTGACAATATTTATCGGATTGATTTCTTCGGATGTTATATCATCCTGACAAAAGTCCATATTTGGACATACTGATAATTTTGAAACTTGACCTTTCTATATACTCGTTGAGTCTCCCCTTTTGACCTGCTGAACATCTTCTTGTAATGTTAAATCAGGCAGACAGAAGTCCATATTTGACTGATTGAAAAAGAATTTGACCAAAGAGTTCCCAAAAGGATTTTTTCTCTCATAAACTTATAGACTCCTTCTGATGTTAAATCAGCCATACAGAAGTCCATTTTTGACCTTCTGAACATATTTCTGACCAGAGACCTTGAACATTTACCTTACTATACAGACTTCTCGTGATGTTATATCAGCCAGACTGTAGTCCATATTTGACCAATTGAACATATTTTTGGCCGAAGAATCCTCAAAATGTTTTTTACTATTATAAACTTATCGGCTCCTTCTGATGTCAAATCAGCCTTACAGAAGTCCATATTTGACCCAAGGAATATATTTATGGCCAAAGAGTCCTCGATCTTGGACTTTCTATACATACTCATAGACTCCTTCTAATGCTACATAAGCCATATAGCTATCCATATCTGACCTTTTGAACTTATTTCTGGTCAAAGGGTTCTCAAACGTTTTTAAACCATATAAAGTTATAGATTTCTTCTGATGATAAATCAGCTATTCAGAGGTCCCCTTTTGACCTACTGAACATATTTCTGGCCAAAGAGTCCTCGATCTTGGGCTTTCTATACATAGACTCCTTCTGATGCTTCATAAGCCATATAGATGTCCATATCTGATCTTTTGAACTTATTTCTGGTCAATGGGTCCTCAAACGTTTTTAAACCATATAAAGTTATAGACTTCTTCTGATGATAAATCAGCTATTCAGAGGTCCCCTTTTGACCTACTGAACATATTTCTGGCCAAAGATTAGTCCTTAAAGATTGACAATATTTATCAGATTGATTTCTTCGGATGTTATATCATCCTGACAAAAGTCCATATTTGGACATACTGAAAATTTTGAAACTTGACCTTTCTATATACTCGTTGAGTCTCCCCTTTTGACCTACTGAACATCTTCTTGTAATGTTAAATCAGGCAGACAGAAGTCCATATTTGACTGATTGAAAAAGAATTTGACCAAAGAGTTGCCAAAAGGATTTTTTCTATCATAAACTTATAGACTCCTTCTGATGTTAAATCAGCCATAGAGAAGTCCATTTTTGACCTTCTGAACATATTTCTGACCAGAGACCTTGAACATTTACCTTACTATACAGACTTCTCGTGATTTTATATCAGCCAGACTGTAGTCCATATTTGACCAATTGAACATATTTTTGGCCAAAGAATCCTCGAAATGTTTTTTACTATTATAAACTTATCGGCTCCTTCTGATGTCAAATCAGCCTTACAGAAGTCCATATTTGACCCAAGGAATATATTTCTGGCCAAAGAGTCCTCGATCTTGGACTTTCTATACATACTCATAGACTCCTTCTAATGCTACATAAGCCATATAGATATCCATATCTGACCTTTTGAACTTATTTCTGGTCAAAGGGTCCTCAAAAGATTTTAAACCATATAAAGTTATAGACTTCTTCTGATGATAAATCAGCTATTCAGAGGTCCCCTTTTGACCTACTGAACATATTTCTGGCCAAAGATTAGTCCTTAAAGATTGACAATATTTATCAGATTGATTTATTCGGATGTTATATCATCCTGACAAAAGTCCATATTTGGACATACTGAAAATTTTGAAACTTGACCTTTCTATATACTCGTTGAGTCTCCCCTTTTGACCTACTGAACATCTTCTTGTAATGTTAAATCAGGCAGACAGAAGTCTATATTTGACTGATTGAAAAAGAATTTGACCAAAGAATTTGCCCAAAAGGATTTTTTCTATCATAAACTTATAGACTCCTTCTGATGTTAAATCAGCCATACAGAAGTCCATTTTTGACCTTCTGAACATATTTCTGACCAGAGACCTTGAACATTTACCTTACTATACAGACTTCTCGTGATGTTATATAAGCCAGACTGTAGTCCATATTTGACCAATTGAACATATTTTTGGCCAAAGAATCCTCGAAATGTTTTTTACTATTATAAACTTATCGGCTCCTTCTGATGTCAAATCAGCCTTACAGAAGTCCATATTTGACCCAAGGAATATATTTATGGCCAAAGAGTCCTCGATCTTGGACTTTCTATACATACTCATAGACTCCTTCTTCTGCTACATAAGCCATATAGATATCCATATCTGACCTTTTGAACTTATTTCTGGTCAAAGGGTCCTCAAAAGATGTTAAACCATATAAAGTTATAGACTTCTTCTGATGATAAATCAGCTATTCAGAAGTCCCCTTTTGACCTACTGAACATATTTCTGGCCAAAGATTAGTCCTTAAAGATTGACAATATTTATCAGATTGATTTCTTCGGATGTTATATCATCCTGACAAAAGTCCATATTTGGACATACTGAAAATTTTGAAACTTGACCTTTCTATATACTCGTTGAGTCTCCCCTTTTGACCTACTGAACATCTTCTTGTAATGTTAAATCAGGCAGACAGAAGTCCATATTTGACTGATTGAAAAAGAATTTGACCAAAGAATTTGGCCAAAAGGATTTTTTCTATCATAAACTTATAGACTCCTTCTGATGTTAAATCAGCCATACAGAAGTCAATTTTTGACCTTCTGAACATATTTCTGACCAGAGACCTTGAACATTTACCTTACTATACAGACTTCTCGTGATGTTATATAAGCCAGACTGTAGTCCATATTTGACCAATTGAACATATTTTTGGCCAAAGAATCCTCGAAATGTTTTTTACTATTATAAACTTATCGGCTCCTTCTGATGTCAAATCAGCCTTACAGAAGTCCATATTTGACCCAAGGAATATATTTATGGCCAAAGAGTCCTCGATCTTGGACTTTCTATACATACTCATAGACTCCTTCTTCTGCTACATAAGCCATATAGATATCCATATCTGACCTTTTGAACTTATTTCTGGTCAAAGGGTCCTCAAAAGATGTTAAACCATATAAAGTTATAGACTTCTTCTGATGATAAATCAGCTATTCAGAAGTCCCCTTTTGACCTACTGAACATATTTCTGGCCAAAGATTAGTCCTTAAAGATTGACAATATTTATCAGATTGATTTCTTCGGATGTTATATCATCCTGACAAAAGTCCATATTTGGAAATACTGAAAATTTTGAAACTTGACCTTTCTATATACTCGTTGAGTCTCCCCTTTTGACCTACTGAACATCTTCTTGTAATGTTAAATCAGGCAGACAGAAGTCTATATTTGACTGATTGAAAAAGAATTTGACCAAAGAATTTGCCCAAAAGGATTTTTTCTATCATAAACTTATAGACTCCTTCTGATGTTAAATCAGCCATACAGAAGTCAATTTTTGACCTTCTGAACATATTTCTGACCAGAGACCTTGAACTTTTACCTTACTATACAGACTTCTCGTGATGTTATATAAGCCAGACTGTAGTCCATATTTGACCAATTGAACATATTTTTGGCCAAAGAATCCACGAAATGTTTTTTACTATTATAAACTTATCGGCTCCTTCTGATGTCAAATCAGCCTTACAGAAGTCCATATTTGACCCAAAGGAATATATTTGTTATAGACTTTCTATACATACTCATAGACTCCTTCTTCTGCTACATAAGCCATATAGATATCCATATCTGACCTTTTGAACTTATTTCTGGTCAAAGGGTCCTCAAAAGATGTTAAACCATATAAAGTTATAGACTTCTTCTGATGATAAATCAGCTATTCAGAAGTCCCCTTTTGACCTACTGAACATATTTCTGGCCAAAGATTAGTCCTTAAAGATTGACAATATTTATCAGATTGATTTCTTCGGATGTTATATCATCCTGACAAAAGTCCATATTTGGACATACTGAAAATTTTGAAACTTGACCTTTCTATATACTCGTTGAGTCTCCCCTTTTGACCTGCTGAACATCTTCTTGTAATGTTAAATCAGGCAGACAGAAGTCCATATTTGACTGATTGAAAAAGAATTTGACCAAAGAGTTCCCAAAAGGATTTTTTCTCTCATAAACTTATAGACTCCTTCTGATGTTAAATCAGCCATACAGAAGTCCATTTTTGACCTTCTGAACATATTTCTGACCAGAGACCTTGAACATTTACCTTACTATACAGACTTCTCGTGATGTTATATCAGCCAGACTGTAGTCCATATTTGACCAAATTGAACATATTTTTGGCCGAAGATTCCTCAAAATGTTTTTTACTATTATAAACTTATCGGCTCCTTCTGATGTCAAATCAGCCTTACAGAAGTCCATATTTGACCCAAGGAATATATTTATGGCCCAAGAGTCCTCGATCTTGGACTTTCTATACGTACTCATAGACTCCTTCTAATGCTACATAAGCCATATAGCTATCCATATCTGACCTTTTGAACTTATTTCTGGTCAAAGGGTCCTCAAAAGATTATAAACCATATAAAGTTATAGACTTCTTCTGATGATAAATCAGCTATTCAGAGGTCCCCTTTTGACCTACTGAACATATTTCTATCCAAAGAGTCTTCGATCTTGGGCTTTCTATACATAGACTCCTTCTAATGCTACATAAGCCATATAGAAATCCATATCTGACCTTTTGAACTTATTTCTGGTCAAAGGGTCCTCAAAAGATTTTAAACCATATAAAGTTATAGACTTCTTCTGATGATAAATCAGCTATTCAGAGGTCCCCTTTTGACCTTCTGAACATATTTCTGACCAGAGACCTTGAACATTTACCTTACTATACAGACTTCTCGTGATTTTATATCAGCCAGACTGTAGTCCATATTTGACCAATTGAACATATTTTTGGCCAAAGAATCCTCGAAATGTTTTTTACTATTATAAACTTATCGGCTCCTTCTGATTTCAAATCAGCCTTACAGAAGTCCATATTTGACCCAAGGAATATATTTATGGCCAAAGAGTCCTCGATCTTGGACTTTCTATACATACTCATAGACTCCTTCTAATGCTACATAAGCCATATAGATATCCATATCTGACCTTTTGAACTTATTTCTGGTCAAAGGGTCCTCAAAAGATTTTAAACCATATAAAGTTATAGACTTCTTCTGATGATAAATCAGCTATTCAGAGGTCCCCTTTTGACCTACTGGACATATTTCTGGCCAAAGATTAGTCCTTAAAGATTGACAATATTTATCGGATTGATTTCTTCGGATGTTATATCATCCTGACAAAAGTCCATATTTGGACATACTGATAATTTTGAAACTTGACCTTTCTATATACTCGTTGAGTCTCCCCTTTTGACCTGCTGAACATCTTCTTGTAATGTTAAATCAGGCAGACAGAAGTCCATATTTGACTGATTGAAAAAGAATTTGACCAAAGAGTTCCCAAAAGGATTTTTTCTCTCATAAACTTATAGACTCCTTCTGATGTTAAATCAGCCATACAGAAGTCCATTTTTGACCTTCTGAACATATTTCTGACCAGAGACCTTGAACATTTACCTTACTATACAGACTTCTCGTGATGTTATATCAGCCAGACTGTAGTCCATATTTGACCAATTGAACATATTTTTGGCCGAAGAATCCTCAAAATGTTTTTTACTATTATAAACTTATCGGCTCCTTCTGATGTCAAATCAGCCTTACAGAAGTCCATATTTGACCCAAGGAATATATTTATGGCCAAAGAGTCCTCGATCTTGGACTTTCTATACATACTCATAGACTCCTTCTAATGCTACATAAGCCATATAGCTATCCATATCTGACCTTTTGAACTTATTTCTGGTCAAAGGGTTCTCAAACGTTTTTAAACCATATAAAGTTATAGATTTCTTCTGATGATAAATCAGCTATTCAGAGGTCCCCTTTTGACCTACTGAACATATTTCTGGCCAAAGAGTCCTCGATCTTGGGCTTTCTATACATAGACTCCTTCTGATGCTTCATAAGCCATATAGATGTCCATATCTGATCTTTTGAACTTATTTCTGGTCAATGGGTCCTCAAAAGTTTTTAAACCATATAAAGTTATAGACTTCTTCTGATGATAAATCAGCTATTCAGAGGTCCCCTTTTGACCTACTGAACATATTTCTGGCCAAAGATTAGTCCTTAAAGATTGACAATATTTATCAGATTGATTTCTTCGGATGTTATATCATCCTGACAAAAGTCCATATTTGGACATACTGAAAATTTTGAAACTTGACCTTTCTATATACTCGTTGAGTCTCCCCTTTTGACCTACTGAACATCTTCTTGTAATGTTAAATCAGGCAGACAGAAGTCCATATTTGACTGATTGAAAAAGAATTTGACCAAAGAGTTGCCAAAAGGATTTTTTCTATCATAAACTTATAGACTCCTTCTGATGTTAAATCAGCCATAGAGAAGTCCATTTTTGACCTTCTGAACATATTTCTGACCAGAGACCTTGAACATTTACCTTACTATACAGACTTCTCGTGATTTTATATCAGCCAGACTGTAGTCCATATTTGACCAATTGAACATATTTTTGGCCAAAGAATCCTCGAAATGTTTTTTACTATTATAAACTTATCGGCTCCTTCTGATGTCAAATCAGCCTTACAGAAGTCCATATTTGACCCAAGGAATATATTTCTGGCCAAAGAGTCCTCGATCTTGGACTTTCTATACATACTCATAGACTCCTTCTAATGCTACATAAGCCATATAGATATCCATATCTGACCTTTTGAACTTATTTCTGGTCAAAGGGTCCTCAAAAGATTTTAAACCATATAAAGTTATAGACTTCTTCTGATGATAAATCAGCTATTCAGAGGTCCCCTTTTGACCTACTGAACATATTTCTGGCCAAAGATTAGTCCTTAAAGATTGACAATATTTATCAGATTGATTTATTCGGATGTTATATCATCCTGGCAAAAGTCCATATTTGGACATACTGAAAATTTTGAAACTTGACCTTTCTATATACTCGTTGAGTCTCCCCTTTTGACCTACTGAACATCTTCTTGTAATGTTAAATCAGGCAGACAGAAGTCTATATTTGACTGATTGAAAAAGAATTTGACCAAAGAATTTGCCCAAAAGGATTTTTTCTATCATAAACTTATAGACTCCTTCTGATGTTAAATCAGCCATACAGAAGTCCATTTTTGACCTTCTGAACATATTTCTGACCAGAGACCTTGAACATTTACCTTACTATACAGACTTCTCGTGATGTTATATCAGCCAGACTGTAGTCCATATTTGACCAATTGAACATATTTTTGGCCAAAGAATCCTCGAAATGTTTTTTACTATTATAAACTTATCGGCTCCTTCTGATGTCAAATCAGCCTTACAGAAGTCCATATTTGACCCAAGGAATATATTTAGGGCCAAAGAGTCCTCGATCTTGGACTTTCCATACATACTCATAGACTCCTTCTTCTGCTACATAAGCCATATAGATATCCATATCTGACCTTTTGAACTTATTTCTGGTCAAAGGGTCCTCAAAAGATTTTAAACCATATAAAGTTATAGACTTCTTCTGATGATAAATCAGCTATTCAGAGGTCCCCTTTTGACCTACTGAACATATTTCTGGCCAAAGATTAGTCATTAAAGATTGACAATATTTATCAGATTGATTTCTTCGGATGTTATATCATCCTGACAAAAGTCCATATTTGGACATTCTGAAAATTTTGAAACTTGACCTTTCTATATACTCGTTGAGTCTCCCCTTTTGACCTACTGAACATCTTCTTGTAATGTTAAATCAGGCAGACAGAAGTCCATATTTGACTGATTGAAAAAGAATTTGACCAAAGAGTTGCCAAAAGGATTTTTTCTATAATAAACTTATAGACTCCTTCTGATGTTAAATCAGCCATACAGAAGTCCATTTTTGACCTTCTGAACATATTTCTGACCAGAGACCTTGAACATTTACCTTACTATACAGACTTCTCGTGATTTTATATCAGCCAGACTGTAGTCCATATTTGACCAATTGAACATATTTTTGGCCAAAGAATCCTCGAAATGTTTTTTACTATTATAAACTTATCGGCTCCTTCTGATTTCAAATCAGCCTTACAGAAGTCCATATTTGACCCAAGGAATATATTTATGGCCAAAGAGTCCTCGATCTTGGACTTTCTATACATACTCATATAGACTCCTTCTAATGCTACATAAGCCATATAGCTATCCATATCTGACCTTTTGAACTTATTTCTGGTCAAAGGGTCCTCAAAAGTTTTTAAACCATATAAAGTTATAGATTTCTTCTGATGATAAATCAGCTATTCAGAGGTCCCCTTTTGACCTACTGAACATATTTCTGGCCAAAGAGTCCTCGATCTTGGGCTTTCTATACATAGACTCCTTCTGATGCTTCATAAGCCATATAGATGTCCATATCTGATCTTTTGAACTTATTTCTGGTCAATGGGTCCTCAAAAGTTTTTAAACCATATAAAGTTATAGACTTCTTCTGATGATAAATCAGCTATTCAGAGGTCCCCTTTTGACCTACTGAACATATTTCTGGCCAAATATTAGTCCTTAAAGATTGACAATATTTATCAGATTGATTTCTTCGGATGTTATATCATCCTGACAAAAGTCCATATTTGGACATTCTGAAAATTTTGAAACTTGACCTTTCTATATACTCGTTGAGTCTCCCCTTTTGACCTACTGAACATCTTCTTGTAATGTTAAATCAGGCAGACAGAAGTCCATATTTGACTGATTGAAAAAGAATTTGACCAAAGAGTTGCCAAAAGGATTTTTTCTATCATAAACTTATAGACTCCTTCTGATGTTAAATCAGCCATACAGAAGTCCATTTTTGACCTTCTGAACATATTTCTGACCAGAGACCTTGAACATTTACCTTACTATACAGACTTCTCGTGATTTTATATCAGCCAGACTATAGTCCATATTTGACCAATTGAACATATTTTTGGCCAAAGAATCCTCGAAATGTTTTTTACTATTATAAACTTATCGGCTCCTTCTGATGTCAAATCAGCCTTACAGAAGTCCATATTTGACCCAAGGAATATATTTCTGGCCAAAGAGTCCTCGATCTTGGACTTTCTATACATACTCATAGACTCCTTCTAATGCTACATAAGCCATATCCATATCTGACCTTTTGAACTTATTTCTGGTCAAAGGGTCCTCAAAAGATTTTAAACCATATAAAGTTATAGACTTCTTCTGATGATAAATCAGCTATTCAGAGGTCCCCTTTTGACCTACTGAACATATTTCTGGCCAAAGATTAGTCCTTAAAGATTGACAATATTTATCAGATTGATTTCTTCGGATGTTATATCATCCTGACAAAAGTCCATATTTGGACATACTGATAATTTTGAAACTTGACCTTTCTATATACTCGTTGAGTCTCCCCTTTTGACCTGCTGAACATCTTCTTGTAATGTTAAATCAGGCAGACAGAAGTCCATATTTGACTGATTGAAAAAGAATTTGACCAAAGAGTTCCCAAAAGGATTTTTTCTCTCATAAACTTATAGACTCCTTCTGATGTTAAATCAGCCATACAGAAGTCCATTTTTGACCTTCTGAACATATTTCTGACCAGAGACCTTGAACATTTACCTTACTATACAGACTTCTCGTGATGTTATATCAGCCAGACTGTAGTCCATATTTGACCAATTGAACATATTTTTGGCCGAAGAATCCTCGAAATGTTTTTTACTATTATAAACTTATCGGCTCCTTCTGATGTCAAATCAGCCTTACAGAAGTCCATATTTGACCCAAGGAATATATTTATGGCCAAAGAGTCCTCGATCTTGGACTTTCTATACATACTCATAGACTCCTTCTAATGCTACATAAGCCATATAGCTATCCATATCTGACCTTTTGAACTTATTTCTGGTCAAAGGGTTCTCAAACGTTTTTAAACCATATAAAGTTATAGATTTCTTCTGATGATAAATCAGCTATTCAGAGGTCCCCTTTTGACCTACTGAACATATTTCTGGCCAAAGAGTCCTCGATCTTGGGCTTTCTATACATAGACTCCTTCTGATGCTTCATAAGCCATATAGATGTCCATATCTGATCTTTTGAACTTATTTCTGGTCAATGGGTCCTCAAAAGTTTTTAAACCATATAAAGTTATAGACTTCTTCTGATGATAAATCAGCTATTCAGAGGTCCCCTTTTGACCTACTGAACATATTTCTGGCCAAAGATTAGTCCTTAAAGATTGACAATATTTATCAGATTGATTTCTTCGGATGTTATATCATCCTGACAAAAGTCCATATTTGGACATTCTGAAAATTTTGAAACTTGACCTTTCTATATACTCGTTGAGTCTCCCCTTTTGACCTACTGAACATCTTCTTGTAATGTTAAATCAGGCAGACAGAAGTCCATATTTGACTGATTGAAAAAGAATTTGACCAAAGAGTTGCCAAAAGGATTTTTTCTATCATAAACTTATAGACTCCTTCTGATGTTAAATCAGCCATACAGAAGTCCATTTTTGACCTTCTGAACATATTTCTGACCAGAGACCTTGAACATTTACCTTACTATACAGACTTCTCGTGATTTTATATCAGCCAGACTGTAGTCCATATTTGACCAATTGAACATATTTTTGGCCAAAGAATCCTCGAAATGTTTTTTACTATTATAAACTTATCGGCTCCTTCTGATGTCAAATCAGCCTTACAGAAGTCCATATTTGACCCAAGGAATATATTTCTGGCCAAAGAGTCCTCGATCTTGGACTTTCTATACATACTCATAGACTCCTTCTAATGCTACATAAGCCATATAGATATCCATATCTGACCTTTTGAACTTATTTCTGGTCAAAGGGTCCTCAAAAGATTTTAAACCATATAAAGTTATAGACTTCTTCTGATGATAAATCAGCTATTCAGAGGTCCCCTTTTGACCTACTGAACATATTTCTGGCCAAAGATTAGTCCTTAAAGATTGACAATATTTATCAGATTGATTTCTTCGGATGTTATATCATCCTGACAAAAGTCCATATTTGGACATACTGAAAATTTTGAAACTTGACCTTTCTATATACTCGTTGAGTCTCCCCTTTTGACCTGCTGAACATCTTCTTGTAATGTTAAATCAGGCAGACAGAAGTCCATATTTGACTGATTGAAAAAGAATTTGACCAAAGAGTTCCCAAAAGGATTTTTTCTCTCATAAACTTATAGACTCCTTCTGATGTTAAATCAGCCATACAGAAGTCAATTTTTGACCTTCTGAACATATTTCTGACCAGAGACCTTGAACATTTACCTTACTATACAGACTTCTCGTGATGTTATATAAGCCAGACTGTAGTCCATATTTGACCAATTGAACATATTTTTGGCCAAAGAATCCTCGAAATGTTTTTTACTATTATAAACTTATCGGCTCCTTCTGATGTCAAATCAGCCTTACAGAAGTCCATATTTGACCCAAGGAATATATTTATGGCCAAAGAGTCCTCGATCTTGGACTTTCTATACATACTCATAGACTCCTTCTTCTGCTACATAAGCCATATAGATATCCATATCTGACCTTTTGAACTTATTTCTGGTCAAAGGGTCCTCAAAAGATGTTAAACCATATAAAGTTATAGACTTCTTCTGATGATAAATCAGCTATTCAGAAGTCCCCTTTTGACCTACTGAACATATTTCTGGCCAAAGATTAGTCCTTAAAGATTGACAATATTTATCAGATTGATTTCTTCGGATGTTATATCATCCTGACAAAAGTCCATATTTGGACATACTGAAAATTTTGAAACTTGACCTTTCTATATACTCGTTGAGTCTCCCCTTTTGACCTACTGAACATCTTCTTGTAATGTTAAATCAGGCAGACAGAAGTCTATATTTGACTGATTGAAAAAGAATTTGACCAAAGAATTTGGCCAAAAGGATTTTTTCTATCATAAACTTATAGACTCCTTCTGATGTTAAATCAGCCATACAGAAGTCAATTTTTGACCTTCTGAACATATTTCTGACCAGAGACCTTGAACATTTACCTTACTATACAGACTTCTCGTGATGTTATATAAGCCAGACTGTAGTCCATATTTGACCAATTGAACATATTTTTGGCCAAAGAATCCTCGAAATGTTTTTTACTATTATAAACTTATCGGCTCCTTCTGATGTCAAATCAGCCTTACAGAAGTCCATATTTGACCCAAGGAATATATTTAGGGCCAAAGAGTCCTCGATCTTGGACTTTCCATACATACTCATAGACTCCTTCTTCTGCTACATAAGCCATATAGATATCCATATCTGACCTTTTGAACTTATTTCTGGTCAAAGGGTCCTCAAAAGATTTTAAACCATATAAAGTTATAGACTTCTTCTGATGATAAATCAGCTATTCAGAGGTCCCCTTTTGACCTACTGAACATATTTCTGGCCAAAGATTAGTCATTAAAGATTGACAATATTTATCAGATTGATTTCTTCGGATGTTATATCATCCTGACAAAAGTCCATATTTGGACATTCTGAAAATTTTGAAACTTGACCTTTCTATATACTCGTTGAGTCTCCCCTTTTGACCTACTGAACATCTTCTTGTAATGTTAAATCAGGCAGACAGAAGTCCATATTTGACTGATTGAAAAAGAATTTGACCAAAGAGTTGCCAAAAGGATTTTTTCTATAATAAACTTATAGACTCCTTCTGATGTTAAATCAGCCATACAGAAGTCCATTTTTGACCTTCTGAACATATTTCTGACCAGAGACCTTGAACATTTACCTTACTATACAGACTTCTCGTGATTTTATATCAGCCAGACTGTAGTCCATATTTGACCAATTGAACATATTTTTGGCCAAAGAATCCTCGAAATGTTTTTTACTATTATAAACTTATCGGCTCCTTCTGATTTCAAATCAGCCTTACAGAAGTCCATATTTGACCCAAGGAATATATTTATGGCCAAAGAGTCCTCGATCTTGGACTTTCTATACATACTCATATAGACTCCTTCTAATGCTACATAAGCCATATAGCTATCCATATCTGACCTTTTGAACTTATTTCTGGTCAAAGGGTCCTCAAAAGTTTTTAAACCATATAAAGTTATAGATTTCTTCTGATGATAAATCAGCTATTCAGAGGTCCCCTTTTGACCTACTGAACATATTTCTGGCCAAAGAGTCCTCGATCTTGGGCTTTCTATACATAGACTCCTTCTGATGCTTCATAAGCCATATTGATGTCCATATCTGATCTTTTGAACTTATTTCTGGTCAATGGGTCCTCAAAAGTTTTTAAACCATATAAAGTTATAGACTTCTTCTGATGATAAATCAGCTATTCAGAGGTCCCCTTTTGACCTACTGAACATATTTCTGGCCAAATATTAGTCCTTAAAGATTGACAATATTTATCAGATTGATTTCTTCGGATGTTATATCATCCTGACAAAAGTCCATATTTGGACATTCTGAAAATTTTGAAACTTGACCTTTCTATATACTCGTTGAGTCTCCCCTTTTGACCTACTGAACATCTTCTTGTAATGTTAAATCAGGCAGACAGAAGTCCATATTTGACTGATTGAAAAAGAATTTGACCAAAGAGTTGCCAAAAGGATTTTTTCTATCATAAACTTATAGACTCCTTCTGATGTTAAATCAGCCATACAGAAGTCCATTTTTGACCTTCTGAACATATTTCTGACCAGAGACCTTGAACATTTACCTTACTATACAGACTTCTCGTGATTTTATATCAGCCAGACTATAGTCCATATTTGACCAATTGAACATATTTTTGGCCAAAGAATCCTCGAAATGTTTTTTACTATTATAAACTTATCGGCTCCTTCTGATGTCAAATCAGCCTTACAGAAGTCCATATTTGACCCAAGGAATATATTTCTGGCCAAAGAGTCCTCGATCTTGGACTTTCTATACATACTCATAGACTCCTTCTAATGCTACATAAGCCATATCCATATCTGACCTTTTGAACTTATTTCTGGTCAAAGGGTCCTCAAAAGATTTTAAACCATATAAAGTTATAGACTTCTTCTGATGATAAATCAGCTATTCAGAGGTCCCCTTTTGACCTACTGAACATATTTCTGGCCAAAGATTAGTCCTTAAAGATTGACAATATTTATCAGATTGATTTCTTCGGATGTTATATCATCCTGACAAAAGTCCATATTTGGACATACTGATAATTTTGAAACTTGACCTTTCTATATACTCGTTGAGTCTCCCCTTTTGACCTGCTGAACATCTTCTTGTAATGTTAAATCAGGCAGACAGAAGTCCATATTTGACTGATTGAAAAAGAATTTGACCAAAGAGTTCCCAAAAGGATTTTTTCTCTCATAAACTTATAGACTCCTTCTGATGTTAAATCAGCCATACAGAAGTCCATTTTTGACCTTCTGAACATATTTCTGACCAGAGACCTTGAACATTTACCTTACTATACAGACTTCTCGTGATGTTATATCAGCCAGACTGTAGTCCATATTTGACCAATTGAACATATTTTTGGCCGAAGAATCCTCGAAATGTTTTTTACTATTATAAACTTATCGGCTCCTTCTGATGTCAAATCAGCCTTACAGAAGTCCATATTTGACCCAAGGAATATATTTATGGCCAAAGAGTCCTCGATCTTGGACTTTCTATACATACTCATAGACTCCTTCTAATGCTACATAAGCCATATAGCTATCCATATCTGACCTTTTGAACTTATTTCTGGTCAAAGGGTTCTCAAACGTTTTTAAACCATATAAAGTTATAGATTTCTTCTGATGATAAATCAGCTATTCAGAGGTCCCCTTTTGACCTACTGAACATATTTCTGGCCAAAGAGTCCTCGATCTTGGGCTTTCTATACATAGACTCCTTCTGATGCTTCATAAGCCATATAGATGTCCATATCTGATCTTTTGAACTTATTTCTGGTCAATGGGTCCTCAAAAGTTTTTAAACCATATAAAGTTATAGACTTCTTCTGATGATAAATCAGCTATTCAGAGGTCCCCTTTTGACCTACTGAACATATTTCTGGCCAAAGATTAGTCCTTAAAGATTGACAATATTTATCAGATTGATTTCTTCGGATGTTATATCATCCTGACAAAAGTCCATATTTGGACATTCTGAAAATTTTGAAACTTGACCTTTCTATATACTCGTTGAGTCTCCCCTTTTGACCTACTGAACATCTTCTTGTAATGTTAAATCAGGCAGACAGAAGTCCATATTTGACTGATTGAAAAAGAATTTGACCAAAGAGTTGCCAAAAGGATTTTTTCTATCATAAACTTATAGACTCCTTCTGATGTTAAATCAGCCATACAGAAGTCCATTTTTGACCTTCTGAACATATTTCTGACCAGAGACCTTGAACATTTACCTTACTATACAGACTTCTCGTGATTTTATATCAGCCAGACTGTAGTCCATATTTGACCAATTGAACATATTTTTGGCCAAAGAATCCTCGAAATGTTTTTTACTATTATAAACTTATCGGCTCCTTCTGATGTCAAATCAGCCTTACAGAAGTCCATATTTGACCCAAGGAATATATTTCTGGCCAAAGAGTCCTCGATCTTGGACTTTCTATACATACTCATAGACTCCTTCTAATGCTACATAAGCCATATAGATATCCATATCTGACCTTTTGAACTTATTTCTGGTCAAAGGGTCCTCAAAAGATTTTAAACCATATAAAGTTATAGACTTCTTCTGATGATAAATCAGCTATTCAGAGGTCCCCTTTTGACCTACTGAACATATTTCTGGCCAAAGATTAGTCCTTAAAGATTGACAATATTTATCAGATTGATTTCTTCGGATGTTATATCATCCTGACAAAAGTCCATATTTGGACATACTGAAAATTTTGAAACTTGACCTTTCTATATACTCGTTGAGTCTCCCCTTTTGACCTGCTGAACATCTTCTTGTAATGTTAAATCAGGCAGACAGAAGTCCATATTTGACTGATTGAAAAAGAATTTGACCAAAGAGTTCCCAAAAGGATTTTTTCTCTCATAAACTTATAGACTCCTTCTGATGTTAAATCAGCCATACAGAAGTCAATTTTTGACCTTCTGAACATATTTCTGACCAGAGACCTTGAACATTTACCTTACTATACAGACTTCTCGTGATGTTATATAAGCCAGACTGTAGTCCATATTTGACCAATTGAACATATTTTTGGCCAAAGAATCCTCGAAATGTTTTTTACTATTATAAACTTATCGGCTCCTTCTGATGTCAAATCAGCCTTACAGAAGTCCATATTTGACCCAAGGAATATATTTATGGCCAAAGAGTCCTCGATCTTGGACTTTCTATACATACTCATAGACTCCTTCTTCTGCTACATAAGCCATATAGATATCCATATCTGACCTTTTGAACTTATTTCTGGTCAAAGGGTCCTCAAAAGATGTTAAACCATATAAAGTTATAGACTTCTTCTGATGATAAATCAGCTATTCAGAAGTCCCCTTTTGACCTACTGAACATATTTCTGGCCAAAGATTAGTCCTTAAAGATTGACAATATTTATCAGATTGATTTCTTCGGATGTTATATCATCCTGACAAAAGTCCATATTTGGACATACTGAAAATTTTGAAACTTGACCTTTCTATATACTCGTTGAGTCTCCCCTTTTGACCTACTGAACATCTTCTTGTAATGTTAAATCAGGCAGACAGAAGTCTATATTTGACTGATTGAAAAAGAATTTGACCAAAGAATTTGGCCAAAAGGATTTTTTCTATCATAAACTTATAGACTCCTTCTGATGTTAAATCAGCCATACAGAAGTCAATTTTTGACCTTCTGAACATATTTCTGACCAGAGACCTTGAACATTTACCTTACTATACAGACTTCTCGTGATGTTATATAAGCCAGACTGTAGTCCATATTTGACCAATTGAACATATTTTTGGCCAAAGAATCCTCGAAATGTTTTTTACTATTATAAACTTATCGGCTCCTTCTGATGTCAAATCAGCCTTACAGAAGTCCATATTTGACCCAAGGAATATATTTAGGGCCAAAGAGTCCTCGATCTTGGACTTTCCATACATACTCATAGACTCCTTCTTCTGCTACATAAGCCATATAGATATCCATATCTGACCTTTTGAACTTATTTCTGGTCAAAGGGTCCTCAAAAGATTTTAAACCATATAAAGTTATAGACTTCTTCTGATGATAAATCAGCTATTCAGAGGTCCCCTTTTGACCTACTGAACATATTTCTGGCCAAAGATTAGTCATTAAAGATTGACAATATTTATCAGATTGATTTCTTCGGATGTTATATCATCCTGACAAAAGTCCATATTTGGACATTCTGAAAATTTTGAAACTTGACCTTTCTATATACTCGTTGAGTCTCCCCTTTTGACCTACTGAACATCTTCTTGTAATGTTAAATCAGGCAGACAGAAGTCCATATTTGACTGATTGAAAAAGAATTTGACCAAAGAGTTGCCAAAAGGATTTTTTCTATAATAAACTTATAGACTCCTTCTGATGTTAAATCAGCCATACAGAAGTCCATTTTTGACCTTCTGAACATATTTCTGACCAGAGACCTTGAACATTTACCTTACTATACAGACTTCTCGTGATTTTATATCAGCCAGACTGTAGTCCATATTTGACCAATTGAACATATTTTTGGCCAAAGAATCCTCGAAATGTTTTTTACTATTATAAACTTATCGGCTCCTTCTGATTTCAAATCAGCCTTACAGAAGTCCATATTTGACCCAAGGAATATATTTATGGCCAAAGAGTCCTCGATCTTGGACTTTCTATACATACTCATATAGACTCCTTCTAATGCTACATAAGCCATATAGCTATCCATATCTGACCTTTTGAACTTATTTCTGGTCAAAGGGTCCTCAAAAGTTTTTAAACCATATAAAGTTATAGATTTCTTCTGATGATAAATCAGCTATTCAGAGGTCCCCTTTTGACCTACTGAACATATTTCTGGCCAAAGAGTCCTCGATCTTGGGCTTTCTATACATAGACTCCTTCTGATGCTTCATAAGCCATATAGATGTCCATATCTGATCTTTTGAACTTATTTCTGGTCAATGGGTCCTCAAAAGTTTTTAAACCATATAAAGTTATAGACTTCTTCTGATGATAAATCAGCTATTCAGAGGTCCCCTTTTGACCTACTGAACATATTTCTGGCCAAATATTAGTCCTTAAAGATTGACAATATTTATCAGATTGATTTCTTCGGATGTTATATCATCCTGACAAAAGTCCATATTTGGACATTCTGAAAATTTTGAAACTTGACCTTTCTATATACTCGTTGAGTCTCCCCTTTTGACCTACTGAACATCTTCTTGTAATGTTAAATCAGGCAGACAGAAGTCCATATTTGACTGATTGAAAAAGAATTTGACCAAAGAGTTGCCAAAAGGATTTTTTCTATCATAAACTTATAGACTCCTTCTGATGTTAAATCAGCCATACAGAAGTCCATTTTTGACCTTCTGAACATATTTCTGACCAGAGACCTTGAACATTTACCTTACTATACAGACTTCTCGTGATTTTATATCAGCCAGACTATAGTCCATATTTGACCAATTGAACATATTTTTGGCCAAAGAATCCTCGAAATGTTTTTTACTATTATAAACTTATCGGCTCCTTCTGATGTCAAATCAGCCTTACAGAAGTCCATATTTGACCCAAGGAATATATTTCTGGCCAAAGAGTCCTCGATCTTGGACTTTCTATACATACTCATAGACTCCTTCTAATGCTACATAAGCCATATCCATATCTGACCTTTTGAACTTATTTCTGGTCAAAGGGTCCTCAAAAGATTTTAAACCATATAAAGTTATAGACTTCTTCTGATGATAAATCAGCTATTCAGAGGTCCCCTTTTGACCTACTGAACATATTTCTGGCCAAAGATTAGTCCTTAAAGATTGACAATATTTATCAGATTGATTTCTTCGGATGTTATATCATCCTGACAAAAGTCCATATTTGGACATACTGATAATTTTGAAACTTGACCTTTCTATATACTCGTTGAGTCTCCCCTTTTGACCTGCTGAACATCTTCTTGTAATGTTAAATCAGGCAGACAGAAGTCCATATTTGACTGATTGAAAAAGAATTTGACCAAAGAGTTCCCAAAAGGATTTTTTCTCTCATAAACTTATAGACTCCTTCTGATGTTAAATCAGCCATACAGAAGTCCATTTTTGACCTTCTGAACATATTTCTGACCAGAGACCTTGAACATTTACCTTACTATACAGACTTCTCGTGATGTTATATCAGCCAGACTGTGTCCATATTTGACCAATTGAACATATTTTTGGCCGAAGAATCCTCGAAATGTTTTTTACTATTATAAACTTATCGGCTCCTTCTGATGTCAAATCAGCCTTACAGAAGTCCATATTTGACCCAAGGAATATATTTATGGCCAAAGAGTCCTCGATCTTGGACTTTCTATACATACTCATAGACTCCTTCTAATGCTACATAAGCCATATAGCTATCCATATCTGACCTTTTGAACTTATTTCTGGTCAAAGGGTTCTCAAACGTTTTTAAACCATATAAAGTTATAGATTTCTTCTGATGATAAATCAGCTATTCAGAGGTCCCCTTTTGACCTACTGAACATATTTCTGGCCAAAGAGTCCTCGATCTTGGGCTTTCTATACATAGACTCCTTCTGATGCTTCATAAGCCATATAGATGTCCATATCTGATCTTTTGAACTTATTTCTGGTCAATGGGTCCTCAAAAGTTTTTAAACCATATAAAGTTATAGACTTCTTCTGATGATAAATCAGCTATTCAGAGGTCCCCTTTTGACCTACTGAACATATTTCTGGCCAAAGATTAGTCCTTAAAGATTGACAATATTTATCAGATTGATTTCTTCGGATGTTATATCATCCTGACAAAAGTCCATATTTGGACATTCTGAAAATTTTGAAACTTGACCTTTCTATATACTCGTTGAGTCTCCCCTTTTGACCTACTGAACATCTTCTTGTAATGTTAAATCAGGCAGACAGAAGTCCATATTTGACTGATTGAAAAAGAATTTGACCAAAGAGTTGCCAAAAGGATTTTTTCTATCATAAACTTATAGACTCCTTCTGATGTTAAATCAGCCATACAGAAGTCCATTTTTGACCTTCTGAACATATTTCTGACCAGAGACCTTGAACATTTACCTTACTATACAGACTTCTCGTGATTTTATATCAGCCAGACTGTAGTCCATATTTGACCAATTGAACATATTTTTGGCCAAAGAATCCTCGAAATGTTTTTTACTATTATAAACTTATCGGCTCCTTCTGATGTCAAATCAGCCTTACAGAAGTCCATATTTGACCCAAGGAATATATTTCTGGCCAAAGAGTCCTCGATCTTGGACTTTCTATACATACTCATAGACTCCTTCTAATGCTACATAAGCCATATAGATATCCATATCTGACCTTTTGAACTTATTTCTGGTCAAAGGGTCCTCAAAAGATTTTAAACCATATAAAGTTATAGACTTCTTCTGATGATAAATCAGCTATTCAGAGGTCCCCTTTTGACCTACTGAACATATTTCTGGCCAAAGATTAGTCCTTAAAGATTGACAATATTTATCAGATTGATTTCTTCGGATGTTATATCATCCTGACAAAAGTCCATATTTGGACATACTGAAAATTTTGAAACTTGACCTTTCTATATACTCGTTGAGTCTCCCCTTTTGACCTGCTGAACATCTTCTTGTAATGTTAAATCAGGCAGACAGAAGTCCATATTTGACTGATTGAAAAAGAATTTGACCAAAGAGTTCCCAAAAGGATTTTTTCTCTCATAAACTTATAGACTCCTTCTGATGTTAAATCAGCCATACAGAAGTCAATTTTTGACCTTCTGAACATATTTCTGACCAGAGACCTTGAACATTTACCTTACTATACAGACTTCTCGTGATGTTATATAAGCCAGACTGTAGTCCATATTTGACCAATTGAACATATTTTTGGCCAAAGAATCCTCGAAATGTTTTTTACTATTATAAACTTATCGGCTCCTTCTGATGTCAAATCAGCCTTACAGAAGTCCATATTTGACCCAAGGAATATATTTATGGCCAAAGAGTCCTCGATCTTGGACTTTCTATACATACTCATAGACTCCTTCTTCTGCTACATAAGCCATATAGATATCCATATCTGACCTTTTGAACTTATTTCTGGTCAAAGGGTCCTCAAAAGATGTTAAACCATATAAAGTTATAGACTTCTTCTGATGATAAATCAGCTATTCAGAAGTCCCCTTTTGACCTACTGAACATATTTCTGGCCAAAGATTAGTCCTTAAAGATTGACAATATTTATCAGATTGATTTCTTCGGATGTTATATCATCCTGACAAAAGTCCATATTTGGACATACTGAAAATTTTGAAACTTGACCTTTCTATATACTCGTTGAGTCTCCCCTTTTGACCTACTGAACATCTTCTTGTAATGTTAAATCAGGCAGACAGAAGTCTATATTTGACTGATTGAAAAAGAATTTGACCAAAGAATTTGGCCAAAAGGATTTTTTCTATCATAAACTTATAGACTCCTTCTGATGTTAAATCAGCCATACAGAAGTCAATTTTTGACCTTCTGAACATATTTCTGACCAGAGACCTTGAACATTTACCTTACTATACAGACTTCTCGTGATGTTATATAAGCCAGACTGTAGTCCATATTTGACCAATTGAACATATTTTTGGCCAAAGAATCCTCGAAATGTTTTTTACTATTATAAACTTATCGGCTCCTTCTGATGTCAAATCAGCCTTACAGAAGTCCATATTTGACCCAAGGAATATATTTATGGCCAAAGAGTCCTCGATCTTGGACTTTCTATACATACTCATAGACTCCTTCTTCTGCTACATAAGCCATATAGATATCCATATCTGACCTTTTGAACTTATTTCTGGTCAAAGGGTCCTCAAAAGATGTTAAACCATATAAAGTTATAGACTTCTTCTGATGATAAATCAGCTATTCAGAGGTCCCCTTTTGACCTACTGAACATATTTCTGGCCAAAGATTAGTCCTTAAAGATTGACAATATTTATCAGATTGATTTCTTCGGATGTTATATCATCCTGACAAAAGTCCATATTTGGACATACTGAAAATTTTGAAACTTGACCTTTCTATATACTCGTTGAGTCTCCCCTTTTGACCTGCTGAACATCTTCTTGTAATGTTAAATCAGGCAGACAGAAGTCCATATTTGACTGATTGAAAAAGAATTTGACCAAAGAGTTCCCAAAAGGATTTTTTCTCTCATAAACTTATAGACTCCTTCTGATGTTAAATCAGCCATACAGAAGTCAATTTTTGACCTTCTGAACATATTTCTGACCAGAGACCTTGAACATTTACCTTACTATACAGACTTCTCGTGATGTTATATAAGCCAGACTGTAGTCCATATTTGACCAATTGAACATATTTTTGGCCAAAGAATCCTCGAAATGTTTTTTACTATTATAAACTTATCGGCTCCTTCTGATGTCAAATCAGCCTTACAGAAGTCCATATTTGACCCAAGGAATATATTTATGGCCAAAGAGTCCTCGATCTTGGACTTTCTATACATACTCATAGACTCCTTCTTCTGCTACATAAGCCATATAGATATCCATATCTGACCTTTTGAACTTATTTCTGGTCAAAGGGTCCTCAAAAGATGTTAAACCATATAAAGTTATAGACTTCTTCTGATGATAAATCAGCTATTCAGAGGTCCCCTTTTGACCTACTGAACATATTTCTGGCCAAAGATTAGTCCTTAAAGATTGACAATATTTATCAGATTGATTTCTTCGGATGTTATATCATCCTGACAAAAGTCCATATTTGGACATACTGAAAATTTTGAAACTTGACCTTTCTATATACTCGTTGAGTCTCCCCTTTTGACCTGCTGAACATCTTCTTGTAATGTTAAATCAGGCAGACAGAAGTCCATATTTGACTGATTGAAAAAGAATTTGACCAAAGAGTTCCCAAAAGGATTTTTTCTCTCATAAACTTATAGACTCCTTCTGATGTTAAATCAGCCATACAGAAGTCAATTTTTGACCTTCTGAACATATTTCTGACCAGAGACCTTGAACATTTACCTTACTATACAGACTTCTCGTGATGTTATATAAGCCAGACTGTAGTCCATATTTGACCAATTGAACATATTTTTGGCCAAAGAATCCTCGAAATGTTTTTTACTATTATAAACTTATCGGCTCCTTCTGATGTCAAATCAGCCTTACAGAAGTCCATATTTGACCCAAGGAATATATTTATGGCCAAAGAGTCCTCGATCTTGGACTTTCTATACATACTCATAGACTCCTTCTTCTGCTACATAAGCCATATAGATATCCATATCTGACCTTTTGAACTTATTTCTGGTCAAAGGGTCCTCAAAAGATGTTAAACCATATAAAGTTATAGACTTCTTCTGATGATAAATCAGCTATTCAGAAGTCCCCTTTTGACCTACTGAACATATTTCTGGCCAAAGATTAGTCCTTAAAGATTGACAATATTTATCAGATTGATTTCTTCGGATGTTATATCATCCTGACAAAAGTCCATATTTGGACATACTGAAAATTTTGAAACTTGACCTTTCTATATACTCGTTGAGTCTCCCCTTTTGACCTACTGAACATCTTCTTGTAATGTTAAATCAGGCAGACAGAAGTCTATATTTGACTGATTGAAAAAGAATTTGACCAAAGAATTTGGCCAAAAGGATTTTTTCTATCATAAACTTATAGACTCCTTCTGATGTTAAATCAGCCATACAGAAGTCAATTTTTGACCTTCTGAACATATTTCTGACCAGAGACCTTGAACATTTACCTTACTATACAGACTTCTCGTGATGTTATATAAGCCAGACTGTAGTCCATATTTGACCAATTGAACATATTTTTGGCCAAAGAATCCTCAAAATGTTTTTTACTATTATAAACTTATCGGCTCCTTCTGATGTCAAATCAGCCTTACAGAAGTCCATATTTGACCCAAGGAATATATTTATGGCCAAAGAGTCCTCGATCTTGGACTTTCTATACATACTCATAGACTCCTTCTTCTGCTACATAAGCCATATAGATATCCATATCTGACCTTTTGAACTTATTTCTGGTCAAAGGGTCCTCAAAAGATGTTAAACCATATAAAGTTATAGACTTCTTCTGATGATAAATCAGCTATTCAGAAGTCCCCTTTTGACCTACTGAACATATTTCTGGCTAAAGATTAGTCCTTAAAGATTGACAATATTTTTCAGATTGATTTCTTCGGATGTTATATCATCCTGACAAAAGTCCATATTTGGACATACTGAAAATTTTGAAACTTGACCTTTCTATATACTCGTTGAGTCTCCCCTTTTGACCTACTGAACATCTTCTTGTAATGTTAAATCAGGCAGACAGAAGTCTATATTTGACTGATTGAAAAAGAATTTGACCAAAGAATTTGCCCAAAAGGATTTTTTCTATCATAAACTTATAGACTCCTTCTGATGTTAAATCAGCCCTACAGAAGTCAATTTTTGACCATCTGAACATATTTCTGACCAGAGACCTTGAACTTTTACCTTACTATACAGACTTCTCGTGATGTTATATAAGCCAGACTGTAGTCCATATTTGACCAATTGAACATATTTTTGGCCAAAGAATCCTCGAAATGTTTTTTACTATTATAAACTTATCGGCTCCTTCTGATGTCAAATCAGCCTTACAGAAGTCCATATTTGACCCAAGGAATATATTTGTTATAGACTTTCTATACATACTCATAGACTCCTTCTTCTGCTACATAAGCCATATAGATATCCATATCTGACCTTTTGAACTTATTTCTGGTCAAAGGGTCCTCAAAAGATGTTAAACCATATAAAGTTATAGACTTCTTCTGATGATAAATCAGCTATTCAGAAGTCCCCTTTTGACCTACTGAACATATTTCTGGCCAAAGATTAGTCCTTAAAGATTGACAATATTTATCAGATTGATTTCTTCGGATGTTATATCATCCTGACAAAAGTCCATATTTGGACATACTGAAAATTTTGAAACTTGACCTTTCTATATACTCGTTGAGTCTCCCCTTTTGACCTGCTGAACATCTTCTTGTAATGTTAAATCAGGCAGACAGAAGTCCATATTTGACTGATTGAAAAAGAATTTGACCAAAGAGTTCCCAAAAGGATTTTTTCTCTCATAAACTTATAGACTCCTTCTGATGTTAAATCAGCCATACAGAAGTCCATTTTTGACCTTCTGAACATATTTCTGACCAGAGACCTTGAACATTTACCTTACTATACAGACTTCTCGTGATGTTATATCAGCCAGACTGCAGTCCATATTTGACCAAATTGAACATATTTTTGGCCGAAGATTCCTCAAAATGTTTTTTACTATTATAAACTTATCGGCTCCTTCTGATGTCAAATCAGCCTTACAGAAGTCCATATTTGACCCAAGGAATATATTTATGGCCCAAGAGTCCTCGATCTTGGACTTTCTATACGTACTCATAGACTCCTTCTAATGCTACATAAGCCATATAGCTATCCATATCTGACCTTTTGAACTTATTTCTGGTCAAAGGGTCCTCAAAAGATTATAAACCATATAAAGTTATAGACTTCTTCTGATGATAAATCAGCTATTCAGAGGTCCCCTTTTGACCTACTGAACATATTTCTATCCAAAGAGTCTTCGATCTTGGGCTTTCTATACATAGACTCCTTCTAATGCTACATAAGCCATATAGAAATCCATATCTGACCTTTTGAACTTATTTCTGGTCAAAGGGTCCTCAAAAGATTTTAAACCATATAAAGTTATAGACTTCTTCTGATGATAAATCAGCTATTCAGAGGTCCCCTTTTGACCTACTGAACATATTTCTGGCCAAAGATTAGTCATTAAAGATTGACAATATTTATCAGATTGATTTCTTCGGATGTTATATCATCCTGACAAAAGTCCATATTTGGACATTCTGAAAATTTTGAAACTTGACCTTTCTATATACTCGTTGAGTCTCCCCTTTTGACCTACTGAACATCTTCTTGTAATGTTAAATCAGGCAGACAGAAGTCCATATTTGACTGATTGAAAAAGAATTTGACCAAAGAGTTGCCAAAAGGATTTTTTCTATCATAAACTTATAGACTCCTTCTGATGTTAAATCAGCCATACAGAAGTCCATTTTTGACCTTCTGAACATATTTCTGACCAGAGACCTTGAACATTTACCTTACTATACAGACTTCTCGTGATTTTATATCAGCCAGACTGTAGTCCATATTTGACCAATTGAACATATTTTTGGCCAAAGAATCCTCAAAATGTTTTTTACTATTATAAACTTATCGGCTCCTTCTGATTTCAAATCAGCCTTACAGAAGTCCATATTTGACCCAAGGAATATATTTATGGCCAAAGAGTCCTCGATCTTGGACTTTCTATACATATTCATAGACTCCTTCTAATGCTACATAAGCCATATAGATATCCATATCTGACCTTTTGAACTTATTTCTGGTCAAAGGGTCCTCAAAAGATTTTAAACCATATAAAGTTATAGACTTCTTCTGATGATAAATCAGCTATTCAGAGGTCCCCTTTTGACCTACTGGACATATTTCTGGCCAAAGATTAGTCCTTAAAGATTGACAATATTTATCAGATTGATTTCTTCGGATGTTATATCATCCTGACAAAAGTCCATATTTGGACATACTGATAATTTTGAAACTTGACCTTTCTATATACTCGTTGAGTCTCCCCTTTTGACCTGCTGAACATCTTCTTGTAATGTTAAATCAGGCAGACAGAAGTCCATATTTGACTGATTGAAAAAGAATTTGACCAAAGAGTTCCCAAAAGGATTTTTTCTCTCATAAACTTATAGACTCCTTCTGATGTTAAATCAGCCATACAGAAGTCCATTTTTGACCTTCTGAACATATTTCTGACCAGAGACCTTGAACATTTACCTTACTATACAGACTTCTCGTGATGTTATATCAGCCAGACTGTAGTCCATATTTGACCAATTGAACATATTTTTGGCCGAAGAATCCTCGAAATGTTTTTTACTATTATAAACTTATCGGCTCCTTCTGATGTCAAATCAGCCTTACAGAAGTCCATATTTGACCCAAGGAATATATTTATGGCCAAAGAGTCCTCGATCTTGGACTTTCTATACATACTCATAGACTCCTTCTAATGCTACATAAGCCATATAGCTATCCATATCTGACCTTTTGAACTTATTTCTGGTCAAAGGGTTCTCAAACGTTTTTAAACCATATAAAGTTATAGATTTCTTCTGATGATAAATCAGCTATTCAGAGGTCCCCTTTTGACCTACTGAACATATTTCTGGCCAAAGAGTCCTCGATCTTGGGCTTTCTATACATAGACTCCTTCTGATGCTTCATAAGCCATATAGATGTCCATATCTGATCTTTTGAACTTATTTCTGGTCAATGGGTCCTCAAAAGTTTTTAAACCATATAAAGTTATAGACTTCTTCTGATGATAAATCAGCTATTCAGAGGTCCCCTTTTGACCTACTGAACATATTTCTGGCCAAAGATTAGTCCTTAAAGATTGACAATATTTATCAGATTGATTTCTTCGGATGTTATATCATCCTGACAAAAGTCCATATTTGGACATTCTGAAAATTTTGAAACTTGACCTTTCTATATACTCGTTGAGTCTCCCCTTTTGACCTACTGAACATCTTCTTGTAATGTTAAATCAGGCAGACAGAAGTCCATATTTTACTGATTGAAAAAGAATTTGACCAAAGAGTTGCCAAAAGGATTTTTTCTATCATAAACTTATAGACTCCTTCTGATGTTAAATCAGCCATACAGAAGTCCATTTTTGACCTTCTGAACATATTTCTGACCAGAGACCTTGAACATTTACCTTACTATACAGACTTCTCGTGATTTTATATCAGCCAGACTGTAGTCCATATTTGACCAATTGAACATATTTTTGGCCAAAGAATCCTCGAAATGTTTTTTACTATTATAAACTTATCGGCTCCTTCTGATGTCAAATCAGCCTTACAGAAGTCCATATTTGACCCAGGGAATATATTTCTGGCCAAAGAGTCCTCGATCTTGGACTTTCTATACATACTCATAGACTCCTTCTAATGCTACATAAGCCATATAGCTATCCATATCTGACCTTTTGAACTTATTTCTGGTCAAAGGGTTCTCAAACGTTTTTAAACCATATAAAGTTATAGATTTCTTCTGATGATAAATCAGCTATTCAGAGGTCCCCTTTTGACCTACTGAACATATTTCTGGCCAAAGAGTCCTCGATCTTGGGCTTTCTATACATAGACTCCTTCTGATGCTTCATAAGCCATATAGATGTCCATATCTGATCTTTTGAACTTATTTCTGGTCAATGGGTCCTCAAAAGTTTTTAAACCATATAAAGTTATAGACTTCTTCTGATGATAAATCAGCTATTCAGAGGTCCCCTTTTGACCTACTGAACATATTTCTGGCCAAAGATTAGTCCTTAAAGATTGACAATATTTATCAGATTGATTTCTTCGGATGTTATATCATCCTGACAAAAGTCCATATTTGGACATTCTGAAAATTTTGAAACTTGACCTTTCTATATACTCGTTGAGTCTCCCCTTTTGACCTACTGAACATCTTCTTGTAATGTTAAATCAGGCAGACAGAAGTCCATATTTTACTGATTGAAAAAGAATTTGACCAAAGAGTTGCCAAAAGGATTTTTTCTATCATAAACTTATAGACTCCTTCTGATGTTAAATCAGCCATACAGAAGTCCATTTTTGACCTTCTGAACATATTTCTGACCAGAGACCTTGAACATTTACCTTACTATACAGACTTCTCGTGATTTTATATCAGCCAGACTGTAGTCCATATTTGACCAATTGAACATATTTTTGGCCAAAGAATCCTCGAAATGTTTTTTACTATTATAAACTTATCGGCTCCTTCTGATGTCAAATCAGCCTTACAGAAGTCCATATTTGACCCAAGGAATATATTTCTGGCCAAAGAGTCCTCGATCTTGGACTTTCTATACATACTCATAGACTCCTTCTAATGCTACATAAGCCATATAGATATCCATATCTGACCTTTTGAACTTATTTCTGGTCAAAGGGTCCTCAAAAGATTTTAAACCATATAAAGTTATAGACTTCTTCTGATGATAAATCAGCTATTCAGAGGTCCCCTTTTGACCTACTGAACATATTTCTGGCCAAAGATTAGTCCTTAAAGATTGACAATATTTATCAGATTGATTTCTTCGGATGTTATATCATCCTGACAAAAGTCCATATTTGGACATACTGAAAATTTTGAAACTTGACCTTTCTATATACTCGTTGAGTCTCCCCTTTTGACCTACTGAACATCTTCTTGTAATGTTAAATCAGGCAGACAGAAGTCTATATTTGACTGATTGAAAAAGAATTTGACCAAAGAATTTGCCCAAAAGGATTTTTTCTATCATAAACTTATAGACTCCTTCTGATGTTAAATCAGCCATACAGAAGTCCATTTTTGACCTTCTGAACATATTTCTGACCAGAGACCTTGAACATTTACCTTACTATACAGACTTCTCGTGATGTTATATCAGCCAGACTGTAGTCCATATTTGACCAATTGAACATATTTTTGGCCAAAGAATCCTCGAAATGTTTTTTACTATTATAAACTTATCGGCTCCTTCTGATGTCAAATCAGCCTTACAGAAGTCCATATTTGACCCAAGGAATATATTTAGGGCCAAAGAGTCCTCGATCTTGGACTTTCCATACATACTCATAGACTCCTTCTTCTGCTACATAAGCCATATAGATGTCCATATCTGATCTTTTGAACTTATTTCTGGTCAAAGGGTCCTCAAAAGTTTTTAAACCATATAAAGTTATAGACTTCTTCTGATGATAAATCAGCTATTCAGAGGTCCCCTTTTGACCTACTGAACATATTTCTGGCCAAAGATTAGTCCTTAAAGATTGACAATATTTATCAGATTGATTTCTTCGGATGTTATATCATCCTGACAAAAGTCCATATTTGGACATTCTGAAAATTTTGAAACTTGACCTTTCTATATACTCGTTGAGTCTCCCCTTTTGACCTACTGAACATCTTCTTATAATGTTAAATCAGGCAGACAGAAGTCCATATTTGACTGATTGAAAAAGAATTTGACCAAAGAGTTCCCAAAAGGATTTTTTCTCTCATAAACTTATAGACTCCTTCTGATGTTAAATCAGCCATACAGAAGTCCATTTTTGACCTTCTGAACATATTTCTGACCAGAGACCTTGAACATTTACCTTACTATACAGACTTCTCGTGATGTTATATCAGCCAGACTGTAGTCCATATTTGACCAATTGAACATATTTTTGGCCAAAGAATCCTCGAAATGTTTTTTACTATTATAAACTTATCGGCTCCTTCTGATGTCAAATCAGCCTTACAGAAGTCCATATTTGACCCAAGGAATATATTTATGGCCAAAGAGTCCTCGATCTTGGACTTTCCATACATACTCATAGACTCCTTCTTCTGCTACATAAGCCATATAGATATCCATATCTGACCTTTTGAACTTATTTCTGGTCAAAGGGTCCTCAAAAGATGTTAAACCATATAAAGTTATAGACTTCCTCTGATTATAAATCAGCTATTCAGAAGTCCCCTTTTGACCTACTGAACATATTTCTGGCCAAAGATTAGTCCTTAAAGATTGACAATATTTATCAGATTGATTTCTTCGGATGTTATATCATCCTGACAAAAGTCCATATTTGGACATACTGAAAATTTTGAAACTTGACCTTTCTATATACTCGTTGAGTCTCCCCTTTTGACCTACTGAACATCTTCTTGTAATGTTAAATCAGGCAGACAGAAGTCCATATTTGACTGATTGAAAAAGAATTTGACCAAAGAGTTCCCAAAAGGATTTTTTCTCTCATAAACTTATAGACTCCTTCTGATGTTAAATCAGCCATACAGAAGTCCATTTTTGACCTTCTGAACATATTTCTGACCAGAGACCTTGAACATTTACCTTACTATACAGACTTCTCGTGATGTTATATCAGCCAGACTGTAGTCCATATTTGACCAATTGAACATATTTTTGGCCGAAGAATCCTCGAAATGTTTTTTACTATTATAAACTTATCGGCTCCTTCTGATGTCAAATCAGCCTTACAGAAGTCCATATTTGACCCAAGGAATATATTTATGGCCAAAGAGTCCTCGATCTTGGACTTTCTATACATACTCATAGACTCCTTCTAATGCTACATAAGCCATATAGCTATCCATATCTGACCTTTTGAACTTATTTCTGGTCAAAGGGTTCTCAAACGTTTTTAAACCATATAAAGTTATAGATTTCTTCTGATGATAAATCAGCTATTCAGAGGTCCCCTTTTGACCTACTGAACATATTTCTGGCCAAAGAGTCCTCGATCTTGGGCTTTCTATACATAGACTCCTTCTGATGCTTCATAAGCCATATAGATGTCCATATCTGATCTTTTGAACTTATTTCTGGTCAATGGGTCCTCAAAAGTTTTTAAACCATATAAAGTTATAGACTTCTTCTGATGATAAATCAGCTATTCAGAGGTCCCCTTTTGACCTACTGAACATATTTCTGGCCAAAGATTAGTCCTTAAAGATTGACAATATTTATCAGATTGATTTCTTCGGATGTTATATCATCCTGACAAAAGTCCATATTTGGACATTCTGAAAATTTTGAAACTTGACCTTTCTATATACTCGTTGAGTCTCCCCTTTTGACCTACTGAACATCTTCTTGTAATGTTAAATCAGGCAGACAGAAGTCCATATTTTACTGATTGAAAAAGAATTTGACCAAAGAGTTGCCAAAAGGATTTTTTCTATCATAAACTTATAGACTCCTTCTGATGTTAAATCAGCCATACAGAAGTCCATTTTTGACCTTCTGAACATATTTCTGACCAGAGACCTTGAACATTTACCTTACTATACAGACTTCTCGTGATTTTATATCAGCCAGACTGTAGTCCATATTTGACCAATTGAACATATTTTTGGCCAAAGAATCCTCGAAATGTTTTTTACTATTATAAACTTATCGGCTCCTTCTGATGTCAAATCAGCCTTACAGAAGTCCATATTTGACCCAAGGAATATATTTCTGGCCAAAGAGTCCTCGATCTTGGACTTTCTATACATACTCATAGACTCCTTCTAATGCTACATAAGCCATATAGATATCCATATCTGACCTTTTGAACTTATTTCTGGTCAAAGGGTCCTCAAAAGATTTTAAACCATATAAAGTTATAGACTTCTTCTGATGATAAATCAGCTATTCAGAGGTCCCCTTTTGACCTACTGAACATATTTCTGGCCAAAGATTAGTCCTTAAAGATTGACAATATTTATCAGATTGATTTATTCGGATGTTATATCATCCTGACAAAAGTCCATATTTGGACATACTGAAAATTTTGAAACTTGACCTTTCTATATACTCGTTGAGTCTCCCCTTTTGACCTACTGAACATCTTCTTGTAATGTTAAATCAGGCAGACAGAAGTCTATATTTGACTGATTGAAAAAGAATTTGACCAAAGAATTTGCCCAAAAGGATTTTTTCTATCATAAACTTATAGACTCCTTCTGATGTTAAATCAGCCATACAGAAGTCCATTTTTGACCTTCTGAACATATTTCTGACCAGAGACCTTGAACATTTACCTTACTATACAGACTTCTCGTGATGTTATATCAGCCAGACTGTAGTCCATATTTGACCAATTGAACATATTTTTGGCCAAAGAATCCTCGAAATGTTTTTTACTATTATAAACTTATCGGCTCCTTCTGATGTCAAATCAGCCTTACAGAAGTCCATATTTGACCCAAGGAATATATTTAGGGCCAAAGAGTCCTCGATCTTGGACTTTCCATACATACTCATAGACTCCTTCTTCTGCTACATAAGCCATATAGATGTCCATATCTGATCTTTTGAACTTATTTCTGGTCAAAGGGTCCTCAAAAGTTTTTAAACCATATAAAGTTATAGACTTCTTCTGATGATAAATCAGCTATTCAGAGGTCCCCTTTTGACCTACTGAACATATTTCTGGCCAAAGATTAGTCCTTAAAGATTGACAATATTTATCAGATTGATTTCTTCGGATGTTATATCATCCTGACAAAAGTCCATATTTGGACATTCTGAAAATTTTGAAACTTGACCTTTCTATATACTCGTTGAGTCTCCCCTTTTGACCTACTGAACATCTTCTTATAATGTTAAATCAGGCAGACAGAAGTCCATATTTGACTGATTGAAAAAGAATTTGACCAAAGAGTTCCCAAAAGGATTTTTTCTCTCATAAACTTATAGACTCCTTCTGATGTTAAATCAGCCATACAGAAGTCCATTTTTGACCTTCTGAACATATTTCTGACCAGAGACCTTGAACATTTACCTTACTATACAGACTTCTCGTGATGTTATATCAGCCAGACTGTAGTCCATATTTGACCAATTGAACATATTTTTGGCCAAAGAATCCTCGAAATGTTTTTTACTATTATAAACTTATCGGCTCCTTCTGATGTCAAATCAGCCTTACAGAAGTCCATATTTGACCCAAGGAATATATTTATGGCCAAAGAGTCCTCGATCTTGGACTTTCCATACATACTCATAGACTCCTTCTTCTGCTACATAAGCCATATAGATATCCATATCTGACCTTTTGAACTTATTTCTGGTCAAAGGGTCCTCAAAAGATGTTAAACCATATAAAGTTATAGACTTCCTCTGATTATAAATCAGCTATTCAGAAGTCCCCTTTTGACCTACTGAACATATTTCTGGCCAAAGATTAGTCCTTAAAGATTGACAATATTTATCAGATTGATTTCTTCGGATGTTATATCATCCTGACAAAAGTCCATATTTGGACATACTGAAAATTTTGAAACTTGACCTTTCTATATACTCGTTGAGTCTCCCCTTTTGACCTACTGAACATCTTCTTGTAATGTTAAATCAGGCAGACAGAAGTCTATATTTGACTGATTGAAAAAGAATTTGACCAAAGAATTTGCCCAAAAGGATTTTTTCTATCATAAACTTATAGACTCCTTCTGATGTTAAATCAGCCATACAGAAGTCAATTTTTGACCTTCTGAACATATTTCTGACCAGAGACCTTGAACATTTACCTTACTATACAGACTTCTCGTGATGTTATATAAGCCAGACTGTAGTCCATATTTGACCAATTGAACATATTTTTGGCCAAAGAATCCTCGAAATGTTTTTTACTATTATAAACTTATCGGCTCCTTCTGATGTCAAATCAGCCTTACAGAAGTCCATATTTGACCCAAGGAATATATTTGTTATAGACTTTCTATACACACTCATAGACTCCTTCTTCTGCTACATAAGCCATATAGATATCCATATCTGACCTTTTGAACTTATTTCTGGTCAAAGGGTCCTCAAAAGATTTTAAACCATATAAAGTTATAGACTTCTTCTGATGATAAATCAGCTATTCAGAGGTCCCCTTTTGACCTACTGAACATATTTCTGGCCAAAGATTAGTCATTAAAGATTGACAATATTTATCAGATTGATTTCTTCGGATGTTATATCATCCCGACAAAAGTCCATATTTGGACATTCTGAAAATTTTGAAACTTGACCTTTCTATATACTCGTTGAGTCTCCCCTTTTGACCTACTGAACATCTTCTTGTAATGTTAAATCAGGCAGACAGAAGTCCATATTTGACTGATTGAAAAAGAATTTGACCAAAGAGTTGCCAAAAGGATTTTTTCTATCATAAACTTATAGACTCCTTCTGATGTTAAATCAGCCATACAGAAGTCCATTTTTGACCTTCTGAACATATTTCTGACCAGAGACCTTGAACATTTACCTTACTATACAGACTTCTCGTGACTTTATATCAGCCAGACTGTAGTCCATATTTGACCAATTGAACATATTTTTGGCCAAAGAATCCTCGAAATGTTTTTTACTATTATAAACTTATCGGCTCCTTCTGATTTCAAATCAGCCTTACAGAAGTCCATATTTGACCCAAGGAATATATTTATGGCCAAAGAGTCCTCGATCTTGGACTTTCTATACATACTCATAGACTCCTTCTAATGCTACATAAGCCATATCCATATCTGACCTTTTGAACTTATTTCTGGTCAAAGGGTCCTCAAAAGATTTTAAACCATATAAAGTTATAGACTTCTTCTGATGATAAATCAGCTATTCAGAGGTCCCCTTTTGACCTACTGAACATATTTCTGGCCAAAGATTAGTCCTTAAAGATTGACAATATTTATCAGATTGATTTCTTCGGATGTTATATCATCCTGACAAAAGTCCATATTTGGACATACTGAAAATTTTGAAACTTGACCTTTCTATATACTCGTTGAGTCTCCCCTTTTGACCTGCTGAACATCTTCTTGTAATGTTAAATCAGGCAGACAGAAGTCCATATTTGACTGATTGAAAAAGAATTTGACCAAAGAGTTCCCAAAAGGATTTTTTCTCTCATAAACTTATAGACTCCTTCTGATGTTAAATCAGCCATACAGAAGTCCATTTTTGACCTTCTGAACATATTTCTGACCAGAGACCTTGAACATTTACCTTACTATACAGACTTCTCGTGATGTTATATCAGCCAGACTGTAGTCCATATTTGACCAATTGAACATATTTTTGGCCGAAGAATCCTCGAAATGTTTTTTACTATTATAAACTTATCGGCTCCTTCTGATGTCAAATCAGCCTTACAGAAGTCCATATTTGACCCAAGGAATATATTTATGGCCAAAGAGTCCTCGATCTTGGACTTTCTATACATACTCATAGACTCCTTCTAATGCTACATAAGCCATATAGCTATCCATATCTGACCTTTTGAACTTATTTCTGGTCAAAGGGTTCTCAAACGTTTTTAAACCATATAAAGTTATAGATTTCTTCTGATGATAAATCAGCTATTCAGAGGTCCCCTTTTGACCTACTGAACATATTTCTGGCCAAAGAGTCCTCGATCTTGGGCTTTCTATAAATAGACTCCTTCTGATGCTTCATAAGCCATATAGATGTCCATATCTGATCTTTTGAACTTATTTCTGGTCAATGGGTCCTCAAAAGTTTTTAAACCATATAAAGTTATAGACTTCTTCTGATGATAAATCAGCTATTCAGAGGTCCCCTTTTGACCTACTGAACATATTTCTGGCCAAAGATTAGTCCTTAAAGATTGACAATATTTATCAGATTGATTTCTTCGGATGTTATATCATCCTGACAAAAGTCCATATTTGGACATTCTGAAAATTTTGAAACTTGACCTTTCTATATACTCGTTGAGTCTCCCCTTTTGACCTACTGAACATCTTCTTGTAATGTTAAATCAGGCAGACAGAAGTCCATATTTGACTGATTGAAAAAGAATTCGACCAAAGAGTTGCCAAAAGGATTTTTTCTATCATAAACTTATAGACTCCTTCTGATGTTAAATCAGCCATACAGAAGTCCATTTTTGACCTTCTGAACATATTTCTGACCAGAGACCTTGAACATTTACCTTACTATACAGACTTCTCGTGATTTTATATCAGCCAGACTGTAGTCCATATTTGACCAATTGAACATATTTTTGGCCAAAGAATCCTCGAAATGTTTTTTACTATTATAAACTTATCGGCTCCTTCTGATGTCAAATCAGCCTTACAGAAGTCCATATTTGACCCAAGGAATATATTTGTTATAGACTTTCTATACACAATCATAGACTCCTTCTTCTGCTACATAAGCCATATAGATATCCATATCTGACCTTTTGAACTTATTTCTGGTCAAAGGGTCCTCAAAAGATTTTAAACCATATAAAGTTATAGACTTCTTCTGATGATAAATCAGCTATTCAGAGGTCCCCTTTTGACCTACTGAACATATTTCTGGCCAAAGATTAGTCATTAAAGATTGACAATATTTATCAGATTGATTTCTTCGGATGTTATATCATCCCGACAAAAGTCCATATTTGGACATTCTGAAAATTTTGAAACTTGACCTTTCTATATACTCGTTGAGTCTCCCCTTTTGACCTACTGAACATCTTCTTGTAATGTTAAATCAGGCAGACAGAAGTCCATATTTGACTGATTGAAAAAGAATTTGACCAAAGAGTTGCCAAAAGGATTTTTTCTATCATAAACTTATAGACTCCTTCTGATGTTAAATCAGCCATACAGAAGTCCATTTTTGACCTTCTGAACATATTTCTGACCAGAGACCTTGAACATTTACCTTACTATACAGACTTCTCGTGACTTTATATCAGCCAGACTGTAGTCCATATTTGACCAATTGAACATATTTTTGGCCAAAGAATCCTCGAAATGTTTTTTACTATTATAAACTTATCGGCTCCTTCTGATTTCAAATCAGCCTTACAGAAGTCCATATTTGACCCAAGGAATATATTTATGGCCAAAGAGTCCTCGATCTTGGACTTTCTATACATACTCATAGACTCCTTCTAATGCTACATAAGCCATATCCATATCTGACCTTTTGAACTTATTTCTGGTCAAAGGGTCCTCAAAAGATTTTAAACCATATAAAGTTATAGACTTCTTCTGATGATAAATCAGCTATTCAGAGGTCCCCTTTTGACCTACTGAACATATTTCTGGCCAAAGATTAGTCCTTAAAGATTGACAATATTTATCAGATTGATTTCTTCGGATGTTATATCATCCTGACAAAAGTCCATATTTGGACATACTGATAATTTTGAAACTTGACCTTTCTATATACTCGTTGAGTCTCCCCTTTTGACCTGCTGAACATCTTCTTGTAATGTTAAATCAGGCAGACAGAAGTCCATATTTGACTGATTGAAAAAGAATTTGACCAAAGAGTTCCCAAAAGGATTTTTTCTCTCATAAACTTATAGACTCCTTCTGATGTTAAATCAGCCATACAGAAGTCCATTTTTGACCTTCTGAACATATTTCTGACCAGAGACCTTGAACATTTACCTTACTATACAGACTTCTCGTGATGTTATATCAGCCAGACTGTAGTCCATATTTGACCAATTGAACATATTTTTGGCCGAAGAATCCTCGAAATGTTTTTTACTATTATAAACTTATCGGCTCCTTCTGATGTCAAATCAGCCTTACAGAAGTCCATATTTGACCCAAGGAATATATTTATGGCCAAAGAGTCCTCGATCTTGGACTTTCTATACATACTCATAGACTCCTTCTAATGCTACATAAGCCATATAGCTATCCATATCTGACCTTTTGAACTTATTTCTGGTCAAAGGGTTCTCAAACGTTTTTAAACCATATAAAGTTATAGATTTCTTCTGATGATAAATCAGCTATTCAGAGGTCCCCTTTTGACCTACTGAACATATTTCTGGCCAAAGAGTCCTCGATCTTGGGCTTTCTATACATAGACTCCTTCTGATGCTTCATAAGCCATATAGATGTCCATATCTGATCTTTTGAACTTATTTCTGGTCAATGGGTCCTCAAAAGTTTTTAAACCATATAAAGTTATAGACTTCTTCTGATGATAAATCAGCTATTCAGAGGTCCCCTTTTGACCTACTGAACATATTTCTGGCCAAAGATTAGTCCTTAAAGACTGACAATATTTATCAGATTGATTTCTTCGGATGTTATATCATCCTGACAAAAGTCCATATTTGGACATTCTGAAAATTTTGAAACTTGACCTTTCTATATACTCGTTGAGTCTCCCCTTTTGACCTACTGAACATCTTCTTGTAATGTTAAATCAGGCAGACAGAAGTCCATATTTGACTGATTGAAAAAGAATTTGACCAAAGAGTTGCCAAAAGGATTTTTTCTATCATAAACTTATAGACTCCTTCTGATGTTAAATCAGCCATACAGAAGTCCATTTTTGACCTTCTGAACATATTTCTGACCAGAGACCTTGAACATTTACCTTACTATACAGACTTCTCGTGATTTTATATCAGCCAGACTGTAGTCCATATTTGACCAATTGAACATATTTTTGGCCAAAGAATCCTCGAAATGTTTTTTACTATTATAAACTTATCGGCTCCTTCTGATGTCAAATCAGCCTTACAGAAGTCCATATTTGACCCAAGGAATATATTTATGGCCAAAGAGTCCTCGATCTTGGACTTTCTATACATACTCATAGACTCCTTCTAATGCTACATAAGCCATATAGCTATCCATATCTGACCTTTTGAACTTATTTCTGGTCAAAGGGTTCTCAAACGTTTTTAAACCATATAAAGTTATAGATTTCTTCTGATGATAAATCAGCTATTCAGAGGTCCCCTTTTGACCTACTGAACATATTTCTGGCCAAAGAGTCCTCGATCTTGGGCTTTCTATACATAGACTCCTTCTGATGCTTCATAAGCCATATAGATGTCCATATCTGATCTTTTGAACTTATTTCTGGTCAATGGGTCCTCAAAAGTTTTTAAACCATATAAAGTTATAGACTTCTTCTGATGATAAATCAGCTATTCAGAGGTCCCCTTTTGACCTACTGAACATATTTCTGGCCAAAGATTAGTCCTTAAAGATTGACAATATTTATCAGATTGATTTCTTCGGATGTTATATCATCCTGACAAAAGTCCATATTTGGACATTCTGAAAATTTTGAAACTTGACCTTTCTATATACTCGTTGAGTCTCCCCTTTTGACCTACTGAACATCTTCTTGTAATGTTAAATCAGGCAGACAGAAGTCCATATTTGACTGATTGAAAAAGAATTTGACCAAAGAGTTGCCAAAAGGATTTTTTCTATCATAAACTTATAGACTCCTTCTGATGTTAAATCAGCCATACAGAAGTCCATTTTTGACCTTCTGAACATATTTCTGACCAGAGACCTTGAACATTTACCTTACTATACAGACTTCTCGTGATTTTATATCAGCCAGACTGTAGTCCATATTTGACCAATTGAACATATTTTTGGCCAAAGAATCCTCGAAATGTTTTTTACTATTATAAACTTATCGGCTCCTTCTGATGTCAAATCAGCCTTACAGAAGTCCATATTTGACCCAAGGAATATATTTCTGGCCAAAGAGTCCTCGATCTTGGACTTTCTATACATACTCATAGACTCCTTCTAATGCTACATAAGCCATATAGATATCCATATCTGACCTTTTGAACTTATTTCTGGTCAAAGGGTCCTCAAAAGATTTTAAACCATATAAAGTTATAGACTTCTTCTGATGATAAATCAGCTATTCAGAGGTCCCCTTTTGACCTACTGAACATATTTCTGGCCAAAGATTAGTCCTTAAAGATTGACAATATTTATCAGATTGATTTCTTCGGATGTTATATCATCCCGACAAAAGTCCATATTTGGACATTCTGAAAATTTTGAAACTTGACCTTTCTATATACTCGTTGAGTCTCCCCTTTTGACCTACTGAACATCTTCTTGTAATGTTAAATCAGGCAGACAGAAGTCCATATTTGACTGATTGAAAAAGAATTTGACCAAAGAGTTGCCAAAAGGATTTTTTCTATCATAAACTTATAGACTCCTTCTGATGTTAAATCAGCCATACAGAAGTCCATTTTTGACCTTCTGAACATATTTCTGACCAGAGACCTTGAACATTTACCTTACTATACAGACTTCTCGTGACTTTATATCAGCCAGACTGTAGTCCATATTTGACCAATTGAACATATTTTTGGCCAAAGAATCCTCGAAATGTTTTTTACTATTATAAACTTATCGGCTCCTTCTGATTTCAAATCAGCCTTACAGAAGTCCATATTTGACCCAAGGAATATATTTATGGCCAAAGAGTCCTCGATCTTGGACTTTCTATACATACTCATAGACTCCTTCTAATGCTACATAAGCCATATCCATATCTGACCTTTTGAACTTATTTCTGGTCAAAGGGTCCTCAAAAGATTTTAAACCATATAAAGTTATAGACTTCTTCTGATGATAAATCAGCTATTCAGAGGTCCCCTTTTGACCTACTGAACATATTTCTGGCCAAAGATTAGTCCTTAAAGATTGACAATATTTATCAGATTGATTTCTTCGGATGTTATATCATCCTGACAAAAGTCCATATTTGGACATACTGATAATTTTGAAACTTGACCTTTCTATATACTCGTTGAGTCTCCCCTTTTGACCTGCTGAACATCTTCTTGTAATGTTAAATCAGGCAGACAGAAGTCCATATTTGACTGATTGAAAAAGAATTTGACCAAAGAGTTCCCAAAAGGATTTTTTCTCTCATAAACTTATAGACTCCTTCTGATGTTAAATCAGCCATACAGAAGTCCATTTTTGACCTTCTGAACATATTTCTGACCAGAGACCTTGAACATTTACCTTACTATACAGACTTCTCGTGATGTTATATCAGCCAGACTGTAGTCCATATTTGACCAATTGAACATATTTTTGGCCGAAGAATCCTCGAAATGTTTTTTACTATTATAAACTTATCGGCTCCTTCTGATGTCAAATCAGCCTTACAGAAGTCCATATTTGACCCAAGGAATATATTTATGGCCAAAGAGTCCTCGATCTTGGACTTTCTATACATACTCATAGACTCCTTCTAATGCTACATAAGCCATATAGCTATCCATATCTGACCTTTTGAACTTATTTCTGGTCAAAGGGTTCTCAAACGTTTTTAAACCATATAAAGTTATAGATTTCTTCTGATGATAAATCAGCTATTCAGAGGTCCCCTTTTGACCTACTGAACATATTTCTGGCCAAAGAGTCCTCGATCTTGGGCTTTCTATACATAGACTCCTTCTGATGCTTCATAAGCCATATAGATGTCCATATCTGATCTTTTGAACTTATTTCTGGTCAATGGGTCCTCAAAAGTTTTTAAACCATATAAAGTTATAGACTTCTTCTGATGATAAATCAGCTATTCAGAGGTCCCCTTTTGACCTACTGAACATATTTCTGGCCAAAGATTAGTCCTTAAAGACTGACAATATTTATCAGATTGATTTCTTCGGATGTTATATCATCCTGACAAAAGTCCATATTTGGACATTCTGAAAATTTTGAAACTTGACCTTTCTATATACTCGTTGAGTCTCCCCTTTTGACCTACTGAACATCTTCTTGTAATGTTAAATCAGGCAGACAGAAGTCCATATTTGACTGATTGAAAAAGAATTTGACCAAAGAGTTGCCAAAAGGATTTTTTCTATCATAAACTTATAGACTCCTTCTGATGTTAAATCAGCCATACAGAAGTCCATTTTTGACCTTCTGAACATATTTCTGACCAGAGACCTTGAACATTTACCTTACTATACAGACTTCTCGTGATTTTATATCAGCCAGACTGTAGTCCATATTTGACCAATTGAACATATTTTTGGCCAAAGAATCCTCGAAATGTTTTTTACTATTATAAACTTATCGGCTCCTTCTGATGTCAAATCAGCCTTACAGAAGTCCATATTTGACCCAAGGAATATATTTATGGCCAAAGAGTCCTCGATCTTGGACTTTCTATACATACTCATAGACTCCTTCTAATGCTACATAAGCCATATAGCTATCCATATCTGACCTTTTGAACTTATTTCTGGTCAAAGGGTTCTCAAACGTTTTTAAACCATATAAAGTTATAGATTTCTTCTGATGATAAATCAGCTATTCAGAGGTCCCCTTTTGACCTACTGAACATATTTCTGGCCAAAGAGTCCTCGATCTTGGGCTTTCTATACATAGACTCCTTCTGATGCTTCATAAGCCATATAGATGTCCATATCTGATCTTTTGAACTTATTTCTGGTCAATGGGTCCTCAAAAGTTTTTAAACCATATAAAGTTATAGACTTCTTCTGATGATAAATCAGCTATTCAGAGGTCCCCTTTTGACCTACTGAACATATTTCTGGCCAAAGATTAGTCCTTAAAGATTGACAATATTTATCAGATTGATTTCTTCGGATGTTATATCATCCTGACAAAAGTCCATATTTGGACATTCTGAAAATTTTGAAACTTGACCTTTCTATATACTCGTTGAGTCTCCCCTTTTGACCTACTGAACATCTTCTTGTAATGTTAAATCAGGCAGACAGAAGTCCATATTTGACTGATTGAAAAAGAATTTGACCAAAGAGTTGCCAAAAGGATTTTTTCTATCATAAACTTATAGACTCCTTCTGATGTTAAATCAGCCATACAGAAGTCCATTTTTGACCTTCTGAACATATTTCTGACCAGAGACCTTGAACATTTACCTTACTATACAGACTTCTCGTGATTTTATATCAGCCAGACTGTAGTCCATATTTGACCAATTGAACATATTTTTGGCCAAAGAATCCTCGAAATGTTTTTTACTATTATAAACTTATCGGCTCCTTCTGATGTCAAATCAGCCTTACAGAAGTCCATATTTGACCCAAGGAATATATTTCTGGCCAAAGAGTCCTCGATCTTGGACTTTCTATACATACTCATAGACTCCTTCTAATGCTACATAAGCCATATAGATATCCATATCTGACCTTTTGAACTTATTTCTGGTCAAAGGGTCCTCAAAAGATTTTAAACCATATAAAGTTATAGACTTCTTCTGATGATAAATCAGCTATTCAGAGGTCCCCTTTTGACCTACTGAACATATTTCTGGCCAAAGATTAGTCCTTAAAGATTGACAATATTTATCAGATTGATTTCTTCGGATGTTATATCATCCTGACAAAAGTCCATATTTGGACATACTGAAAATTTTGAAACTTGACCTTTCTATATACTCGTTGAGTCTCCCCTTTTGACCTGCTGAACATCTTCTTGTAATGTTAAATCAGGCAGACAGAAGTCCATATTTGACTGATTGAAAAAGAATTTGACCAAAGAGTTCCCAAAAGGATTTTTTCTCTCATAAACTTATAGACTCCTTCTGATGTTAAATCAGCCATACAGAAGTCAATTTTTGACCTTCTGAACATATTTCTGACCAGAGACCTTGAACATTTACCTTACTATACAGACTTCTCGTGATTTTATATCAGCCAGACTGTAGTCCATATTTGACCAATTGAACATATTTTTGGCCAAAGAATCCTCGAAATGTTTTTTACTATTATAAACTTATCGGCTCCTTCTGATGTCAAATCAGCCTTACAGAAGTCCATATTTGACCCAAGGAATATATTTCTGGCCAAAGAGTCCTCGATCTTGGACTTTCTATACATACTCATAGACTCCTTCTAATGCTACATAAGCCATATAGATATCCATATCTGACCTTTTGAACTTATTTCTGGTCAAAGGGTCCTCAAAAGATTTTAAACCATATAAAGTTATAGACTTCTTCTGATGATAAATCAGCTATTCAGAGGTCCCCTTTTGACCTACTGAACATATTTCTGGCCAAAGATTAGTCCTTAAAGATTGACAATATTTATCAGATTGATTTCTTCGGATGTTATATCATCCTGACAAAAGTCCATATTTGGACATACTGAAAATTTTGAAACTTGACCTTTCTATATACTCGTTGAGTCTCCCCTTTTGACCTGCTGAACATCTTCTTGTAATGTTAAATCAGGCAGACAGAAGTCCATATTTGACTGATTGAAAAAGAATTTGACCAAAGAGTTCCCAAAAGGATTTTTTCTCTCATAAACTTATAGACTCCTTCTGATGTTAAATCAGCCATACAGAAGTCAATTTTTGACCTTCTGAACATATTTCTGACCAGAGACCTTGAACATTTACCTTACTATACAGACTTCTCGTGATGTTATATAAGCCAGACTGTAGTCCATATTTGACCAATTGAACATATTTTTGCCCAAAGAATCCTCGAAATGTTTTTTACTATTATAAACTTATCGGCTCCTTCTGATGTCAAATCAGCCTTACAGAAGTCCATATTTGACCCAAGGAATATATTTATGGCCAAAGAGTCCTCGATCTTGGACTTTCTATACATACTCATAGACTCCTTCTTCTGCTACATAAGCCATATAGATATCCATATCTGACCTTTTGAACTTATTTCTGGTCAAAGGGTCCTCAAAAGATGTTAAACCATATAAAGTTATAGACTTCTTCTGATGATAAATCAGCTATTCAGAAGTCCCCTTTTGACCTACTGAACATATTTCTGGCCAAAGATTAGTCCTTAAAGATTGACAATATTTATCAGATTGATTTCTTCGGATGTTATATCATCCTGACAAAAGTCCATATTTGGACATACTGAAAATTTTGAAACTTGACCTTTCTATATACTCGTTGAGTCTCCCCTTTTGACCTACTGAACATCTTCTTGTAATGTTAAATCAGGCAGACAGAAGTCTATATTTGACTGAATGAAAAAGAATTTGACCAAAGAATTTGGCCAAAAGGATTTTTTCTATCATAAACTTATAGACTCCTTCTGATGTTAAATCAGCCATACAGAAGTCAATTTTTGACCTTCTGAACATATTTCTGACCAGAGACCTTGAACATTTACCTTACTATACAGACTTCTCGTGATGTTATATAAGCCAGACTGTAGTCCATATTTGACCAATTGAACATATTTTTGGCCAAAGAATCCTCGAAATGTTTTTTACTATTATAAACTTATCGGCTCCTTCTGATGTCAAATCAGCCTTACAGAAGTCCATATTTGACCCAAGGAATATATTTATGGCCAAAGAGTCCTCGATCTTGGACTTTCTATACATACTCATAGACTCCTTCTTCTGCTACATAAGCCATATAGATATCCATATCTGACCTTTTGAACTTATTTCTGGTCAAAGGGTCCTCAAAAGATGTTAAACCATATAAAGTTATAGACTTCTTCTGATGATAAATCAGCTATTCAGAAGTCCCCTTTTGACCTACTGAACATATTTCTGGCTAAAGATTAGTCCTTAAAGATTGACAATATTTATCAGATTGATTTCTTCGGATGTTATATCATCCTGACAAAAGTCCATATTTGGACATACTGAAAATTTTGAAACTTGACCTTTCTATATACTCGTTGAGTCTCCCCTTTTGACCTACTGAACATCTTCTTGTAATGTTAAATCAGGCAGACAGAAGTCTATATTTGACTGATTGAAAAAGAATTTGACCAAAGAATTTGCTCAAAAGGATTTTTTCTATCATAAACTTATAGACTCCTTCTGATGTTAAATCAGCCATACAGAAGTCAATTTTTGACCTTCTGAACATATTTCTGACCAGAGACCTTGAACTTTTACCTTACTATACAGACTTCTCGTGATGTTATATAAGCCAGACTGTAGTCCATATTTGACCAATTGAACATATTTTTGGCCAAAGAATCCTCGAAATGTTTTTTACTATTATAAACTTATCGGCTCCTTCTGATGTCAAATCAGCCTTACAGAAGTCCATATTTGACCCAAGGAATATATTTGTTATAGACTTTCTATACATACTCATAGACTCCTTCTTCTGCTACATAAGCCATATAGATATCCATATCTGACCTTTTGAACTTATTTCTGGTCAAAGGGTCCTCAAAAGATGTTAAACCATATAAAGTTATAGACTTCTTCTGATGATAAATCAGCTATTCAGAAGTCCCCTTTTGACCTACTGAACATATTTCTGGCCAAAGATTAGTCCTTAAAGATTGACAATATTTATCAGATTGATTTCTTCGGATGTTATATCATCCTGACAAAAGTCCATATTTGGACATACTGAAAATTTTGAAACTTGACCTTTCTATATACTCGTTGAGTCTCCCCTTTTGACCTGCTGAACATCTTCTTGTAATGTTAAATCAGGCAGACAGAAGTCCATATTTGACTGATTGAAAAAGAATTTGACCAAAGAGTTCCCAAAAGGATTTTTTCTCTCATAAACTTATAGACTCCTTCTGATGTTAAATCAGCCATACAGAAGTCCATTTTTGACCTTCTGAACATATTTCTGACCAGAGACCTTGAACATTTACCTTACTATACAGACTTCTCGTGATGTTATATCAGCCAGACTGCAGTCCATATTTGACCAAATTGAACATATTTTTGGCCGAAGATTCCTCAAAATGTTTTTTACTATTATAAACTTATCGGCTCCTTCTGATGTCAAATCAGCCTTACAGAAGTCCATATTTGACCCAAGGAATATATTTATGGCCCAAGAGTCCTCGATCTTGGACTTTCTATACGTACTCATAGACTCCTTCTAATGCTACATAAGCCATATAGCTATCCATATCTGACCTTTTGAACTTATTTCTGGTCAAAGGGTCCTCAAAAGATTATAAACCATATAAAGTTATAGACTTCTTCTGATGATAAATCAGCTATTCAGAGGTCCCCTTTTGACCTACTGAACATATTTCTATCCAAAGAGTCTTCGATCTTGGGCTTTCTATACATAGACTCCTTCTAATGCTACATAAGCCATATAGAAATCCATATCTGACCTTTTGAACTTATTTCTGGTCAAAGGGTCCTCAAAAGATTTTAAACCATATAAAGTTATAGACTTCTTCTGATGATAAATCAGCTATTCAGAGGTCCCCTTTTGACCTACTGAACATATTTCTGGCCAAAGATTAGTCATTAAAGATTGACAATATTTATCAGATTGATTTCTTCGGATGTTATATCATCCTGACAAAAGTCCATATTTGGACATTCTGAAAATTTTGAAACTTGACCTTTCTATATACTCGTTGAGTCTCCCCTTTTGACCTACTGAACATCTTCTTGTAATGTTAAATCAGGCAGACAGAAGTCCATATTTGACTGATTGAAAAAGAATTTGACCAAAGAGTTGCCAAAAGGATTTTTTCTATCATAAACTTATAGACTCCTTCTGATGTTAAATCAGCCATACAGAAGTCCATTTTTGACCTTCTGAACATATTTCTGACCAGAGACCTTGAACATTTACCTTACTATACAGACTTCTCGTGATTTTATATCAGCCAGACTGTAGTCCATATTTGACCAATTGAACATATTTTTGGCCAAAGAATCCTCGAAATGTTTTTTACTATTATAAACTTATCGGCTCCTTCTGATTTCAAATCAGCCTTACAGAAGTCCATATTTGACCCAAGGAATATATTTATGGCCAAAGAGTCCTCGATCTTGGACTTTCTATACATACTCATAGACTCCTTCTAATGCTACATAAGCCATATAGATATCCATATCTGACCTTTTGAACTTATTTCTGGTCAAAGGGTCCTCAAAAGATTTTAAACCATATAAAGTTATAGACTTCTTCTGATGATAAATCAGCTATTCAGAGGTCCCCTTTTGACCTACTGGACATATTTCTGGCCAAAGATTAGTCCTTAAAGATTGACAATATTTATCAGATTGATTTCTTCGGATGTTATATCATCCTGACAAAAGTCCATATTTGGACATACTGATAATTTTGAAACTTGACCTTTCTATATACTCGTTGAGTCTCCCCTTTTGACCTGCTGAACATCTTCTTGTAATGTTAAATCAGGCAGACAGAAGTCCATATTTGACTGATTGAAAAAGAATTTGACCAAAGAGTTCCCAAAAGGATTTTTTCTCTCATAAACTTATAGACTCCTTCTGATGTTAAATCAGCCATACAGAAGTCCATTTTTGACCTTCTGAACATATTTCTGACCAGAGACCTTGAACATTTACCTTACTATACAGACTTCTCGTGATGTTATATCAGCCAGACTGTAGTCCATATTTGACCAATTGAACATATTTTTGGCCGAAGAATCCTCGAAATGTTTTTTACTATTATAAACTTATCGGCTCCTTCTGATGTCAAATCAGCCTTACAGAAGTCCATATTTGACCCAAGGAATATATTTATGGCCAAAGAGTCCTCGATCTTGGACTTTCTATACATACTCATAGACTCCTTCTAATGCTACATAAGCCATATAGCTATCCATATCTGACCTTTTGAACTTATTTCTGGTCAAAGGGTTCTCAAACGTTTTTAAACCATATAAAGTTATAGATTTCTTCTGATGATAAATCAGCTATTCAGAGGTCCCCTTTTGACCTACTGAACATATTTCTGGCCAAAGAGTCCTCGATCTTGGGCTTTCTATACATAGACTCCTTCTGATGCTTCATAAGCCATATAGATGTCCATATCTGATCTTTTGAACTTATTTCTGGTCAATGGGTCCTCAAAAGTTTTTAAACCATATAAAGTTATAGACTTCTTCTGATGATAAATCAGCTATTCAGAGGTCCCCTTTTGACCTACTGAACATATTTCTGGCCAAAGATTAGTCCTTAAAGATTGACAATATTTATCAGATTGATTTCTTCGGATGTTATATCATCCTGACAAAAGTCCATATTTGGACATTCTGAAAATTTTGAAACTTGACCTTTCTATATACTCGTTGAGTCTCCCCTTTTGACCTACTGAACATCTTCTTGTAATGTTAAATCAGGCAGACAGAAGTCCATATTTGACTGATTGAAAAAGAATTTGACCAAAGAGTTGCCAAAAGGATTTTTTCTATCATAAACTTATAGACTCCTTCTGATGTTAAATCAGCCATACAGAAGTCCATTTTTGACCTTCTGAACATATTTCTGACCAGAGACCTTGAACATTTACCTTACTATACAGACTTCTCGTGATTTTATATCAGCCAGACTGTAGTCCATATTTGACCAATTGAACATATTTTTGGCCAAAGAATCCTCGAAATGTTTTTTACTATTATAAACTTATCGGCTCCTTCTGATGTCAAATCAGCCTTACAGAAGTCAATATTTGACCCAAGGAATATATTTCTGGCCAAAGAGTCCTCGATCTTGGACTTTCTATACATACTCATAGACTCCTTCTAATGCTACATAAGCCATATAGATATCCATATCTGACCTTTTGAACTTATTTCTGGTCAAAGGGTCCTCAAAAGATTTTAAACCATATAAAGTTATAGACTTCTTCTGATGATAAATCAGCTATTCAGAGGTCCCCTTTTGACCTACTGAACATATTTCTGGCCAAAGATTAGTCCTTAAAGATTGACAATATTTATCAGATTGATTTATTCGGATGTTATATCATCCTGACAAAAGTCCATATTTGGACATACTGAAAATTTTGAAACTTGACCTTTCTATATACTCGTTGAGTCTCCCCTTTTGACCTACTGAACATCTTCTTGTAATGTTAAATCAGGCAAACAGAAGTCTATATTTGACTGATTGAAAAAGAATTTGACCAAAGAATTTGCCCAAAAGGATTTTTTCTATCATAAACTTATAGACTCCTTCTGATGTTAAATCAGCCATACAGAAGTCCATTTTTGACCTTCTGAACATATTTCTGACCAGAGACCTTGAACATTTACCTTACTATACAGACTTCTCGTGATGTTATATCAGCCAGACTGTAGTCCATATTTGACCAATTGAACATATTTTTGGCCAAAGAATCCTCGAAATGTTTTTTACTATTATAAACTTATCGGCTCCTTCTGATGTCAAATCAGCCTTACAGAAGTCCATATTTGACCCAAGGAATATATTTAGGGCCAAAGAGTCCTCGATCTTGGACTTTCCATACATACTCATAGACTCCTTCTTCTGCTACATAAGCCATATAGATATCCATATCTGACCTTTTGAACTTATTTCTGGTCAAAGGGTCCTCAAAAGATTTTAAACCATATAAAGTTATAGACTTCTTCTGATGATAAATCAGCTATTCAGAGGTCCCCTTTTGACCTACTGAACATATTTCTGGCCAAAGATTAGTCATTAAAGATTGACAATATTTATCAGATTGATTTCTTTGGATGTTATATCATCCTGACAAAAGTCCATATTTGGACATTCTGAAAATTTTGAAACTTGACCTTTCTATATACTCGTTGAGTCTCCCCTTTTGACCTACTGAACATCTTCTTGTAATGTTAAATCAGGCAGACAGAAGTCCATATTTGACTGATTGAAAAAGAATTTGACCAAAGAGTTGCCAAAAGGATTTTTTCTATAATAAACTTATAGACTCCTTCTGATGTTAAATCAGCCATACAGAAGTCCATTTTTGACCTTCTGAACATATTTCTGACCAGAGACCTTGAACATTTACCTTACTATACAGACTTCTCGTGATTTTATATCAACCAGACTGTAGTCCATATTTGACCAATTGAACATATTTTTGGCCAAAGAATCCTCGAAATGTTTTTTACTATTATAAACTTATCGGCTCCTTCTGATTTCAAATCAGCCTTACAGAAGTCCATATTTGACCCAAGGAATATATTTATGGCCAAAGAGTCCTCGATCTTGGACTTTCTATACATACTCATAGACTCCTTCTAATGCTACATAAGCCATATCCATATCTGACCTTTTGAAACTATTTCTGGTCAAAGGGTCCTCAAAAGATTTTAAACCATATAAAGTTATAGACTTCTTCTGATAATAAATCAGCTATTCAGAGGTCCCCTTTTGACCTACTGAACATATTTCTGGCCAAAGATTAGTCCTTAAAGATTGACAATATTTATCAGATTGATTTCTTCGGATGTTATATCATCCTGACAAAAGTCCATATTTGGACATACTGATAATTTTGAAACTTGACCTTTCTATATACTCGTTGAGTCTCCCCTTTTGACCTGCTGAACATCTTCTTGTAATGTTAAATCAGGCAGACAGAAGTCCATATTTGACTGATTGAAAAAGAATTTGACCAAAGAGTTCCCAAAAGGATTTTTTCTCTCATAAACTTATAGACTCCTTCTGATGTTAAATCAGCCATACAGAAGTCCATTTTTGACCTTCTGAACATATTTCTGACCAGAGACCTTGAACATTTACCTTACTATACAGACTTCTCGTGATGTTATATCAGCCAGACTGTAGTCCATATTTGACCAATTGAACATATTTTTGGCCGAAGAATCCTCGAAATGTTTTTTACTATTATAAACTTATCGGCTCCTTCTGATGTCAAATCAGCCTTACAGAAGTCCATATTTGACCCAAGGAATATATTTATGGCCAAAGAGTCCTCGATCTTGGACTTTCTATACATACTCATAGACTCCTTCTAATGCTACATAAGCCATATAGCTATCCATATCTGACCTTTTGAACTTATTTCTGGTCAAAGGGTCCTCAAAAGATTATAAACCATATAAAGTTATAGACTTCTTCTGATGATAAATCAGCTATTCAGAGGTCCCCTTTTGACCTACTGAACATATTTAGGCCAAAGAGTCCTCGATCTTGGGCTTTCTATACATAGACTCCTTCTGATGCTTCATAAGCCATATAGATGTCCATATCTGATCTTTTGAACTTATTTCTGGTCAAAGGGTCCTCAAAAGTTTTTAAACCATATAAAGTTATAGACTTCTTCTGATGATAAATCAGCTATTCAGAGGTCCCCTTTTGACCTACTGAACATATTTCTGGCCAAAGATTAGTCCTTAAAGATTGACAATATTTATCAGATTGATTTCTTCGGATGTTATATCATCCTGACAAAAGTCCATATTTGGACATTCTGAAAATTTTGAAACTTGACCTTTCTATATACTCGTTGAGTCTCCCCTTTTGACCTACTGAACATCTTCTTATAATGTTAAATCAGGCAGACAGAAGTCCATATTTGACTGATTGAAAAAGAATTTGACCAAAGAGTTCCCAAAAGGATTTTTTCTCTCATAAACTTATAGACTCCTTCTGATGTTAAATCAGCCATACAGAAGTCCATTTTTGACCTTCTGAACATATTTCTGACCAGAGACCTTGAACATTTACCTTACTATACAGACTTCTCGTGATGTTATATCAGCCAGACTGTAGTCCATATTTGACCAATTGAACATATTTTTGGCCAAAGAATCCTCGAAATGTTTTTTACTATTATAAACTTATCGGCTCCTTCTGATGTCAAATCAGCCTTACAGAAGTCCATATTTGACCCAAGGAATATATTTATGGCCAAAGAGTCCTCGATCTTGGACTTTCCATACATACTCATAGACTCCTTCTTCTGCTACATAAGCCATATAGATATCCATATCTGACCTTTTGAACTTATTTCTGGTCAAAGGGTCCTCAAAAGATGTTAAACCATATAAAGTTATAGACTTCCTCTGATGATAAATCAGCTATTCAGAAGTCCCCTTTTGACCTACTGAACATATTTCTGGCCAAAGATTAGTCCTTAAAGATTGACAATATTTATCAGATTGATTTCTTCGGATGTTATATCATCCTGACAAAAGTCCATATTTGGACATACTGAAAATTTTGAAACTTGACCTTTCTATATACTCGTTGAGTCTCCCCTTTTGACCTACTGAACATCTTCTTGTAATGTTAAATCAGGCAGACAGAAGTCTATATTTGACTGATTGAAAAAGAATTTGACCAAAGAATTTGCCCAAAAGGATTTTTTCTATCATAAACTTATAGACTCCTTCTGATGTTAAATCAGCCATACAGAAGTCCATTTTTGACCTTCTGGACATATTTCTGACCAGAGACCTTGAACATTTACCTTACTATACAGACTTCTCGTGATGTTATATAAGCCAGACTGTAGTCCATATTTGACCAATTGAACATATTTTTGGCCAAAGAATCCTCGAAATGTTTTTTACTATTATAAACTTATCGGCTCCTTCTGATGTCAAATCAGCTTTACAGAAGTCCATATTTGACCCAAGGAATATATTTGTTATAGACTTTCTATACATACTCATAGACTCCCTCTTCTGCTACATAAGCCATATAGATATCCATATCTGACCTTTTGAACTTATTTCTGGTCAAAGGGTCCTCAAAAGATGTTAAACCATATAAAGTTATAGACTTCTTCTGATGATAAATCAGCTATTCAGAAGTCCCCTTTTGACCTACTGAACATATTTCTGGCCAAAGATTAGTCCTTAAAGATTGACAATATTTATCAGATTGATTTCTTCGGATGTTATATCATCCTGACAAAAGTCCATATTTGGACATACTGAAAATTTTGAAACTTGACCTTTCTATATACTCGTTGAGTCTCCCCTTTTGACCTACTGAACATCTTCTTGTAATGTTAAATCAGGCAGACAGAAGTCTATATTTGACTGATTGAAAAAGAATTTGACCAAAGAATTTGCCCAAAAGGATTTTTTCTATCATAAACTTATAGACTCCTTCTGATGTTAAATCAGCCATACAGAAGTCAATTTTTGACCTTCTGAACATATTTCTGACCAGAGACCTTGAACATTTACCTTACTATACAGACTTCTCGTGATGTTATATAAGCCAGACTGTAGTCCATATTTGACCAATTGAACATATTTTTGGCCAAAGAATCCTCGAAATGTTTTTTACTATTATAAACTTATCGGCTCCTTCTGATGTCAAATCAGCCTTACAGAAGTCCATATTTGACCCAAGGAATATATTTGTTATAGACTTTCTATACACACTCATAGACTCCTTCTTCTGCTACATAAGCCATATAGATATCCATATCTGACCTTTTGAACTTATTTCTGGTCAAAGGGTCCTCAAAAGATGTTAAACCATATAAAGTTATAGACTTCCTCTGATGATAAATCAGCTATTCAGAAGTCCCCTTTTGACCTACTGAACATATTTCTGGCCAAAGATTAGTCCTTAAAGATTGACAATATTTATCAGATTGATTTCTTCGGATGTTATATCATCCTGACAAAAGTCCATATTTGGACATACTGAAAATTTTGAAACTTGACCTTTCTATATACTCTTTGAGTCTCCCCTTTTGACCTACTGAACATCTTCTTGTAATGTTAATTCAGGCAGACAGAAGTCCATATTTGACTGATTGAAAAAGAATTTGACCAAAGAGTTCCCAAAAGGATTTTTTCTCTCATAAACTTATAGACTCCTTCTGATGTTAAATCAGCCATACAGAAGTCCATTTTTGACCTTCTGAACATATTTCTGACCAGAGACCTTGAACATTTACCTTACTATACAGACTTCTCGTGATGTTATATCAGCCAGACTGTAGTCCATATTTGACCAATTGAACATATTTTTGGCCGAAGAATCCTCGAAATGTTTTTTACTATTATAAACTTATCGGCTCCTTCTGATGTCAAATCAGCCTTACAGAAGTCCATATTTGACCCAAGGAATATATTTATGGCCAAAGAGTCCTCGATCTTGGACTTTCTATACATACTCATAGACTCCTTCTAATGCTACATAAGCCATATAGCTATCCATATCTGACCTTTTGAACTTATTTCTGGTCAAAGGGTCCTCAAAAGTTTTTAAACCATATAAAGTTATAGATTTCTTCTGATGATAAATCAGCTATTCAGAGGTCCCCTTTTGACCTACTTAACATATTTCTGGCCAAAGATTAGTCCTTAAAGATTGACAATATCTATCAGATTGATTTCTTCGGATGTTATATCATCCTGACAAAAGTCCATATTTGGACATACTGAAAATGTTGAAACTTGACCTTTCTATATACTCGTTGAGTCTCCCCTTTTGACCTACTGAACATCTTCTTGTAATGTTAAATCAGGCAGACAGAAGTCTATATTTGACTGATTGAAAAAGAATTTGCCCAAAGAATTTGCCCAAAAGGATTTTTTTCTATCATAAACTTATAGACTCCTTCTGATGTTAAATCAGCCATACAGAAGTCAATTTTTGACCTTCTGAACATATTTCTGACCAGAGACCTTGAACATTTACCTTACTATACAGACTTCTCGTGATGTTATATAAGCCAGACTGTAGTCCATATTTGACCAATTGAACATATTTTTGGCCAAAGAATCCTCGAAATGTTTTTTACTATTATAAACTTATCGGCTCCTTCTGATGTCAAATCAGCCTTACAGAAGTCCATATTTGACCCAAGGAATATATTTGTTATAGACTTTCTATACATACTCATAGACTCCTTCTTCTGCTACATAAGCCATATAGATATCCATATCTGACCTTTTGAACTTATTTCTGGTCAAAGGGTCCTCAAAAGATGTTAAACCATATAAAGTTATAGACTTCCTCTGATGATAAATCAGCTATTCAGAAGTCCCCTTTTGACCTACTGAACATATTTCTGGCCAAAGATTAGTCCTTAAAGATTGACAATATTTATCAGATTGATTTCTTCGGATGTTATATCATCCTGACAAAAGTCCATATTTGGACATACTGAAAATTTTGAAACTTGACCTTTCTATATACTCGTTGAGTCTCCCTTTTGACCCAAGGAATATATTTCTGGCCAAAGAGTCCTCGATCTTGGACTTTCTATACATACTCATAGACTCCTTCTAATGCTACATAAGCCATATAGATATCCATATCTGACCTTTTGAACTTATTTCTGGTCAAAGGGTCCTCAAAAGTTTTTAAACCACCATATATAGTTATAGATTTCTTCTGATGATAAATCAGCTATTCAGAGGTCCCCTTTTGACCTACTGAACATTTTTCTGGCCAAAGAGTCCTTGATCTTGGGCTTTCTATACATAGACTCCTTCTGATGCTTCATAAGCCATATAGATGTCCATATCTGATCTTTTGAACTTATTTCTGGTCAAAGGGTCCTCAAAAGTTTTTAAACCATATAAAGTTATAGACTTCTTCTGATGATAAATCAGCTATTCAGAGGGCCCCTTTTGACCTACTGAACATATTTCTGGCCAAAGATTAGTCCTTAAAGATTGACAATATTTATCAGATTGATTTCTTCGGATGTTATATCATCCTGACAAAAGTCCATATTTGGACATTCTGAAAATTTTGAAACTTGACCTTTCTATATACTCGTTGAGTCTCCCCTTTTGACCTACTGAACATCTTCTTATAATGTTAAATCAGGCAGACAGAAGTCCATATTTGACTGATTGAAAAAGAATTTGACCAAAGAGTTCCCAAAAGGATTTTTTCTCTCATAAACTTATAGACTCCTTCTGATGTTAAATCAGCCATACAGAAGTCCATTTTTGACCTTCTGAACATATTTCTGACCAGAGACCTTGAACATTTACCTTACTATACAGACTTCTCGTGATGTTATATCAGCCAGACTGTAGTCCATATTTGACCAATTGAACATATTTTTGGCCAAAGAATCCTCGAAATGTTTTTTACTATTATAAACTTATCGGCTCCTTCTGATGTCAAATCAGCCTTACAGAAGTCCATATTTGACCCAAGGAATATATTTATGGCCAAAGAGTCCTCGATCTTGGACTTTCCATACATACTCATAGACTCCTTCTTCTGCTACATAAGCCATATAGATATCCATATCTGACCTTTTGAACTTATTTCTGGTCAAAGGGTCCTCAAAAGATGTTAAACCATATAAAGTTATAGACTTCCTCTGATGATAAATCAGCTATTCAGAAGTCCCCTTTTGACCTACTGAACATATTTCTGGCCAAAGATTAGTCCTTAAAGATTGACAATATTTATCAGATTGATTTCTTCGGATGTTATATCATCCTGACAAAAGTCCATATTTGGACATACTGAAAATTTTGAAACTTGACCTTTCTATATACTCGTTGAGTCTCCCCTTTTGACCTACTGAACATCTTCTTGTAATGTTAAATCAGGCAGACAGAAGTCTATATTTGACTGAATGAAAAAGAATTTGACCAAAGAATTTGCCCAAAAGGATTTTTTCTATCATAAACTTATAGACTCCTTCTGATGTTAAATCAGCCATACAGAAGTCCATTTTTGACCTTCTGGACATATTTCTGACCAGAGACCTTGAACATTTACCTTACTATACAGACTTCTCGTGATGTTATATAAGCCAGACTGTAGTCCATATTTGACCAATTGAACATATTTTTGGCCAAAGAATCCTCGAAATGTTTTTTACTATTATAAACTTATCGGCTCCTTCTGATGTCAAATCAGCTTTACAGAAGTCCATATTTGACCCAAGGAATATATTTGTTATAGACTTTCTATACATACTCATAGACTCCCTCTTCTGCTACATAAGCCATATAGATATCCATATCTGACCTTTTGAACTTATTTCTGGTCAAAGGGTCCTCAAAAGATGTTAAACCATATAAAGTTATAGACTTCTTCTGATGATAAATCAGCTATTCAGAAGTCCCCTTTTGACCTACTGAACATATTTCTGGCCAAAGATTAGTCCTTAAAGATTGACAATATTTATCAGATTGATTTCTTCGGATGTTATATCATCCTGACAAAAGTCCATATTTGGACATACTGAAAATTTTGAAACTTGACCTTTCTATATACTCGTTGAGTCTCCCCTTTTGACCTACTGAACATCTTCTTGTAATGTTAAATCAGGCAGACAGAAGTCTATATTTGACTGATTGAAAAAGAATTTGACCAAAGAATTTGCCCAAAAGGATTTTTTCTATCATAAACTTATAGACTCCTTCTGATGTTAAATCAGCCATACAGAAGTCAATTTTTGACCTTCTGAACATATTTCTGACCAGAGACCTTGAACATTTACCTTACTATACAGACTTCTCGTGATGTTATATAAGCCAGACTGTAGTCCATATTTGACCAATTGAACATATTTTTGGCCAAAGAATCCTCGAAATGTTTTTTACTATTATAAACTTATCGGCTCCTTCTGATGTCAAATCAGCCTTACAGAAGTCCATATTTGACCCAAGGAATATATTTGTTATAGACTTTCTATACACACTCATAGACTCCTTCTTCTGCTACATAAGCCATATAGATATCCATATCTGACCTTTTGAACTTATTTCTGGTCAAAGGGTCCTCAAAAGATGTTAAACCATATAAAGTTATAGACTTCCTCTGATGATAAATCAGCTATTCAGAAGTCCCCTTTTGACCTACTGAACATATTTCTGGCCAAAGATTAGTCCTTAAAGATTGACAATATTTATCAGATTGATTTCTTCGGATGTTATATCATCCTGACAAAAGTCCATATTTGGACATACTGAAAATTTTGAAACTTGACCTTTCTATATACTCTTTGAGTCTCCCCTTTTGACCTACTGAACATCTTCTTGTAATGTTAATTCAGGCAGACAGAAGTCCATATTTGACTGATTGAAAAAGAATTTGACCAAAGAGTTCCCAAAAGGATTTTTTCTCTCATAAACTTATAGACTCCTTCTGATGTTAAATCAGCCATACAGAAGTCCATTTTTGACCTTCTGAACATATTTCTGACCAGAGACCTTGAACATTTACCTTACTATACAGACTTCTCGTGATGTTATATCAGCCAGACTGTAGTCCATATTTGACCAATTGAACATATTTTTGGCCGAAGAATCCTCGAAATGTTTTTTACTATTATAAACTTATCGGCTCCTTCTGATGTCAAATCAGCCTTACAGAAGTCCATATTTGACCCAAGGAATATATTTATGGCCAAAGAGTCCTCGATCTTGGACTTTCTATACATACTCATAGACTCCTTCTAATGCTACATAAGCCATATAGCTATCCATATCTGACCTTTTGAACTTATTTCTGGTCAAAGGGTCCTCAAAAGTTTTTAAACCATATAAAGTTATAGATTTCTTCTGATGATAAATCAGCTATTCAGAGGTCCCCTTTTGACCTACTTAACATATTTCTGGCCAAAGATTAGTCCTTAAAGATTGACAATATCTATCAGATTGATTTCTTCGGATGTTATATCATCCTGACAAAAGTCCATATTTGGACATACTGAAAATGTTGAAACTTGACCTTTCTATATACTCGTTGAGTCTCCCCTTTTGACCTACTGAACATCTTCTTGTAATGTTAAATCAGGCAGACAGAAGTCTATATTTGACTGATTGAAAAAGAATTTGCCCAAAGAATTTGCCCAAAAGGATTTTTTTCTATCATAAACTTATAGACTCCTTCTGATGTTAAATCAGCCATACAGAAGTCAATTTTTGACCTTCTGAACATATTTCTGACCAGAGACCTTGAACATTTACCTTACTATACAGACTTCTCGTGATGTTATATAAGCCAGACTGTAGTCCATATTTGACCAATTGAACATATTTTTGGCCAAAGAATCCTCGAAATGTTTTTTACTATTATAAACTTATCGGCTCCTTCTGATGTCAAATCAGCCTTACAGAAGTCCATATTTGACCCAAGGAATATATTTGTTATAGACTTTCTATACATACTCATAGACTCCTTCTTCTGCTACATAAGCCATATAGATATCCATATCTGACCTTTTGAACTTATTTCTGGTCAAAGGGTCCTCAAAAGATGTTAAACCATATAAAGTTATAGACTTCCTCTGATGATAAATCAGCTATTCAGAAGTCCCCTTTTGACCTACTGAACATATTTCTGGCCAAAGATTAGTCCTTAAAGATTGACAATATTTATCAGATTGATTTCTTCGGATGTTATATCATCCTGACAAAAGTCCATATTTGGACATACTGAAAATTTTGAAACTTGACCTTTCTATATACTCGTTGAGTCTCCCTTTTGACCCAAGGAATATATTTCTGGCCAAAGAGTCCTCGATCTTGGACTTTCTATACATACTCATAGACTCCTTCTAATGCTACATAAGCCATATAGATATCCATATCTGACCTTTTGAACTTATTTCTGGTCAAAGGGTCCTCAAAAGTTTTTAAACCACCATATATAGTTATAGATTTCTTCTGATGATAAATCAGCTATTCAGAGGTCCCCTTTTGACCTACTGAACATTTTTCTGGCCAAAGAGTCCTTGATCTTGGGCTTTCTATACATAGACTCCTTCTGATGCTTCATAAGCCATATAGATGTCCATATCTGATCTTTTGAACTTATTTCTGGTCAAAGGGTCCTCAAAAGTTTTTAAACCATATAAAGTTATAGACTTCTTCTGATGATAAATCAGCTATTCAGAGGGCCCCTTTTGACCTACTGAACATATTTCTGGCCAAAGATTAGTCCTTAAAGATTGACAATATTTATCAGATTGATTTCTTCGGATGTTATATCATCCTGACAAAAGTCCATATTTGGACATACTGAAAATTTTGAAACTTGACCTTTCTATATACTCGTTGAGTCTCCCCTTTTGACCTACTGAACATCTTCTTGTAATGTTAAATCAGGCAGACAGAAGTCTATATTTGACTGATTGAAAAAGAATTTGCCCAAAGAATTTGCCCAAAAGGATTTTTTTCTATCATAAACTTATAGACTCCTTCTGATGTTAAATCAGCCATACAGAAGTCAATTTTTGACCTTCTGAACATATTTCTGACCAGAGACCTTGAACATTTACCTTACTATACAGACTTCTCGTGATGTTATATAAGCCAGACTGTAGTCCATATTTGACCAATTGAACATATTTTTGGCCAAAGAATCCTCGAAATGTTTTTTACTATTATAAACTTATCGGCTCCTTCTGATGTCAAATCAGCCTTACAGAAGTCCATATTTGACCCAAGGAATATATTTGTTATAGACTTTCTATACATACTCATAGACTCCTTCTTCTGCTACATAAGCCATATAGATATCCATATCTGACCTTTTGAACTTATTTCTGGTCAAAGGGTCCTCAAAAGATGTTAAACCATATAAAGTTATAGACTTCCTCTGATGATAAATCAGCTATTCAGAAGTCCCCTTTTGACCTACTGAACATATTTCTGGCCAAAGATTAGTCCTTAAAGATTGACAATATTTATCAGATTGATTTCTTCGGATGTTATATCATCCTGACAAAAGTCCATATTTGGACATACTGAAAATTTTGAAACTTGACCTTTCTATATACTCGTTGAGTCTCCCTTTTGACCCAAGGAATATATTTCTGGCCAAAGAGTCCTCGATCTTGGACTTTCTATACATACTCATAGACTCCTTCTAATGCTACATAAGCCATATAGATATCCATATCTGACCTTTTGAACTTATTTCTGGTCAAAGGGTCCTCAAAAGTTTTTAAACCACCATATATAGTTATAGATTTCTTCTGATGATAAATCAGCTATTCAGAGGTCCCCTTTTGACCTACTGAACATTTTTCTGGCCAAAGAGTCCTTGATCTTGGGCTTTCTATACATAGACTCCTTCTGATGCTTCATAAGCCATATAGATGTCCATATCTGATCTTTTGAACTTATTTCTGGTCAAAGGGTCCTCAAAAGTTTTTAAACCATATAAAGTTATAGACTTCTTCTGATGATAAATCAGCTATTCAGAGGGCCCCTTTTGACCTACTGAACATATTTCTGGCCAAAGATTAGTCCTTAAAGATTGACAATATTTATCAGATTGATTTCTTCGGATGTTATATCATCCTGACAAAAGTCCATATTTGGACATACTGAAAATTTTGAAACTTGACCTTTCTATATACTCGTTGAGTCTCCCCTTTTGACCTACTGAACATCTTCTTGTAATGTTAAATCAGGCAGACAGAAGTCCATATTTGACTGATTGAAAAAGAATTTGACCAAAGAGTTCCCAAAAGGATTTTTTCTATCATAAACTTATAGACTCCTGATGTTAAATCAGCCATACAGAAGTCCATTTTTGACCTTCTGAACATATTTCTGACCAGAGACCTTGAACATTTACCTTACTATACAGACTTCTCGTGATGTTATATCAGCCAGACTGTAGTCCATATTTGACCAATTGAACATTTTTTGGCCAAAGAATCCTCGAAATGTTTTTTACTATTATAAACTTATCGGCTCCTTCTGATGTCAAATCAGCCTTACAGAAGTCCATATTTGACCCAAGGAATATATTTATGGCCAAAGAGTCCTCGATCTTGGACTTTCTATACATACTCATAGACTCCTTCTAATGCTACATAAGCCATATAGATATCCATATCTGACCTTTTGAACTTATTTCTGGTCAAAGGGTCCTCAAAAGATTTTAAACCATATAAAGTTATAGACTTCTTCTGATGATAAATCAGCTATTCAGAGGTCCCCTTTTTACCTACTGAACATATTTCTGGCCAAAGAGTCCTCGATCTTGGACTTTCTATACATACTCATAGACTCCTTCTAATGCTACATAAGCCATATAGATATCCATATCTTACCTTTTGAACTTATTTCTGGTCAAAGGGTCCTCAAAAGATTTTAAACCATATAAAGTTATAGACTTCTTCTGATGATAAATCAGCTATTCAGAGGTCCCCTTTTGACCTACTGAACATATTTCTGGCCAAAGATTAGTCCTTAAAGATTAACAATATTTATCAGATTGATTTCTTCGGATGTTATATCATCCTGACAAAAGTCCATATTTGGACATACTGAAAATTTTGAAACTTGACCTTTCTATATACTCGTTGAGTCTCCCCTTTTGACCTACTGAACATCTTCTTGTAATGTTAAATCAGGCAGACAGAAGTCCATATTTGACTGATTGAAAAAGAATTTGACCAAAGAGTTCCCAAAAGGATTTTTTCTATCATAAACTTATAGACTCCTTCTGATGTTAAATCAGCCATACAGAAGTCCATTTTTGACCTTCTGAACATATTTCTGACCAGAGACCTTGAACATTTACCTTACTATACAGACTTCTCGTGATGTTATATCAGCCAATCTTTTAGGACTCTTTGTCCAGAAATATGTTCAGTAGGTCAAAATGGGACATCTGAATAGCTTATTTGTCATCAGAAAGAGTCTACGACTTTATATAGTTTAAAAACTTTTTTGAGGACCCTTTGACCAGAAATAAGTTCAAAAGGCCCGATATGGATATCTATATAGCTTATGTAGCATTATAAGGAGTCTATGAGTATAGAAAGGTCAAGATCGAGAACTCTTTGGCCATAAATATATGGGTCAAATATGAACTTCTGTAATTCTTATTTGACCTCAGAAGGAGTCGATAAGTTTATAATAGTAAAAAACATTTTGAGGATTCTTTGGCCAAAAATATGTTCAATTGGTCAAATATGGACTAGAGTCTGGATGATATAACATCACGAGAAGTCTGTATAGTATGACAAATATGTATAGTAAGATTAAAGTTCAAGGTCTCTGTCCATAAATATGTTCAGAAGGTCAAATATGGACTTCTGTATGGCTGATTTAACATCAGAAGGAGTCTATGAGTTTCTAAGAGTAAGAAACATTTTGAGGATTCTTTGGCCAAAAATATGTTAAATCGGTCAAATATGAACTACAGTCTGGCTGATTTAACATCAAGAGAAGTCTGTATAGTAGGAGAAATATGTATAGTAAGGTAAATGTTCAAGGTCTCTGTCCAGAAATATGTTCAGAAGGTCAAATATGGACTTATGTATGGCTGATTTAACATCAGAAGGAGTCTATACGTTTATGATAGACAAAATCCTTTTGAGAACTCTTTGGTCCATTTTTTTTTAATCAGTCAAATATGGACTACTGTCTGCCTGATTTTGCATTACGAGAAGTCAGTCTATATGTATTCATTATACATGTTGATGTTCACGGACTCTGGCCAGAAATATGTTCAGTAGGTCAAAAATAGACTACTGGCTAGTTAATATAACATCACAAGAAGTCAATCTGTAGTATAGCAAGATAATGTTCAAGAACTCTGGCCAGAAATATGTTCAGAAGGTCAAAATGTGAACTCTGTATAGCTGATTTATCATCAGAAGGAGATAACATGTGTTTGCATTGCACGCACGAACTAACGTTGTGCATTGAAGAATAACATAGGCTATGCACTTCTTGCATTGCATTGCACACCATAACTAAAAATTGCATTGCATTGCATTGCACTAACGATCTACCGTTGTGCACTGAAGAATAACATACACAGGTTATGCACTTTTTGCATTGCATTGCATTGCACACAAGAACTAAATCAGTTCATTATTCATTAAAGAGATAACGTGTGTTGTTGCATTGCTTGAATTGCATTGCACAAACGATCTAACGTTGTGCAATGAAGAATAACATATAGGTTATGCACTTTTCGCAATGCATTGCATTGCACATCAGAACTAACTCATTGCCATGTTCATTAAAGACATAACATGTGTTGATGTATTGCATTGCATTGCACAAACGATCTAACGTTGTGCACTGAAGAATAACATGCACTTTTCGCATTGCATTGCATTGTACACGAAAACTAACTCATTCCTATGTTCATTAAAGAGATGATATGTGTTTTGTTTCATTGCATTGCTTTGCATTGCTTTGCATTGCTTTGCATTGCTTTGCATTGCACTAACGATCTAACGTTGTGCACTGAAGAATAACAAATAGGTTATGCACTTTTTGTATTGCATTGCATTGCACACCAGAACTAAATAATTCCCATGTTCATTAAAGATGATGTGGCTTATATCTGGTTGCAATGCGAAAAGTGCATATTGTTATTCAGTGCACAACGTCAGATCGTTAGTGCAATGCAATGCAATACAGTGCAAATCAATACAATGCAATGCAATGCATCAACACACGTTATGTCTTTAATCAACATGGGAATGAGTTAGTTCTGGTGTGCAATTTAATGCAATGTAAAAAGTGCATAACCTGTATGTTATTCTTCATTGCACAACGTTAGATCGTTTGTGCAAAGCACATAATGTTATAACAATGAGCTATACATAGGTACGGTTTTGACCTACTGAACATATTTCTGGCCAAAGAGTCGTTAAAGATGTTATTTCATCCTGACAAAAGTCCATTTTTGACATACTGAAATTTTTTCTGGCCAAGGAGTACTCGAAACTTGACCTTTCTATATTACTAGTGGACTCTTTCTTATGTTACACTGTAAAAAAAAAATTACATCCCCAAGTCAAAAATTTCTAGTGACTGGTCACATCAAAATTTTTCAATTAGTCTGACGTATTATTTCTCATTGAGCCAATGTTAACAGACTATTGCAACAAGAATTGCACTTGGGCCAATTTAAAAATTTAGATGTGACCAGTCACTAGAAATTTTTGACTTGGAGAGGTTAGACATATTTATCATCAGATGGAGTCTATAATTTTACATAGTTTAAAAACTTTTGAGAAACCTTTGACCAGAAATAATAATAGAATTATTAAGATAATAATAGTAATAATAACTAGATGCGAAAGTTCGTCGAGACAAACTTTAAGTTGGCTTGAGAAAGTTTGGACCAGAATGTTTTTTGCTAGGCAGTTGCTAGGATGTTATGGGTGGTCGTTATGGTGTTGCTAGGCGGTTGCTAGGGTATTCTGGGTGGTTTCTATGGTGTTGCTAAGCGGTTGCTAGGGTATTCTGGGTGGTTGCTAGGATGTTCTGGGTGGTTGCTATGTTGTTGCTAGGCAGTTGCTAAGGTATTTTGGGTGGTTGCTTAGGTGTTGCTAGGCGGTTGCTAAGGTATTCTGGGTGGTTGCAAGGCGGTTGCTAGGGTATTTTGGGTGGTTGCTAGGGTCTTTTGGGTGGTTTCTAGGCGGTTGCTAGGCGGTTGCTAAGGTATTCTGGGTGGTTGCTAGGCGGTTGCTAAGATATTTTGGGTGGTTGCTAGGGTGTTGCTAGGTGGTTGCTAAGGTATTCTGGGTGGTTGCTAGGCGGTTGCTATGTTGTTCTGGGTGGTTGCTAGGATATTTTCAGTGGTTCAGTGGTTCACTAGGTTGCCGCCTAGCAACCACCCAGAACACCCTAGCAACCACCCAAAATACCTTTGCAACCACCTAGCAACCACCCAGGACACCATAGCAACCACCCAGAACAGCCTAGCAACCACCCAGAATAACTTAGAACACCGTAGCAACACCATATCAACCACTCAGAACACCCTAGCAACTGCCTAACAACCACCCAGAACACCCTAGCAACCACCTATAATACCTTAGAAAACCCTAGCAACACCATAGCAACCACTCAGGACACAGTAGCAACTGCCTAGCAACCACCCAAAATACCTTAGAACACCCTAGCAACCACTCAGAACACCCTAGCAACCACCCAAAAGACCCTAGCAACCACCCAAAATATTCTAGTAACCGCCTAGCAACCACCCAAAATACCCTAGCAATAGCCTTGCAACCACCCAAAAGACCCTAGCAACCACCCAAAATATTCTAGCAACCGCCTAGCAACCACCCAGAATACCCTAGCAACCACCCAGAACACCCTAGCAACCACCCAAAATGCCCTAGCAACCACCTAGCAACCACCCAAAACACCCTAGCAACCGCCTAGCAACCACCCAAAAAAACTTAGCAACGACTCAAAATATCCTAGCAACCGCCTAGCAACCACCCAGAACACCCTAGCAACCACCCAAAACAGCCTAGCAACGCCATAGCAACCACCCAAAATACCTTAGCAACTGCTTAGCAACACCCTATCAACCACCCAAAATACCTTAGAACACCATAGTAACTCCATAGCAACCAGTCAGAACACCCTAGCAACAACACAAAATACCTCAGAACACCCTAGCAACTGCCTAGCAACCACCCAAAAGACCTTAACATCCACTCAAAATATCCTAGCAACCGCCTAGCAACCAACCAGAACACCCTAGCAACCACCCAAAATACCTTAGAAACCGCCTAGCAACACCATAACAACCACCCAGAACACCCTAGCAACCACCTAGCAACCACCCAAAATACCTTAGCAACCGCCTAGCAACACCATAACAACCACCCAGAACACCCTAGCAACCACCTAGCAACAACCCAAAATACCTTAGCAACCGCCTAGCAACACCATAACAACCACCCAGAACACCCTAGCAACCGTCTAGCAACCACCAAAAATATCCTAGCAACCGCCTAGCAACCATCCAGAACACCCTAGTAACCACCCATAACACCCTAGCAACCGCCTCAACCACCCAAAAGACCATAGCAACCACTGAAAATATCCTAGCAACCACCCAGAACTCCATTACAACCGCCTAGCAACCACCCAGAACTCCATTGCAACCGCCTAGCAACACCATAGCAACCACCCAGAAAAGCCTAGCAACCGCCTACAAACACCCTATCAACCACTGAAAATATCCTAGCAACCACCCAGAACATCATTGCAACCGCCTAGCAACCACCAAGAAAACATTAGCAACCGCCTAGCAACCGCCTAGCAACCACCCAGAACACCCTAGCAACCACCTAGCAACACCCTAGCAACCACCCAAAATATCTTAGCAACCGCCTAGCAACACCATAGCAACCACCCAGAACACCCTAGTAACCATCCATAACACCATAGCAACCACCCAGAACACCCTAGCAACCACCCAAAAGACCCTAGCGATCGCCTAGCAACCACCAAAAATATCCTAGCAACCGCCTAGCAACCATCCAGAACACCCTAGTAACCACCCATAACACCCTAGCAACCGCCTCAACCACCCAAAAGACCATAGCAACCACTTAAAATATCCTAGCAACCACCCAGAACTCCATTGCAACCGCCTAGCAACCACCAAGAATACATTAGCAACCGCCTAGCAACACCATAGCAACCACCCCGAACAGCCTAGCAACCGCCTAGAAACAACATAGCAACCACCCAAAATACCTTAGCAACTGCTTAGCAACACCATAGCAACAGCCTAGCAACCACCCAGAACACCCTAGCAACCACCTAGCAACCACCCAAAAGACCCTGGCAACCACCCATAATATCCTAGCAACCACCCAGAACACACTAGCAACCACCTAGCAACCACCCATAATACCTTAGCAACCGCCTAGCAACACCCTAGCAACCACCTAGCAACCACCCAAAAAACCTTAACAACCGCCTAGCAACACCATAACAACCACACAGAACACCCTAGCAACCACCAAGCAACCACCCAAAACACCCTAGCAACCGCCTAGCAACCACCTAGCAACACCCTAGCAACCACCCAAAATATCTTAGCAACCGCCTAGCAACACCATAGCAACCACCCAGAACACCCTAACAACCATCTAGCAACACCATAGCAACCACCCAGAACACCCTAGCAACCACCTAGCAACCATCCAAAATACCTTAGCAACCGCCTAGCAACACCATAACAACCACCCAGAACACCCTAGCAACCGTCTAGCAACCGTCTAGCAACCACCCAGAACACCCTAGCAACCGCCTAGCAACCACCCAAAACACCCTAGCAACCGCCTAGCAACCACCTAGAAACACCCTAGCAACCCCATAGCAACCACCCAGAACACCCTAGTAACCATCCATAACACCCTAGCAACCACCCAAAAGACCCTAGCAACCGCCTAGCAACCACCAAAAATATCCTAGCAACCGCCTAGCAACCATCCAGAACACCCTAGTAACCACCCAGAACATCCTAGCAACCACCCAGAACACCCTAGCAACTACCCAAAATACCCTAGCAACCGCCTCAACCACCCAAAAGACCATAGCAACCACTGAAAACATCCTAGCAACCACCCAGAACTCCATTGCAACCGCCTAGCAACCACCAAGAATACATTAGCAATCGCCTAGCAACACCATAGCAACCACCCATAACAGCCTAGCAACCGCCTATAAACACCCTAGCAACCACTGAAAATATCCTACCAACCACCCAGAACACCATTGCAACCGCCTAGCAACCACCAAGAATACATTAGCAACCGCCTAGCAACACCATAGCAACCACCCAGAACAGCCTAGCAACCGACTATAAACACCCTAGCAACCACTGAAAATATCCTAGCAACCACCCAGAACACCATTGCAACCTCCTAGCAACCACCAAGAACACCCTAGCAACCACCTAGCAACCACCCAAAAGACCCTGCTAACCACCCATAATATCCTAGCAACCACCCAGAACACACTAGCAACCGCCTCAACCACCCAAAAGACCATAGCAACCACTGAAAATATCCTAGCAACCACCCAGAACACCATAGCAACCGCCTAGCAACCACCCAGAATACCCTAGCAACCGCCTTGCAACCACCCAGAGTACCTTAGAACCGCCTAGCAACACCATAGCAACCACCCAGAACACCCTAGCAACACCCTAGCAACCGCCTAGCAACCACCCAAAATGCCTTAGCAACTGCCTAGCAACAACATAGCAACCACCCAGAACACCCAGGCAACCGCCTAGAATCCACCCAGAATACCCTAGCAACCGCCTAGCAACACCATAACGACCACCCATAACATTCTAGCAACTGCCTAGCAAAAAACAGTCTGGTCCAAACTTTCTCAAGCCAACTTAAAGTTTGTCTCGACGAACTTTCGCAGCTAATTATTATTACTATTATTATCTTAATAATTATATTATTATTTCTGGTCAAAGGTTCCCTAAAAAGTTTTTAAACTATGTAAAATTATAGACTCCATCTGATGATAAATATGTCTAACCTCTCCGTCAAAATGTACTAGTGACGGGTCACATCTAAATTTTTTTAATTGCCCAAGTGCGATTCTTGTTGCAATAGTCTGTTAACATTGGCTCAATGAGAAATACGTCAGACTAATTGATTTTTTTTTACAATAACATTTTTGTTGTAATAACATTATGTGCTTTGCAAAAACGATCTAACGTTGAGCATCATTAAAGAAACATAGGCTATGCCTATGCACTTCTTGCATTGCATTGCACTAACGATCTAACGTTGTGCACTTGAAGCATAACATACAGGTTATGCACTTTTTACATTGCATTAAATTGCACACCAGAATTAACTCATTCCCATGTTCAAAGAAGAGATAAAGTGTGCTGTTGCATTGCATTGCACTAACGATCTAACGTTGTGTTCTGAAGAATAACATATAGGTTATGCACTTCTTACATTGCATTGCATTGCACACCGGAACAAACTCATTCCCATGTTCATTAAAGACATAACGTGTGTTGATCTGACACACAACACACGATCTGACGTTGTGCACTGAATAACAATATGCACTTTTCGCATTGCATTACATTGCACACCAGAACTAACTCATTCCCATGTTGATTAAAGACATAACGTGTGTTGTTGCATTGCATTATTGTATTGCATTGCACTAACGGTCTAACTTTGTGAACTGAAAAATAACACATGTACTTTTCGCATTGCATTGCATTGCACACCAGAACTAACTCATTCCCATGTTGATTAAAGACATTACGTGTGTTGTTGCATTGCATTGTATTGCATTGCACTAACGGTCTAACTTTGTGAACTGAAAAATAACACATGTACTTTTCGCATTGCATTGCACACCAGAACTAACTCATTCCCATGTTGATTAAAGACATTACGTGTGTTGTTGCATTGCATTGTATTGCATTGCACTAACGGTCTAACTTTGTGAACTGAAAAATAACACATGTACTTTTCGCATTGCATTGCATTGCATTGCATTGCATGGCATGGCATGGCATGGCATTGCACTGCACTAAGATCTGACGTTGTGCACTGAATAACAATATGCACTTTTCGCATTGCATTGCATTGCACACCAGAACTAACTCATTCCCATGTTGATTAAAGACATAACGTGTGTTGTTGCATTGCATTGCATTGCATTGCATTGCATTGAATTTGCATTGCATTGCATTGCATTGCATTGCATTGCATTGCATTGCTTTTGCACTGCATTGCATTTCATTGCACTAACAATCTAACGTTGTGCACTGAAGAATAACATATAGGTTATGCACTTTTTGCATTGCATTGCACACCAGATCAAAATTCCCATGTTCATTAAAGAGATAACGTGTGTTGTTGCATTGCACTGCATTGCACTAACATAGGTCATGCACTTTTTGCTTTGCATTGCATTGCACACCAGAACTAACTCATTCCCATGTTGATTAAAGACATAACGTGTGGTTGCATTGCATTGCATTGCATTGCATTGTTTTGCACTGCATTGCATTGCATTGCATTAACGATCTAACGTTGTGCACTGAAGAATAACATATGCACTTTTCACATTGCATTGCATTGCACACCAGAATTGCATTGCACTGCATTGCACTAACAATCTAACGTTTTGCACTGAAGAATAACATAGAGGTTATGCACTTTTTGCATTGCATTGCACACCAGATCAAAATTCCTATGTTCATTAAAGAGATAACGTGTGTTGTTGCATTGCACTGCATTGCACTAACATAGGTCATGCACTTTTTGCATTTCATTGCATTGCACACCAGAACTAACTCATTCCCATGTTGATTAAAGACAATGTGTGTTGTTGCATTGCATTGTATTGCATTGCACTAACGGTCTAACTTTGTGAACTGAAAAATAACACATGTACTTTTCGCATTGCATTGCATTGCACTGCACTAACGATCTGACGTTGTGTACTGAATAACAATATGCACTTTTTGCATTGCATTGCATTGCACACCAGAACTAACTCATTCCCATGTTGATTAAAGACATAACGTGTGGTTGCATTGCATTGCATTGCATTGCATTGTTTTGCACTGCATTGCATTGCATTGCATTAACGATCTAACTTTGAGAACTGAAAAATAACACATGTACTTTTCACATTGCATTGCATTGCACACCAGAACTAACTCATTCCCGTGTTCATTAACGAGATAAAGTGTGTTGTTGCATTGCATTGAAAAAACGATCTAACGGTGTGCACTGAAGAATAACATATTGGTTATGCTTTTTTCGCATTGCATTGCACACCAGAACTAAATCATTGCACACCAGAACTAACTCATTCCCATGTTGATTAAAGACATAACGTGTGTTGTTGCATTGCATTGGATTGCATTGCATTGCATTGCATTGCATTGCATTGCATTGCATTGCTTTTGCACTGCATTGCATTTCATTGCACTAACAATCTAACGTTGTGCACTGAAGAATAACATATAGGTTATGCACTTTTTGCATTGTATTGCACACCAGATCAAAATTCCCATGTTCATTAAATAGATAACGTGTGTTGTTGCATTGCACTGCATTGCACTAACATAGGTCATGCACTTTTTGAATTGCATTGCATTGCACACCAGAACTAACTCATTCCCATGTTGATTAAAGACATAACGTGTGTTGTTGCAATGCATTGTATTGCATTGCACTAACGGTCTAACTTTGTGAACTGAAAAATAACACATGTACTTTTCGCATTGCATTGCATTGCATTGCATTGCATGGTATTGCACTGCACTAAGATCTGACGTTGTGCACGGAATAACAATATGCACTTTTCGCATTGCATTGCATTGCACAACAGAACTAACTCATTCCCATGTTGATTAAAGACATAACGTTTGTTGTTGCATTGCATTGCATTGCATTGCATTGCATTGCATTGGATTTGCATTGCGTTGCATTGCGTTGCATTGCGTTGCATTGCGTTGCATTGCGTTGCATTGCGTTGCATTGCGTTGCATTGCGTTGCATTGCATTGCATTGCATTGCCTTGCACTGCTTTTGCACTGCATTGCATTTCATTGCACTAACAATCTAACGTTGTGCACTGAAGAATAACATATAGGTTATGCTCTTTTTGCATTGCATTGCACACCAGATCAAAATTCCCATGTTCATTAAAGAGATAACGTGTGTTGTTGCATTGCACTGCATTGCACTAACATAGGTCATGCACTTTTTGCATTGCATTGCACACCAGAACTAACTCATTCCCATGTTGATTAAAGACATAACGTGTGGTTGCATTGCATTGCATTGCATTGCATTGCATTGCATTGTTTTGCACTGCAGTGCAGTGCATTGCATTGCATTGCATTAACGATCTAACGTTGTGCACTGAAGAATAACATATTGGTTATAATTTTTTCGCTTTGCATTGCACACCAGAACTAAATCATTGCACACCAGAACTAACTCATTCCCATGTTGATTAAAGACATAACGTGTGTTGTTGCATTGCATTGCATTGTATTGCAATTGCATTGCATTGCATTGCATTGCATTGGATTGCATTGCATTGCATTGCATTGCATTGCTTTGCATTGCATTGCATTGCATTGCATTGCATTGCATTGCATTGCATTGCATTGCATTGCATTGCATTGCTTTTGCACTGCATTGCATTTCATTGCACTAACAATCTAACGTTGTGCAATGAAACACATTGTTATCTAATAACATATAGGTTATGCACTTTTTGCATTGCATTGCACACCAGATCAAAATTCCCATGTTCATTAAAGAGATAAAGTGTGGTGTTGCATTGCACTGCATTGCACTAACATAGGTCATGCACTTTTTGAATTGCATTGCATTGCACACCAGAACTAACTCATTCCCATGTTGATTAAAGACATAACGTGTGTTGTTGCAATGCATTGTATTGCATTGCACTAACGGTCTAACTTTGTGAACTGAAAAATAACACATGTACTTTTCGCATTGCATTGCATTGCATTGCATTGCATTGCATTGCATGGCATTGCACTGCACTAAGATCTGACGTTGTGCACGGAATAACAATATGCACTTTTCGCATTGCATTGCACACCAGAACTAACTCATTCCCATGTTGATTAAAGACATAACGTGTGTTTTTGCATTGCATTGCATTGCATTGCATTGGATTGCATTGCATTGCATTGCATTGCATTGCATTGCATTGCATTGCATTGCATTGCATTGCATTGCATTGCTTTTGCACTGTATTGCATTTCATTGCACTAACGTTGTGCACTGAAGAATAACATATAGATTATGCACTTTTTGCATTGCATTGCACACCAGATCAAAATTTCCATGTTCATTAAAGAGATAACGTGTGTTGTTGCATTGCACTGCATTGCACTAACATAGGTCATGCACTTTTTGCATTGCATTGCACTGCACTAACGATCTGACGTTGTGCACTGAATAACAATATGCACTTACACCAGAACTAACTCATTCCCATGTTGATTAAAGACATAACGTGTTGTTGCATTGCATTGCATTGCATTGCATTGCATTGCATTGCATTGCATTGCATTGCATTGCATTGCATTCGCATTGCATTGCATTGCATTGCATTGCATTGCATTGCATTGCATTGCATGGCATTGCACTGCACTAACGATCTGACGTTGTGCACTGAATAACAATATGCACTTTTCGCATTGCATTGCTTTGCACACCAGAACTAACTCATTCCCATGTTGCTTAAAGACATAACGTGTGTTGTTGCATTGCATTGCATTGCATTGCATTGCATTGCATTGCATTGCATTGGATTGCATTGCATTGCATTGCATTGCATTGCATTGCTTTTGCACTGCATTGCATTTCATTGCACTAACAATCTAACCTTGTGCACTGAAGAATAACATATAGGTTATGCACTTTTTGCATTGCATTGCACACCAGATCAAAATTCCCATGTTCATTAAATAGATAACGTGTGTTGTTGCATTTCACAGCATTGCACTAACATAGGTCATGCACTTTTTGCATTGACTTTTTGCATTGACATTGATTTTTGCACACCAGAACTAACTCATTCCCATGTTGATTAAAGACATAACGTGTGTTGTTGCATTGCATTGCATTGTATTGCTTTGCATTGCATTGCATTGCATTGGATTGGATTGCATTGCATTGCATTCGCATTGCATTCGCATTGCATTGCATTGCATTGCATTGCATTGCATTGCATTGCATTGCATTGCATTGCATTGCATTGCATGGCATTGCATTGCATTGCATTGCATTGCATGGCATTGCATTGCAATTGCATGGCATTGCATTGCATTGCATGGCATTGCACTGCACTAACGATCTGACGTTGTGCACTGAATAACAATATGCACTTTTCGCATTGCATTGCATTGCACACCAGAATTAACTCATTCCCATGTTGATTAAAGACATAACAGGTGTTGTTGCATTGCATTGCATTGTATTGCTTTGCATTGCATTGTATTGCTTCATTGCATTGCATTGCATTGCATTGCATTGCATTGGATTGTTGCATTGCATTGCATTGCATTGCATTGCATTGCATTGCATTGCTTTTGCACTGCATTGCATTTCATTGCACAACAATCTAACGTTGTGCACTGAAGAATAACATATAGGTTATGCACTTTTTGCATTGCAATGCACACAAGATCAAAATTCCCATGTTCATTAAAGAGATAACGTGTGTTGTTGCATTGCACTAACATAGGTCATGCACTTTTTGCATTGCATTGCACACCAGAACTAACTCATTCCCATGTTGATTAAAGACATAACGTGTGGTTGCATTGCATTGCATTGCTTTTGCACTGCATTGCATTTCATTGCACTAACAATCTAACGTTGTGCACTGAATAATAACATATAGATTATGCACTTTTTGCATTGCATTGCACACCAGATCAAAATTTCCATGTTCATTAAAGAGATAACGTGTGTTGTTGCATTGCACTGCTTTGCACTAACATAGGTCATGCACTTTTTGCATTGCATTGCACACCAGAACTAACTCATTCCCATGTTGATTAAAGACATAACGTGTTGTTGCATTGCATTGCATTGCATTGCATTGCATTGCATTCGCATTGCATTGCATTGCATGGCATTGCATGGCATTGCATGGCATCGCACTGCACTAACGATCTGACGTTGTGCACTGAATAACAATATGCACTTTTCGCATTGCATTGCATTGCACACCAGAACTAACTCATTCCCATGTTGCTTAAAGACATAACGTGTGTTGTTGCATTGCATTGCATTGCATTGTATTGCATTGCATTGCATTGCATTGCATTGCATTGCATTGCATTGCATTGCATTGGATTGCATTGGATTGCATTGCATTGCATTGCATTGCATTGCATTTCAATGCACTAACAATCTAACCTTGTGCACTGAAGAATAACATATAGGTTATGCACTTTTTGCATTGCATTGCACACCAGATCAAAATTCCCATGTTCATTAAAGAGATAACGTGTGTTGTTGCATTGCACTAACATAGGTCATGCACTTTTTGCATTGCATTGCACACCAGAACTAACTCATTCCCATGTTGATTAAAGACATAACGTGTGGTTGCATTGCATTGCATTGCTTTTGCACTGCATTGCATTTCATTGCACTAACAATCTAACGTTGTGCACTGAATAATAACATATAGGTTATGCACTTTTTGCATTGCATTGCACACCAGATCAAAATTTCCATGTTCATTAAAGAGATAACGTGTGTTGTTGCATTGCACTGCATTGCACTAACATAAGTCATGCACTTTTTGCATTGCATTGCACACCAGAACTAACTCATTCCCATGTTGATTAAAGACATAACGTGTGGTTGCATTGCATTGCATTGCATTGCATTGCATTGCATTGCATTGCATTGCATTGCATTGCATTGCATTGCATTGCATTGCATTGCATTCGCATTGCATTGCATGGCATTGCATGGCATTGCACTGCACTAACGATCTGACGTTGTGCACTGAATAACAATATGCACTTTTCGCATTGCATTGCATTGCACACCAGAACTAACTCATTCCCATGTTGCTTAAAGACATAACGTGTGTTGTTGCATTGCATTGCATTGTATTGCATTGCATTGCATTGCATTGCATTGCATTGCATTGCATTGCATTGCATTGCATTGCATTGGATTGCATTGCATTGCATTGCATTGCATTGCATTGCATTGCATTGCATTGGAATGCATTGCATTTCAATGCACTAACAATCTAACCTTGTGCACTGAAGAATAACATATAGGTTATGCACTTTTTGCATTGCATTGCACACCAGATCAAAATTCCCTTGTTCATTAAAGAGATAACGTGTGTTGTTGCATTGCACTAACATAGGTCATGCACTTTTTGCATTGCATTGCACACCAGAACTAACTCATTCCCATGTTGATTAAAGACATAACGTGTGGTTGCATTGCATTGCATTGCATTGCATTGCATTGCATTGCATTGCATTGCATTGCATTGCATTGCATTGCATTGCATTCGCATTGCATTGCATGGCATTGCATGGCATTGCACTGCACTAACGATCTGACGTTGTGCACTGAATAACAATATGCACTTTTCGCATTGCATTGCATTGCACACCAGAACTAACTCATTCCCATGTTGCTTAAAGACATAACGTGTGTTGTTGCATTGCATTGCATTGCATTGCATTGCATTGCATTGCATTGCATTGCATTGCATTGCATTGCATTGGATTGTTGCATTGCATTGCATTGCATTGCATTGCATTGCGTTGCATTGCTTTTGCACTGCATTGCATTTCATTGCAATAACAATCTAACGTTGTGCACTGAAGAATAACATATAGGTTATGCACTTTTTGCATTGCAATGCACACAAGATCAAAATTCCCATGTTCATTAAAGAGATAACGTGTGTTGTTGCATTGCACTAACATAGGTCATGCACTTTTTGCATTGCATTGCACACCAGAACTAACTCATTGCATTGCATTGCATTGCATTGCATTAACGATCTAACGTTGTGCACTGAAGAATAACATATATGCACTTTTCACATTGCATTGCATTGCACACCAGAACTAACTCATTCCCGTGTTCATTAAAGAGATAACGTGTGTTTTTGCATTGCATTGAAAAAACGATCTAACGTTGTGCACTGAAGAATAACATATTGGTTATGCTTTTTTCGCATTGCATTGCACACCAGAACTAAATCATTGCAATGTTCATTAAATAGATGATATGTGTGTGGTTGCATTGTATTGCATTGCACTAACGATCTAACGTTGTGCATTGAAGAATACCAGGCTATGCACTTCTTGCATTGCATTGCACTTTCCAATGTATAAAAAAAATACGTGTGTTGTTGCATTGCATTGCATTGCATTGCATTGCATTGCATTGCACTAACGATCTAACTTTGTGCACTAAAAACTAACATATAGGTTATGCACTCTTCGCATTGCAGTGCATTGCACACCAGAACTAAATCATTGAACACCAGAACTAACTCATTCCCATGTTGATTAAAGACATAACGTGTGTTGTTGCATTGCATTGCATTGTATTGCAATTGCATTGCATTGCATTGCATTTCATTGCTTTTGCACTGCATTGCATTTCATTGCACTAACAATCTAACGTTGTGCAATGAAACACATTGTTATCTAATAACATATAGGTTATGCACTTTTTGCATTGCATTGCACACCAGATCAAAATTCCCATGTTCATTAAAGAGATCAAATGTGGTGTTGCATTGCACTGCATTGCACTAACATAGGTCATGCACTTTTTGCATTGCATTGCATTGCACACCAGAACTAACTCATTCCCATGTTGATTAAAGACATAACGTGTGTTGTTGCAATGCATTGTATTGCATTGCACTAACGGTCTAACTTTGTGAACTGAAAAATAACACATGTACTTTTAAGATTGCATTGCATTGCATTGCATTGCATGGCATTGCACTGCACTAAGATCTGACGTTGTGCACGGAATAACAATATGCACTTTTCGCATTGCATTGCACACCAGAACTAACTCATTCCCATGTTGATTAAAGACATAACGTGTGTTGTTGCATTGCATTGTATTGCATTGCATTGCATTGCATTGCATTGCATTGCATTGCATTGCATTGCATTGCATTGCATTGCATTGCATTTGATTGCATTGCATTGCATTGCATTGCATTGCATTGCATTGCATTTGATTGCATTGCATTGCATTGCATTGCATTACTTTTGCACTTTATTGCATTTCATTGCACTAACAATCTAACGTTGTGCACTGAAGAATAACATATAGATTATGCACTTTTTGCATTGCATTGCATACCAGATCAAAATTTCCATGTTCATTAAAGAGATAACGTGTGTTGTTGCATTGCACTGCATTGCACTAACATAGGTCATGCACTTTTTGCATTGCATTGCACACCAGACCTAACTCATTCCCATGTTGATTAACGACATAACGTGTTGTTGCATTGCATTGCCTTGTATTGCATTGCATTGCATTGCATTGCATTGCATTGCATTGCATTGCATTGCATTGCATTGCATTGCATTGCACTGCATTCGCATTGCATTGCATTGCATGGCATTGCACTGCACTAACGATCTGACGTTGTGCACTGAATAACAATATGCACTTTTCGCATTGCATTGCATTGCAAACCAGAACTAACTCATTCCCATGTTGCTTAAAGACATAACGTGTGTTGTTGCATTGCATTGCATTGTATTGCTTTGCATTGCATTGCATTGCATTGCATTGCATTGCATTGCATTGCATTGCATTGCATTGCATTGCTTTTGCACTGCATTGCATTTCATTGCACTAACAATCTAACCTTGTGCACTGAAGAATAACATATAGGTTATGCACTTTTTGCATTGCATTGCACACCAGATCAAAATTCCCATGTTCATTAAAGAGATAACGTGTGTTGTTGCATTGCACTGCATTGCACTAACATAGGTCATGCACTTTTTGCATTGCATTGCATTGCACACCAGAACTAACTCATTCCCATGTTGATTAAATACATAACGTGTGTTGTTGCATTGCATTGCATTGTATTGCTTTGCATTGCATTGCATTGCATTGCATTGGATTGCATTGCATTGCATTGCATTGCATTGCATTGCATTGCATTGCATTGCATTGCATTGCATTCGCATTGCATTCGCATTGCATTGCATTGCATGGCATTGCATTGCATGGCATTGCACTGCACTAACGATCTTACGTTGTGCACTGAATTAAAGAGATAACGTGTAAAGAGATAACGTGTATGTAGTGTATGAAGTGATATGCACTTCACTTTTCGCATTGCATTGCACACCAGAACTAACTCATTCCCATGTTGATTAAAGACATAACTTGAAAAAACGATCTAACGTTGTGCACTGAAGAATAACATATTGGTTACGCTTTTTTCGCATTGCATTGCACACCAGAACTAAATCATTGCAATGTTCATTAAATAGATGATATGTGTGTGGTTGCATTGTATTGCATTGCACTAACGATCTAACGTTGTGCATTGAAGAACACCACTTCTTGCATTGCATTGCACATTCCAATGTTCAAGAAATAACGTGTGTTGTTGCATTGCATTGCATTGCATTGCATTGCATTGCATTGCACTAACGATCTAACTTTGTGCACTAAAAACTAACATATAGGTTATGCACTCTTCGAATTGCAGTGCATTGCACACCAGAACTAACTCAATCCCATGTTGATTAAAGACATAACATGTGTTGTTGCATTGCATTGCATTACATTACATTACACTGCATTGCATTGCCTTAACGATCGAACGTTGTGCACTGAAGAATAACATATACACTAACTCATTCCCATGTTCATTAAAGAGATAATATATGTGTTGTTGTATTGCATTGCATTGCACAAACGATCTAACGTTGTGCACTGAAGAATAACATATATTTTAGGCACTTTTCGCATTGCATTGTATTGCACACCAGAACAAAATAAATCCCATGTTCATTATAGAGCACTGAAGAATAATTATGTGCACTGAAGAATAACATGCACTTTTCGCATTGCACACCAGAACTAACTCATTGCCATGTTCATTAAAGAGAAATCTCTCTATGTCTTTAATCAACATGGGAATGAGTTAGTTCTGGTGTGCAATGCAATGCAAAAAGTACATAACCTATATGTTGTTCTTCAGTGCACAACGTTAGATCGTTAGTGCAATGAAATGCAATGCAATGCAATGCAATGCAATGCAATGCAATGCGATGCAATACAATGCAATGCAATGCAACAACACACGTTATGTCTTTAATCAACAATGTGCAATGTAATGCAATGCGAAAAGTGCATATTGTTATTCAGTGCACAACGTCAGATCGTTAGTGCAATGCAATGCAATACAGTGCAAATCAATACAATGCAATGCAATGCAACAACACACGTTATGTCTTTAATCAACATGGGAATGAGTTAGTTCTGGTGTGCAATTTAATGCAATGTAAAAAGTGCATAACCTGTATGTTATTCTTCATTGCACAACGTTAGATCGTTTGTGCAATGCAATGCAAGAAGTGCATAGCCTATTTTTCTTTAATGATGCTCAACGTTAGATCGTTTGTGCAAAGCACATAATGTTATAACAATGAGCTATACATAGGTACGGTTTTGACCTACTGAACATATTTCTGGCCAAAGAGTCCTTAAAGATGTTATTTCATCCTGACAAAAGTCAATTTTTTTAAATACTGAAATTTTTTCTGGCCAAGGAGTACTCGAAACTTGACCTTTCTATATTACTAGTGGACTCTTTCTTATGTTACACTGTAAAAAAAAATTACATCCCCAAGTCAAAAATTTCTAGTGACTGGTCACATCAAAATTTTTCAATTAGTCTGACGTATTATTTCTCATTGAGCCAATGTTAACAGACTATTGCAACAAGAATTGCACTTGGGCCAATTTAAAAATTTAGATGTGACCAGTCACTAGAAATTTTTGACTTGGAGAGGTTAGACATATTTATCATCAGATGGAGTCTATAATTTTACATAGTTTAAAAACTTTTGAGAAACCTTTGACCAGAAATAATAATAGAATTATTAAGATAATAATAGTAATAATAACTAGATGCGAAAGTTCGTCGAGACAAACTTTAAGTTGGCTTGAGAAAGTTTGGACCAGAATGTTTTTTGCTAGGCAGTTGCTAGGATGTTATGGGTGGTCGTTATGGTGTTGCTAGGCGGTTGCTAGGGTATTCTGGGTGGTTTCTATGGTGTTGCTAAGCGGTTGCTAGGGTATTCTGGGCGGTTGCTATGGTGTTGCTAGGCGGTTGCTAAGGTATTCTGGGTGGTTACAAAGCGGTTGCTAGGGTATTTTGGGTGGTTGCTAGGGTCTTTTGGGTGGTTGCTAGGGTGTTGCTAAGCGGTTGCTAAGGTATTTTGGGTGGTTGCTATGGTGTTGCTAGGCGGTTGCTAAAGTATTCTGGGTGGTTGCTGGGCGGTTGCTATGGTGTTGCTAGGATATTTTCAGTGGTTGCTATGGTCTTTTGGGTGGTTGCTAGGGTGTTTCTAGGCGGTTGCTAGGATGTTATGGGTGGTCGTTATGGTGTTGCTAGGCGGTTGCTAGGTATTCTGGGTGGTTGCTGGGCGGTTGCTATGGTGTTGCTAGGATATTTTCAGTGGTTGCTATGGTCTTTTGGGTGGTTGCTAGGCGGTTGCTAGGGTATTTTGGGTGGTTGTTAGGGTGTTCTGGGTGGTTGCTAGGATGTTATGGTTGATTACTAGGGTGTTCTGGGTGGTTGCTAGGCGGTTGCTAGGTTCTTCTGGGTGGTTGGCTATGGTTTTATGGATGGTTACTAGGGTGTTTTGGGTGGTTGCTAGGGTGTTGCTAGATGGTTGCTAGGGTGTTCTGGGTGGTTGCTAGGCGGTTGCTAGGGTGTTCTGGGTGGTTGCTATGGTGTTGCTAGGTGGTTGCTAAGATATTTTGGGCGGTTGCTAGGGTTTTGCTAGCGGTTGCTAAGGTATTTTGGGTGGTTGCTAGGGTATTGCTATGGTGTTGCTAGGGTATTCTGGGTGGTTGCTTAGGTGTTGCTAGGCGGTTGCTAAGGTATTCTGGGTGGTTGCAAGGCGGTTGCTAGGGTATTTTGGGTGGTTGCTAGGGTCTTTTGGGTGGTTTCTAGGCGGTTGCTAGGCGGTTGCTAAGGTATTCTGGGTGGTTGCTAGGCGGTTGCTAAGATATTTTGGGTGGTTGCTAGGGTGTTGCTAGGTGGTTGCTAAGGTATTCTGGGTGGTTGCTAGGCGGTTGCTATGTTGTTCTGGGTGGTTGCTAGGATATTTTCAGTGGTTGCTATGGTCTTTTGGGTGGTTGATATATCTATCTATCTACTTCAAACTATTTTAAACTTCAAACTACTTTAAACTTCAAACTACTTTAAACTTTTTAAACGTCAAACTTATATAAACTTTAAGATAATTTAAACTTCAAACTACAAAATTTACTTCATTTTAACTTATCAACTGTAACGCATATAAACTCTGAGTGTGTAAGTGTTATCGAGTTAGTGTGTGTGTGTGTGTGTGTGTGTGTGTGTATATGTATATGTATGTGAGTTAATGTGTGTGTGTGTGTGTATATGTATGTGAGTTAATGTGTGTGTGTGTGTGTGTGTGTGTGTGTGTGTGTGTGTGTGTGTGTGTGTGTGTGTGTGTGTGTGTATATGTATGTGAGTTAATGTGTGTGTGTGTGTGTGTGTGTGTGTGTGTGTGTGTAACCGCCTAGAACACAATAGCAACCACTGAGAACACCCTAGCAACCGCCTGGCAACCACCCAGAACACCCTAGCAACCACCCAAAATACCTTTGCAACCACCTAGCAACCACTAGCAACCACCCAGAACACCCTAGCAACCACCCAGAATAACTTAGAACACCCTAGCAACACCATTTCAACCACTCAGAACACCCTAGCAACTGCCTAACAACCACCCAGAACACCCTAGCAACCACCTATAATACCTTAGAACACCCTGGCAACCACTCAGAACACCCTAGCAACCACCCAAAAGACCCTAGCAACCACCCAAAATATTCTAGCAACCGCCTAGCAACCACCCAGAACACCCTAGCAACCACCCAAAATGCCCTAGCAATCACCTAGCAACCACCCAAAATACCCTAGCAACCGCCTAGCAACCAGCCAAAAAACCTTAGCAACGACTCAAAATATCATAGCAACCGCCTAGCAACCACCCTGAACACCCTAGCAACCACCCAAAACATCCTAGCAACGCCATAGCAACCACCCAAAGTACCTTAGCAACTGCTTAGCAACACCCTAGCAACCACCCAAAATACCTTAGAACACCATAGTAACTCCATAGCAACCAGTCAGAACACCCTAGCAACCACCCAAAATACCTCAGAACACCCTAGCAACTGCCTAGCAACCACCCAAAAGACCTTAACAACCACTCAAAATATCCTAGCCACCGCCTAGCAACCACCCAGAACACCCTAGCAACCACCCAAAATACCTTAGAAAACCCTAGTAACTCCATAGCAACCAGTCAGAACACCCTAGCAACCACCCAAAATACCTCAGAACACCCTAGCAACTACCTAGCAACCACCCAAAAGACCTTAACAACCACTCAAAATATCCTAGCAACCGCCTAGCAACCACCAAGAACACCCTAGCAACCACCCAAAATACCTTAGCAACCGCCTAGCAACACCATAACAACCACCCAGAACACCCTAGCAACAACCTAGCAACCACCAAAAATATCCTAGCCACCGCCTAGCAACCATCCAGAACACCCTAGTAACCACCCATAACACCCTAGCAACCGCCTCAACCACCCAAAAAACCATAGCAACCACTGAAAATATCCTAGCAACCACCCAGAACTCCATTGCAACCGCCTAGCAACCACCCAGAACTCCATTGCAACCGCCTAGCAACACCATAGCAACCACCCAGAACAGCCTAGCAACCGCCTATAAACACCCTAGAAACCACTGAAAATATCCTAGCAACCACCCAGAACATCATTGCAACCGCCTAGCAACCACCAAGAATACATTAGCAACCGCCTAGCAACACCATAGCAACCACCCAGAACAGCCTAGCAACCGCCTAGAAACACCCTAGCAACCACCCAAAATACCTTAGCAACTGCTTAGCAACACCATAGCAACCGCCTAGCAACCACCCAGAACACCCTAGCAACCACCTAGCAACACCCTAGCAACCAACCAAAATATCTTAGCAACCGCCTAGCAACACCATAGCAACCACCCAAAACACCCTAGTAACCATCCATAACACCATAGCAACCACCCAGAACACCCTAGCAACCACCCAAAAGACCCTAGCAATCGCCTAGCAACCACCAAAAATATCCTAGCAACCGCCTAGCAACCATCCAGAACACCCTAGTAACCACCCATAACACCCTAGCAACCGCCTCAACCACCCAAAAGACCATAACAACCACTGAACATATCCTAGCAACCACCCAGAACTCCATTGCAACCGCCTAGCAACCACCAAGAATACATTAGCAACCGCCTAGCAACACCATAGCAACCACCCAGAACAGCCTAGCAACCGCCTAGAAACAACCTAGCAACCACCCAAAATACCTTAGCAACTGCTTAGCAACACCATAGCAACCGCCTAGCAACCACCCAGAACACCCTAGCAACCACCTAGCAACCACCCAAAAGACCCTGGCAACCACCCATAATATCCTAGCAACCACCCAGAACACACTAGCAACCGCCTAGCAACCACTCAAAATACCTTAGCAACCGCCTAGCAACACCCTAGCAACCACCTAGCAACCACCCAAAATACCTTAACAACCGCCTAGCAACACCATAACAACCACCCAGAACACCCTAGCAACCGCCAAGCAACCACCCAAAACACACTAGCAACCGCCTCAACCACCCAAAAGACCATAGCAACCACTGAAAATATCCTAGCAACACCATAGCAACCGCCCAGCAACCACCCAGAATACCTAGCAACCGCCTAGCAACACCATAGCAACCACCCAAAATACCTTAGCAACCGCTTAGCAACACCCTAGCAACCACCCAAAATACCCTAGCAACCACCCAGAACTCCATTGCAACCGCCTAGCAACCACCAAGAATACATTAGCAACCGCCTAGCAACACCATAGCAACCACCCAGAACAGCCTAGCAACCGCCTATAAACACCCTAGCAACCACTGAAAATATCCTACCAACCACCCAGAACACCATTGCAGCCACCTAGCAACCACCAAGAACACCCTAGCAACCACCTAGAAACCACCCAAAAGACCCTGCTAACCACCCATAATATCCTAGCAACCACCCAGAACACACTAGCAACCGCCTCAACCACCCAAAAGACCATAGCAACCACTGAAAATATCCTAGCAACCACCCAGAACACCATAGCAACCGCCTAAAAAATACCCAGAATACCTTAGCAACCACCTAGAAACACCATAGCAACCACCCAGAACAGCCTAGCAACCACCTAGCAACCACCCAAAAGACCCTAGCAACCACCCAAAAGACCCTAGCAACCGCCTTGCAACCACCCAGAGTACCTTAGCAACACCCTAGCAACCGCCTAGCAACCACCCAAAATGCCTTAGCAACTGCCTAGCAACAACATAGCAACCACCCAGAACACTCAGGCAACCGCCTAGAAACCACCCAGAATACCCTAGCAACCACTTAGCAACACCATAACGACCACCCATAACATTCTAGCAACTGCCTAGCAAAAAACATTCTGGTCCAAACTTTCTCAAGCCAACTTAAAGTTTGTCTCGACGAACTTTCGCATCTAATTATTATTACTATTATTATCTTAATAATTATATTATTATTTCTGGTCAAAGGTTCCCTAAAAAGTTTTTAAACTATGTAAAATTATAGACTCCATCTGATGATAAATATGTCTAACCTCTCCGTCAAAATTTTCTAGTGACGGGTCACATATAAATTTTTAAAATGGCCCAAGTGCGATTCTTGTTGCAATAGTCTGTTAACATTGGCTCAATGAGAAATACGTCAGACTAATTGAATTTTTTTTACAATAACATTTTTGTTGTAATAACATTTTGTGCTTTGCACAAACGATCTAACGTTGAGCATCATTAAAGAAACATAGGCTAATCTTGCATTGCACTAACGATCTAACGTTGTGCACTTGAAGCATAACATACAGGTTATGCACTTTTTACATTGCATTAAATTGCACACCAGAACTAACTCATTCCCATGTTCAAAGAAGAGATAAAGTGTGCTGTTGCATTGCATTGCACTAACGATCTAACGTTGTGCACTGAAGAATAACATATAGGTTATAAACTTCTTACATTGCATTGCATTGCACACCGGAACAAACTCATTCCCATGTTCATTAAAGACATAACGTGTGTTGATCTGACACACAACACACGATCTGACGTTGTGCACTGAATAACAATATGCACTTTTCGCATTGCATTGCATTGCATTGCACACCAGAACTAACTCATTCCCATGTTGATTAAAGACATAACGTGTGTTGTTGCATTGCATTGCATTGTATTGCATTGCATTGCATTGCATTGCATTGCATTGCATTGCATTGCATTGCATTGCTTTTGCACTGCATTGCATTTCATTGCACTAACAATCTAACGTTGTGCACTGAAGAATAACATATAGGTTATGCACTTTTTGCATTGCATTGCACACCAGATCAAAATTCCCATGTTCATTAAAGAGATAACGTGTGTTGTTGCATTGCACTGCATTGCACTAACATAGGTCATGCACTTTTTGCATTGCATTGCATTGCACACCAGAACTAACTCATTCCCATGTTGATTAAAGACATAACGTGTGTTGTTGCATTGCATTGCTTTGTATTGCATTGCATTGCATTGCATTGCATTGCATTGCATTGCATTGCATTGCATTGCATTGCATTGCATTGCATTGCATTCGCATTGCATTGCATTGCATGGCATTGCACTTCACTAACGATCTGACGTTGTGCACTGAATAACAATATGCACTTTTCGCATTGCATTGCATTGCACACCAGAACTAACTCATTCCCATGTTGATTAAAGACATAACGTGTGGTTGCATTGCATTGCATTTGCATTGCATTGCATTGCATTGCATTGCATTGCTTTGCATTGCATTGCATTAACGATCTAACGTTGTGCACTGAAGAATAACATATATGCACCTTTCACATTGCATTGCACACCAGAACTAACTCATTCCCATGTTTATTAAAGACATAACGTGTGGTTGCATTGCATTGCATTTGCATTGCATTGCATTGCATTGCATTGCATTGTATTGCATTGCATTGCATTGCATTGCATTGCATTGGATTGCATTGCATTCGCATTGCATTGCATTGCATTGCATTGCATTGCATTGCATTGCATGGCATTGCACTTCACTAACGATCTGACGTTGTGCACTGAATAACAATATGCACTTTTCGCATTGCATTGCATTGCACACCAGAACTAACTCATTCCCATGTTGATTAAAGACATAACGTGTGGTTGCATTGCATTGCATTTGCATTGCATTGCATTGCATTGCATTGCATTGCATTGCATTGCATTGCATTGCATTGCATTGCATTGCATTGCTTTGCATTCATTGCATTGCATTAACGATCTAACGTTGTGCACTGAAGAATAACATATATGCACCTTTCACATTGCATTGCACACCAGAACTAACTCATTCCCATGTTTATTAAAGACATAACGTGTTTTGTTGCATTGCATTGCATTGCATTGCATTGCTTTTGCACTGCATTGCATTTCATTGCACTAACAATCTAACGTTGTGCACTGAAGAATAACATATAGGTTATGCACTTTTTGCATTGCATTGCACACCAGATCAAATTTCCCATGTTCATTAAAGATATAACGTGTGTTGTTGCATTGCACTGCATTGCACACCAGAACTAACTCATTCCCATGTTGATTAAAGACATAACGTGTGTTGTTGCATTGCATTGCATTGCATTGTATTGCATTGCATTGCATTGCATTGCATTGCATTGCGTTGCATTGCATTCGCATTGCATTGCATTGCATTGCATGGCATTGCACTTCACTAACGATCTGACGTTGTGCACTGAATAACAATATGCACTTTTCGCATTGCATTGCATTGCACACCAGAACTAACTAATTCCCATGTATCAACATTTAATTTAATCTTTAATCATAAAGACATAACGTGTTGTTGCATTGCATTGCATTGCATTGCATTGCATTGCATTGCATTGCATTGCATTGCATTAACGATCTAACGTTGTGCACTGAAGAATAACATATATGCACTTTTCACATTGCATTGCATTGCACACCAGAACTAACTCATTCCCGTGTTCATTAAAGAGATAACGTGTGTTTTTGCATTGCATTGAAAAAACGATCTAACGTTGTGCACTGAAGAATAACATATTGGTTATGCTTTTTTCGCATTGCATTGCACACCAGAACTAAATCATTGCAATGTTCATTAAATAGATGATATGTGTGTGGTTGCATTGTATTGCATTGCACTAACGATCTAACGTTGTGCATTGAAGAATACCAGGCTATGCACTTCTTGCATTGCATTGCACATTCCAATGTTCAAGAAATAACTTGTGTTGTTGCATTGCATTGCACTAACGATCTAACTTTGTGCACTAAAAACTAACATATAGGTTATGCACTCTTCGCATTGCAGTGCATTTGCACACCAGAACTAACTCAATCCCATGTTGATTAAAGACATAACATGTGTTGTTGCATTGCATTGCATTACATTACATTACACTGCATTGCATTGCCTTAACGATCGAACGTTGTGCACTGAAGAATAACATATGCACTAACTCATTCCCATGTTCATTAAAGAGATAATATATGTGTTGTTGTATTGCATTGCATTGCACAAACGATCTAACGTTGTGCACTGAAGAATAACATATATTTTAGGCACTTTTCGCATTGCATTGTATTGCACACCAGAACAAAATAAATCCCATGTTCATTATAGAGCACTGAAGAATAATTATGTGCACTGAAGAATAACATGCACTTTTCGCATTGCACACCAGAACTAACTCATTGCCATGTTCATTAAAGAGAAATCTCTCTATGTCTTTAATCAACATGGGAATGAGTTAGTTCTGGTGTGCAATGCAATGCAAAAAGTACATAACCTATATGTTGTTCTTCAGTGCACAACGTTAGATCGTTAGTGCAATGAAATGCAATGCAGTGCAAAGCAATGCAATGCAATGCAATGCAATGCAATGCAATGCAATGCAATACAATGCAATGCAATGCAACAACACACGTTATGTCTTTAATCAACAATGTGCAATGTAATGCAATGCGAAAAGTGCATATTGTTATTCAGTGCACAACGTCAGATCGTTAGTGCAATGCAATGCAATACAGTGCAAATCAATACAATGCAATGCAATGCAACAACACACGTTATGTCTTTAATCAACATGGGAATGAGTTAGTTCTGGTGTGCAATTTAATGCAATGTAAAAAGTGCATAACCTGTATGTTATTCTTCATTGCACAACGTTAGATCGTTTGTGCAATGCAATGCAAGAAGTGCATAGCCTATTTTTCTTTAATGATGCTCAACGTTAGATCGTTTGTGCAAAGCACATAATGTTATAGGTACGGTTTTGACCTACTGAACATATTTCTGGCCAAAGAGTCCTTAAAGATGTTATTTCATCCTGACAAAAGTCAATTTTTTGACATACTGAAATTTTTTCTGGCCAAGGAGTACTCGAAACTTGACCTTTCTATATTACTAGTGGACTCTTTCTTATGTTACACTGTAAAAAAAAATTACATCCCCAAGTCAAAAATTTCTAGTGACTGGTCACATCAAAATTTTTCAATTAGTCTGACGTATTATTTCTCATTGAGCCAATGTTAACAGACTATTGCAACAAGAATTGCACTTGGGCCAATTTAAAAATTTAGATGTGACCAGTCACTAGAAATTTTTGACTTGGAGAGGTTAGACATATTTATCATCAGATGGAGTCTATAATTTTACATAGTTTAAAAACTTTTGAGAAACCTTTGACCAGAAATAATAATAGAATTATTAAGATAATAATAGTAATAATAACTAGATGCGAAAGTTCGTCGAGACAAACTTTAAGTTGGCTTGAGAAAGTTTGGACCAGAATGTTTTTTGCTAGGCAGTTGCTAGGATGTTATGGGTGGTCGTTATGGTGTTGCTAGGCGGTTGCTAGGGTATTCTGGGTGGTTTCTATGGTGTTGCTAAGCGGTTGCTAGGGTATTCTGGGTGGTTGCTAGGATGTTCTGGGTGGTTGCTATGTTGTTGCTAGGCAGTTGCTAAGGTATTTTGGGTGGTTGCTAGGGTGTTGCTAGGCGGTTGCTAAGGTATTCTGGGCGGTTGCTATGGTGTTGCTAGGCGGTTGCTAAGGTATTCTGGGTGGTTACAAAGCGGTTGCTAGGGTATTTTGGGTGGTTGCTAGGGTCTTTTGGGTGGTTGCTAGGGTGTTGCTAAGCGGTTGCTAAGGTATTTTGGGTGGTTGCTATGGTGTTGCTGGGCGGTTACTAAAGTATTCTGGGTGGTTGCTGAGCGGTTGCTATGGTGTTGCTAGGATATTTTCAGTGGTTGCTATGGTCTTTTGGGTGGTTGCTAGGGTGTTTCTAGGCGGTTGCTAGGATGTTATGGGTGGTCGTTATGGTGTTGCTAGGCGGTTGCTAGGTATTCTGGGTGGTTGCTGGGCGGTTGCTATGGTGTTGCTAGGATATTTTCAGTGGTTGCTATGGTCTTTTGGGTGGTTGCTAGGCGGTTGCTAGGGTATTTTGGGTGGTTGTTAGGGTGTTCTGGGTGGTTGCTAGGATGTTATGGTTGATTACTAGGGTGTTCTGGGTGGTTGCTAGGCGGTTGCTAGGTTCTTCTGGGTGGTTGGCTATGGTTTTATGGATGGTTACTAGGGTGTTTTGGGTGGTTGCTAGGGTGTTGCTAGATGGTTGCTAGGGTGTTCTGGGTGGTTGCTATGGTGTTGCTAGGCGGTTGCTAGGGTGTTCTGGGTGGTTGCTAGGCGGTTGCTAGGGTGTTCTGGGTGTTTGCTATGGTGTTGCTAGGTGGTTGCTAAGATATTTTGGGCGGTTGCTAGGGTTTTGCTAGCGGTTGCTAGGGTATTTTGGGTGGTTGTTAGGGTGTTCTGGGTGGTTGCTAGGATGTTATGGTTGATTACTAGGGTGTTCTGGGTGGTTGCTAGGCGGTTGCTAGGTTCTTCTGGGTGGTTGGCTATGGTTTTATGGATGGTTACTAGGGTGTTTTGGGTGGTTGCTAGGGTGTTGCTAGATGGTTGCTAGGGTGTTCTGGGTGGTTGCTATGGTGTTGCTAGGCGGTTGCTAGGGTGTTCTGGGTGGTTGCTAGGCGGTTGCTAGGGTATTCTGGGTGGTTGCTTAGGTGTTGCTAGGCGGTTGCTAAGGTATTCTGGGTGGTTGCAAGGCGGTTGCTAAGATATTTTGGGTGGTTGCTAGGGTCTTTTGGGTGGTTTCTAGGCGGTTGCTAGGCGGTTGCTAAGGTATTCTGGGTGGTTGCTAAGCGGTTGCTAAGATATTTTGGGTGGTTGCTAGGGTGTTGCTAGGTGGTTGCTAAGGTATTCTGGGTGGTTGCTAGGCGGTTGCTATGTTGTTCTGGGTGGTTGCTAGGATATTTTCAGTGGTTGCTATGGTCTTTTGGGTGGTTGATATATCTATCTATCTACTTCAAACTATTTTAAACTTCAAACTACTTTAAACTTCAAACTACTTTAAACTTTTTAAACGTCAAACTTATATAAACTTTAAGATAATTTAAACTTCAAACTACTAAATTTACTTCATTTTAACTTATCAACTGTAACGCATATAAACTCTGAGTGTGTAAGTGTTATCGAGTTAGTTTGTGTGTGTGTGTGTGTGTGTGTGTGTGTGTATATGTATATGTATGTGAGTTAATGTGTGTGTGTGTGTGTGTGTGTGTATATGTATGTGAGTGTGTGTGTGTGTGTGTGTGTGTGTGTGTGTGTGTGTGTGTGTATATGTATGTGAGTTAATGTGTGTGTGTGTGTGTGTGTGTGTGTGTGTGTGTGTGTGTGTGTGTGTGTGTAACCGCCTAGAACACAATAGCAACCACTGAGAACACCCTAGCAACCGCCTAGCAACCACCCAGAACACCCTAGCAACCACCCAAAATACCTTTGCAACCACCTAGCAACCACTAGCAACCACCCAGAACACCCTAGCAACCACCCAGAATAACTTAGAACACCTTAGCAACACCATTTCAGCCACTCAGAACACCCTAGCAACTGCCTAACAACCACCCAGAACACCCTAGCAACCACCTATAATACCTTAGAACACCCTGGCAACCACTCAGAACACCCTAGCAACCACCCAAAAGACCCTAGCAACCACCCAAAATATTCTAGCAACCACCTAGCAACCACCCAAAATACCCTAGCAACAGCCTTGCAACCACCCAAAAGACCCTAGCAACCACCCAAAATATTCTAGCAACCGCCTAGCAACCACCCAGAACACCCTAGCAACCACCCAAAATGCCCTAGCAACCACCTAGCAACCACCCAAAATACCCTAGCAACCGCCTAGCAACCAGCCAAAAAACCTTAGCAATGACTCAAAATATCATAGCAACCGCCTAGCAACCACCCTGAACACCCTAGCAACCACCCAAAACATCCTAGCAACGCCATAGCAACCACCCAAAATACCTTAGCAACTGCTTAGCAACACCATAGCAACCACCCAAAATACCTTAGAACACCATAGTAACTCCTTAGCAACCAGTCAGAACACCCTAGCAACCACCCAAAATACCTCAGAACACCCTAGCAACTGCCTAGCAACCACCCAAAAGACCTTAACAACCACTCAAAATATCCTAGCCACCGCCTAGCAACCACCCAGAACACCCTAGCAACCACCCAAAATACCTTAGAAAACCCTAGTAACTCCATAGCAACCAGTCAGAACACCCTAGCAACCACCCAAAATACCTCAGAACACCCTAGCAACTACCTAGCAACCACCCAAAAGACCTTAACAACCACTCAAAATATCCTAGCAACCGCCTAGCAACCACCCAGAACACCCTAGCAACCACCCAAAATACCTTAGCAACCGCCTAGCAACACCATAAAAACCACCCAGAACACCCTAGCAACCACCTAGCAACCACCCAAAATACCCTAGCAACCGCCAAGCAACCACCCAAAACACACTAGCAACCGCCTCAACCACCCAAAAGACCATAGCAACCACTGAAAATATCCTAGCAACACCATAGCAACCGCCCAGCAACCACCCAGAATACCTAGCAACCGCCTAGCAACACCATAGCAACCGCCCAAAATACCTTAGCAACCGCTTAGCAACACCCTAGCAACCACCCAAAATACCCTAGCAACCACCCAGAATACATTAGCAACCGCCTAGCAACACCATAGCAACCACCCAGAACAGCCTAGCAACCGCCTATAAACACCCTAGCAACCACTGAAAATATCCTACCAACCACCCAGAACACCATTGCAACCACCTAGCAACCACCAAGAACACCCTAGCAACCACCTAGAAACCACCCAAAAGACCCTGCTAACCACCCATAATATCCTAGCAACCACCCAGAACACACTAGCAACCGCCTCAACCACCCAAAAGACCATAGCAACCACTGAAAATGGTGCACAATGGTGCACAACGTGCACAGTGCACAACGTCAACCGCCTTGCAACCACCCAGAGTACCTTAGCAACACCCTAGCAACCGCCTAGCAACCACCCAAAATGCCTTAGCAACTGCCTAGCAACAACATAGCAACCACCCAGAACACTCAGGCAACCGCCTAGAAACCACCCAGAATACCCTAGCAACCGCCTAGCAACACCATAACGACCACCCATAACATTCTAGCAACTGCCTAGCAAAAAACAGTCTGGTCCAAACTTTCTCAAGCCAACTTAAAGTTTGTCTCGACGAACTTTCGCATCTAATTATTATTACTATTATTATCTTAATAATTATATTATTATTTCTGGTCAAAGGTTCCCTAAAAAGTTTTTAAACTATGTAAAATTATAGACTCCATCTGATGATAAATATGTCAAACCTCTCCGTCAAAATTTTCTAGTGACGGGTCACATCTAAATATTTTTATGCACTTTTTACATTGCATTAAATTGCACACCAGAACTAACTCATTCCCATGTTCAAAGAAGAGATAAAGTGTGCTGTTGCATTGCATTGCACTAACGATCTAACGTTGTGCACTGAAGAATAACATATAGGTTATAAACTTCTTACATTGCATTGCATTGCAAACCGGAACAAACTCATTCCCATGTTCATTAAAGACATAACGTGTGTTGATCTGACACACAACACACGATCTGACGTTGTGCACTGAATAACAATATGCACTTTTCGCATTGCATTGCATTGCACACCAGAACTAACTCATTCCCATGTTGATTAAAGACATAACGTGTGTTGTTGCATTGCATTGCATTGTATTGCATTGCATTGCATTGCATTGCATTGCATTGCATTGCATTGCATTGCATTGGATTGCATTGCATTGCATTGCATTGCAATGCATTGCATTGCATTGCATTGCATTGCTTTTGCACTGCATTGCATTTCATTGCACTAACAATCTAACGTTGTGCACTGAAGAATAACATATAGGTTATGCACTTTTTGCATTGCATTGCACACCAGATCAAAATTCCCATGTTCATTAAAGAGATAACGTGTGTTGTTGCATTGCACTGCATTGCACTAACATAGGTCATGCACTTTTTGCATTGCATTGCATTGCACACCAGAACTAACTCATTCCCATGTTGATTAAAGACATAACGTGTGTTGTTGCATTGCATTGCATTGCATTGTATTGCATTGCATTGCATTGCATTGCATTGCATTGCATTGCATTGCATTGGATTGCATTGCATTGCATTGCATTGCATTGCATTGCATTCGCATTGCATTGCATGGCATTGCATTGCATTGCATTGCATTGCATGGCATTGCACTTCACTAACGATCTGACGTTGTGCACTGAATAACAATATACACTTTTCGCATTGCATTGCATTGCACACCAGAACTAACTAATTCCCATGTTGATTAAAGACATAACGTGTGGTTGCATTGCATTGCATTGCATTGCATTGCATTGCATTGCATTGCATTAACGATCTAACGTTGTGCACTGAAGAATAACATATATGCACTTTTCACATTGCATTGCACACCAGAACTAACTCATTCCCATGTTGATTAAAGACATAACGTGTGTTGTTGCATTGCATTGCATTGGATTGCATTGCATTGCATTGCATTGCATTGCATTGCATTGCTTTTGCACTGCATTGCATTTCATTGCACTAACAATCTAACGTTGTGCACTGAAGAATAACATATAGGTTATGCACTTTTTGCATTGCATTGCACACCAGATCAAAATTCCCATGTTCATTAAAGAGATAACGTGTGTTGTTGCATTGCACTGCATTGCACTAACATAGGTCATGCACTTTTTGCATTGCATTGCATTGCACACCAGAACTAACTTATTCCCATGTTGATTAAAGACATAACGTGTGTTGTTGCATTGCATTGCATTGTATTGCGTTGCATTGCATTGCATTGCATTGGAATGCATTGCATTGCATTGCATTGCATTGCATTGCATTGCATTGCTTTTGCACTGCATTGCATTTCATTGCACTAACAATCTAACGTTGTGCACTGAAGAATAACATATAGGTTATGCACTTTTTGCATTGCATTGCACACCAGATCAAAATTCCCATGTTCATTAAAGAGATAACGTGTGTTGTTGCATTGCACTGCATTGCACTAACATAGGTCATGCACTTTTTGCATTGCATTGCATTGCACACCAGAACTAACTCATTCCCATGTTGATTAAAGACATAACGTGTTGTTGCATTGCATTGCATTGCATTGCATTGCATTGCATTGCATTGCATGGCATTGCACTTCACTAACGATCTGACGTTGTGCACTGAATAACAATATGCACTTTTCGCATTGCATTGCATTGCACACCACAACTAACTAATTCCCATGTTGATTAAAGACATAACGTGTTGTTGCATTGCATTGCATTGCATTGCATTGCATTGCATTAACGATCTAACGTTGTGCACTGAAGAATAACATATATGCACTTTTCACATTGCATTGCATTGCACACCAGAAATAACTCATTCCCGTGTTCATTAAAGAGATAACGTGTGTTGTTGCATTGCATTGAAAAAACGATCTAACGTTGTGCACTGAAGAATAACATATTGGTTATGCTTTTTTCGCATTGCATTGCACACCAGAACTAAATCATTGCAATGTTCATTAAATAGATGATATGTGTGTGGTTGCATTGTATTGCATTGCACTAACGATCTAACGTTGTGCATTGAAGAATACCAGGCTATGCACTTCTTGCATTGCATTGCACATTCCAATGTTCAAGAAATAACTTGTGTTGTTGCATTGCATTGCACTAACGATCTAACTTTGTGCACTAAAAACTAACATATAGGTTATGCACTCTTCGCATTGCAGTGCATTTGCACACCAGAACTAACTCAATCCCATGTTGATTAAAGACATAACATGTGTTGTTGTATTGCATTGCATTACATTACATTACACTGCATTGCATTGCCTTAACGATCGAACGTTGTGCACTGAAGAATAACATATGCACTAACTCATTCCCATGTTCATTAAAGAGATAATATATGTGTTGTTGTATTGCATTGCATTGCACAAACGATCTAACGTTGTGCACTGAAGAATAACATATATTTTAGGCACTTTTCGCATTGCATTGTATTGCACACCAGAACAAAATAAATCCCATGTTCATTATAGAGCACTGAAGAATAATTATGTGCACTGAAGAATAACATGCACTTTTCGCATTGCACACCAGAACTAACTCATTGCCATGTTCATTAAAGAGAAATCTCTCTATGTCTTTAATCAACATGGGAATGAGTTAGTTCTGGTGTGCAATGCAATGCAAAAAGTACATAACCTATATGTTGTTCTTCAGTGCACAACGTTAGATCGTTAGTGCAATGAAATGCAATGCAGTGCAAAGCAATGCAATGCAATGCAATGCAATGCAATGCAATGCAATGCAATGCAATGCAATGCAATGCAATACAATGCAATGCAATGCAACAACACACGTTATGTCTTTAATCAACAATGTGCAATGTAATGCAATGCGAAAAGTGCATATTGTTATTCAGTGCACAACGTCAGATCGTTAGTGCAATGCAATGCAATACAGTGCAAATCAATACAATGCAATGCAATGCAACAACACACGTTATGTCTTTAATCAACATGGGAATGAGTTAGTTCTGGTGTGCAATTTAATGCAATGTAAAAAGTGCATAACCTGTATGTTATTCTTCATTGCACAACGTTAGATCGTTTGAGCAATGCAATGCAAGAAGTGCATAGCCTATTTTTCTTTAATGATGCTCAACGTTAGATCGTTTGTGCAAAGCACATAATGTTATAACAATGAGCTATACATAGGTACGGTTTTGACCTACTGAACATATTTCTGGCCAAAGAGTCCTTAAAGATGTTATTTCATCCTGACAAAAGTCAATTTTTTGACATACTGAAATTTTTTCTGGCCAAGGAGTACTCGAAACTTGACCTTTCTATATTACTAGTGGACTCTTTCTTATGTTACACTGTAAAAAAAAATTACATCCCCAAGTCAAAAATTTCTAGTGACTGGTCACATCAAAATTTTTCAATTAGTCTGACGTATTATTTCTCATTGAGCCAATGTTAACAGACTATTGCAACAAGAATTGCACTTGGGCCAATTTAAAAATTTAGATGTGACCAGTCACTAGAAATTTTTGACTTGGAGAGGTTAGACATATTTATCATCAGATGGAGTCTATAATTTTACATAGTTTAAAAACTTTTGAGAAACCTTTGACCAGAAATAATAATAGAATTATTAAGATAATAATAGTAATAATAACTAGATGCGAAAGTTCGTCGAGACAAACTTTAAGTTGGCTTGAGAAAGTTTGGACCAGAATGTTTTTTGCTAGGCAGTTGCTAGGATGTTATGGGTGGTCGTTATGGTGTTGCTAGGCGGTTGCTAGGGTATTCTGGGTGGTTTCTATGGTGTTGCTAAGCGGTTGCTAGGGTATTCTGGGTGGTTGCTAGGATGTTCTGGGTGGTTGCTATGTTGTTGCTAGGCAGTTGCTAAGGTATTTTGGGTGGTTGCTAGGGTGTTGCTAGGCGGTTGCTAAGGTATTCTGGGCGGTTGCTATGGTGTTGCTAGGCGGTTGCTAAGGTATTCTGGGTGGTTACAAAGCGGTTGCTAGGGTATTTTGGGTGGTTGCTAGGGTCTTTTGGGTGGTTGCTAGGGTGTTGCTAAGCGGTTGCTAAGGTATTCTGGGTGGTTACAAAGCGGTTGCTAGGGTATTTTGGGTGGTTGCTAGGGTCTTTTGGGTGGTTGCTCTGGTGTTGCTAGGCGGTTGCTAAAGTATTCTGGGTGGTTGCTGGGCGGTTGCTATGGTGTTGCTAGGATATTTTCAGTGGTTGCTATGGTCTTTTGGGTGGTTGCTAGGGTGTTTCTAGGCGGTTGCTAGGATGTTATGGGTGGTCGTTATGGTGTTGCTAGGCGGTTGCTAAGTATTCTGGGTGGTTGCTGGGCGGTTGCTATGGTGTTGCTAGGATATTTTCAGTGGTTGCTATGGTCTTTTGGGTGGTTGCTAGGCGGTTGCTAGGGTATTTTGGGTGGTTGTTAGGGTGTTCTGGGTGGTTGCTAGGATGTTATGGTTGATTACTAGGGTGTTCTGGGTGGTTGCTAGGCGGTTGCTAGGTTCTTCTGGGTGGTTGGCTATGGTTTTATGGATGGTTACTAGGGTGTTTTGGGTGGTTGCTAGGGTGTTGCTAGATGGTTGCTAGGGTGTTCTGGGTGGTTGCTATGGTGTTGCTAGGCGGTTGCTAGGGTGTTCTGGGTGGTTGCTAGGCGGTTGCTAGGGTGTTCTGGGTGTTTGCTATGGTGTTGCTAGGTGGTTGCTAAGATATTTTGGGCGGTTGCTAGGGTTTTGCTAGCAGTTGCTAAGGTATTTTGGGTGGTTGCTTGGGTATTGCTATGGTGTTGCTAGGGTATTCTGGGTGGTTGCTTAGGTGTTGCTAGGCGGTTGCTAAGGTATTCTGGGTGGTTGCAAGGCGGTTGCTAAGATATTTTGGGTGGTTGCTAGGGTCTTTTGGGTGGTTTCTAGGCGGTTGCTAGGCGGTTGCTAAGGTATTCTGGGTGGTTGCTAGGCGGTTGCTAAGATATTTTGGGTGGTTGCTAGGGTGTTGCTAGGTGGTTGCTAAGGTATTCTGGGTGGTTGCTAGGCGGTTGCTATGTTGTTCTGGGTGGTTGCTAGGATATTTTCAGTGGTTGCTATGGTCTTTTGGGTGGTTGATATATCTATCTATCTACTTCAAACTATTTTAAACTTCAAACTACTTTAAACTTCAAACTACTTTAAACTTTTTAAACGTCAAACTTATATAAACTTTAAGATAATTTAAACTTCAAACTACTAAATTTACTTCATTTTAACTTATCAACTGTAACGCATATAAACTCTGAGTGTGTAAGTGTTATCGAGTTAGTTTGTGTGTGTGTGTGTGTGTGTGTGTGTGTGTATATGTATATGTATGTGAGTTAATGTGTGTGTGTGTGTGTATATATGTATGTGAGTTGTGTGTGTGTGTGTGTGTGTGTGTGTGTGTGTGTGTGTGTGTATATGTATGTGAGTTAATGTGTGTGTGTGTGTGTGTGTGTGTGTGTGTGTGTGTGTGTAACCGCCTAGAACACAATAGCAACCACTGAGAACACCCTAGCAACCGCCTAGCAACCACCCAGAACACCCTAGCAACCACCCAAAATACCTTTGCAACCACCTAGCAACCACTAGCAACCACCCAGAACACCCTAGCAACCACCCAGAATAACTTAGAACACCTTAGCAACACCATTTCAACCACTCAGAACACCCTAGCAACTGCCTAACAACCACCCAGAACACCCTAGCAACCACCTATAATACCTTAGAACACCCTGGCAACCACTCAGAACACCCTAGCAACCACCCAAAAGACCCTATCAACCACCCAAAATATTCTAGCAACCACCTAGCAACCACCCAAAATACCCTAGCAACAGCCTTGCAACCACCCAAAAGACCCTAGCAACCACCCAAAATATTCTAGCAACCGCCTAGCAACCACCCAGAACACCCTAGCAACCACCCAAAATGCCCTAGCAACCACCTAGCAACCACCCAAAATACCCTAGCAACCGCCTAGCAACCAGCCAAAAAACCTTAGCAACGACTCAAAATATCATAGCAACCGCCTAGCAACCACCCTGAACACCCTAGCAACCACCCAAAACATCCTAGCAACGCCATAGCAACCACCCAAAATACCTTAGCAACTGCTTAGCAACACCATAGCAACCACCCAAAATACCTTAGAACACCATAGTAACTCCTTAGCAACCAGTCAGAACACCCTAGCAACCACCCAAAATACCTCAGAACACCCTAGCAACTGCCTAGCAACCACCCAAAAGACCTTAACAACCACTCAAAATATCCTAGCCACCGCCTAGCAACCACCCAGAACACCCTAGCAACCACCCAAAATACCTTAGAAAACCCTAGTAACTCCATAGCAACCAGTCAGAACACCCTAGCAACCACCCAAAATACCTCAGAACACCCTAGCAACTACCTAGCAACCACCCAAAAGACCTTAACAACCACTCAAAATATCCTAGCAACCGCCTAGCAACCACCCAGAACACCCTAGCAACCACCCAAAATACCTTAGCAACCGCCTAGCAACACCATAAAAACCACCCAGAACACCCTAGCAACCACCTAGCAACCACCCAAAATACCTTAGCAACCGCCTAGCAACACCATAACAACCACCCAGAACACCCTAGCAACCACCTAGCAACAACCCAAAATGCCTTAGCAACCGCCTAGCAACACCATAACAACCACCCAGAACACCCTAGCAACCGTCTAGCAACCACCAAAAATATCCTAGCCACCGCCTAGCAACCATCCAGAATACCCTAGTAACCACCCATAACACCCTAGCAACCGCCTCAACCACCCAAAAGACCATAGCAAACACTGAAAATATCCTAGCAACCACCCAGAACTCCATTGCAACCGCCTAGCAACCACCCAGAACTCCATTGCAACCGCCTAGCAACACCATAGCAACCACCTAGAACAGCCTAGCAACCGCCTATAAACACCCTAGAAACCACTGAAAATATTCTAGCAACCACCCAGAACATCATTGCAACCGCCTAGCAACCACCAAGAATACATTAGCAACCGCCTAGCAACACCATAGCAACCACCCAGAACAGCCTAGCAACCGCCTAGAAACACCCTAGCAACCACCCAAAATACCTTAGCAACTGCTTAGCAACACCATAGCAACCGCCTAGCAACCACCCAGAACACCCTAGCAACCACCTAGCAACACCCTAGCAACCAACCAAAATATCTTAGCAACCGCCTAGCAACACCATAGCAACCACCCAGAACACCCTAGTAACCATCCATAATACCATAGCAACCACCCAGAACACCCTAGCAACCACCCAAAAGACCCTAGCAATCGCCTAGCAACCACCAAAAATATCCTAGCAACCGCCTAGCAACCATCCAGAACACCCTAGTAACCACCCATAACACCCTAGCAACCGCCTCAACCACCCAAAAGACCATAGCAACCACTGAAAATATCCTAGCAACCACCCAGAACTCCATTGCAACCGCCTACCAACCACCAGGAATACATTAGCAACCGCCTAGCAACACCATAGCAACCACCCAGAACAGCCTAGCAACCGCCTAGAAACAACCTAGCAACCACCCAAAATACCTTAGCAACTGCTTAGCAACACCATAGCAACCGCCTAGCAACCACCCAGAACACCCTAGCAACCACCTAGCAACCACCCAAAAGACCCTGGCAACCACCCATAATATCCTAGCAACCACCCAGAACACACTAGCAACCACCTAGCAACCACCCAAAGTACCTTAGCAACCACCCAGAACACCCTAGCAACCGCCAAGCAACCACCCAAAACACACTAGCAACCGCCTCAACCACCCAAAAGACCATAGCAACCACTGAAAATATCCTAGCAACACCATAGCAACCGCCCAGCAACCACCCAGAATACCTAGCAACCGCCTAGCAACACCATAGCAACCGCCCAAAATACCTTAGCAACCGCTTAGCAACACCCTAGCAACCACCCAAAATACCCTAGCAACCACCCAGAATACATTAGCAACCGCCTAGCAACACCATATCAACCACCCAGAACAGCCTAGCAACCGCCTATAAACACCCTAGCAACCACTGAAAATATCCTACCAACCACCCAGAACACCATTGCAACCACCTAGCAACCACCAAGAACACCCTAGCAACCACCTAGAAACCACCCAAAAGACCCTGCTAACCACCCATAATATCCTAGCAACCACCCAGAACACACTAGCAACCGCCTCAACCACCCAAAAGACCATAGCAACCACTGAAAATATCCTAGCAACCACCCAGAACACCATAGCAACCGCCTAAAAAATACCCAGAATACCTTAGCAACCACCTAGAAACACCATAGCAACCACCCAGAACAGCCTAGCAACCACCTAGCAACCACCCAAAAGACCCTAGCAACCGCCTTGCAACCACCCAGAGTACCTTAGCAACACCCTAGCAACCGCCTAGCAACCACCCAAAATGCCTTAGCAACTGCCTAGCAACAACATAGCAACCACCCAGAACACTCAGGCAACCGCCTAGAAACCACCCAGAATACCATAGCAACCGCCTAGCAACACCATAACGACCACCCATAACATTCTAGCAACTGCCTAGCAAAAAACAGTCTGGTCCAAACTTTCTCAAGCCAACTTAAAGTTTGTCTCGACGAACTTTCGCATCTAATTATTATTACTATTATTATCTTAATAATTATATTATTATTTCTGGTCAAAGGTTCCCTAAAAAGTTTTTAAACTATGTAAAATTATAGACTCCATCTGATGATAAATATGTCAAACCTCTCCGTCAAAATTTTCTAGTGACGGGTCACATCTAAATTTTTTTATGCACTTTTTACATTGCATTAAATTGCACACCAGAACTAACTCATTCCCATGTTCAAAGAAGAGATAAAGTGTGCTGTTGCATTGCATTGCACTAACGATCTAACGTTGTGCACTGAAGAATAACATATAGGTTATAAACTTCTTACATTGCATTGCATTGCACACCGGAACAAACTCATTCCCATGTTCATTAAAGACATAACGTGTGTTGATCTGACACACAACACACGATCTGACGTTGTGCACTGAATAACAATATGCACTTTTCGCATTGCATTGCATTGCACACCAGAACTAACTCATTCCCATGTTGATTAAAGACATAACGTGTGTTGTTGCATTGCATTGCATTGCATTGCATTGCATTGCATTGCATTGCATTGCATTGCATTGCATTGCATTGCATTGCATTGCATTGCATTGGATTGCATTGCATTGCATTGCATTGCATTGCATTGCATTGCTTTTGCACTGCATTGCATTTCATTGCACTAACAATCTAACGTTGTGCACTGAAGAATAACATATAGGTTATGCACTTTTTGCATTGCATTGCACACCAGATCAAAATTCCCATGTTCATTAAAGAGATAACGTGTGTTGTTGCATTGCACTGCATTGCACTAACATAGGTCATGCACTTTTTGCATTGCATTGCACACCAGAACTAACTCATTCCCATGTTGATTAAAGACATAACGTGTGTTGTTGCATTGCATTGCATTGCATTGCATTGTATTGCATTGCATTGCATTGCATTGCATTGCATTGCATTGCATTGCATTGCATTGCATTGCATTGCATTGCATTGGATTGCATTGCATTGCATTGCATTCGCATTGCATTGCATGGCATTGCATTGCATTGCATTGCATTGCATGGCATTGCACTTCACTAACGATCTGACGTTGTGCACTGAATAACAATATGCACTTTTCGCATTGCATTGCATTGCACACCAGAACTAACTAATTCCCATGTTGATTAAAGACATAACGTGTGGTTGCATTGCATTGCATTGCATTGCATTGCATTGCATTGCATTGCATTAACGATCTAACGTTGTGCACTGAAGAATAACATATATGCACTTTTCACATTGCATTGCACACCAGAACTAACTCATTCCCATGTTGATTAAAGACATAACGTTTGTTGTTGCATTGCATTGCATTGGATTGCATTGCATTGCATTGCATTGCATTGCAATGCATTGCATTGCATTGCTTTTGCACTGCATTGCATTTCATTGCACTAACAATCTAACGTTGTGCACTGAAGAATAACATATAGGTTATGCACTTTTTGCATTGCATTGCACACCAGATCAAAATTCCCATGTTCATTAAAGAGATAACGTGTGTTGTTGCATTGCACTGCATTGCACTAACATAGGTCATGCACTTTTTGCATTGCATTGCATTGCACACCAGAACTAACTTATTCCCATGTTGATTAAAGACATAACGTGTGTTGTTGCATTGCATTGCATTGTATTGCATTGCATTGCATTGCATTGCATTGCATTGCATTGCATTGCATTGCATTGCATTGCATTGGATTGCATTGCATTGCATTGCATTGCATTGCTTTTGCACTGCATTGCATTTCATTGCACTAACAATCTAACGTTGTGCACTGAAGAATAACATATAGGTTATGCACTTTTTGAATTGCATTGCACACCAGATCAAAATTCCCATGTTCATTAAAGAGATAACGTGTGTTGTTGCATTGCACTGCATTGCACTAACATAGGTCATGCACTTTTTGCATTGCATTGCATTGCACACCAGAACTAACTCATTCCCATGTTGATTAAAGACATAACGTGTTGTTGCATTGCATTGCATTGCATTGCATTGCATTGCATTGCATTGCATTCGCATTGCATTCGCATTGCATTGCATTGCATTGCATTGCATTGCATGGCATTGCACTTCACTAACGATCTGACGTTGTGCACTGAATAACAATATGCACTTTTCGCATTGCATTGCATTGCACACCACAACTAACTAATTCCCATGTTGATTAAAGACATAACGTGTTGTTGCATTGCATTGCATTGCATTGCATTGCATTGCATTGCATTAACGATCTAACGTTGTGCACTGAAGAATAACATATATGCACTTTTCACATTGCATTGCATTGCACACCAGAACTAACTCATTCCCGTGTTCATTAAAGAGATAACGTGTGTTGTTGCATTGCATTGAAAAAACGATCTAACGTTGTGCACTGAAGAATAACATATTGGTTATGCTTTTTTCGCATTGCATTGCACACCAGAACTAAATCATTGCAATGTTCATTAAATAGATGATATGTGTGTGGTTGCATTGTATTGCATTGCACTAACGATCTAACGTTGTGCATTGAAGAATACCAGGCTATGCACTTCTTGCATTGCATTGCACATTCCAATGTTCAAGAAATAACTTGTGTTGTTGCATTGCATTGCACTAACGATCTAACTTTGTGCACTAAAAACTAACATATAGGTTATGCACTCTTCGCATTGCAGTGCATTTGCACACCAGAACTAACTCAATCCCATGTTGATTAAAGACATAACATGTGTTGTTGCATTGCATTGCATTACATTACATTACACTGCATTGCATTGCCTTAACGATCGAACGTTGTGCACTGAAGAATAACATATGCACTAACTCATTCCCATGTTCATTAAAGAGATAATATATGTGTTGTTGTATTGCATTGCATTGCACAAACGATCTAACGTTGTGCACTGAAGAATAACATATATTTTAGGCACTTTTCGCATTGCATTGTATTGCACACCAGAACAAAATAAATCCCATGTTCATTATAGAGCACTGAAGAATAATTATGTGCACTGAAGAATAACATGCACTTTTCGCATTGCACACCAGAACTAACTCATTGCCATGTTCATTAAAGAGAAATCTCTCTATGTCTTTAATCAACATGGGAATGAGTTAGTTCTGGTGTGCAATGCAATGCAAAAAGTACATAACCTATATGTTGTTCTTCAGTGCACAACGTTAGATCGTTAGTGCAATGAAATGCAATGCAGTGCAGCAATGCAATGCAATGCAATGCAATGCAATGCAATGCAATGCAATGCAATGCAATGCAATGCAATGCAATGCAATGCAATGCAATGCAATGCAATACAATGCAATGCAATGCAACAACACACGTTATGTCTTTAATCAACAATGTGCAATGTAATGCAATGCGAAAAGTGCATATTGTTATTCAGTGCACAACGTCAGATCGTTAGTGCAATGCAATGCAATACAGTGCAAATCAATACAATGCAATGCAATGCAACAACACACGTTATGTCTTTAATCAACATGGGAATGAGTTAGTTCTGGTGTGCAATTTAATGCAATGTAAAAAGTGCATAACCTGTATGTTATTCTTCATTGCACAACGTTAGATCGTTTGTGCAATGCAATGCAAGAAGTGCATAGCCTATTTTTCTTTAATGATGCTCAACGTTAGATCGTTTGTGCAAAGCACATAATGTTATAACAATGAGCTATACATAGGTACGGTTTTGACCTACTGAACATATTTCTGGCCAAAGAGTCCTTAAAGATGTTATTTCATCCTGACAAAAGTCAATTTTTTTAAATACTGAAATTTTTTCTGGCCAAGGAGTACTCGAAACTTGACCTTTCTATATTACTAGTGGACTCTTTCTTATGTTACACTGTAAAAAAAAATTACATCCCCAAGTCAAAAATTTCTAGTGACTGGTCACATCAAAATTTTTCAATTAGTCTGACGTATTATTTATCATTGAGCCAATGTTAACAGACTATTGCAACAAGAATTGCACTTGGGCCAATTTAAAAATTTAGATGTGACCAGTCACTAGAAATTTTTGACTTGGAGAGGTTAGACATATTTATCATCAGATGGAGTCTATAATTTTACATAGTTTAAAAACTTTTGAGAAACCTTTGACCAGAAATAATAATAGAATTATTAAGATAATAATAGTAATAATAACTAGATGCGAAAGTTCGTCGAGACAAACTTTAAGTTGGCTTGAGAAAGTTTGGACCAGAATGTTTTTTGCTAGGCAGTTGCTAGGATGTTATGGGTGGTCGTTATGGTGTTGCTAGGCGGTTGCTAGGGTATTCTGGGTGGTTTCTATGGTGTTGCTAAGCGGTTGCTAGGGTATTCTGGGTGGTTGCTAGGATGTTCTGGGTGGTTGCTATGTTGTTGCTAGGCAGTTGCTAAGGTATTTTGGGTGGTTGCTAGGGTGTTGCTAGGCGGTTGCTAAGGTATTCTGGGCGGTTGCTATGGTGTTGCTAGGCGGTTGCTAAGGTATTCTGGGTGGTTACAAAGCGGTTGCTAGGGTATTTTGGGTGGTTGCTAGGGTCTTTTGGGTGGTTGCTAGGGTGTTGCTAAGCGGTTGCTAAGGTATTCTGGGTAGTTACAAAGCGGTTGCTAGGGTATTTTGGGTGGTTGCTAGGGTCTTTTGGGTGGTTGCTATGGTGTTGCTAGGCGGTTGCTAAAGTATTCTGGGTGGTTGCTGGGCGGTTGCTATGGTGTTGCTAGGATATTTTCAGTGGTTGCTATGGTCTTTTGGGTGGTTGCTAGGTTGTTTCTAGGCGGTTGCTAGGATGTTATGGGTGGTCGTTATGGTGTTGCTAGGCGGTTGCTAGGTATTCTGGGTGGTTGCTGGGCGGTTGCTATGGTGTTGCTAGGATATTTTCAGTGGTTGCTATGGTCTTTTGGGTGGTTGCTAGGCGGTTGCTAGGGTATTTTGGGTGGTTGTTAGGGTGTTCTGGGTGGTTGCTAGGATGTTATGGTTGATTACTAGGGTGTTCTGGGTGGTTGCTAGGCGGTTGCTAGGTTCTTCTGGGTGGTTGGCTATGGTTTTATGGATGGTTACTAGGGTGTTTTGGGTGGTTGCTAGGGTGTTGCTAGATGGTTGCTAGGGTGTTCTGGGTGGTTGCTATGGTGTTGCTAGGCGGTTGCTAGGGTGTTCTGGGTGGTTGCTAGGCGGTTGCTAGGGTGTTCTGGGTGTTTGCTATGGTGTTGCTAGGTGGTTGCTAAGATATTTTGGGCGGTTGCTAGGGTTTTGCTAGCGGTTGCTAAGGTATTTTGGGTGGTTGCTTGGGTATTGCTATGGTGTTGCTAGGGTATTCTGGGTGGTTGCTTAGGTGTTGCTAGGCGGTTGCTAAGGTATTCTGGGTGGTTGCAAGGCGGTTGCTAAGATATTTTGGGTGGTTGCTAGGGTCTTTTGGGTGGTTTCTAGGCGGTTGCTAGGCGGTTGCTAAGGTATTCTGGGTGGTTGCTAGGCGGTTGCTAAGATATTTTGGGTGGTTGCTAGGGTGTTGCTAGGTGGTTGCTAAGGTATTCTGGGTGGTTGCTAGGCGGTTGCTATGTTGTTCTGGGTGGTTGCTAGGATATTTTCAGTGGTTGCTATGGTCTTTTGGGTGGTTGATATATCTATCTATCTACTTCAAACTATTTTAAACTTCAAACTACTTTAAACTTCAAACTACTTTAAACTTTTTAAACGTCAAACTTATATAAACTTTAAGATAATTTAAACTTCAAACTACTAAATTTACTTCATTTTAACTTATCAACTGTAACGCATATAAACTCTGAGTGTGTAAGTGTTATCGAGTTAGTTTGTGTGTGTGTGTGTGTGTGTGTGTATATGTATATGTATGTGAGTTAATGTGTGTGTGTGTGTGTATATGTATGTGAGTTAATGTGTGTGTGTGTGTGTGTGTGTGTGTGTGTGTGTGTGTGTGTGTGTGTGTATATGTATGTGAGTTAATGTGTGTGTGTGTGTGTGTGTGTGTGTAACCGCCTAGAACACAATAGCAACCACTGAGAACACCCTAGCAACCGCCTAGCAACCACCCAGAACACCCTAGCAACCACCCAAAATACCTTTGCAACCACCTAGCAACCACCCAGAACACCCTAGCAACCACCCAGAATAACTTAGAACACCTTAGCAACACCATTTCAACCACTCAGAACACCCTAGCAACTGCTAACAACCACCCAGAACACCCTAGCAACCACCTATAATACCTTAGAACACCCTGGCAACCACTCAGAACACCCTAGCAACCACCCAAAAGACCCTAGCAACCACCCAAAATATTCTAGCAACCACCTAGCAACCACCCAAAATACCCTAGCAACAGCCTTGCAACCACCCAAAAGACCCTAGCAACCACCCAAAATATTCTAGCAACCGCCTAGCAACCACCCAGATCACCCTAGCAACCACCCAAAATGCCCTAGCAACCACCTAGCAACCACCCAAAATACCCTAGCAACCGCCTAGCAACCAGCCAAAAAACCTTAGCAACGACTCAAAATATCATAGCAACCGCCTAGCAACCACCCTGAACACCCTAGCAACCACCCAAAACATCCTAGCAACGCCATAGCAACCACCCAAAATACCTTAGCAACTGCTTAGCAACACCATAGCAACCACCCAAAATACCTTAGAACACCATAGTAACTCCTTAGCAACCAGTCAGAACACCCTAGCAACCACCCAAAATACCTCAGAACACCCTAGCAACTGCCTAGCAACCACCCAAAAGACCTTAACAACCACTCAAAATATCCTAGCCACCGCCTAGCAACCACCCAGAACACCCTAGCAACCACCCAAAATACCTTAGAAAACCCTAGTAACTCCATAGCAACCAGTCAGAACACCCTAGCAACCACCCAAAATACCTCAGAACACCCTAGCAACTACCTAGCAACCACCCAAAAGACCTTAACACCCACTCAAAATATCCTAGCAACCGCCTAGCAACCACCCAGAACACCCTGGCAACCACCCAAAATACCTTAGCAACCGCCTAGCAACACCATAAAAACCACCCAGAACACCCTAGCAACCACCTAGCAACCACCCAAAATACCTTAGCAACCGCCTAGCAACACCATAACAACCACCCAGAACACCCTAGCAACCGTCTAGCAACCACCAAAAATATCCTAGCCACCGCCTAGCAACCATCCAGAACACCCCAGTAACCACCCATAACACCCTAGCAACCGCCTCAACCACCCAAAAGACCATAGCAAACACTGAAAATATCCTAGCAACCACCCAGAACTCCATTGCAACCGCCTAGCAACCACCCAGAACTCCATTGCAACCGCCTAGCAACACCATAGCAACCACCTAGAACAGCCTAGCAACCGCCTATAAACACCCTAGAAACCACTGAAAATATTCTAGCAACCACCCAGAATATCATTGCAACCGCCTAGCAACCACCAAGAATACATTAGCAACCGCCTAGCAACACCATAGCAACCACCCAGAACAGCCTAGCAACCGCCTAGAAACACCCTAGCAACCACCCAAAATACCTTAGCAACTGCTTAGCAACACCATAGCAACCGCCTAGCAACCACCCAGAACACCCTACCAACCACCTAGCAACACCCTAGCAACCAACCAAAATATCTTAGCAACCGCCTAGCAACACCATAGCAACCACCCAGAACACCCTAGTAACCATCCATAATACCATAGCAACCACCCAGAACACCCTAGCAACCACCCAAAAGACCCTAGCAATCGCCTAGCAACCACCAAAAATATCCTAGCAACCGCCTAGCAACCATCCAGAACACCCTAGTAACCACCCATAACACCCTAGCAACCGCCTCAACCACCCAAAAGACCATAGCAACCACTGAAAATATCCTAGCAACCACCCAGAACTCCATTGCAACCGCCTACCAACCACCAAGAATACATTAGCAACCGCCTAGCAACACCATAGCAACCACCCAGAACAGCCTAGCAACCGCCTAGAAACAACCTAGCAACCACCCAAAATACCTTAGCAACTGCTTAGCAACACCATAGCAACCGCCTAGCAACCACCCAGAACACCCTAGCAACCACCTAGCAACCACCCAAAAGACCCTGGCAACCACCCATAATATCCTAGCAACCACCCAGAACACACTAGCAACCACCTAGCAACCACCCAAAGTACCTTAGCAACCGCCTAGCAACACCCTAGCAACCACCTAGCAACCACCCAAAATACCTTAACAACCGCCTAGCAACACCATAACAACCACCCAGAACACCCTAGCAACCGCCAAGCAACCACCCAAAACACACTAGCAACCGCCTCAACCACCCAAAAGACCATAGCAACCACTGAAAATATCCTAGCAACACCATAGCAACCGCCCAGCAACCACCCAGAATACCTAGCAACCGCCTAGCAACACCATAGCAACCGCCCAAAATACCTTAGCAACCGCTTAGCAACACCCTAGCAACCACCCAAAATACCCTAGCAACCACCCAGAACTCCATTGCAACCGCCTAGCAACCACCAAGAATACATTAGCAACCGCCTAGCAACACCATAGCAACCACCCAGAACAGCCTAGCAACCGCCTATAAACACCCTAGCAACCACTGAAAATATCCTACCAACCACCCAGAACACCATTGCAACCACCTAGCAACCACCAAGAACACCCTAGCAACCACCTAGAAACCACCCAAAAGACCCTGCTAACCACCCATAATATCCTAGCAACCACCCAGAACACACTAGCAACCGCCTCAACCACCCAAAAGACCATAGCAACCACTGAAAATATCCTAGCAACCACCCAGAACACCATAGCAACCGCCTAAAAAATACCCAGAATACCTTAGCAACCACCTAGAAACACCATAGCAACCACCCAGAACAGCCTAGCAACCACCTAGCAACCACCCAAAAGACCCTAGCAACCACCCAAAAGACCCTAGCAACCGCCTTGCAACCACCCAGAGTACCTTAGCAACACCCTAGCAACCGCCTAGCAACCACCCAAAATGCCTTAGCAACTGCCTAGCAACAACATAGCAACCACCCAGAACACTCAGGCAACCGCCTAGAAACCACCCAGAATACCCTAGCAACCGCCTAGCAACACCATAACGACCACCCATAACATTCTAGCAACTGCCTAGCAAAAAACAGTCTGGTCCAAACTTTCTCAAGCCAACTTAAAGTTTGTCTCGACGAACTTTCGCATCTAATTATTATTACTATTATTATCTTAATAATTATATTATTATTTCTGGTCAAAGGTTCCCTAAAAAGTTTTTAAACTATGTAAAATTATAGACTCCATCTGATGATAAATATGTCAAACCTCTCCGTCAAAATTTTCTAGTGACGGGTCACATCTAAATTTTTAAAATGGCCCAAGTGCGATTCTTGTTGCAATAGTCTGTTAACATTGGCTCAATGAGAAATACGTCAGACTAATTGAATTTTTTTTACAATAACATTTTTGTTGTAATAATATTATGGGCTTTGCACAAACGATCTAACGTTGAGCATCATTAAAGAAACATAGGCTAATCTTGCATTGCATTGCACTAACGATCTAACGTTGTGCACTTGAAGCATAACATACAGGTTATGCACTTTTTACATTGCATTAAATTGCACACCAGAACTAACTCATTCCCATGTTCAAAGAAGAGATAAAGTGTGCTGTTGCATTGCATTGCACTAACGATCTAACGTTGTGCACTGAAGAATAACATATAGGTTATAAACTTCTTACATTGCATTGCATTGCACACCGGAACAAAATCATTCCCATGTTCATTAAAGACATAACGTGTGTTGATCTGACACACAACACACGATCTGACGTTGTGCACTGAATAACAATATGCACTTTTCGCATTGCATTGCATTGCACACCAGAACTAACTCATTCCCATGTTGATTAAAGACATAACGTGTGTTGTTGCATTGCATTGCATTGCATTGGATTGGATTGCATTGCATTGCATTGTATTGCATTGCATTGCATTGCTTTTGCACTGCATTGCATTTCATTGCACTAACAATCTAACGTTGTGCACTGAAGAATAACATATAGGTTATGCACTTTTTGCATTGCATTGCACACCAGATCAAAATTCCCATGTTCATTAAAGAGATAACGTGTGTTGTTGCATTGCACTGCATTGCACTAACATAGGTCATGCACTTTTTGCATTGCATTAAATTGCATTGCACACCAGAACTAACTCATTCCCATGTTGATTAAAGACATAACGTGTGTTGTTGCATTGCATTGCATTGCATTGTATTGCATTGCATTGCATTGCATTGCATTGCATTGCATTGCATTGCATTGCATTGCATTGGATTGCATTGCATTGCATTGGATTGCATTGCATTGCATTGCATTCGCATTGCATTGCATTGCATTGCATTGCATGGCATTGCACTTCACTAACGATCTGACGTTGTGCACTGAATAACAATATGCACTTTTCGCATTGCATTGCATTGCACACCAGAACTAACTCATTCCCATGTTGATTAAAGACATAACGTGTGTTGTTGCATTGCATTGCATTGGATTGCATTGCATTGCATTGCATTGCATTGCATTGCATTGCATTGCATTGCTTTTGCACTGCATTGCATTTCATTGCACTAACAATCTAACGTTGTGCACTGAAGAATAACATATAGGTTATGCACTTTTTGCATTGCATTGCACACCAGATCAAAATTCCCATGTTCATTAAAGAGATAACGTGTGTTGTTGCATTGCACTGCATTGCACTAACATAGGTCATGCACTTTTTGCATTGCATTGCATTGCACACCAGAACTAACTTATTCCCATGTTGATTAAAGACATAACGTATGTTGTTGCATTGCATTGCATTGTATTGCATTGCATTGCATTGCATTGCATTGCATTGCATTGCATTGCATTGCATTGCATTGCATTGCATTGCTTTTGCACTGCATTGCATTTCATTGCACTAACAATCTAACGTTGTGCACTGAAGAATAACATATAGGTTATGCACTTTTTGCATTGCATTGCACACCAGATCAAAATTCCCATGTTCATTAAAGAGATAACGTGTGTTGTTGCATTGCACTGCATTGCACTAACATAGGTCATGCACTTTTTGCATTGCATTGCATTGCACACCAGAACTAACTCATTCCCATGTTGATTAAAGACATAACGTGTTGTTGCATTGCATTGCATTGCATTGCATTGCATTGCATTGCATTGCATTGGATTGCATTGCATTGCATTGCATTGCATTGCATTGCATTGCATTGCATTGCATTCGCATTGCATTGCATTGCATTGCATGGCATTGCACTTCACTAACGATCTGACGTTGTGCACTGAATAACAATATGCACTTTTCGCATTGCATTGCATTGCACACCACAACTAACTAATTCCCATGTTGATTAAAGACATAACGTGTTGTTGCATTGCATTGCATTGCATTGCATTGCATTAACGATCTAACGTTGTGCACTGAAGAATAACATATATGCACTTTTCACATTGCATTGCATTGCACACCAGAACTAACTCATTCCCGTGTTCATTAAAGAGATAACGTGTGTGGTTGCATTGCATTGAAAAAACGATCTAACGTTGTGCACTGAAGAATAACATATTGGTTATGCTTTTTTCGCATTGCATTGCACACCAGAACTAAATCATTGCAATGTTCATTAAATAGATGATATGTGTGTGGTTGCATTGTATTGCATTGCACTAACGATCTAACGTTGTGCATTGAAGAATACCAGGCTATGCACTTCTTGCATTGCATTGCACATTCCAATGTTCAAAAAATAACTTGTGTTGTTGCATTGCATTGCATTACATTACATTACACTGCATTGCATTGCCTTAACGATCGAACGTTGTGCACTGAAGAATAACATATGCACTAACTCATTCCCATGTTCATTAAAGAGATAATATATGTGTTGTTGTATTGCATTGCATTGCACAAACGATCTAACGTTGTGCACTGAAGAATAACATATATTTTAGGCACTTTTCGCATTGCATTGTATTGCACACCAGAACAAAATAAATCCCATGTTCATTATAGAGCACTGAAGAATAATTATGTGCACTGAAGAATAACATGCACTTTTCGCATTGCACACCAGAACTAACTCATTGCCATGTTCATTAAAGAGAAATCTCTCTATGTCTTTAATCAACATGGGAATGAGTTAGTTCTGGTGTGCAATGCAATGCAAAAAGTACATAACCTATATGTTGTTCTTCAGTGCACAACGTTAGATCGTTAGTGCAATGAAATGCAATGCAGTGCAAAGCAATGCAATGCAATGCAATGCAATGCAATGCAATGCAATGCAATGCAATGCAATACAATGCAATGCAATGCAACAACACACGTTATGTCTTTAATCAACAATGTGCAATGTAATGCAATGCGAAAAGTGCATATTGTTATTCAGTGCACAACGTCAGATCGTTAGTGCAATGCAATGCAATACAGTGCAAATCAATACAATGCAATGCAATGCAACAACACACGTTATGTCTTTAATCAACATGGGAATGAGTTAGTTCTGGTGTGCAATTTAATGCAATGTAAAAAGTGCATAACCTGTATGTTATTCTTCATTGCACAACGTTAGATCGTTTGTGCAATGCAATGCAAGAAGTGCATAGCCTATTTTTCTTTAATGATGCTCAACGTTAGATCGTTTGTGCAAAGCACATAATGTTATAACAATGAGCTATACATAGGTACGGTTTTGACCTACTGAACATATTTCTGGCCAAAGAGTCCTTAAAGATGTTATTTCATCCTGACAAAAGTCAATTTTTTGACATACTGAAATTTTTTCTGGCCAAGGAGTACTCGAAACTTGACCTTTCTATATTACTAGTGGACTCTTTCTTATGTTACACTGTAAAAAAAAATTACATCCCCAAGTCAAAAATTTCTAGTGACTGGTCACATCAAAATTTTTCAATTAGTCTGACGTATTATTTCTCATTGAGCCAATGTTAACAGACTATTGCAACAAGAATTGCACTTGGGCCAATTTAAAAATTTAGATGTGACCAGTCACTAGAAATTTTTGACTTGGAGAGGTTAGACATATTTATCATCAGATGGAGTCTATAATTTTACATAGTTTAAAAACTTTTGAGAAACCTTTGACCAGAAATAATAATAGAATTATTAAGATAATAATAGTAATAATAACTAGATGCGAAAGTTCGTCGAGACAAACTTTAAGTTGGCTTGAGAAAGTTTGGACCAGAATGTTTTTTGCTAGGCAGTTGCTAGGATGTTATGGGTGGTCGTTATGGTGTTGCTAGGCGGTTGCTAGGGTATTCTGGGTGGTTTCTATGGTGTTGCTAAGCGGTTGCTAGGGTATTCTGGGTGGTTGCTAGGATGTTCTGGGTGGTTGCTATGTTGTTGCTAGGCAGTTGCTAAGGTATTTTGGGTGGTTGCTAGGGTGTTGCTAGGCGGTTGCTAAGGTATTCTGGGCGGTTGCTATGGTGTTGCTAGGCGGTTGCTAAGGTATTCTGGGTGGTTACAAAGCGGTTGCTAGGGTATTTTGGGTGGTTGCTAGGGTCTTTTGGGTGGTTGCTAGGGTGTTGCTAAGCGGTTGCTAAGGTATTTTGGGTGGTTGCTATGGTGTTGCTAGGCGGTTGCTAAAGTATTCTGGGTGGTTGCTGGGCGGTTGCTATGGTGTTGCTAGGATATTTTCAGTGGTTGCTATGGTCTTTTGGGTGGTTGCTAGGGTGGTTGCTAGCCGGTTGCTAGGGTATTTTGGGTGGTTGTTAGGGTGTTCTGGGTGGTTGCTAGGATGTTATGGTTGATTACTAGGGTGTTCTGGGTGGTTGCTAGGCGGTTGCTAGGTTCTTCTGGGTGGTTGGCTATGGTTTTATGGATGGTTAGTAGGGTGTTTTGGGTGGTTGCTAGGGTGTTGCTAGATGGTTGCTAGGGTGTTCTGGGTGGTTGCTATGGTGTTGCTAGGCGGTTGCTAGGGTGTTCTGGGTGGTTGCTAGGCGGTTGCTAGGGTGTTCTGGGTGGTTGCTATGGTGTTGCTAGGTGGTTGCTAAGATATTTTGGGCGGTTGCTAGGGTTTTGCTAGCGGTTGCTAAGGTATTTTGGGTGGTTGCTAGGGTATTGCTATGGTGTTGCTAGGGTATTCTGGGTGGTTGCTTAGGTGTTGCTAGGCGGTTGCTAAGGTATTCTGGGTGGTTGCAAGGCGGTTGCTAAGATATTTTGGGTGGTTGCTAGGGTCTTTTGGGTGGTTTCTAGGCGGTTGCTAGGCGGTTGCTAAGGTATTCTGGGTGGTTGCTAGGCGGTTGCTAAGATATTTTGGGTGGTTGCTAGGGTGTTGCTAGGTGGTTGCTAAGGTATTCTGGGTGGTTGCTAGGCGGTTGCTATGTTGTTCTGGGTGGTTGCTAGGATATTTTCAGTGGTTGCTATGGTCTTTTGGGTGGTTGATATATCTATCTATCTACTTCAAACTATTTTAAACTTCAAACTACTTTAAACTTCAAACTACTTTAAACTTTTTAAACGTCAAACTTATATAAACTTTAAGATAATTTAAACTTCAAACTACTAAATTTACTTCATTTTAACTTATCAACTGTAACGCATATAAACTCTGAGTGTGTAAGTGTTATCGAGTTAGTTTGTGTGTGTGTGTGTGTGTGTGTATATGTATATGTATGTGAGTTAATGTGTGTGTGTGTGTGTATATGTATGTGAGTTAATGTGTGTGTGTGTGTGTGTGTGTGTGTGTGTGTGTGTGTGTGTGTGTGTGTGTGTGTGTGTAACCGCCTAGAACACAATAGCAACCACTGAGAACACCCTAGCAACCGCCTAGCAACCACCCAGAACACCCTAGCAACCACCCAAAATACCTTTGCAACCACCTAGCAACCACCCAGAACACCCTAGCAACCACCCAGAATAACTTAGAACACCTTAGCAACACCATTTCAACCACTCAGAACACCCTAGCAACTGCCTAACAACCACCCAGAACACCCTAGCAACCACCTATAATACCTTAGAACACCCTGGCAACCACTCAGAACACCCTAGCAACCACCCAAAAGACCCTAGCAACCACCCAAAATATTCTAGCAACCACCTAGCAACCACCCAAAATACCCTAGCAACAGCCTTGCAACCACCCAAAAGACCCTAGCAACCACCCAAAATATTCTAGCAACCGCCTAGCAACCACCCAGAACACCCTAGCAACCACCCAAAATGCCCTAGCAACCACCTAGCAACCACCCAAAATACCCTAGCAACCGCCTAGCAACCAGCCAAAAAACCTTAGCAACGACTCAAAATATCATAGCAACCGCCTAGCAACCACCCTGAACACCCTAGCAACCACCCAAAACAGCCTAGCAACGCCATAGCAACCACCCAAAATACCTTAGCAACTGCTTAGCAACACCATAGCAACCACCCAAAATACCTTAGAACACCATAGTAACTCCTTAGCAACCAGTCAGAACACCCTAGCAACCACCCAAAATACCTCAGAACACCCTAGCAACTGCCTAGCAACCACCCAAAAGACCTTAACACCCACTCAAAATATCCTAGCCACCGCCTAGCAACCACCCAGAACACCCTAGCAACCACCCAAAATACCTTAGAAAACCCTAGTAACTCCATAGCAACCAGTCAGAACACCCTAGCAACCACCCAAAATACCTCAGAACACCCTAGCAACTACCTAGCAACCACCCAAAAGACCTTAACACCCACTCAAAATATCCTAGCAACCGCCTAGCAACCACCCAGAACACCCTAGCAACCACACAAAATACCTTAGCAACCGCCTAGCAACACCATAACAACCACCCAGAACACCCTAGCAACCGTCTAGCAACCACCAAAAATATCCTAGCCACCGCCTAGCAACCATCCAGAACACCCTAGTAACCACCCATAACACCCTAGCAACCGCCTCAACCACCCAAAAGACCATAGCAAACACTGAAAATATCCTAGCAACCACCCAGAACTCCATTGCAACCGCCTAGCAACCACCCAGAACTCCATTGCAACCGCCTAGCAACACCATAGCAACCACCTAGAACAGCCTAGCAACCGCCTATAAACACCCTAGAAACCACTGAAAATATTCTAGCAACCACCCAGAACATCATTGCAACCGCCTAGCAACCGCCTAGAAACACCCTAGCATCCACCCAAAATACCTTAGCAACTGCTTAGCAACACCATAGCAACCGCCTAGCAACCACCCAGAACACCCTACCAACCACCTAGCAACACCCTAGCAACCAACCAAAATATCTTAGCAACCGCCTAGCAACACCATAGCAACCACCCAGAACACCCTAGTAACCATCCATAATACCATAGCAACCACCCAGAACACCCTAGCAACCACCCAAAAGACCCTAGCAATCGCCTAGCAACCACCAAAAATATCCTAGCAACCGCCTAGCAACCATCCAGAACACCCTAGTAACCACCCATAACACCCTAGCAACCGCCTCAACCACCCAAAAGACCATAGCAACCACTGAAAATATCCTAGCAACCACCCAGAACTCCATTGCAACCGCCTACCAACCACCAAGAATACATTAGCAACCGCCTAGCAACACCATAGCAACCACCCAGAACAGCCTAGCAACCGCCTAGAAACAACCTAGCAACCACCCAAAATACCTTAGCAACTGCTTAGCAACACCATAGCAACCGCCTAGCAACCACCCAGAACACCCTAGCAACCACCTAGCAACCACCCAAAAGACCCTGGCAACCACCCATAATATCCTAGCAACCACCCAGAACACACTAGCAACCACCTAGCAACCACCCAAAGTACCTTAGCAACCGCCTAGCAACACCCTAGCAACCACCTAGCAACCACCCAAAATACCTTAACAACCGCCTAGCAACACCATAACAACCACCCAGAACACCCTAGCAACCGCCAAGCAACCACCCAAAACACACTAGCAACCGCCTCAACCACCCAAAAGACCATAGCAACCACTGAAAATATCCTAGCAACACCATAGCAACCGCCCAGCAACCACCCAGAATACCTAGCAACCGCCTAGCAACACCATAGCAACCGCCCAAAATACCGTAGCAACCGCTTAGCAACACCCTAGCAACCACCCAAAATACCCTAGCAACCACCCAGAACTCCATTGCAACCGCCTAGCAACCACCAAGAATACATTAGCAACCGCCTAGCAACACCATAGCAACCACCCAGAACAGCCTAGCAACCGCCTATAAACACCCTAGCAACCACTGAAAATATCCTACCAACCACCCAGAACACCATTGCAACCACCTAGCAACCACCAAGAACACCCTAGCAACCACCTAGAAACCACCCAAAAGACCCTGCTAACCACCCATAATATCCTAGCAACCACCCAGAACACACTAGCAACCGCCTCAACCACCCAAAAGACCATAGCAACCACTGAAAATATCCTAGCAACCACCCAGAACACCATAGCAACCGCCTAAAAAAATACCCAGAATACCTTAGCAACCACCTAGAAACACCATAGCAACCACCCAGAACAGCCTAGCAACCACCTAGCAACCACCCAAAAGACCCTAGCAACCACCCAAAAGACCCTAGCAACCGCCTTGCAACCACCCAGAGTACCTTAGCAACACCCTAGCAACCGCCTAGCAACCACCCAAAATGCCTTAGCAACTGCCTAGCAACAACATAGCAACCACCCAGAACACTCAGGCAACCGCCTAGAAACCACCCAGAATACCCTAGCAACCGCCTAGCAACACCATAACGACCACCCATAACATTCTAGCAACTGCCTAGCAAAAAACAGTCTGGTCCAAACTTTCTCAAGCCAACTTAAAGTTTGTCTCGACGAACTTTCGCATCTAATTATTATTACTATTATTATCTTAATAATTATATTATTATTTCTGGTCAAAGGTTCCCTAAAAAGTTTTTAAACTATGTAAAATTATAGACCCCATCTGATGATAAATATGTCAAACCTCTCCGTCAAAATTTTCTAGTGACGGGTCACATCTAAATTTTTAAAATGGCCCAAGTGCGATTCTTGTTGCAATAGTCTGTTAACATTGGCTCAATGAGAAATACGTCAGACTAATTGAATTTTTTTTACAATAACATTTTTGTTGTAATAATATTATGGGCTTTGCACAAACGATCTAACGTTGAGCATCATTAAAGAAACATAGGCTAATCTTGCATTGCATTGCACTAACGATCTAACGTTGTGCACTTGAAGCATAACATACAGGTTATGCACTTTTTACATTGCATTAAATTGCACACCAGAACTAACTCATTCCCATGTTCAAAGAAGAGATAAAGTGTGCTGTTGCATTGCATTGCACTAACGATCTAACGTTGTGCACTGAAGAATAACATATAGGTTATAAACTTCTTACATTGCATTGCATTGCACACCGGAACAAACTCATTCCCATGTTCATTAAAGACATAACGTGTGTTGATCTGACACACAACACACGATCTGACGTTGTGCACTGAATAACAATATGCACTTTTCGCATTGCATTGCATTGCACACCAGAACTAACTCATTCCCATGTTGATTAAAGACATAACGTGTGTTGTTGCATTGCATTGCATTGCATTGCATTGCATTGCATTGGATTGGATTGCATTGCATTGCATTGCATTGCATTGCATTGCATTGCATTGCATTGCATTGCATTGCTTTTGCACTGCATTGCATTTCATTGCACTAACAATCTAACGTTGTGCACTGAAGAATAACATATAGGTTATGCACTTTTTGCATTGCATTGCACACCAGATCAAAATTCCCATGTTCATTAAAGAGATAACGTGTGTTGTTGCATTGCACTGCATTGCACTAACATAGGTCATGCACTTTTTGCATTGCATTGCATTGCACACCAGAACTAACTCATTCCCATGTTGATTAAAGACATAACGTGTGTTGTTGCATTGCATTGCATTGCACTTCACTAACGATCTGACGTTGTGCACTGAATAACAATATGCACTTTTCGCATTGCATTGCATTGCACACCAGAACTAACTCATTCCCATGTTGATTAAAGACATAACGTGTGTTGTTGCATTGCATGGCATTGCACTTCACTAACGATCTGACGTTGTGCACTGAATAACAATATGCACTTTTCGCATTGCATTGCATTGCACACCAGAACTAACTCATTCCCATGTTGATTAAAGACATAACGTGTGTTGTTGCATTGCATTGCATTGGATTGCATTGCATTGCATTGCATTGCATTGCATTGCATTGCATTGCATTGCATTGCATTGCATTGCATTGCTTTTGCACTGCATTGCATTTCATTGCACTAACAATCTAACGTTGTGCACTGAAGAATAACATATAGGTTATGCACTTTTTGCATTGCATTGCACACCAGATCAAAATTCCCATGTTCATTAAAGAGATAACGTGTGTTGTTGCATTGCACTGCATTGCACTAACATAGGTCATGCACTTTTTGCATTGCATTGCACACCAGAACTAACTTATTCCCATGTTGATTAAAGACATAACGTGTGTTGTTGCATTGCATTGCATTGTATTGCATTGCATTGCATTGCATTGCATTGCATTGCATTGCATTGCATTGCATTGCATTGCATTGCATTGCATTGCATTGCTTTTGCACTGCATTGCATTTCATTGCACTAACAATCTAACGTTGTGCACTGAAGAATAACATATAGTTTATGCACTTTTCGCATTGCATTGCATTGCACACCAGAACTAACTCATTCCCATGTTGATTAAAGACATAACGTGTGTTGTTGCATTGCATTGCATTGGATTGCATTGCATTGCATTGCATTGCATTGCATTGCATTGCTTTTGCACTGCATTGCATTTCATTGCACTAACAATCTAACGTTGTGCACTGAAGAATAACATATAGGTTATGCACTTTTTGCATTGCATTGCACACCAGATCAAAATTCCCATGTTCATTAAAGAGATAACGTGTGTTGTTGCATTGCACTGCATTGCACTAACATAGGTCATGCACTTTTTGCATTGCATTGCATTGCACACCAGAACTAACTTATTCCCATGTTGATTAAAGACATAACGTGTGTTGTTGCATTGCATTGCATTGTATTGCATTGCATTGCATTGCATTGCATTGCATTGCATTGCATTGCATTGCATTGCATTGCATTGCATTGCATTGCTTTTGCACTGCATTGCATTTCATTGCACTAACAATCTAACGTTGTGCACTGAAGAATAACATATAGGTTATGCACTTTTTGCATTGCATTGCACACCAGATCAAAATTCCCATGTTCATTAAAGAGATAACGTGTGTTGTTGCATTGCACTGCATTGCACTAACATAGGTCATGCACTTTTTGCATTGCATTGCATTGCACACCAGAACTAACTCATTCCCATGTTGATTAAAGACATAACGTGTTGTTGCATTGCATTGCATTGCATTGCATTGCATTGCATTGCATTGGATTGCATTGCATTGCATTGCATTGCATTGCATTGCATTGCATTGCATTGCATTGCATTGCATTCGCATTGCATTGCATTGCATTGCATGGCATTGCACTTCACTAACGATCTGACGTTGTGCACTGAATAACAATATGCACTTTTCGCATTGCATTGCATTGCACACCACAACTAACTAATTCCCATGTTGATTAAAGACATAACGTGTTGTTGCATTGCATTGCATTGCATTGCATTGCATTGCATTGCATTGCATTGCATTGCATTGCATTGCATTAACGATCTAACGTTGTGCACTGAAGAATAACATATATGCACTTTTCACATTGCATTGCATTGCACACCAGAACTAACTCATTCCCGTGTTCATTAAAGAGATAACGTGTGTTGTTGCATTGCATTGAAAAAACGATCTAACGTTGTGCACTGAAGAATAACATATTGGTTATGCTTTTTTCGCATTGCATTGCACACCAGAACTAAATCATTGCAATGTTCATTAAATAGATGATATGTGTGTGGTTGCATTGTATTGCATTGCACTAACGATCTAACGTTGTGCATTGAAGAATACCAGGCTATGCACTTCTTGCATTGCATTGCACATTCCAATGTTCAAGAAATAACGTGTGTTGTTGCATTGCATTGCATTGCATTGCATTGCACTAACGATCTAACTTTGTGCACTAAAAACTAACATATAGGTTATGCACTCTTCGCATTGCAGTGCATTGCACACCAGAACTAACTCAATCCCATGTTGATTAAAGACATAACATGTGTTGTTGCATTGCATTGCATTACATTACATTACACTGCATTGCATTGCCTTAACGATCGAACGTTGTGCACTGAAGAATAACATATGCACTAACTCATTCCCATGTTCATTAAAGAGATAATATATGTGTTGTTGTATTGCATTGCATTGCACAAACGATCTAACGTTGTGCACTGAAGAATAACATATATTTTAGGCACTTTTCGCATTGCATTGTATTGCACACCAGAACAAAATAAATCCCATGTTCATTATAGAGCACTGAAGAATAATTATGTGCACTGAAGAATAACATGCACTTTTCGCAATGCACACCAGAACTAACTCATTGCCATGTTCATTAAAGAGAAATCTCTCTATGTCTTTAATCAACATGGGAATGAGTTAGTTCTGGTGTGCAATGCAATGCAAAAAGTACATAACCTATATGTTGTTCTTCAGTGCACAACGTTAGATCGTTAGTGCAATGAAATGCAATGCAGTGCAAAGCAATGCAATGCAATGCAATGCAATGCAATGCAATGCAATGCAATGCAATGCAATGCAATACAATGCAATGCAATGCAACAACACACGTTATGTCTTTAATCAACAATGTGCAATGTAATGCAATGCGAAAAGTGCATATTGTTATTCAGTGCACAACGTCAGATCGTTAGTGCAATGCAATGCAATACAGTGCAAATCAATACAATGCAATGCAATGCAACAACACACGTTATGTCTTTAATCAACATGGGAATGAGTTAGTTCTGGTGTGCAATTTAATGCAATGTAAAAAGTGCATAACATGTATGTTATTCTTCATTGCACAACGTTAGATCGTTTGTGCAATGCAAGAAGTGCATAGCCTATTTTTCTTTAATGATGCTCAACGTTAGATCGTTTGTGCAAAGCACATAATGTTATAACAATGAGCTATACATAGGTACGGTTTTGACCTACTGAACATATTTCTGGCCAAAGAGTCCTTAAAGATGTTATTTCATCCTGACAAAAGTCAATTTTTTGACATACTGAAATTTTTTCTGGCCAAGGAGTACTCGAAACTTGACCTTTCTATATTACTAGTGGACTCTTTCTTATGTTACACTGTAAAAAAAAATTACATCCCCAAGTCAAAAATTTCTAGTGACTGGTCACATCAAAATTTTTCAATTAGTCTGACGTATTATTTCTCATTGAGCCAATGTTAACAGACTATTGCAACAAGAATTGCACTTGGGCCAATTTAAAAATTTAGAGGTGACCAGTCACTAGAAATTTTTGACTTGGAGAGGTTAGACATATGTATCATCAGATGGAGTCTATAATTTTACATAGTTTAAAAACTTTTGAGAAACCTTTGACCAGAAATAATAATAGAATTATTAAGATAATAATAGTAATAATAACTAGATGCGAAAGTTCGTCGAGACAAACTTTAAGTTGGCTTGAGAAAGTTTGGACCAGAATGTTTTTTGCTAGGCAGTTGCTAGGATGTTATGGGTGGTCGTTATGGTGTTGCTAGGCGGTTGCTAGGGTATTCTGGGTGGTTTCTATGGTGTTGCTAAGCGGTTGCTAGGGTATTCTGGGTGGTTGCTAGGATGTTCTGGGTGGTTGCTATGTTGTTGCTAGGCAGTTGCTAAGGTATTTTGGGTGGTTGCTAGGGTGTTGCTAGGCGGTTGCTAAGGTATTCTGGGCGGTTGCTATGGTGTTGCTAGGCGGTTGCTAAGGTATTCTGGGTGGTTACAAAGCGGTTGCTAGGGTATTTTGGGTGGTTGCTAGGGTCTTTTGGGTGGTTGCTAGGGTGTTGCTAAGCGGTTGCTAAGGTATTTTGGGTGGTTGCTATGGTGTTGCTAGGCGGTTGCTAAAGTATTCTGGGTGGTTGCTGGGCGGTTGCTATGGTGTTGCTAGGATATTTTCAGTGGTTACTATGGTCTTTTGGGTGGTTGCTTGGGTGTTTCTAGGCGGTTGCTAGGATGTTATGGGTGGTCGTTATGGTGTTGCTAGGCGGTTGCTAGGTATTCTGGGTGGTTGCTGGGCGGTTGCTATGGTGTTGCTAGGATATTTTCAGTGGTTGCTATGGTCTTTTGGGTGGTTGCTAGGCGGTTGCTAGGGTATTTTGGGTGGTTGTTAGGGTGTTCTGGGTGGTTGCTAGGATGTTATGGTTGATTACTAGGGTGTTCTGGGTGGTTGCTAGGCGGTTGCAAGGTTCTTCTGGGTGGTTGGCTATGGTTTTATGGATGGTTACTAGGGTGTTTTGGGTGGTTGCTAGGGTGTTGCTAGATGGTTGCTAGGGTGTTCTGGGTGGTTGCTATGGTGTTGCTAGGCGGTTGCTAGGGTGTTCTGGGTGGTTGCTAGGCGGTTGCTAGGGTGTTCTGGGTGGTTGCTATGGTGTTGCTAGGTGGTTGCTAAGATATTTTGGGCGGTTGCTAGGGTTTTGCTAGCGGTTGCTAAGGTATTTTGGGTGGTTGCTTGGGTATTGCTATGGTGTTGCTAGGGTATTCTGGGTGGTTGCTTAGGTGTTGCTAGGCGGTTGCTAAGGTATTCTGGGTGGTTGCAAGGCGGTTGCTAAGATATTTTGGGTGGTTGCTAGAGTCTTTTGGGTGGTTTCTAGGCGGTTGCTAGGCGGTTGCTAAGGTATTCTGGGTGGTTGCTAGGCGGTTGCTAAGATATTTTGGGTGGTTGCTAGGGTGTTGCTAGGTGGTTGCTAAGGTATTCTGGGTGGTTGCTAGGCGGTTGCTATGTTGTTCTGGGTGGTTGCTAGGATATTTTCAGTGGTTGCTATGGTCTTTTGGGTGGTTGATATATCTATCTATCTACTTCAAACTATTTTAAACTTCAAACTACTTTAAACTTCAAACTACTTTAAACTTTTTAAACGTCAAACTTATATAAACTTTAAGATAATTTAAACTTCAAACTACTAAATTTACTTCATTTTAACTTATCAACTGTAGCGCATATAAACTCTGAGTGTGTAAGTGTTATCGAGTTAGTTTGTGTGTGTGTGTGTGTGTGTGTGTGTATATGTATATGTATGTGAGTTAATGTGTGTGTGTGTGTATATGTATGTGAGTTAATGTGTGTGTGTGTGTGTGTGTGTGTGTGTGTATATGTATGTGAGTTAATGTGTGTGTGTGTGTGTGTGTGTGTGTGTGTGTAACCGCCTAGAACACAATAGCAACCACTGAGAACACCCTAGCAACCGCCTAGCAACCACCCAGAACACCCTAGCAACCACCCAAAATACCTTTGCAACCACCTAGCAACCACTAGCAACCACCCAGAACACCCTAGCAACCACCCAGAATAACTTAGAACACCTTAGCAACACCATTTCAACCACTCAGAACACCCTAGCAACTGCCTAACAACCACCCAGAACACCCTAGCAACCACCTATAATACCTTAGAACACCCTGGCAACCACTCAGAATACCCTAGCAACCACCCAAAAGACCCTAGCAACCACCCAAAATATTCTAGCAACCACCTAGCAACCACCCAAAATACCCTAGCAACAGCCTTGCAACCACCCAAAAGACCCTAGCAACCACCCAAAATATTCTAGCAACCGCCTAGCAACCACCCAGAACACCCTAGCAACCACCCAAAATGCCCTAGCAACCACCTAGCAACCACCCAAAATACCCTAGCAACCGCCTAGCAACCAGCCAAAAAACCTTAGCAACGACTCAAAATATCATAGCAACCGCCTAGCAACCACCCTGAACACCCTAGCAACCACCCAAAACATCCTAGCAACGCCATAGCAACCACCCAAAATACCTTAGCAACTGCTTAGCAACACCATAGCAACCACCCAAAATACCTTAGAACACCATAGTAACTCCATAGCAACCAGTCAGAACACCCTAGCAACCACCCAAAATACCTCAGAACACCCTAGCAACGCCTAGCAACCACCCAAAAGACCTTAACAACCACTCAAAATATCCTAGCCACCGCCTAGCAACCACCCAGAACACCCTAGCAACCATCCAAAATACCTTAGAAAACCCTAGTAACTCCATAGCAACCAGTCAGAACACCCTAGCAACCACCCAAAATACCTCAGAACACCCTAGCAACTACCTAGCAACCACCCAAAAGACCTTAACAACCACTCAAAATATCCTAGCAACCGCCTAGCAACCACCCAGAACACCCTAGCAACCACCCAAAATACCTTAGCAACCGCCTAGCAACACCATAAAAACCACCCAGAACACCCTAGCAACCACCTAGCAACCACCCAAAATACCTTAGCAACCGCCTAGCAACACCATAACAACCACCCAGAACACCCTAGCAACCACCTAGCAACAACCCAAAATGCCTTAGCAACCGCCTAGCAACACCATAACAACCACCCAGAACACCCTAGCAACCGTCTAGCAACCACCAAAAATATCCTAGCCACCGCCTAGCAACCATCCAGAACACCCTAGTAACCACCCATAACACCCTAGCAACCGCCTCAACCACCCAAAAGACCATAGCAAACACTGAAAATATCCTAGCAACCACCCAGAACTCCATTGCAACCGCCTAGCAACCACCCAGAACTCCATTGCAACCGCCTAGCAACACCATAGCAACCACCCAGAACAGCCTAGCAACCGCCTATAAACACCCTAGAAACCACTGAAAATATTCTAGCAACCACCCAGAACATCATTGCAACCGCCTAGCAACCACCAAGAATACATTAGCAACCGCCTAGCAACACCATAGCAACCACCCAGAACAGCCTAGCAACCGCCTAGAAACACCCTAGCAACCACCCAAAAATACCTTAGCAACTGCTTAGCAACACCATAGCAACCGCCTAGCAACCACCCAGAACACCCTAGCAACCACCTAGCAACACCCTAGCAACCAACCAAAATATCTTAGCAACCGCCTAGCAACACCATAGCAACCACCCAGAACACCCTAGTAACCATCCATAATACCATAGCAACCACCCAGAACACCCTAGCAACCACCCAAAAGACCCTAGCAATCGCCTAGCAACCACCAAAAATATCCTAGCAACCGCCTAGCAACCATCCAGAACACCCTAGTAACCACCCATAACACCCTAGCAACCGCCTCAACCACCCAAAAGACCATAGCAACCACTGAAAATATCCTAGCAACCACCCAGAACTCCATTGCAACTGCCTACCAACCACCAAGAATACATTAGCAACCGCCTAGCAACACCATAGCAACCACCCAGAACAGCCTAGCAACCGCCTAGAAACAACCTAGCAACCACCCAAAATACCTTAGCAACAGCTTAGCAACACCATAGCAACCGCCCAGCAACCACCCAGAACACCCTAGCAACCACCTAGCAACCACCCAAAAGACCCTGGCAACCACCCATAATATCCTAGCAACCACCCAGAACACACTAGCAACCACCTAGCAACCACCCAAAATACCTTAGCAACCGCCTAGCAACACCCTAGCAACCACCTAGCAACCACCCAAAAGACCCTGGCAACCACCCATAATATCCTAGCAACCACCCAGAACACACTAGCAACCACCTAGCAACCACCCAAAATACCTTAACAACCGCCTAGCAACACCATAACAACCACCCAGAACACCCTAGCAACCGCCAAGCAACCACCCAAAACACACCCTCAACCACCCAAAAGACCATAGCAACCACTGAAAATATCCTAGCAACACCATAGCAACCGCCCAGCAACCACCCAGAATACCTTAGCAACCGCTTAGCAACACCCTAGCAACCACCCAAAATACCCTAGCAACCACCCAGAACTCCATTGCAACCGCCTAGCAACCACCAAGAATACATTAGCAACCGCCTAGCAACACCATAGCAACCACCCAGAACAGCCTAGCAACCGCCTATAAACACCCTAGCAACCACTGAAAATATCCTACCAACCACCCAGAAGACCATTGCAGCCACCTAGCAACCACCAAGAACACCCTAGCAACCACCTAGAAACCACCCAAAAGACCCTGCTAACCACCCATAATATCCTAGCAACCACCCAGAACACACTAGCAACCGCCTCAACCACCCAAAAGACCATAGCAACCACTGAAAATATCCTAGCAACCACCCAGAACACCATAGCAACCGCCTAAAAAAATACCCAGAATACCTTAGCAACCACCTAGAAACACCATAGCAACCACCCAGAACAGCCTAGCAACCACCTAGCAACCACCCAAAAGACCCTAGCAACCACCCAAAAGACCCTAGCAACCGCCTTGCAACCACCCAGAGTACCTTAGCAACACCCTAGCAACCGCCTAGCAACCACCCAAAATGCCTTAGCAACTGCCTAGCAACAACATAGCAACCACCCAGAACACTCAGGCAACCGCCTAGAAACCACCCAGAATACCCTAGCAACCGCCTAGCAACATCATAACGACCACCCATAACATTCTAGCAACTGCCTAGCAAAAAACAGTCTGGTCCAAACTTTCTCAAGCCAACTTAAAGTTTGTCTCGACGAACTTTCGCATCTAATTATTATTACTATTATTATCTTAATAATTATATTATTATTTCTGGTCAAAGGTTCCCTAAAAAGTTTTTAAACTATGTAAAATTATAGACTCCATCTGATGATAAATATGTCAAACCTCTCCGTCAAAATTTTCTAGTGACGGGTCACATCTAAATTTTTTAAATGGCCCAAGTGCGATTCTTGTTGCAATAGTCTGTTAACATTGGCTCAATGAGAAATACGTCAGACTAATTGAATTTTTTTTACAATAACATTTTTGTTGTAATAATATTATGGGCTTTGCACAAACGATCTAACGTTGAGCATCATTAAAGAAACATAGGCTAATCTTGCATTGCATTGCACTAACGATCTAACGTTGTGCACTTGAAGCATAACATACAGGTTATGCACTTTTTACATTGCATTAAATTGCACACCAGAACTAACTCATTCCCATGTTCAAAGAAGAGATAAAGTGTGCTGTTGCATTGCATTGCACTAACGATCTAACGTTGTGCACTGAAGAATAACATATAGGTTATAAACTTCTTACATTGCATTGCATTGCACACCGGAACAAACTCATTCCCATGTTCATTAAAGACATAACGTGTGTTGATCTGACACACAACACACGATCTGACGTTGTGCACTGAATAACAATATGCACTTTTCGCATTGCATTGCATTGCACACCAGAACTAACTCATTCCCATGTTGATTAAAGACATAACGTGTGTTGTTGCATTGCATTGTATTGCATTGCATTGCATTGCATTGCATTGCATTGCATTGGATTGCATTGCATTGCATTGCATTGCATTGCATTGCTTTTGCACTGCATTGCATTTCATTGCACTAACAATCTAACGTTGTGCACTGAAGAATAACATATAGGTTATGCACTTTTTGCATTGCATTGCACACCAGATCAAAATTCCCATGTTCATTAAAGAGATAACGTGTGTTGTTGCATTGCACTGCATTGCACTAACATAGGTCATGCACTTTTTGCATTGCATTGCATTGCACACCAGAACTAACTCATTCCCATGTTGATTAAAGACATAACGTGTGTTGTTGCATTGCATTGCATTGCATTGCATTGCATTGCATTGGATTGCATTGCATTCGCATTGCATTGCATTGCATTGCATGGCATTGCACTTCACTAACGATCTGACGTTGTGCACTGAATAACAACTGCTATTGCACTAAAATAACACTGAATTGCATTGCATTGCATTAACGATCTAACGTTGTGCACTGAAGAATTACATATATGCACTTTTCACATTGCATTGCACACCAGAACTAACTCATTCCCATGTTGATTAAAGACATAACGTGTGTTGTTGCATTGCATTGCATTGCATTGCATTGCATTGCATTGCATTGCATTGCATTGCATTGCATTGCATTGCATTGCTTTTGCACTGCATTGCATTTCATTGCACTAACAATCTAACGTTGTGCACTGAAGAATAACATATAGGTTATGCACTTTTTGCATTGCATTGCACACCAGATCAAATTTCCCATGTTCATTAAAGAGATAACGTGTGTTGTTGCATTGCACTGCATTGCACTAACATAGGTCATGCACTTTTTGCATTGCATTGCATTGCACACCAGAACTAACTTATTCCCATGTTGATTAAAGACATAACGTGTGTTGTTGCATTGCATTGCATTGTATTGCATTGCATTGCATTGCATTGCATTGCATTGCATTGCATTGCATTGCATTGCATTGCATTGCATTGCATTGCATTGCTTTTGCACTGCATTGCATTTCATTGCACTAACAATCTAACGTTGTGCACTGAAGAATAACATATAGGTTATGCACTTTTTGCATTGCATTGCACACCAGATCAAAATTCCCATGTTCATTAAAGAGATAACGTGTGTTGTTGCATTGCACTGCATTGCACTAACATAGGTCATGCACTTTTTGCATTGCATTGCATTGCACACCAGAACTAACTCATTCCCATGTTGATTAAAGACATAACGTGTTGTTGCATTGCATTGCATTGCATTGCATTGCATTGCATTGCATTGCATTGGATTGCATTGCATTGCATTGCATTGCATTGCATTGCATTGCATTGCATTGCATTGCATTCGCATTGCATTGCATTGCATTGCATGGCATTGCACTTCACTAACGATCTGACGTTGTGCACTGAATAACAATATGCACTTTTCGCATTGCATTGCATTGCACACCACAACTAACTAATTCCCATGTTGATTAAAGACATAACGTGTTGTTGCATTGCATTGCATTGCATTGCATTGCATTGCATTGCATTGCATTAACGATCTAACGTTGTGCACTGAAGAATAACATATATGCACTTTTCACATTGCATTGCATTGCACACCAGAACTAACTCATTCCCGTGTTCATTAAAGAGATAACGTGTGTTGTTGCATTGCATTGAAAAAACGATCTAACGTTGTGCACTGAAGAATAACATATTGGTTATGCTTTTTTCGCATTGCATTGCACACCAGAACTAAATCATTGCAATGTTCATTAAATAGATGATATGTGTGTGGTTGCATTGTATTGCATTGCACTAACGATCTAACGTTGTGCATTGAAGAATACCAGGCTATGCACTTCTTGCATTGCATTGCACATTCCAATGTTCAAGAAATAACTTGTGTTGTTGCATTGCATTGCATTACATTACATTACACTGCATTGCATTGCCTTAACGATCGAACGTTGTGCACTGAAGAATAACATATGCACTAACTCATTCCCATGTTCATTAAAGAGATAATATATGTGTTGTTGTATTGCATTGCATTGCACAAACGATCTAACGTTGTGCACTGAAGAATAACATATATTTTAGGCACTTTTCGCATTGCATTGTATTGCACACCAGAACAAAATAAATCCCATGTTCATTATAGAGCACTGAAGAATAATTATGTGCACTGAAGAATAACATGCACTTTTCGCATTGCACACCAGAACTAACTCATTGCCATGTTCATTAAAGAGAAATCTCTCTATGTCTTTAATCAACATGGGAATGAGTTAGTTCTGGTGTGCAATGCAATGCAAAAAGTACATAACCTATATGTTGTTCTTCAGTGCACAACGTTAGATCGTTAGTGCAATGAAATGCAATGCAGTGCAAAGCAATGCAATGCAATGCAATGCAATGCAATGCAATGCAATGCAATGCAATGCAATACAATGCAATGCAACAACACACGTTATGTCTTTAATCAACAATGTGCAATGTAATGCAATGCGAAAAGTGCATATTGTTATTCAGTGCACAACGTCAGATCGTTAGTGCAATGCAATGCAATACAGTGCAAATCAATACAATGCAATGCAATGCAACAACACACGTTATGTCTTTAATCAACATGGGAATGAGTTAGTTCTGGTGTGCAATTTAATGCAATGTAAAAAGTGCATAACCTGTATGTTATTCTTCATTGCACAACGTTAGATCGTTTGTGCAATGCAATGCAAGAAGTGCATAGCCTATTTTTCTTTAATGATGCTCAACGTTAGATCGTTTGTGCAAAGCACATAATGTTATAACAATGAGCTATACATAGGTACGGTTTTGACCTACTGAACATATTTCTGGCCAAAGAGTCCTTAAAGATGTTATTTCATCCTGACAAAAGTCAATTTTTTGACATACTGAAATTTTTTCTGGCCAAGGAGTACTCGAAACTTGACCTTTCTATATTACTAGTGGACTCTTTCTTATGTTACACTGTAAAAAAAAATTACATCCCCAAGTCAAAAATTTCTAGTGACTGGTCACATCAAAATTTTTCAATTAGTCTGACGTATTATTTCTCATTGAGCCAATGTTAACAGACTATTGCAACAAGAATTGCACTTGGGCCAATTTAAAAATTTAGATGTGACCAGTCACTAGAAATTTTTGACTTGGAGAGGTTAGACATATTTATCATCAGATGGAGTCTATAATTTTACATAGTTTAAAAACTTTTGAGAAACCTTTGACCAGAAATAATAATAGAATTATTAAGATAATAATAGTAATAATAACTAGATGCGAAAGTTCGTCGAGACAAACTTTAAGTTGGCTTGAGAAAGTTTGGACCAGAATGTTTTTTGCTAGGCAGTTGCTAGGATGTTATGGGTGGTCGTTATGGTGTTGCTAGGCGGTTGCTAGGGTATTCTGGGTGGTTTCTATGGTGTTGCTAAGCGGTTGCTAGGGTATTCTGGGTGGTTGCTAGGATGTTCTGGGTGGTTGCTATGTTGTTGCTAGGCAGTTGCTAAGGTATTTTGGGTGGTTGCTAGGGTGTTGCTAGGCGGTTGCTAAGGTATTCTGGGCGGTTGCTATGGTGTTGCTAGGCGGTTGCTAAGGTATTCTGGGTGGTTACAAAGCGGTTGCTAGGGTATTTTGGGTGGTTGCTAGGGTCTTTTGGGTGGTTGCTAGGGTGTTGCTAAGCGGTTGCTAAGGTATTTTGGGTGGTTGCTATGGTGTTGCTAGGCGGTTGCTAAAGTATTCTGGGTGGTTGCTGGGCGGTTGCTATGGTGTTGCTAGGATATTTTCAGTGGTTGCTATGGTCTTTTGGGTGGTTGCTAGGGTGGTTGCTAGCCGGTTGCTAGGGTATTTTGGGTGGTTGTTAGGGTGTTCTGGGTGGTTGCTAGGATGTTATGGTTGATTACTAGGGTGTTCTGGGTGGTTGCTAGGCGGTTGCTAGGTTCTTCTGGGTGGTTGGCTATGGTTTTATGGATGGTTAGTAGGGTGTTTTGGGTGGTTGCTAGGGTGTTGCTAGATGGTTGCTAGGGTGTTCTGGGTGGTTGCTATGGTGTTGCTAGGCGGTTGCTAGGGTGTTCTGGGTGGTTGCTAGGCGGTTGCTAGGGTGTTCTGGGTGGTTGCTATGGTGTTGCTAGGTGGTTGCTAAGATATTTTGGGCGGTTGCTAGGGTTTTGCTAGCGGTTGCTAAGGTATTTTGGGTGGTTGCTAGGGTATTGCTATGGTGTTGCTAGGGTATTCTGGGTGGTTGCTTAGGTGTTGCTAGGCGGTTGCTAAGGTATTCTGGGTGGTTGCAAGGCGGTTGCTAAGATATTTTGGGTGGTTGCTAGGGTCTTTTGGGTGGTTTCTAGGCGGTTGCTAGGCGGTTGCTAAGGTATTCTGGGTGGTTGCTAGGCGGTTGCTAAGATATTTTGGGTGGTTGCTAGGGTGTTGCTAGGTGGTTGCTAAGGTATTCTGGGTGGTTGCTAGGCGGTTGCTATGTTGTTCTGGGTGGTTGCTAGGATATTTTCAGTGGTTGCTATGGTCTTTTGGGTGGTTGATATATCTATCTATCTACTTCAAACTATTTTAAACTTCAAACTACTTTAAACTTCAAACTACTTTAAACTTTTTAAACGTCAAACTTATATAAACTTTAAGATAATTTAAACTTCAAACTACTAAATTTACTTCATTTTAACTTATCAACTGTAACGCATATAAACTCTGAGTGTGTAAGTGTTATCGAGTTAGTTTGTGTGTGTGTGTGTGTGTGTGTATATGTATATGTATGTGAGTTAATGTGTGTGTGTGTGTGTATATGTATGTGAGTTAATGTGTGTGTGTGTGTGTGTGTGTGTGTGTGTGTGTGTGTGTGTGTGTGTGTGTGTGTGTGTGTATATGTATGTGAGTTAATGTGTGTGTGTGTGTGTGTGTGTGTGTGTGTGTGTGTGTGTAACCGCCTAGAACACAATAGCAACCACTGAGAACACCCTAGCAACCGCCTAGCAACCACCCAGAACACCCTAGCAACCACCCAAAATACCTTTGCAACCACCTAGCAACCACCCAGAACACCCTAGCAACCACCCAGAATAACTTAGAACACCTTAGCAACACCATTTCAACCACTCAGAACACCCTAGCAACTGCCTAACAACCACCCAGAACACCCTAGCAACCACCTATAATACCTTAGAACACCCTGGCAACCACTCAGAACACCCTAGCAACCACCCAAAAGACCCTAGCAACCACCCAAAATATTCTAGCAACCACCTAGCAACCACCCAAAATACCCTAGCAACAGCCTTGCAACCACCCAAAAGACCCTAGCAACCACCCAAAATATTCTAGCAACCGCCTAGCAACCACCCAGAACACCCTAGCAACCACCCAAAATGCCCTAGCAACCACCTAGCAACCACCCAAAATACCCTAGCAACCGCCTAGCAACCAGCCAAAAAACCTTAGCAACGACTCAAAACAGCCTAGCAACCACCCAAAACAGCCTAGCAACGCCATAGCAACCACCCAAAATACCTTAGCAACTGCTTAGCAACACCATAGCAACCACCCAAAATACCTTAGAACACCATAGTAACTCCTTAGCAACCAGTCAGAACACCCTAGCAACCACCCAAAATACCTCAGAACACCCTAGCAACTGCCTAGCAACCACCCAAAAGACCTTAACACCCACTCAAAATATCCTAGCCACCGCCTAGCAACCACCCAGAACACCCTAGCAACCACCCAAAATACCTTAGAAAACCCTAGTAACTCCATAGCAACCAGTCAGAACACCCTAGCAACCACCCAAAATACCTCAGAACACCCTAGCAACTACCTAGCAACCACCCAAAAGACCTTAACACCCACTCAAAATATCCTAGCAACCGCCTAGCAACCACCCAGAACACCCTAGCAACCACCCAAAATACCTTAGCAACCGCCTAGCAACACCATAACAACCACCCAGAACACCCTAGCAACCGTCTAGCAACCACCAAAAATATCCTAGCCACCGCCTAGCAACCATCCAGAACACCCTAGTAACCACCCATAACACCCTAGCAACCGCCTCAACCACCCAAAAGACCATAGCAAACACTGAAAATATCCTAGCAACCACCCAGAACTCCATTGCAACCGCCTAGCAACCACCCAGAACTCCATTGCAACCGCCTAGCAACACCATAGCAACCACCTAGAACAGCCTAGCAACCGCCTATAAACACCCAAGAAACCACTGAAAATATTCTAGCAACCACCCAGAACATCATTGCAACCGCCTAGCAACCACCAAGAATACATTAGCAACCGCCTAGCAACACCATAGCAACCACCCAGAACAGCCTAGCAACCGCCTAGAAACACCCTAGCAACCACCCAAAATACCTTAGCAACTGCTTAGCAACACCATAGCAACCGCCTAGCAACCACCCAGAACACCCTAGCAACCACCTAGCAACACCCTAGCAACCAACCAAAATATCTTAGCAACCGCCTAGCAACACCATAGCAACCACCCAGAACACCCTAGTAACCATCCATAATACCATAGCAACCACCCAGAACACCCTAGCAACCACCCAAAAGACCCTAGCAATCGCCTAGCAACCACCAAAAATATCCTAGCAACCGCCTAGCAACCATCCAGAACACCCTAGTAACCACCCATAACACCCTAGCAACCGCCTCAACCACCCAAAAGACCATAGCAACCACTGAAAATATCCTAGCAACCACCCAGAACTCCATTGCAACTGCCTACCAACCACCAAGAATACATTAGCAACCGCCTAGCAACACCATAGCAACCACCCAGAACAGCCTAGCAACCGCCTAGAAACAACCTAGCAACCACCCAAAATACCTTAGCAACAGCTTAGCAACACCATAGCAACCGCCTAGCAACCACCCAGAACACCCTAGCAACCACCTAGCAACCACCCAAAAGACCCTGGCAACCACCCATAATATCCTAGCAACCACCCAGAACACACTAGCAACCACCTAGCAACCACCCAAAATACCTTAGCAACCGCCTAGCAACACCCTAGCAACCACCTAGCAACCACCCAAAATACCTTAACAACCGCCTAGCAACACCATAACAACCACCCAGAACACCCTAGCAACCGCCAAGCAACCACCCAAAACACACCCTCAACCACCCAAAAGACCATAGCAACCACTGAAAATATCCTAGCAACACCATAGCAACCGCCCAGCAACCACCCAGAATACCTAGCAACCGCCTAGCAACACCATAGCAACCACCCAAAATACCTTAGCAACCGCTTAGCAACACCCTAGCAACCACCCAAAATACCCTAGCAACCACCCAGAACTCCATTGCAACCGCCTAGCAACCACCAAGAATACATTAGCAACCGCCTAGCAACACCATAGCAACCACCCAGAACAGCCTAGCAACCGCCTATAAACACCCTAGCAACCACTGAAAATATCCTACCAACCACCCAGAACACCATTGCAGCCACCTAGCAACCACCAAGAACACCCTAGCAACCACCTAGAAACCACCCAAAAGACCCTGCTAACCACCCATAATATCCTAGCAACCACCCAGAACACACTAGCAACCGCCTCAACCACCCAAAAGACCATAGCAACCACTGAAAATATCCTAGCAACCACCCAGAACACCATAGCAACCGCCTAAAAAAATACCCAGAATACCTTAGCAACCACCTAGAAACACCATAGCAACCACCCAGAACAGCCTAGCAACCACCTAGCAACCACCCAAAAGACCCTAGCAACCACCCAAAAGACCCTAGCAACCGCCTTGCAACCACCCAGAGTACCTTAGCAACACCCTAGCAACCGCCTAGCAACCACCCAAAATGCCTTAGCAACTGCCTAGCAACAACATAGCAACCACCCAGAACACTCAGGCAACCGCCTAGAAACCACCCAGAATACCCTAGCAACCGCCTAGCAACATCATAACGACCACCCATAACATTCTAGCAACTGCCTAGCAAAAAACAGTCTGGTCCAAACTTTCTCAAGCCAACTTAAAGTTTGTCTCGACGAACTTTCGCATCTAATTATTATTACTATTATTATCTTAATAATTATATTATTATTTCTGGTCAAAGGTTCCCTAAAAAGTTTTTAAACTATGTAAAATTATAGACTCCATCTGATGATAAATATGTCAAACCTCTCCGTCAAAATTTTCTAGTGACGGGTCACATCTAAATTTTTTAAATGGCCCAAGTGCGATTCTTGTTGCAATAGTCTGTTAACATTGGCTCAATGAGAAATACGTCAGACTAATTGAATTTTTTTTACAATAACATTTTTGTTGTAATAATATTATGGGCTTTGCACAAACGATCTAACGTTGAGCATCATTAAAGAAACATAGGCTAATCTTGCATTGCATTGCACTAACGATCTAACGTTGTGCACTTGAAGCATAACATACAGGTTATGCACTTTTTACATTGCATTAAATTGCACACCAGAACTAACTCATTCCCATGTTCAAAGAAGAGATAAAGTGTGCTGTTGCATTGCATTGCACTAACGATCTAACGTTGTGCACTGAAGAATAACATATAGGTTATAAACTTCTTACATTGCATTGCATTGCACACCGGAACAAACTCATTCCCATGTTCATTAAAGACATAACGTGTGTTGATCTGACACACAACACACGATCTGACGTTGTGCACTGAATAACAATATGCACTTTTCGCATTGCATTGCATTGCACACCAGAACTAACTCATTCCCATGTTGATTAAAGACATAACGTGTGTTGTTGCATTGCATTGTATTGCATTGCATTGCATTGCATTGCATTGCATTGCATTGGATTGCATTGCATTGCATTGCATTGCATTGCAATGCATTGCATTGCATTGCATTGCATTGCATTGCATTGCATTGCTTTTGCACTGCATTGCATTTCATTGCACTAACAATCTAACGTTGTGCACTGAAGAATAACATATAGGTTATGCACTTTTTGCATTGCATTGCACACCAGATCAAAATTCCCATGTTCATTAAAGAGATAACGTGTGTTGTTGCATTGCACTGCATTGCACTAACATAGGTCATGCACTTTTTGCATTGCATTGCATTGCACACCAGAACTAACTCATTCCCATGTTGATTAAAGACATAACGTGTGTTGTTGCATTGCATTGCATTGCATTGCATTGCATTGGATTGCATTGCATTCGCATTGCATTGCATTGCATTGCATGGCATTGCACTTCACTAACGATCTGACGTTGTGCACTGAATAACAACTGCTATTGCACTAAAATAACACTGAATTGCATTGCATTGCATTAACGATCTAACGTTGTGCACTGAAGAATTACATATATGCACTTTTCACATTGCATTGCACACCAGAACTAACTCATTCCCATGTTGATTAAAGACATAACGTGTGTTGTTGCATTGCATTGCATTGGATTGCATTGCATTGCATTGCATTGCATTGCATTGCATTGCATTGCATTGCATTGCATTGCTTTTGCACTGCATTGCATTTCATTGCACTAACAATCTAACGTTGTGCACTGAAGAATAACATATAGGTTATGCACTTTTTGCATTGCATTGCACACCAGATCAAATTTCCCATGTTCATTAAAGAGATAACGTGTGTTGTTGCATTGCACTGCATTGCACTAACATAGGTCATGCACTTTTTGCATTGCATTGCATTGCACACCAGAACTAACTTATTCCCATGTTGATTAAAGACATAACGTGTGTTGTTGCATTGCATTGCATTGTATTGCATTGCATTGCATTGCATTGCATTGCATTGCATTGCATTGCATTGCATTGCATTGCTTTTGCACTGCATTGCATTTCATTGCACTAACAATCTAACGTTGTGCACTGAAGAATAACATATAGGTTATGCACTTTTTGCATTGCATTGCACACCAGATCAAAATTCCCATGTTCATTAAAGAGATAACGTGTGTTGTTGCATTGCACTGCATTGCACTAACATAGGTCATGCACTTTTTGCATTGCATTGCATTGCACACCAGAACTAACTCATTCCCATGTTGATTAAAGACATAACGTGTTGTTGCATTGCATTGCATTGCATTGCATTGCATTGGATTGCATTGCATTGCATTGCATTGCATTGCATTGCATTGCATTGCATTGCATTGCATTGCATTCGCATTGCATTGCATTGCATTGCATGGCATTGCACTTCACTAACGATCTGACGTTGTGCACTGAATAACAATATGCACTTTTCGCATTGCATTGCATTGCACACCACAACTAACTAATTCCCATGTTGATTAAAGACATAACGTGTTGTTGCATTGCATTGCATTGCATTGCATTGCATTGCATTGCATTGCATTGCATTAACGATCTAACATCTGAAGAATAACATATATGCACTTTTCACATTGCATTGCATTGCACACCAGAACTAACTCATTCCCGTGTTCATTAAAGAGATAACGTGTGTTGTTGCATTGCATTGAAAAAACGATCTAACGTTGTGCACTGAAGAATAACATATTGGTTATGCTTTTTTCGCATTGCATTGCACACCAGAACTAAATCATTGCAATGTTCATTAAATAGATGATATGTGTGTGGTTGCATTGTATTGCATTGCACTAACGATCTAACGTTGTGCATTGAAGAATACCAGGCTATGCACTTCTTGCATTGCATTGCACATTCCAATGTTCAAGAAATAACTTGTGTTGTTGCATTGCATTGCATTACATTACATTACACTGCATTGCATTGCCTTAACGATCGAACGTTGTGCACTGAAGAATATAACATATGCACTAACTCATTCCCATGTTCATTAAAGAGATAATATATGTGTTGTTGTATTGCATTGCATTGCACAAACGATCTAACGTTGTGCACTGAAGAATAACATATATTTTAGGCACTTTTCGCATTGCATTGTATTGCACACCAGAACAAAATAAATCCCATGTTCATTATAGAGCACTGAAGAATAATTATGTGCACTGAAGAATAACATGCACTTTTCGCATTGCACACCAGAACTAACTCATTGCCATGTTCATTAAAGAGAAATCTCTCTATGTCTTTAATCAACATGGGAATGAGTTAGTTCTGGTGTGCAATGCAATGCAAAAAGTACATAACCTATATGTTGTTCTTCAGTGCACAACGTTAGATCGTTAGTGCAATGAAATGCAATGCAGTGCAAAGCAATGCAATGCAATGCAATGCAATGCAATGCAATGCAATGCAATGCAATGCAATGCAATGCAATGCAATGCAATGCAATGCAATGCAATGCAATGCGATGCAATACAATGCAATGCAATGCAACAACACACGTTATGTCTTTAATCAACAATGTGCAATGTAATGCAATGCGAAAAGTGCATATTGTTATTCAGTGCACAACGTCAGATCGTTAGTGCAATGCAATGCAATACAGTGCAAATCAATACAATGCAATGCAATGCAACAACACACGTTATGTCTTTAATCAACATGGGAATGAGTTAGTTCTGGTGTGCAATTTAATGCAATGTAAAAAGTGCATAACCTGTATGTTATTCTTCATTGCACAACGTTAGATCGTTTGTGCAATGCAATGCAAGAAGTGGATAGCCTATTTTTCTTTAATGATGCTCAACGTTAGATCGTTTGTGCAAAGCACATAATGTTATAACAATGAGCTATACATAGGTACGGTTTTGACCTACTGAACATATTTCTGGCCAAAGAGTCCTTAAAGATGTTATTTCATCCTGACAAAAGTCAATTTTTTTAAATACTGAAATTTTTTCTGGCCAAGGAGTACTCGAAACTTGACCTTTCTATATTACTAGTGGACTCTTTCTTATGTTACACTGTAAAAAAAAATTACATCCCCAAGTCAAAAATTTCTAGTGACTGGTCACATCAAAATTTTTCAATTAGTCTGACGTATTATTTCTCATTGAGCCAATGTTAACAGACTATTGCAACAAGAATTGCACTTGGGCCAATTTAAAAATTTAGATGTGACCAGTCACTAGAAATTTTTGACTTGGAGAGGTTAGACATATTTATCATCAGATGGAGTCTATAATTTTACATAGTTTAAAAACTTTTGCGAAACCTTTGACCAGAAATAATAATAGAATTATTAAGATAATAATAGTAATAATAACTAGATGCGAAAGTTCGTCGAGACAAACTTTAAGTTGGCTTGAGAAAGTTTGGACCAGAATGTTTTTTGCTAGGCAGTTGCTAGGATGTTATGGGTGGTCGTTATGGTGTTGCTAGGCGGTTGCTAGGGTATTCTGGGTGGTTTCTATGGTGTTGCTAAGCGGTTGCTAGGGTATTCTGGGTGGTTGCTAGGATGTTCTGGGTGGTTGCTATGTTGTTGCTAGGCAGTTGCTAAGGTATTTTGGGTGGTTGCTAGGGTGTTGCTAGGCGGTTGCTAAGGTATTCTGGGCGGTTGCTATGGTGTTGCTAGGCGGTTGCTAAGGTATTCTGGGTGGTTACAAAGCGGTTGCTAGGGTATTTTGGGTGGTTGCTAGGGTCTTTTGGGTGGTTGCTAGGGTGTTGCTAAGCGGTTGCTAAGGTATTTTGGGTGGTTGCTATGGTGTTGCTAGGCGGTTGCTAAAGTATTCTGGGTGGTTGCTGGGCGGTTGCTATGGTGTTGCTAGGATATTTTCAGTGGTTGCTATGGTCTTTTGGGTGGTTGCTAGGGTGGTTGCTAGCCGGTTGCTAGGGTATTTTGGGTGGTTGTTAGGGTGTTCTGGGTGGTTGCTAGGATGTTATGGTTGATTACTAGGGTGTTCTGGGTGGTTGCTAGGCGGTTGCTAGGTTCTTCTGGGTGGTTGGCTATGGTTTTATGGATGGTTAGTAGGGTGTTTTGGGTGGTTGCTAGGGTGTTGCTAGATGGTTGCTAGGGTGTTCTGGGTGGTTGCTATGGTGTTGCTAGGCGGTTGCTAGGGTGTTCTGGGTGGTTGCTAGGCGGTTGCTAGGGTGTTCTGGGTGGTTGCTATGGTGTTGCTAGGTGGTTGCTAAGATATTTTGGGCGGTTGCTAGGGTTTTGCTAGCGGTTGCTAAGGTATTTTGGGTGGTTGCTAGGGTATTGCTATGGTGTTGCTAGGGTATTCTGGGTGGTTGCTTAGGTGTTGCTAGGCGGTTGCTAAGGTATTCTGGGTGGTTGCAAGGCGGTTGCTAAGATATTTTGGGTGGTTGCTAGGGTCTTTTGGGTGGTTTCTAGGCGGTTGCTAGGCGGTTGCTAAGGTATTCTGGGTGGTTGCTAGGCGGTTGCTAAGATATTTTGGGTGGTTGCTAGGGTGTTGCTAGGTGGTTGCTAAGGTATTCTGGGTGGTTGCTAGGCGGTTGCTATGTTGTTCTGGGTGGTTGCTAGGATATTTTCAGTGGTTGCTATGGTCTTTTGGGTGGTTGATATATCTATCTATCTACTTCAAACTATTTTAAACTTCAAACTACTTTAAACTTCAAACTACTTTAAACTTTTTAAACGTCAAACTTATATAAACTTTAAGATAATTTAAACTTCAAACTACTAAATTTACTTCATTTTAACTTATCAACTGTAACGCATATAAACTCTGAGTGTGTAAGTGTTATCGAGTTAGTTTGTGTGTGTGTGTGTGTGTGTGTATATGTATATGTATGTGAGTTAATGTGTGTGTGTGTGTGTATATGTATGTGAGTTAATGTGTGTGTGTGTGTGTGTGTGTGTGTGTGTGTGTGTGTGTGTGTGTGTGTGTATATGTATGTGAGTTAATGTGTGTGTGTGTGTGTGTGTGTGTGTGTGTGTGTGTGTGTAACCGCCTAGAACACAATAGCAACCACTGAGAACACCCTAGCAACCGCCTAGCAACCACCCAGAACACCCTAGCAACCACCCAAAATACCTTTGCAACCACCTAGCAACCACCCAGAACACCCTAGCAACCACCCAGAATAACTTAGAACACCTTAGCAACACCATTTCAACCACTCAGAACACCCTAGCAACTGCCTAACAACCACCCAGAACACCCTAGCAACCACCTATAATACCTTAGAACACCCTGGCAACCACTCAGAACACCCTAGCAACCACCCAAAAGACCCTAGCAACCACCCAAAATATTCTAGCAACCACCTAGCAACCACCCAAAATACCCTAGCAACAGCCTTGCAACCACCCAAAAGACCCTAGCAACCACCCAAAATATTCTAGCAACCGCCTAGCAACCACCCAGAACACCCTAGCAACCACCCAAAATGCCCTAGCAACCACCTAGCAACCACCCAAAATACCCTAGCAACCGCCTAGCAACCAGCCAAAAAACCTTAGCAACGACTCAAAACAGCCTAGCAACCACCCAAAACAGCCTAGCAACGCCATAGCAACCACCCAAAATACCTTAGCAACTGCTTAGCAACACCATAGCAACCACCCAAAATACCTTAGAACACCATAGTAACTCCTTAGCAACCAGTCAGAACACCCTAGCAACCACCCAAAATACCTCAGAACACCCTAGCAACTGCCTAGCAACCACCCAAAAGACCTTAACACCCACTCAAAATATCCTAGCCACCGCCTAGCAACCACCCAGAACACCCTAGCAACCACCCAAAATACCTTAGAAAACCCTAGTAACTCCATAGCAACCAGTCAGAACACCCTAGCAACCACCCAAAATACCTCAGAACACCCTAGCAACTACCTAGCAACCACCCAAAAGACCTTAACACCCACTCAAAATATCCTAGCAACCGCCTAGCAACCACCCAGAACACCCTAGCAACCACCCAAAATACCTTAGCAACCGCCTAGCAACACCATAACAACCACCCAGAACACCCTAGCAACCGTCTAGCAACCACCAAAAATATCCTAGCCACCGCCTAGCAACCATCCAGAACACCCTAGTAACCACCCATAACACCCTAGCAACCGCCTCAACCACCCAAAAGACCATAGCAAACACTGAAAATATCCTAGCAACCACCCAGAACTCCATTGCAACCGCCTAGCAACCACCCAGAACTCCATTGCAACCGCCTAGCAACACCATAGCAACCACCTAGAACAGCCTAGCAACCGCCTATAAACACCCAAGAAACCACTGAAAATATTCTAGCAACCACCCAGAACATCATTGCAACCGCCTAGCAACCACCAAGAATACATTAGCAACCGCCTAGCAACACCATAGCAACCACCCAGAACAGCCTAGCAACCGCCTAGAAACACCCTAGCAACCACCCAAAATACCTTAGCAACTGCTTAGCAACACCATAGCAACCGCCTAGCAACCACCCAGAACACCCTAGCAACCACCTAGCAACACCCTAGCAACCAACCAAAATATCTTAGCAACCGCCTAGCAACACCATAGCAACCACCCAGAACACCCTAGTAACCATCCATAATACCATAGCAACCACCCAGAACACCCTAGCAACCACCCAAAAGACCCTAGCAATCGCCTAGCAACCACCAAAAATATCCTAGCAACCGCCTAGCAACCATCCAGAACACCCTAGTAACCACCCATAACACCCTAGCAACCGCCTCAACCACCCAAAAGACCATAGCAACCACTGAAAATATCCTAGCAACCACCCAGAACTCCATTGCAACTGCCTACCAACCACCAAGAATACATTAGCAACCGCCTAGCAACACCATAGCAACCACCCAGAACAGCCTAGCAACCGCCTAGAAACAACCTAGCAACCACCCAAAATACCTTAGCAACAGCTTAGCAACACCATAGCAACCGCCTAGCAACCACCCAGAACACCCTAGCAACCACCTAGCAACCACCCAAAAGACCCTGGCAACCACCCATAATATCCTAGCAACCACCCAGAACACACTAGCAACCACCTAGCAACCACCCAAAATACCTTAGCAACCGCCTAGCAACACCCTAGCAACCACCTAGCAACCACCCAAAATACCTTAACAACCGCCTAGCAACACCATAACAACCACCCAGAACACCCTAGCAACCGCCAAGCAACCACCCAAAACACACCCTCAACCACCCAAAAGACCATAGCAACCACTGAAAATATCCTAGCAACACCATAGCAACCGCCCAGCAACCACCCAGAATACCTAGCAACCGCCTAGCAACACCATAGCAACCACCCAAAATACCTTAGCAACCGCTTAGCAACACCCTAGCAACCACCCAAAATACCCTAGCAACCACCCAGAACTCCATTGCAACCGCCTAGCAACCACCAAGAATACATTAGCAACCGCCTAGCAACACCATAGCAACCACCCAGAACAGCCTAGCAACCGCCTATAAACACCCTAGCAACCACTGAAAATATCCTACCAACCACCCAGAACACCATTGCAGCCACCTAGCAACCACCAAGAACAACCACCTAGAAACCACCCAAAAGACCCTGCTAACCACCCATAATATCCTAGCAACCACCCAGAACACACTAGCAACCGCCTCAACCACCCAAAAGACCATAGCAACCACTGAAAATATCCTAGCAACCACCCAGAACACCATAGCAACCGCCTAAAAAAATACCCAGAATACCTTAGCAACCACCTAGAAACACCATAGCAACCACCCAGAACAGCCTAGCAACCACCTAGCAACCACCCAAAAGACCCTAGCAACCACCCAAAAGACCCTAGCAACCGCCTTGCAACCACCCAGAGTACCTTAGCAACACCCTAGCAACCGCCTAGCAACCACCCAAAATGCCTTAGCAACTGCCTAGCAACAACATAGCAACCACCCAGAACACTCAGGCAACCGCCTAGAAACCACCCAGAATACCCTAGCAACCGCCTAGCAACATCATAACGACCACCCATAACATTCTAGCAACTGCCTAGCAAAAAACAGTCTGGTCCAAACTTTCTCAAGCCAACTTAAAGTTTGTCTCGACGAACTTTCGCATCTAATTATTATTACTATTATTATCTTAATAATTATATTATTATTTCTGGTCAAAGGTTCCCTAAAAAGTTTTTAAACTATGTAAAATTATAGACTCCATCTGATGATAAATATGTCAAACCTCTCCGTCAAAATTTTCTAGTGACGGGTCACATCTAAATTTTTTAAATGGCCCAAGTGCGATTCTTGTTGCAATAGTCTGTTAACATTGGCTCAATGAGAAATACGTCAGACTAATTGAATTTTTTTTACAATAACATTTTTGTTGTAATAATATTATGGGCTTTGCACAAACGATCTAACGTTGAGCATCATTAAAGAAACATAGGCTAATCTTGCATTGCATTGCACTAACGATCTAACGTTGTGCACTTGAAGCATAACATACAGGTTATGCACTTTTTACATTGCATTAAATTGCACACCAGAACTAACTCATTCCCATGTTCAAAGAAGAGATAAAGTGTGCTGTTGCATTGCATTGCACTAACGATCTAACGTTGTGCACTGAAGAATAACATATAGGTTATAAACTTCTTACATTGCATTGCATTGCACACCGGAACAAACTCATTCCCATGTTCATTAAAGACATAACGTGTGTTGATCTGACACACAACACACGATCTGACGTTGTGCACTGAATAACAATATGCACTTTTCGCATTGCATTGCATTGCACACCAGAACTAACTCATTCCCATGTTGATTAAAGACATAACGTGTGTTGTTGCATTGCATTGTATTGCATTGCATTGCATTGCATTGCATTGCATTGCATTGGATTGCATTGCATTGCATTGCATTGCATTGCAATGCATTGCATTGCATTGCATTGCATTGCATTGCATTGCATTGCATTGCATTGCTTTTGCACTGCATTGCATTTCATTGCACTAACAATCTAACGTTGTGCACTGAAGAATAACATATAGGTTATGCACTTTTTGCATTGCATTGCACACCAGATCAAAATTCCCATGTTCATTAAAGAGATAACGTGTGTTGTTGCATTGCACTGCATTGCACTAACATAGGTCATGCACTTTTTGCATTGCATTGCATTGCACACCAGAACTAACTCATTCCCATGTTGATTAAAGACATAACGTGTGTTGTTGCATTGCATTGCATTGCATTGCATTGCATTGGATTGCATTGCATTCGCATTGCATTGCATTGCATTGCATGGCATTGCACTTCACTAACGATCTGACGTTGTGCACTGAATAACAACTGCTATTGCACTAAAATAACACTGAATTGCATTGCATTGCATTAACGATCTAACGTTGTGCACTGAAGAATTACATATATGCACTTTTCACATTGCATTGCACACCAGAACTAACTCATTCCCATGTTGATTAAAGACATAACGTGTGTTGTTGCATTGCATTGCATTGGATTGCATTGCATTGCATTGCATTGCATTGCATTGCATTGCATTGCATTGCATTGCATTGCTTTTGCACTGCATTGCATTTCATTGCACTAACAATCTAACGTTGTGCACTGAAGAATAACATATAGGTTATGCACTTTTTGCATTGCATTGCACACCAGATCAAATTTCCCATGTTCATTAAAGAGATAACGTGTGTTGTTGCATTGCACTGCATTGCACTAACATAGGTCATGCACTTTTTGCATTGCATTGCATTGCACACCAGAACTAACTTATTCCCATGTTGATTAAAGACATAACGTGTGTTGTTGCATTGCATTGCATTGTATTGCATTGCATTGCATTGCATTGCATTGCATTGCATTGCATTGCATTGCATTGCATTGCATTGCTTTTGCACTGCATTGCATTTCATTGCACTAACAATCTAACGTTGTGCACTGAAGAATAACATATAGGTTATGCACTTTTTGCATTGCATTGCACACCAGATCAAAATTCCCATGTTCATTAAAGAGATAACGTGTGTTGTTGCATTGCACTGCATTGCACTAACATAGGTCATGCACTTTTTGCATTGCATTGCATTGCACACCAGAACTAACTCATTCCCATGTTGATTAAAGACATAACGTGTTGTTGCATTGCATTGCATTGCATTGCATTGCATTGCATTGGATTGCATTGCATTGCATTGCATTGCATTGCATTGCATTGCATTGCATTGCATTGCATTGCATTGCATTGCATTCGCATTGCATTGCATTGCATTGCATGGCATTGCACTTCACTAACGATCTGACGTTGTGCACTGAATAACAATATGCACTTTTCGCATTGCATTGCATTGCACACCACAACTAACTAATTCCCATGTTGATTAAAGACATAACGTGTTGTTGCATTGCATTGCATTGCATTGCATTGCATTGCATTGCATTGCATTGCATTGCATTGCATTGCATTAACGATCTAACATCTGAAGAATAACATATATGCACTTTTCACATTGCATTGCATTGCACACCAGAACTAACTCATTCCCGTGTTCATTAAAGAGATAACGTGTGTTGTTGCATTGCATTGAAAAAACGATCTAACGTTGTGCACTGAAGAATAACATATTGGTTATGCTTTTTTCGCATTGCATTGCACACCAGAACTAAATCATTGCAATGTTCATTAAATAGATGATATGTGTGTGGTTGCATTGTATTGCATTGCACTAACGATCTAACGTTGTGCATTGAAGAATACCAGGCTATGCACTTCTTGCATTGCATTGCACATTCCAATGTTCAAGAAATAACTTGTGTTGTTGCATTGCATTGCATTACATTACATTACACTGCATTGCATTGCCTTAACGATCGAACGTTGTGCACTGAAGAATATAACATATGCACTAACTCATTCCCATGTTCATTAAAGAGATAATATATGTGTTGTTGTATTGCATTGCATTGCACAAACGATCTAACGTTGTGCACTGAAGAATAACATATATTTTAGGCACTTTTCGCATTGCATTGTATTGCACACCAGAACAAAATAAATCCCATGTTCATTATAGAGCACTGAAGAATAATTATGTGCACTGAAGAATAACATGCACTTTTCGCATTGCACACCAGAACTAACTCATTGCCATGTTCATTAAAGAGAAATCTCTCTATGTCTTTAATCAACATGGGAATGAGTTAGTTCTGGTGTGCAATGCAATGCAAAAAGTACATAACCTATATGTTGTTCTTCAGTGCACAACGTTAGATCGTTAGTGCAATGAAATGCAATGCAGTGCAAAGCAATGCAATGCAATGCAATGCAATGCAATGCAATGCAATGCAATGCAATGCAATGCAATGCAATGCAATGCAATGCAATGCAATGCAATGCAATGCGATGCAATACAATGCAATGCAATGCAACAACACACGTTATGTCTTTAATCAACAATGTGCAATGTAATGCAATGCGAAAAGTGCATATTGTTATTCAGTGCACAACGTCAGATCGTTAGTGCAATGCAATGCAATACAGTGCAAATCAATACAATGCAATGCAATGCAACAACACACGTTATGTCTTTAATCAACATGGGAATGAGTTAGTTCTGGTGTGCAATTTAATGCAATGTAAAAAGTGCATAACCTGTATGTTATTCTTCATTGCACAACGTTAGATCGTTTGTGCAATGCAATGCAAGAAGTGCATAGCCTATTTTTCTTTAATGATGCTCAACGTTAGATCGTTTGTGCAAAGCACATAATGTTATAACAATGAGCTATACATAGGTACGGTTTTGACCTACTGAACATATTTCTGGCCAAAGAGTCCTTAAAGATGTTATTTCATCCTGACAAAAGTCAATTTTTTTAAATACTGAAATTTTTTCTGGCCAAGGAGTACTCGAAACTTGACCTTTCTATATTACTAGTGGACTCTTTCTTATGTTACACTGTAAAAAAAAATTACATCCCCAAGTCAAAAATTTCTAGTGACTGGTCACATCAAAATTTTTCAATTAGTCTGACGTATTATTTCTCATTGAGCCAATGTTAACAGACTATTGCAACAAGAATTGCACTTGGGCCAATTTAAAAATTTAGATGTGACCAGTCACTAGAAATTTTTGACTTGGAGAGGTTAGACATATTTATCATCAGATGGAGTCTATAATTTTACATAGTTTAAAAACTTTTGCGAAACCTTTGACCAGAAATAATAATAGAATTATTAAGATAATAATAGTAATAATAACTAGATGCGAAAGTTCGTCGAGACAAACTTTAAGTTGGCTTGAGAAAGTTTGGACCAGAATGTTTTTTGCTAGGCAGTTGCTAGGATGTTATGGGTGGTCGTTATGGTGTTGCTAGGCGGTTGCTAGGGTATTCTGGGTGGTTTCTATGGTGTTGCTAAGCGGTTGCTAGGGTATTCTGGGTGGTTGCTAGGATGTTCTGGGTGGTTGCTATGTTGTTGCTAGGCAGTTGCTAAGGTATTTTGGGTGGTTGCTAGGGTGTTGCTAGGCGGTTGCTAAGGTATTCTGGGCGGTTGCTATGGTGTTGCTAGGCGGTTGCTAAGGTATTCTGGGTGGTTACAAAGCGGTTGCTAGGGTATTTTGGGTGGTTGCTAGGGTCTTTTGGGTGGTTGCTAGGGTGTTGCTAAGCGGTTGCTAAGGTATTTTGTGTGGTTGCTATGGTGTTGCTAGGCGGTTGCTAAAGTATTCTGGGTGGTTGCTGGGCGGTTGCTATGGTGTTGCTAGGATATTTTCAGTGGTTGCTATGGTCTTTTGGGTGGTTGCTAGGGTGTTTCTAGGCGGTTGCTAGGATGTTATGGGTGGTCGTTATGGTGTTGCTAGGCGGTTGCTAGGTATTCTGGGTGGTTGCTGGGCGGTTGCTATGGTGTTGCTAGGATATTTTCAGTGGTTGCTATGGTCTTTTGGGTGGTTGCTAGGCGGTTGCTAGGGTATTTTGGGTGGTTGTTAGGGTGTTCTGGGTGGTTGCTAGGATGTTATGGTTGATTACTAGGGTGTTCTGGGTGGTTGCTAGGCGGTTGCTAGGTTCTTCTGGGTGGTTGGCTATGGTTTTATGGATGGTTACTAGGGTGTTTTGGGTGGTTGCTAGGGTGTTGCTAGATGGTTGCTAGGGTGTTCTGGGTGGTTGCTATGGTGTTGCTAGGCGGTTGCTAGGGTGTTCTGGGTGGTTGCTAGGCGGTTGCTAGGGTGTTCTGGGTGGTTGCTATGGTGTTGCTAGGTGGTTGCTAAGATATTTTGGGCGGTTGCTAGGGTTTTGCTAGCGGTTGCTAAGGTATTTTGGGTGGTTGCTTGGGTATTGCTATGGTGTTGCTAGGGTATTCTGGGTGGTTGCTTAGGTGTTGCTAGGCGGTTGCTAAGGTATTCTGGGTGGTTGCAAGGCGGTTGCTAAGATATTTTGGGTGGTTGCTAGGGTCTTTTGGGTGGTTTCTAGGCGGTTGCTAGGCGGTTGCTAAGGTATTCTGGGTGGTTGCTAGGCGGTTGCTAAGATATTTTGGGTGGTTGCTAGGGTGTTGCTAGGTGGTTGCTAAGGTATTCTGGGTGGTTGCTAGGCGGTTGCTATGTTGTTCTGGGTGGTTGCTAGGATATTTTCAGTGGTTGCTATGGTCTTTTGGGTGGTTGATATATCTATCTATCTACTTCAAACTATTTTAAACTTCAAACTACTTTAAACTTCAAACTACTTTAAACTTTTTAAACGTCAAACTTATATAAACTTTAAGATAATTTAAACTTCAAACTACTAAATTTACTTCATTTTAACTTATCAACTGTAGCGCATATAAACTCTGAGTGTGTAAGTGTTATCGAGTTAGTTTGTGTGTGTGTGTGTGTGTGTGTGTATATGTATATGTATGTGAGTTAATGTGTGTGTGTGTGTATATGTATGTGAGTTAATGTGTGTGTGTGTGTGTGTGTGTGTGTGTATATGTATGTGAGTTAATGTGTGTGTGTGTGTGTGTGTGTGTGTGTGTGTGTGTAACCGCCTAGAACACAATAGCAACCACTGAGAACACCCTAGCAACCGCCTAGCAACCACCCAGAACACCCTAGCAACCACCCAAAATACCTTTGCAACCACCTAGCAACCACTAGCAACCACCCAGAACACCCTAGCAACCACCCAGAATAACTTAGAACACCTTAGCAACACCATTTCAACCACTCAGAACACCCTAGCAACTGCCTAACAACCACCCAGAACACCCTAGCAACCACCTATAATACCTTAGAACACCCTGGCAACCACTCAGAATACCCTAGCAACCACCCAAAAGACCCTAGCAACCACCCAAAATATTCTAGCAACCACCTAGCAACCACCCAAAATACCCTAGCAACAGCCTTGCAACCACCCAAAAGACCCTAGCAACCACCCAAAATATTCTAGCAACCGCCTAGCAACCACCCAGAACACCCTAGCAACCACCCAAAATGCCCTAGCAACCACCTAGCAACCACCCAAAATACCCTAGCAACCGCCTAGCAACCAGCCAAAAAACCTTAGCAACGACTCAAAATATCATAGCAACCGCCTAGCAACCACCCTGAACACCGTAGCAACCACCCAAAACATCCTAGCAACGCCATAGCAACCACCCAAAATACCTTAGCAACTGCTTAGCAACACCATAGCAACCACCCAAAATACCTTAGAACACCATAGTAACTCCATAGCAACCAGTCAGAACACCCTAGCAACCACCCAAAATACCTCAGAACACCCTAGCAACGCCTAGCAACCACCCAAAAGACCTTAACAACCACTCAAAATATCCTAGCCACCGCCTAGCAACCACCCAGAACACCCTAGCAACCATCCAAAATACCTTAGAAAACCCTAGTAACTCCATAGCAACCAGTCAGAACACCCTAGCAACCACCCAAAATACCTCAGAACACCCTAGCAACTACCTAGCAACCAGCCAAAAGACCTTAACAACCACTCAAAATATCCTAGCAACCGCCTAGCAACCACCCAGAACACCCTAGCAACCACCCAAAATACCTTAGCAACCGCCTAGCAACACCATAAAAACCACCCAGAACACCCTAGCAACCACCTAGCAACCACCCAAAATACCTTAGCAACCGCCTAGCAACACCATAACAACCACCCAGAACACCCTAGCAACCGTCTAGCAACCACCAAAAATATCCTAGCCACCGCCTAGCAACCATCCAGAACACCCTAGTAACCACCCATAACACCCTAGCAACCGCCTCAACCACCCAAAAGACCATAGCAAACACTGAAAATATCCTAGCAACCACCCAGAACTCCATTGCAACCGCCTAGCAACCACCCAGAACTCCATTGCAACCGCCTAGCAACACCATAGCAACCACCCAGAACAGCCTAGCAACCGCCTATAAACACCCTAGAAACCACTGAAAATATTCTAGCAACCACCCAGAACATCATTGCAACCGCCTAGCAACCACCAAGAATACATTAGCAACCGCCTAGCAACACCATAGCAACCACCCAGAACAGCCTAGCAACCGCCTAGAAACACCCTAGCAACCACCCAAAAATACCTTAGCAACTGCTTAGCAACACCATAGCAACCGCCTAGCAACCACCCAGAACACCCTAGCAACCACCTAGAAACCACCCAAAAGACCCTGCTAACCACCCATAATATCCTAGCAACCACCCAGAACACACTAGCAACCGCCTCAACCACCCAAAAGACCATAGCAACCACTGAAAATATCCTAGCAACCACCCAGAACACCATAGCAACCGCCTAAAAAAATACCCAGAATACCTTAGCAACCACCTAGAAACACCATAGCAACCACCCAGAACAGCCTAGCAACCACCTAGCAACCACCCAAAAGACCCTAGCAACCACCCAAAAGACCCTAGCAACCGCCTTGCAACCACCCAGAGTACCTTAGCAACACCCTAGCAACCGCCTAGCAACCACCCAAAATGCCTTAGCAACTGCCTAGCAACAACATAGCAACCACCCAGAACACTCAGGCAACCGCCTAGAAACCACCCAGAATACCCTAGCAACCGCCTAGCAACATCATAACGACCACCCATAACATTCTAGCAACTGCCTAGCAAAAAACAGTCTGGTCCAAACTTTCTCAAGCCAACTTAAAGTTTGTCTCGACGAACTTTCGCATCTAATTATTATTACTATTATTATCTTAATAATTATATTATTATTTCTGGTCAAAGGTTCCCTAAAAAGTTTTTAAACTATGTAAAATTATAGACTCCATCTGATGATAAATATGTCAAACCTCTCCGTCAAAATTTTCTAGTGACGGGTCACATCTAAATTTTTAAAATGGCCCAAGTGCGATTCTTGTTGCAATAGTCTGTTAACATTGGCTCAATGAGAAATACGTCAGACTAATTGAATTTTTTTTACAATAACATTTTTGTTGTAATAATATTATGGGCTTTGCACAAACGATCTAACGTTGAGCATCATTAAAGAAACATAGGCTAATCTTGCATTGCATTGCACTAACGATCTAACGTTGTGCACTTGAAGCATAACATACAGGTTATGCACTTTTTACATTGCATTAAATTGCACACCAGAACTAACTCATTCCCATGTTCAAAGAAGAGATAAAGTGTGCTGTTGCATTGCATTGCACTAACGATCTAACGTTGTGCACTGAAGAATAACATATAGGTTATAAACTTCTTACATTGCATTGCATTGCACACCGGAACAAACTCATTCCCATGTTCATTAAAGACATAACGTGTGTTGATCTGACACACAACACACGATCTGACGTTGTGCACTGAATAACAATATGCACTTTTCGCATTGCATTGCATTGCACACCAGAACTAACTCATTCCCATGTTGATTAAAGACATAACGTGTGTTGTTGCATTGCATTGTATTGTATTGATTTGCATTGCATTGCATTGCATTGCATTAACGATCTAACATCTGAAGAATAACATATATGCACTTTTCACATTGCATTGCATTGCACACCAGAACTAACTCATTCCCGTGTTCATTAAAGAGATAACGTGTGTTGTTGCATTGCATTGAAAAAACGATCTAACGTTGTGCACTGAAGAATAACATATTGGTTATGCTTTTTTCGCATTGCATTGCACACCAGAACTAAATCATTGCAATGTTCATTAAATAGATGATATGTGTGTGGTTGCATTGTATTGCATTGCACTAACGATCTAACGTTGTGCATTGAAGAATACCAGGCTATGCACTTCTTGCATTGCATTGCACATTCCAATGTTCAAGAAATAACTTGTGTTGTTGCATTGCATTGCATTACATTACATTACACTGCATTGCATTGCCTTAACGATCGAACGTTGTGCACTGAAGAATATAACATATGCACTAACTCATTCCCATGTTCATTAAAGAGATAATATATGTGTTGTTGTATTGCATTGCATTGCACAAACGATCTAACGTTGTGCACTGAAGAATAACATATATTTTAGGCACTTTTCGCATTGCATTGTATTGCACACCAGAACAAAATAAATCCCATGTTCATTATAGAGCACTGAAGAATAATTATGTGCACTGAAGAATAACATGCACTTTTCGCATTGCACACCAGAACTAACTCATTGCCATGTTCATTAAAGAGAAATCTCTCTATGTCTTTAATCAACATGGGAATGAGTTAGTTCTGGTGTGCAATGCAATGCAAAAAGTACATAACCTATATGTTGTTCTTCAGTGCACAACGTTAGATCGTTAGTGCAATGAAATGCAATGCAGTGCAAAGCAATGCAATGCAATGCAATGCAATGCAATGCAATGCAATGCAATGCAATGCAATGCAATGCAATGCAATGCAATGCAATGCAATGCAATGCAATGCGATGCAATACAATGCAATGCAATGCAACAACACACGTTATGTCTTTAATCAACAATGTGCAATGTAATGCAATGCGAAAAGTGCATATTGTTATTCAGTGCACAACGTCAGATCGTTAGTGCAATGCAATGCAATACAGTGCAAATCAATACAATGCAATGCAATGCAACAACACACGTTATGTCTTTAATCAACATGGGAATGAGTTAGTTCTGGTGTGCAATTTAATGCAATGTAAAAAGTGCATAACCTGTATGTTATTCTTCATTGCACAACGTTAGATCGTTTGTGCAATGCAATGCAAGAAGTGCATAGCCTATTTTTCTTTAATGATGCTCAACGTTAGATCGTTTGTGCAAAGCACATAATGTTATAACAATGAGCTATACATAGGTACGGTTTTGACCTACTGAACATATTTCTGGCCAAAGAGTCCTTAAAGATGTTATTTCATCCTGACAAAAGTCAATTTTTTTAAATACTGAAATTTTTTCTGGCCAAGGAGTACTCGAAACTTGACCTTTCTATATTACTAGTGGACTCTTTCTTATGTTACACTGTAAAAAAAAATTACATCCCCAAGTCAAAAATTTCTAGTGACTGGTCACATCAAAATTTTTCAATTAGTCTGACGTATTATTTCTCATTGAGCCAATGTTAACAGACTATTGCAACAAGAATTGCACTTGGGCCAATTTAAAAATTTAGATGTGACCAGTCACTAGAAATTTTTGACTTGGAGAGGTTAGACATATTTATCATCAGATGGAGTCTATAATTTTACATAGTTTAAAAACTTTTGCGAAACCTTTGACCAGAAATAATAATAGAATTATTAAGATAATAATAGTAATAATAACTAGATGCGAAAGTTCGTCGAGACAAACTTTAAGTTGGCTTGAGAAAGTTTGGACCAGAATGTTTTTTGCTAGGCAGTTGCTAGGATGTTATGGGTGGTCGTTATGGTGTTGCTAGGCGGTTGCTAGGGTATTCTGGGTGGTTTCTATGGTGTTGCTAAGCGGTTGCTAGGGTATTCTGGGTGGTTGCTAGGATGTTCTGGGTGGTTGCTATGTTGTTGCTAGGCAGTTGCTAAGGTATTTTGGGTGGTTGCTAGGGTGTTGCTAGGCGGTTGCTAAGGTATTCTGGGCGGTTGCTATGGTGTTGCTAGGCGGTTGCTAAGGTATTCTGGGTGGTTACAAAGCGGTTGCTAGGGTATTTTGGGTGGTTGCTAGGGTCTTTTGGGTGGTTGCTAGGGTGTTGCTAAGCGGTTGCTAAGGTATTTTGTGTGGTTGCTATGGTGTTGCTAGGCGGTTGCTAAAGTATTCTGGGTGGTTGCTGGGCGGTTGCTATGGTGTTGCTAGGATATTTTCAGTGGTTGCTATGGTCTTTTGGGTGGTTGCTAGGGTGTTTCTAGGCGGTTGCTAGGATGTTATGGGTGGTCGTTATGGTGTTGCTAGGCGGTTGCTAGGTATTCTGGGTGGTTGCTGGGCGGTTGCTATGGTGTTGCTAGGATATTTTCAGTGGTTGCTATGGTCTTTTGGGTGGTTGCTAGGCGGTTGCTAGGGTATTTTGGGTGGTTGTTAGGGTGTTCTGGGTGGTTGCTAGGATGTTATGGTTGATTACTAGGGTGTTCTGGGTGGTTGCTAGGCGGTTGCTAGGTTCTTCTGGGTGGTTGGCTATGGTTTTATGGATGGTTACTAGGGTGTTTTGGGTGGTTGCTAGGGTGTTGCTAGATGGTTGCTAGGGTGTTCTGGGTGGTTGCTATGGTGTTGCTAGGCGGTTGCTAGGGTGTTCTGGGTGGTTGCTAGGCGGTTGCTAGGGTGTTCTGGGTGGTTGCTATGGTGTTGCTAGGTGGTTGCTAAGATATTTTGGGCGGTTGCTAGGGTTTTGCTAGCGGTTGCTAAGGTATTTTGGGTGGTTGCTTGGGTATTGCTATGGTGTTGCTAGGGTATTCTGGGTGGTTGCTTAGGTGTTGCTAGGCGGTTGCTAAGGTATTCTGGGTGGTTGCAAGGCGGTTGCTAAGATATTTTGGGTGGTTGCTAGGGTCTTTTGGGTGGTTTCTAGGCGGTTGCTAGGCGGTTGCTAAGGTATTCTGGGTGGTTGCTAGGCGGTTGCTAAGATATTTTGGGTGGTTGCTAGGGTGTTGCTAGGTGGTTGCTAAGGTATTCTGGGTGGTTGCTAGGCGGTTGCTATGTTGTTCTGGGTGGTTGCTAGGATATTTTCAGTGGTTGCTATGGTCTTTTGGGTGGTTGATATATCTATCTATCTACTTCAAACTATTTTAAACTTCAAACTACTTTAAACTTCAAACTACTTTAAACTTTTTAAACGTCAAACTTATATAAACTTTAAGATAATTTAAACTTCAAACTACTAAATTTACTTCATTTTAACTTATCAACTGTAGCGCATATAAACTCTGAGTGTGTAAGTGTTATCGAGTTAGTTTGTGTGTGTGTGTGTGTGTGTGTGTATATGTATATGTATGTGAGTTAATGTGTGTGTGTGTGTATATGTATGTGAGTTAATGTGTGTGTGTGTGTGTGTGTGTGTGTGTATATGTATGTGAGTTAATGTGTGTGTGTGTGTGTGTGTGTGTGTGTGTGTGTGTAACCGCCTAGAACACAATAGCAACCACTGAGAACACCCTAGCAACCGCCTAGCAACCACCCAGAACACCCTAGCAACCACCCAAAATACCTTTGCAACCACCTAGCAACCACTAGCAACCACCCAGAACACCCTAGCAACCACCCAGAATAACTTAGAACACCTTAGCAACACCATTTCAACCACTCAGAACACCCTAGCAACTGCCTAACAACCACCCAGAACACCCTAGCAACCACCTATAATACCTTAGAACACCCTGGCAACCACTCAGAATACCCTAGCAACCACCCAAAAGACCCTAGCAACCACCCAAAATATTCTAGCAACCACCTAGCAACCACCCAAAATACCCTAGCAACAGCCTTGCAACCACCCAAAAGACCCTAGCAACCACCCAAAATATTCTAGCAACCGCCTAGCAACCACCCAGAACACCCTAGCAACCACCCAAAATGCCCTAGCAACCACCTAGCAACCACCCAAAATACCCTAGCAACCGCCTAGCAACCAGCCAAAAAACCTTAGCAACGACTCAAAATATCATAGCAACCGCCTAGCAACCACCCTGAACACCGTAGCAACCACCCAAAACATCCTAGCAACGCCATAGCAACCACCCAAAATACCTTAGCAACTGCTTAGCAACACCATAGCAACCACCCAAAATACCTTAGAACACCATAGTAACTCCATAGCAACCAGTCAGAACACCCTAGCAACCACCCAAAATACCTCAGAACACCCTAGCAACGCCTAGCAACCACCCAAAAGACCTTAACAACCACTCAAAATATCCTAGCCACCGCCTAGCAACCACCCAGAACACCCTAGCAACCATCCAAAATACCTTAGAAAACCCTAGTAACTCCATAGCAACCAGTCAGAACACCCTAGCAACCACCCAAAATACCTCAGAACACCCTAGCAACTACCTAGCAACCAGCCAAAAGACCTTAACAACCACTCAAAATATCCTAGCAACCGCCTAGCAACCACCCAGAACACCCTAGCAACCACCCAAAATACCTTAGCAACCGCCTAGCAACACCATAAAAACCACCCAGAACACCCTAGCAACCACCTAGCAACCACCCAAAATACCTTAGCAACCGCCTAGCAACACCATAACAACCACCCAGAACACCCTAGCAACCGTCTAGCAACCACCAAAAATATCCTAGCCACCGCCTAGCAACCATCCAGAACACCCTAGTAACCACCCATAACACCCTAGCAACCGCCTCAACCACCCAAAAGACCATAGCAAACACTGAAAATATCCTAGCAACCACCCAGAACTCCATTGCAACCGCCTAGCAACCACCCAGAACTCCATTGCAACCGCCTAGCAACACCATAGCAACCACCCAGAACAGCCTAGCAACCGCCTATAAACACCCTAGAAACCACTGAAAATATTCTAGCAACCACCCAGAACATCATTGCAACCGCCTAGCAACCACCAAGAATACATTAGCAACCGCCTAGCAACACCATAGCAACCACCCAGAACAGCCTAGCAACCGCCTAGAAACACCCTAGCAACCACCCAAAAATACCTTAGCAACTGCTTAGCAACACCATAGCAACCGCCTAGCAACCACCCAGAACACCCTAGCAACCACCTAGAAACCACCCAAAAGACCCTGCTAACCACCCATAATATCCTAGCAACCACCCAGAACACACTAGCAACCGCCTCAACCACCCAAAAGACCATAGCAACCACTGAAAATATCCTAGCAACCACCCAGAACACCATAGCAACCGCCTAAAAAAATACCCAGAATACCTTAGCAACCACCTAGAAACACCATAGCAACCACCCAGAACAGCCTAGCAACCACCTAGCAACCACCCAAAAGACCCTAGCAACCACCCAAAAGACCCTAGCAACCGCCTTGCAACCACCCAGAGTACCTTAGCAACACCCTAGCAACCGCCTAGCAACCACCCAAAATGCCTTAGCAACTGCCTAGCAACAACATAGCAACCACCCAGAACACTCAGGCAACCGCCTAGAAACCACCCAGAATACCCTAGCAACCGCCTAGCAACATCATAACGACCACCCATAACATTCTAGCAACTGCCTAGCAAAAAACAGTCTGGTCCAAACTTTCTCAAGCCAACTTAAAGTTTGTCTCGACGAACTTTCGCATCTAATTATTATTACTATTATTATCTTAATAATTATATTATTATTTCTGGTCAAAGGTTCCCTAAAAAGTTTTTAAACTATGTAAAATTATAGACTCCATCTGATGATAAATATGTCAAACCTCTCCGTCAAAATTTTCTAGTGACGGGTCACATCTAAATTTTTAAAATGGCCCAAGTGCGATTCTTGTTGCAATAGTCTGTTAACATTGGCTCAATGAGAAATACGTCAGACTAATTGAATTTTTTTTACAATAACATTTTTGTTGTAATAATATTATGGGCTTTGCACAAACGATCTAACGTTGAGCATCATTAAAGAAACATAGGCTAATCTTGCATTGCATTGCACTAACGATCTAACGTTGTGCACTTGAAGCATAACATACAGGTTATGCACTTTTTACATTGCATTAAATTGCACACCAGAACTAACTCATTCCCATGTTCAAAGAAGAGATAAAGTGTGCTGTTGCATTGCATTGCACTAACGATCTAACGTTGTGCACTGAAGAATAACATATAGGTTATAAACTTCTTACATTGCATTGCATTGCACACCGGAACAAACTCATTCCCATGTTCATTAAAGACATAACGTGTGTTGATCTGACACACAACACACGATCTGACGTTGTGCACTGAATAACAATATGCACTTTTCGCATTGCATTGCATTGCACACCAGAACTAACTCATTCCCATGTTGATTAAAGACATAACGTGTGTTGTTGCATTGCATTGTATTGCATTGCATTGCATTGCATTGCATTGCATTGCATTGCATTGGATTGCATTGCATTGCATTCGCATTGCATTGCATTGCATTGCATGGCATTGCACTTCACTAACGATCTGACGTTGTGCACTGAATAACAACTGCTATTGCACTAAAATAACACTGAATTGCATTGCATTGCATTAACGATCTAACGTTGTGCACTGAAGAATTACATATATGCACTTTTCACATTGCATTGCACACCAGAACTAACTCATTCCCATGTTGATTAAAGACATAACGTGTGTTGTTGCATTGCATTGCATTGGATTGCATTGCATTGCATTGCATTGCATTGCATTGCATTGCATTGCATTGCTTTTGCACTGCATTGCATTTCATTGCACTAACAATCTAACGTTGTGCACTGAAGAATAACATATAGGTTATGCACTTTTTGCATTGCATTGCACACCAGATCAAATTTTCCATGTTCATTAAAGAGATAACGTGTGTTGTTGCATTGCACTGCATTGCAATAACATAGGTCATGCACTTTTTGCATTGCATTGCATTGCACACAAGAACTAACTTATTCCCATGTTGATTAAAGACATAACGTGTGTTGTTGCATTGCATTGCATTGTATTGCATTGCATTGCATTGCATTGCATTGCATTGCATTGCATTGCATTGCATTGCATTGCATTGCATTGGATTGCATTGCATTGCATTGCATTGCATTGCATTGCATTGCATTGCATTGCATTGCATTGCATTGCTTTTGCACTGCATTGCATTTCATTGCACTAACAATCTAACGTTGTGCACTGAAGAATAACATATAGGTTATGCACTTTTTGCATTGCATTGCACACCAGATCAAAATTCCCATGTTCATTAAAGAGATAACGTGTGTTGTTGCATTGCACTGCATTGCACTAACATAGGTCATGCACTTTTTGCATTGCATTGCATTGCACACCAGAACTAACTCATTCCAATGTTGATTAAAGACATAACGTGTGTTGTTGCATTGCATTGCATTGCATTGCATTGCATTGCATTGCATTGCATTGGATTGCATTGCATTGCATTGCATTGCATTGCATTGCATTGCATTGCATTGCATTGCATTCGCATTCGCATTCGCATTCGCATTCGCATTCGCATTGCATTCGCATTGCATTCGCATTGCATTGCATTGCATTGCATTGCATGGCATTGCACTTCACTAACGATCTGACGTTGTGCACTGAATAACAATATGCACTTTTCGCATTGCATTGCATTGCACACCACAACTAACTAATTCCCATGTTGATTAAAGACATAACGTGTTGTTGCATTGCATTGCATGGCATTGCATTGCATTGCATTGCATTGCATTGCATTGCATTGCATTGCATTGCATTGCATTGCATTGCATTGCATTGCATTGAACGATCTAACGTTGTGCACTGAAGAATAACATATATGCACTTTTCACATTGCATTGCATTGCACACCAGAACTAACTCATTCCCGTGTTCATTAAAGAGATAACGTGTGTTGATGCATTGCATTGAAAAAACGATCTAACGTTGTGCACTGAAGAATAACATATTGGTTATGCTTTTTTCGCATTGCATTGCACACCAGAACTAAATCATTGCAATGTTCATTAAATAGATGATATGTGTGTGGTTGCATTGTATTGCATTGCACTAACGATCTAACGTTGTGCATTGAAGAATACCAGGCTATGCACTTCTTGCATTGCATTGCACATTCCAATGTTCAAGAAATAACTTGTGTTGTTGCATTGCATTGCATTACATTACATTACACTGCATTGCATTGCCTTAACGATCGAACGTTGTGCACTGAAGAATATAACATATGCACTAACTCATTCCCATGTTCATTAAAGAGATAATATATGTGTTGTTGTATTGCATTGCATTGCACAAACGATCTAACGTTGTGCACTGAAGAATAACATATATTTTAGGCACTTTTCGCATTGCATTGTATTGCACACCAGAACAAAATAAATCCCATGTTCATTATAGAGCACTGAAGAATAATTATGTGCACTGAAGAATAACATGCACTTTTCGCATTGCACACCAGAACTAACTCATTGCCATGTTCATTAAAGAGAAATCTCTCTATGTCTTTAATCAACATGGGAATGAGTTAGTTCTGGTGTGCAATGCAATGCAAAAAGTACATAACCTATATGTTGTTCTTCAGTGCACAACGTTAGATCGTTAGTGCAATGAAATGCAATGCAGTGCAAAGCAATGCAATGCAATGCAATGCAATGCAATGCAATGCAATGCAATGCAATGCAATGCAATGCAATGCAATACAATGCAATGCAACAACACACGTTATGTCTTTAATCAACAATGTGCAATGTAATGCAATGCGAAAAGTGCATATTGTTATTCAGTGCACAACGTCAGATCGTTAGTGCAATGCAATGCAATACAGTGCAAATCAATACAATGCAATGCAATGCAACAACACACGTTTTTAATCAACATGGGAATGAGTTAGTTCTGGTGTGCAATTTAATGCAATGTAAAAAGTGCATAACCTGTATGTTATTCTTCATTGCACAACGTTAGATCGTTTGTGCAATGCAATGCAAGAAGTGCATAGCCTATTTTTCTTTAATGATGCTCAACGTTAGATCGTTTGTGCAAAGCACATAATGTTATAACAATGAGCTATACATAGGTACGGTTTTGACCTACTGAACATATTTCTGGCCAAAGAGTCCTTAAAGATGTTATTTCATCCTGACAAAAGTCAATTTTTTTAAATACTGAAATTTTTTCTGGCCAAGGAGTACTCGAAACTTGACCTTTCTATATTACTAGTGGACTCTTTCTTATGTTACACTGTAAAAAAAAATTACATCCCCAAGTCAAAAATTTCTAGTGACTGGTCACATCAAAATTTTTCAATTAGTCTGACGTATTATTTCTCATTGAGCCAATGTTAACAGACTATTGCAACAAGAATTGCACTTGGGCCAATTTAAAAATTTAGATGTGACCAGTCACTAGAAATTTTTGCCTTGGAGAGGTTAGACATATTTATCATCAGATGGAGTCTATAATTTTACATAGTTTAAAAACTTTTGAGAAACCTTTGACCAGAAATAATAATAGAATTATTAAGATAATAATAGTAATAATAACTAGATGCGAAAGTTCGTCGAGACAAACAAAGTTGGCTTGAGAAAGTTTGGACCAGAATGTTTTTTGCTAGGCAGTTGCTAGGATGTTATGGGTGGTCGTTATGGTGTTGCTAGGCGGTTGCTAGGGTATTCTGGGTGGTTTCTATGGTGTTGCTAAGCGGTTGCTAGGGTATTCTGGGTGGTTGCTAGGATGTTCTGGGTGGTTGCTATGTTGTTGCTAGGCAGTTGCTAAGGTATTTTGGGTGGTTGCTAGGGTGTTGCTAGGCGGTTGCTAAGGTATTCTGGGCGGTTGCTATGGTGTTGCTAGGCGGTTGCTAAGGTATTCTGGGTGGTTACAAAGCGGTTGCTAGGGTATTTTGGGTGGTTGCTAGGGTCTTTTGGGTGGTTGCTAGGGTGTTGCTAAGTGGTTGCTAAGGTATTTTGGGTGGTTGCTATGGTGTTGCTAGGCGGTTGCTAAAGTATTCTGGGTGGTTGCTGGGCGGTTGCTATGGTGTTGCTAGGATATTTTCAGTGGTTGCTATGGTCTTTTGGGTGGTTGCTAGGGTGGTTGCTAGCCGGTTGCTAGGGTATTTTGGGTGGTTGTTAGGGTGTTCTGGGTGGTTGCTAGGATGTTATGGTTGATTACTAGGGTGTTCTGGGTGGTTGATAGGCGGTTGCTAGGTTCTTCTGGGTGGTTGGCTATGGTTTTATGGATGGTTAGTAGGGTGTTTTGGGTGGTTGCTAGGGTGTTGCTAGATGGTTGCTAGGGTGTTCTGGGTGGTTGCTATGGTGTTGCTAGGCGGTTGCTAGGGTGTTCTGGGTGGTTGCTAGGCGGTTGCTAGGGTGTTCTGGGTGGTTGCTATGGTGTTGCTAGGTGGTTGCTAAGATATTTTGGGCGGTTGCTAGGGTTTTGCTAGCGGTTGCAAAGGTATTTTGGGTGGTTGCTAGGGTATTGCTATGGTGTTGCTAGGGTATTCTGGGTGGTTGCTTAGGTGTTGCTAGGCGGTTGCTAAGGTATTCTGGGTGGTTGCAAGGCGGTTGCTAAGATATTTTGGGTGGTTGCTAGGGTCTTTTGGGTGGTTTCTAGGCGGTTGCTAGGCGGTTGCTAAGGTATTCTGGGTGGTTGCTAGGCGGTTGCTAAGATATTTTGGGTGGTTGCTAGGGTGTTGCTAGGTGGTTGCTAAGGTATTCTGGGTGGTTGCTAGGCGGTTGCTATGTTGTTCTGGGTGGTTGCTAGGATATTTTCAGTGGTTGCTATGGTCTTTTGGGTGGTTGATATATCTATCTATCTACTTCAAACTATTTTAAACTTCAAACTACTTTAAACTTCAAACTACTTTAAACTTTTTAAACGTCAAACTTATATAAACTTTAAGATAATTTAAACTTTTATAATTTAAAATTTAATACTAAATTTACTTCATTTTAACTTATCAACTGTAACGCATATAAACTCTGAGTGTGTAAGTGTTATCGAGTTAGTTTGTGTGTGTGTGTGTGTGTGTGTATATGTATATGTATGTGAGTTAATGTGTGTGTGTGTGTGTATATGTATGTGAGTTAATGTGTGTGTGTGTGTGTGTGTGTGTGTGTGTGTGTGTGTGTGTGTGTGTGTGTGTGTGTGTGTGTGTATATGTATGTGAGTTAATGTGTGTGTGTGTGTGTGTGTGTGTGTGTGTGTGTGTGTGTAACCGCCTAGAACACAATAGCAACCACTGAGAACACCCTAGCAACCGCCTAGCAACCACCCAGAACACCCTAGCAACCACCCAAAATACCTTTGCAACCACCTAGCAACCACCCAGAACACCCTAGCAACCACCCAGAATAACTTAGAACACCTTAGCAACACCATTTCAACCACTCAGAACACCCTAGCAACTGCCTAACAACCACCCAGAACACCCTAGCAACCACCTATAATACCTTAGAACACCCTGGCAACCACTCAGAACACCCTAGCAACCACCCAAAAGACCCTAGCAACCACCCAAAATATTCTAGCAACCACCTAGCAACCACCCAAAATACCCTAGCAACAGCCTTGCAACCACCCAAAAGACCCTAGCAACCACCCAAAATATTCTAGCAACCGCCTAGCAACCACCCAGAACACCCTAGCAACCACCCAAAATGCCCTAGCAACCACCTAGCAACCACCCAAAATACCCTAGCAACCGCCTAGCAACCAGCCAAAAAACCTTAGCAACGACTCAAAATATCATAGCAACCGCCTAGCAACCACCCTGAACACCCTAGCAACCACCCAAAACAGCCTAGCAACGCCATAGCAACCACCCAAAATACCTTAGCAACTGCTTAGCAACACCATAGCAACCACCCAAAATACCTTAGAACACCATAGTAACTCCTTAGCAACCAGTCAGAACACCCTAGCAACCACCCAAAATACCTCAGAACACCCTAGCAACTGCCTAGCAACCACCCAAAAGACCTTAACACCCACTCAAAATATCCTAGCCACCGCCTAGCAACCACCCAGAACACCCTAGCAACCACCCAAAATACCTTAGAAAACCCTAGTAACTCCATAGCAACCAGTCAGAACACCCTAGCAACCACCCAAAATACCTCAGAACACCCTAGCAACTACCTAGCAACCACCCAAAAGACCTTAACACCCACTCAAAATATCCTAGCAACCGCCTAGCAACCACCCAGAACACCCTAGCAACCACCCAAAATACCTTAGCAACCGCCTAGCAACACCATAACAACCACCCAGAACACCCTAGCAACCGTCTAGCAACCACCAAAAATATCCTAGCCACCGCCTAGCAACCATCCAGAACACCCTAGTAACCACCCATAACACCCTAGCAACCGCCTCAACCACCCAAAAGACCATAGCAAACACTGAAAATATCCTAGCAACCACCCAGAACTCCATTGCAACCGCCTAGCAACCACCCAGAACTCCATTGCAACCGCCTAGCAACACCATAGCAACCACCTAGAACAGCCTAGCAACCGCCTATAAACACCCAAGAAACCACTGAAAATATTCTAGCAACCACCCAGAACATCATTGCAACCGCCTAGCAACCACCAAGAATACATTAGCAACCGCCTAGCAACACCATAGCAACCACCCAGAACAGCCTAGCAACCGCCTAGAAACACCCTAGCAACCACCCAAAATACCTTAGCAACTGCTTAGCAACACCATAGCAACCACCTAGCAACCACCCAGAACACCCTACCAACCACCTAGCAACACCCTAGCAACCAACCAAAATATCTTAGCAACCGCCTAGCAACACCATAGCAACCACCCAGAACACCCTAGTAACCATCCATAATACTATAGCAACCACCCAGAACACCCTAGCAACCACCCAAAAGACCCTAGCAATCGCCTAGCAACCACCAAAAATATCCTAGCAACCGCCTAGCAACCATCCAGAACACCCTAGTAACCACCCATAACACCCTAGCAACCGCCTCAACCACCCAAAAGACCATAGCAACCACTGAAAATATCCTAGCAACCACCCAGAACTCCATTGCAACCGCCTACCAACCACCAAGAATACATTAGCAACCGCCTAGCAACACCATAGCAACCACCCAGAACAGCCTAGCAACCGCCTAGAAACAACCTAGCAACAACCCAAAATACCTTAGCAACTGCTTAGCAACACCATAGCAACCGCCTAGCAACCACCCAGAACACCCTAGCAACCACCTAGCAACCACCCAAAAGACCCTGGCAACCACCCATAATATCCTAGCAACCACCCAGAACACACTAGCAACCACCTAGCAACCACCCAAAGTACCTTAGCAACCGCCTAGCAACACCCTAGCAACCACCTAGCAACCACCCAAAATACCTTAACAACCGCCTAGCAACACCATAACAACCACCCAGAACACCCTAGCAACCGCCAAGCAACCACCCAAAACACACTAGCAACCGCCTCAACCACCCAAAAGACCATAGCAACCACTGAAAATATCCTAGCAACACCATAGCAACCGCCCAGCAACCACCCAGAATACCTAGCAACCGCCTAGCAACACCATAGCAACCGCCCAAAATACCTTAGCAACCGCTTAGCAACACCCTAGCAACCACCCAAAATACCCTAGCAACCACCCAGAACTCCATTGCAACCGCCTAGCAACCACCAAGAATACATTAGCAACCGCCTAGCAACACCATAGCAACCACCCAGAACAGCCTAGCAACTGCCTATAAACACCCTAGCAACCACTGAAAATATCCTACCAACCACCCAGAACACCATTGCAACCACCTAGCAACCACCAAGAACACCCTAGCAACCACCTAGAAACCACCCAAAAGACCCTGCTAACCACCCATAATATCCTAGCAACCACCCAGAACACACTAGCAACCGCCTCAACCACCCAAAAGACCATAGCAACCACTGAAAATATCTTAGCAACCACCCAGAACACCATAGCAACCGCCTAAAAAATACCCAGAATACCTTAGCAACCACCTAGAAACACCATAGCAACCACCCAGAACAGCCTAGCAACCACCTAGCAACCACCCAAAAGACCCTAGCAACCACCCAAAAGACCCTAGCAACCGCCTTGCAACCACCCAGAGTACCTTAGCAACACCCTAGCAACCGCCTAGCAACCACCCAAAATGCCTTAGCAACTGCCTAGCAACAACATAGCAACCACCCAGAACACTCAGGCAACCGCCTAGAAACCACCCAGAATACCCAACTTAAAGTTTGTCTCGACGAACTTTCGCATCTAATTATTATTACTATTATTATCTTAATAATTATATTATTATTTCTGGTCAAAGGTTCCCTAAAAAGTTTTTAAACTATGTAAAATTATAGACTCCATCTGATGATAAATATGTCAAACCTCTCCGTCAAAATTTTCTAGTGACGGGTCACATCTAAATTTTTAAAATGGCCCAAGTGCGATTCTTGTTGCAATAGTCTGTTAACATTGGCTCAATGAGAAATACGTCAGACTAATTGAATTTTTTTTACAATAACATTTTTGTTGTAATAATATTATGGGCTTTGCACAAACGATCTAACGTTGAGCATCATTAAAGAAACATAGGCTAATCTTGCATTGCATTGCACTAACGATCTAACGTTGTGCACTTGAAGCATAACATACAGGTTATGCACTTTTTACATTGCATTAAATTGCACACCAGAACTAACTCATTCCCATGTTCAAAGAAGAGATAAAGTGTGCTGTTGCATTGCATTGCACTAACGATCTAACGTTGTGCACTGAAGAATAACATATAGGTTATAAACTTCTTACATTGCATTGCATTGCACACCGGAACAAACTCATTCCCATGTTCATTAAAGACATAACGTGTGTTGATCTGACACACAACACACGATCTGACGTTGTGCACTGAATAACAATATGCACTTTTCGCATTGCATTGCATTGCACACCAGAACTAACTCATTCCCATGTTGATTAAAGACATAACGTGTGTTGGTGCATTGCATTGCATTGCATTGCATTGCATTGGATTGGATTGCATTGCATTGCATTGCATTGCATTGCATTGCTTTTGCACTGCATTGCATTTCATTGCACTAACAATCTAACGTTGTGCACTGAAGAATAACATATAGGTTATGCACTTTTTGCATTGCATTGCACACCAGATCAAAATTCCCATGTTCATTAAAGAGATAACGTGTGTTGTTGCATTGCACTGCATTGCACTAACATAGGTCATGCACTTTTTGCATTGCATTGCATTGCACACCAGAACTAACTCATTCCCATGTTGATTAAAGACATAACGTGTGTTGTTGCATTGCATTGCATTGCATTGTATTGCATTGCATTGCATTGCATTGCATTGCATTGCATTGCATTGCATTGCATTGGATTGCATTGCATTGCATTCGCATTGCATTGCATTGCATTGCATGGCATTGCACTTCACTAACGATCTGACGTTGTGCACTGAATAACAATATGCACTTTTCGCATTGCATTGCATTGCACACCAGAACTAACTCATTCCCATGTTGATTAAAGACATAACGTGTGTTGTTGCATTGCATTGCATTGGATTGCATTGCATTGCATTGCATTGCATTGCATTGCATTGCATTGCATTGCATTGCATTGCTTTTGCACTGCATTGCATTTCATTGCACTAACAATCTAACGTTGTGCACTGAAGAATAACATATAGGTTATGCACTTTTTGCATTGCATTGCACACCAGATCAAAATTCCCATGTTCATTAAAGAGATAACGTGTGTTGTTGCATTGCACTGCATTGCACTAACATAGGTCATGCACTTTTTGCATTGCATTGCATTGCACACAAGAACTAACTTATTCCCATGTTGATTAAAGACATAACGTGTGTTGTTGCATTGCATTGCATTGTATTGCATTGCATTGCATTGCATTGCATTGCATTGCATTGCATTGCATTGCATTGCATTGCATTGCATTGCATTGCATTGGATTGCATTGCATTGCATTGCATTGCATTGCATTGCATTGCATTGCATTGCATTGCATTGCATTGCTTTTGCACTGCATTGCATTTCATTGCACTAACAATCTAACGTTGTGCACTGAAGAATAACATATAGGTTATGCACTTTTTGCATTGCATTGCACACCAGATCAAAATTCCCATGTTCATTAAAGAGATAACGTGTGTTGTTGCATTGCACTGCATTGCACTAACATAGGTCATGCACTTTTTGCATTGCATTGCATTGCACACCAGAACTAACTCATTCCAATGTTGATTAAAGACATAACGTGTGTTGTTGCATTGCATTGCATTGCATTGCATTGCATTGCATTGCATTGGATTGCATTGCATTGCATTGCATTGCATTGCATTGCATTGCATTGCATTGCATTCGCATTCGCATTCGCATTCGCATTCGCATTCGCATTCGCATTGCATTCGCATTGCATTCGCATTGCATTGCATTGCATTGCATTGCATGGCATTGCACTTCACTAACGATCTGACGTTGTGCACTGAATAACAATATGCACTTTTCGCATTGCATTGCATTGCACACCACAACTAACTAATTCCCATGTTGATTAAAGACATAACGTGTTGTTGCATTGCATTGCATGGCATTGCATTGCATTGCATTGCATTGCATTGCATTGCATTGCATTGCATTGCATTGCATTGCATTGCATTGCATTAACGATCTAACGTTGTGCACTGAAGAATAACATATATGCACTTTTCACATTGCATTGCATTGCACACCAGAACTAACTCATTCCCGTGTTCATTAAAGAGATAACGTGTGTTGATGCATTGCATTGAAAAAACGATCTAACGTTGTGCACTGAAGAATAACATATTGGTTATGCTTTTTTCGCATTGCATTGCACACCAGAACTAAATCATTGCAATGTTCATTAAATAGATGATATGTGTGTGGTTGCATTGTATTGCATTGCACTAACGATCTAACGTTGTGCATTGAAGAATACCAGGCTATGCACTTCTTGCATTGCATTGCACATTCCAATGTTCAAGAAATAACTTGTGTTGTTGCATTGCATTGCATTACATTACATTACACTGCATTGCATTGCCTTAACGATCGAACGTTGTGCACTGAAGAATATAACATATGCACTAACTCATTCCCATGTTCATTAAAGAGATAATATATGTGTTGTTGTATTGCATTGCATTGCACAAACGATCTAACGTTGTGCACTGAAGAATAACATATATTTTAGGCACTTTTCGCATTGCATTGTATTGCACACCAGAACAAAATAAATCCCATGTTCATTATAGAGCACTGAAGAATAATTATGTGCACTGAAGAATAACATGCACTTTTCGCATTGCACACCAGAACTAACTCATTGCCATGTTCATTAAAGAGAAATCTCTCTATGTCTTTAATCAACATGGGAATGAGTTAGTTCTGGTGTGCAATGCAATGCAAAAAGTACATAACCTATATGTTGTTCTTCAGTGCACAACGTTAGATCGTTAGTGCAATGAAATGCAATGCAGTGCAAAGCAATGCAATGCAATGCAATGCAATGCAATGCAATGCAATGCAATGCAATGCAATGCAATGCAATACAATGCAATGCAACAACACACGTTATGTCTTTAATCAACAATGTGCAATGTAATGCAATGCGAAAAGTGCATATTGTTATTCAGTGCACAACGTCAGATCGTTAGTGCAATGCAATGCAATACAGTGCAAATCAATACAATGCAATGCAATGCAACAACACACGTTATGTCTTTAATCAACATGGGAATGAGTTAGTTCTGGTGTGCAATTTAATGCAATGTAAAAAGTGCATAACCTGTATGTTATTCTTCATTGCACAACGTTAGATCGTTTGTGCAATGCAATGCAAGAAGTGCATAGCCTATTTTTCTTTAATGATGCTCAACGTTAGATCGTTTGTGCAAAGCACATAATGTTATAACAATGAGCTATACATAGGTACGGTTTTGACCTACTGAACATATTTCTGGCCAAAGAGTCCTTAAAGATGTTATTTCATCCTGACAAAAGTCAATTTTTTTAAATACTGAAATTTTTTCTGGCCAAGGAGTACTCGAAACTTGACCTTTCTATATTACTAGTGGACTCTTTCTTATGTTACACTGTAAAAAAAAATTACATCCCCAAGTCAAAAATTTCTAGTGACTGGTCACATCAAAATTTTTCAATTAGTCTGACGTATTATTTCTCATTGAGCCAATGTTAACAGACTATTGCAACAAGAATTGCACTTGGGCCAATTTAAAAATTTAGATGTGACCAGTCACTAGAAATTTTTGCCTTGGAGAGGTTAGACATATTTATCATCAGATGGAGTCTATAATTTTACATAGTTTAAAAACTTTTGAGAAACCTTTGACCAGAAATAATAATAGAATTATTAAGATAATAATAGTAATAATAACTAGATGCGAAAGTTCGTCGAGACAAACAAAGTTGGCTTGAGAAAGTTTGGACCAGAGACAAACAAAGTTGGCTTGAGAAAGTTTGGACCAGAATGTTTTTTGCTAGGCAGTTGCTAGGATGTTATGGGTGGTCGTTATGGTGTTGCTAGGCGGTTGCTAGGGTATTCTGGGTGGTTTCTATGGTGTTGCTAAGCGGTTGCTAGGGTATTCTGGGTGGTTGCTAGGATGTTCTGGGTGGTTGCTATGTTGTTGCTAGGCAGTTGCTAAGGTATTTTGGGTGGTTGCTAGGGTGTTGCTAGGCGGTTGCTAAGGTATTCTGGGCGGTTGCTATGGTGTTGCTAGGCGGTTGCTAAGGTATTCTGGGTGGTTACAAAGCGGTTGCTAGGGTATTTTGGGTGGTTGCTAGGGTCTTTTGGGTGGTTGCTAGGGTGTTGCTAAGTGGTTGCTAAGGTATTTTGGGTGGTTGCTATGGTGTTGCTAGGCGGTTGCTAAAGTATTCTGGGTGGTTGCTGGGCGGTTGCTATGGTGTTGCTAGGATATTTTCAGTGGTTGCTATGGTCTTTTGGGTGGTTGCTAGGGTGGTTGCTAGCCGGTTGCTAGGGTATTTTGGGTGGTTGTTAGGGTGTTCTGGGTGGTTGCTAGGATGTTATGGTTGATTACTAGGGTGTTCTGGGTGGTTGATAGGCGGTTGCTAGGTTCTTCTGGGTGGTTGGCTATGGTTTTATGGATGGTTAGTAGGGTGTTTTGGGTGGTTGCTAGGGTGTTGCTAGATGGTTGCTAGGGTGTTCTGGGTGGTTGCTATGGTGTTGCTAGGCGGTTGCTAGGGTGTTCTGGGTGGTTGCTAGGCGGTTGCTAGGGTGTTCTGGGTGGTTGCTATGGTGTTGCTAGGTGGTTGCTAAGATATTTTGGGCGGTTGCTAGGGTTTTGCTAGCGGTTGCAAAGGTATTTTGGGTGGTTGCTAGGGTATTGCTATGGTGTTGCTAGGGTATTCTGGGTGGTTGCTTAGGTGTTGCTAGGCGGTTGCTAAGGTATTCTGGGTGGTTGCAAGGCGGTTGCTAAGATATTTTGGGTGGTTGCTAGGGTCTTTTGGGTGGTTTCTAGGCGGTTGCTAGGCGGTTGCTAAGGTATTCTGGGTGGTTGCTAGGCGGTTGCTAAGATATTTTGGGTGGTTGCTAGGGTGTTGCTAGGTGGTTGCTAAGGTATTCTGGGTGGTTGCTAGGCGGTTGCTATGTTGTTCTGGGTGGTTGCTAGGATATTTTCAGTGGTTGCTATGGTCTTTTGGGTGGTTGATATATCTATCTATCTACTTCAAACTATTTTAAACTTCAAACTACTTTAAACTTCAAACTACTTTAAACTTTTTAAACGTCAAACTTATATAAACTTTAAGATAATTTAAACTTTTATAATTTAAAATTTAATACTAAATTTACTTCATTTTAACTTATCAACTGTAACGCATATAAACTCTGAGTGTGTAAGTGTTATCGAGTTAGTTTGTGTGTGTGTGTGTGTGTGTGTATATGTATATGTATGTGAGTTAATGTGTGTGTGTGTGTGTATATGTATGTGAGTTAATGTGTGTGTGTGTGTGTGTGTGTGTGTGTGTGTGTGTGTGTGTGTGTGTGTGTGTGTGTGTGTGTGTGTATATGTATGTGAGTTAATGTGTGTGTGTGTGTGTGTGTGTGTGTGTGTGTGTGTGTGTAACCGCCTAGAACACAATAGCAACCACTGAGAACACCCTAGCAACCGCCTAGCAACCACCCAGAACACCCTAGCAACCACCCAAAATACCTTTGCAACCACCTAGCAACCACCCAGAACACCCTAGCAACCACCCAGAATAACTTAGAACACCTTAGCAACACCATTTCAACCACTCAGAACACCCTAGCAACTGCCTAACAACCACCCAGAACACCCTAGCAACCACCTATAATACCTTAGAACACCCTGGCAACCACTCAGAACACCCTAGCAACCACCCAAAAGACCCTAGCAACCACCCAAAATATTCTAGCAACCACCTAGCAACCACCCAAAATACCCTAGCAACAGCCTTGCAACCACCCAAAAGACCCTAGCAACCACCCAAAATATTCTAGCAACCGCCTAGCAACCACCCAGAACACCCTAGCAACCACCCAAAATGCCCTAGCAACCACCTAGCAACCACCCAAAATACCCTAGCAACCGCCTAGCAACCAGCCAAAAAACCTTAGCAACGACTCAAAATATCATAGCAACCGCCTAGCAACCACCCTGAACACCCTAGCAACCACCCAAAACAGCCTAGCAACGCCATAGCAACCACCCAAAATACCTTAGCAACTGCTTAGCAACACCATAGCAACCACCCAAAATACCTTAGAACACCATAGTAACTCCTTAGCAACCAGTCAGAACACCCTAGCAACCACCCAAAATACCTCAGAACACCCTAGCAACTGCCTAGCAACCACCCAAAAGACCTTAACACCCACTCAAAATATCCTAGCCACCGCCTAGCAACCACCCAGAACACCCTAGCAACCACCCAAAATACCTTAGAAAACCCTAGTAACTCCATAGCAACCAGTCAGAACACCCTAGCAACCACCCAAAATACCTCAGAACACCCTAGCAACTACCTAGCAACCACCCAAAAGACCTTAACACCCACTCAAAATATCCTAGCAACCGCCTAGCAACCACCCAGAACACCCTAGCAACCACCCAAAATACCTTAGCAACCGCCTAGCAACACCATAACAACCACCCAGAACACCCTAGCAACCGTCTAGCAACCACCAAAAATATCCTAGCCACCGCCTAGCAACCATCCAGAACACCCTAGTAACCACCCATAACACCCTAGCAACCGCCTCAACCACCCAAAAGACCATAGCAAACACTGAAAATATCCTAGCAACCACCCAGAACTCCATTGCAACCGCCTAGCAACCACCCAGAACTCCATTGCAACCGCCTAGCAACACCATAGCAACCACCTAGAACAGCCTAGCAACCGCCTATAAACACCCAAGAAACCACTGAAAATATTCTAGCAACCACCCAGAACATCATTGCAACCGCCTAGCAACCACCAAGAATACATTAGCAACCGCCTAGCAACACCATAGCAACCACCCAGAACAGCCTAGCAACCGCCTAGAAACACCCTAGCAACCACCCAAAATACCTTAGCAACTGCTTAGCAACACCATAGCAACCACCTAGCAACCACCCAGAACACCCTACCAACCACCTAGCAACACCCTAGCAACCAACCAAAATATCTTAGCAACCGCCTAGCAACACCATAGCAACCACCCAGAACACCCTAGTAACCATCCATAATACTATAGCAACCACCCAGAACACCCTAGCAACCACCCAAAAGACCCTAGCAATCGCCTAGCAACCACCAAAAATATCCTAGCAACCGCCTAGCAACCATCCAGAACACCCTAGTAACCACCCATAACACCCTAGCAACCGCCTCAACCACCCAAAAGACCATAGCAACCACTGAAAATATCCTAGCAACCACCCAGAACTCCATTGCAACCGCCTACCAACCACCAAGAATACATTAGCAACCGCCTAGCAACACCATAGCAACCACCCAGAACAGCCTAGCAACCGCCTAGAAACAACCTAGCAACAACCCAAAATACCTTAGCAACTGCTTAGCAACACCATAGCAACCGCCTAGCAACCACCCAGAACACCCTAGCAACCACCTAGCAACCACCCAAAAGACCCTGGCAACCACCCATAATATCCTAGCAACCACCCAGAACACACTAGCAACCACCTAGCAACCACCCAAAGTACCTTAGCAACCGCCTAGCAACACCCTAGCAACCACCTAGCAACCACCCAAAATACCTTAACAACCGCCTAGCAACACCATAACAACCACCCAGAACACCCTAGCAACCGCCAAGCAACCACCCAAAACACACTAGCAACCGCCTCAACCACCCAAAAGACCATAGCAACCACTGAAAATATCCTAGCAACACCATAGCAACCGCCCAGCAACCACCCAGAATACCTAGCAACCGCCTAGCAACACCATAGCAACCGCCCAAAATACCTTAGCAACCGCTTAGCAACACCCTAGCAACCACCCAAAATACCCTAGCAACCACCCAGAACTCCATTGCAACCGCCTAGCAACCACCAAGAATACATTAGCAACCGCCTAGCAACACCATAGCAACCACCCAGAACAGCCTAGCAACTGCCTATAAACACCCTAGCAACCACTGAAAATATCCTACCAACCACCCAGAACACCATTGCAACCACCTAGCAACCACCAAGAACACCCTAGCAACCACCTAGAAACCACCCAAAAGACCCTGCTAACCACCCATAATATCCTAGCAACCACCCAGAACACACTAGCAACCGCCTCAACCACCCAAAAGACCATAGCAACCACTGAAAATATCTTAGCAACCACCCAGAACACCATAGCAACCGCCTAAAAAATACCCAGAATACCTTAGCAACCACCTAGAAACACCATAGCAACCACCCAGAACAGCCTAGCAACCACCTAGCAACCACCCAAAAGACCCTAGCAACCACCCAAAAGACCCTAGCAACCGCCTTGCAACCACCCAGAGTACCTTAGCAACACCCTAGCAACCGCCTAGCAACCACCCAAAATGCCTTAGCAACTGCCTAGCAACAACATAGCAACCACCCAGAACACTCAGGCAACCGCCTAGAAACCACCCAGAATACCCAACTTAAAGTTTGTCTCGACGAACTTTCGCATCTAATTATTATTACTATTATTATCTTAATAATTATATTATTATTTCTGGTCAAAGGTTCCCTAAAAAGTTTTTAAACTATGTAAAATTATAGACTCCATCTGATGATAAATATGTCAAACCTCTCCGTCAAAATTTTCTAGTGACGGGTCACATCTAAATTTTTAAAATGGCCCAAGTGCGATTCTTGTTGCAATAGTCTGTTAACATTGGCTCAATGAGAAATACGTCAGACTAATTGAATTTTTTTTACAATAACATTTTTGTTGTAATAATATTATGGGCTTTGCACAAACGATCTAACGTTGAGCATCATTAAAGAAACATAGGCTAATCTTGCATTGCATTGCACTAACGATCTAACGTTGTGCACTTGAAGCATAACATACAGGTTATGCACTTTTTACATTGCATTAAATTGCACACCAGAACTAACTCATTCCCATGTTCAAAGAAGAGATAAAGTGTGCTGTTGCATTGCATTGCACTAACGATCTAACGTTGTGCACTGAAGAATAACATATAGGTTATAAACTTCTTACATTGCATTGCATTGCACACCGGAACAAACTCATTCCCATGTTCATTAAAGACATAACGTGTGTTGATCTGACACACAACACACGATCTGACGTTGTGCACTGAATAACAATATGCACTTTTCGCATTGCATTGCATTGCACACCAGAACTAACTCATTCCCATGTTGATTAAAGACATAACGTGTGTTGGTGCATTGCATTGCATTGCATTGCATTGCATTGGATTGGATTGCATTGCATTGCATTGCATTGCATTGCATTGCTTTTGCACTGCATTGCATTTCATTGCACTAACAATCTAACGTTGTGCACTGAAGAATAACATATAGGTTATGCACTTTTTGCATTGCATTGCACACCAGATCAAAATTCCCATGTTCATTAAAGAGATAACGTGTGTTGTTGCATTGCACTGCATTGCACTAACATAGGTCATGCACTTTTTGCATTGCATTGCATTGCACACCAGAACTAACTCATTCCCATGTTGATTAAAGACATAACGTGTGTTGTTGCATTGCATTGCATTGCATTGTATTGCATTGCATTGCATTGCATTGCATTGCATTGCATTGCATTGCATTGCATTGGATTGCATTGCATTGCATTCGCATTGCATTGCATTGCATTGCATGGCATTGCACTTCACTAACGATCTGACGTTGTGCACTGAATAACAATATGCACTTTTCGCATTGCATTGCATTGCACACCAGAACTAACTCATTCCCATGTTGATTAAAGACATAACGTGTGTTGTTGCATTGCATTGCATTGGATTGCATTGCATTGCATTGCATTGCATTGCATTGCATTGCATTGCATTGCATTGCATTGCATTGCATTGCATTGCTTTTGCACTGCATTGCATTTCATTGCACTAACAATCTAACGTTGTGCACTGAAGAATAACATATAGGTTATGCACTTTTTGCATTGCATTGCACACCAGATCAAAATTCCCATGTTCATTAAAGAGATAACGTGTGTTGTTGCATTGCACTGCATTGCACTAACATAGGTCATGCACTTTTTGCATTGCATTGCATTGCACACCAGAACTAACTTATTCCCATGTTGATTAAAGACATAACGTGTGTTGTTGCATTGCATTGCATTGTATTGCATTGCATTGCATTGCATTGCATTGCATTGCATTGCATTGCATTGCATTGCATTGCATTGCACTGCATTGCATTTCATTGCACTAACAATCTAACGTTGTGCACTGAAGAATAACATATAGGTTATGCACTTTTTGCATTGCATTGCACACCAGATCAAAATTCCCATGTTCATTAAAGAGATAACGTGTGTTGTTGCATTGCACTGCATTGCACTAACATAGGTCATGCACTTTTTGCATTGCATTGCATTGCACACCAGAACTAACTCATTCCCATGTTGATTAAAGACATAACGTGTTGTTGCATTGCATTGCATTGCATTGCATTGCATTGCATTGCATTGCATTGGATTGCATTGCATTGCATTGCATTGCATTGCATTGCATTGCATTGCATTGCATTAACGATCTAACGTTGTGCACTGAAGAATAACATATATGCACTTTTCACATTGCATTGCATTGCACACCAGAACTAACTCATTCCCGTGTTCATTAAAGAGATAACGTGTGTTGTTGCATTGCATTGAAAAAACGATCTAACGTTGTGCACTGAAGAATAACATATTGGTTATGCTTTTTTCGCATTGCATTGCACACCAGAACTAAATCATTGCAATGTTCATTAAATAGATGATATGTGTGTGGTTGCATTGTATTGCATTGCACTAACGATCTAACGTTGTGCATTGAAGAATACCAGGCTATGCACTTCTTGCATTGCATTGCACATTCCAATGTTCAAGAAATAACGTGTGTTGTTGCATTGCATTGCATTGCATTGCATTGCACTAACGATCTAACTTTGTGCACTAAAAACTAACATATAGGTTATGCACTCTTCGCATTGCAGTGCATTGCACACCAGAACTAACTCAATCCCATGTTGATTAAAGACATAACATGTGTTGTTGCATTGCATTGCATTACATTACATTACACTGCATTGCATTGCCTTAACGATCGAACGTTGTGCACTGAAGAATAACATATGCACTAACTCATTCCCATGTTCATTAAAGAGATAATATATGTGTTGTTGTATTGCATTGCATTGCACAAACGATCTAACGTTGTGCACTGAAGAATAACATATATTTTAGGCACTTTTCGCATTGCATTGTATTGCACACCAGAACAAAATAAATCCCATGTTCATTATAGAGCACTGAAGAATAATTATGTGCACTGAAGAATAACATGCACTTTTCGCAATGCACACCAGAACTAACTCATTGCCATGTTCATTAAAGAGAAATCTCTCTATGTCTTTAATCAACATGGGAATGAGTTAGTTCTGGTGTGCAATGCAATGCAAAAAGTACATAACCTATATGTTGTTCTTCAGTGCACAACGTTAGATCGTTAGTGCAATGAAATGCAATGCAGTGCAAAGCAATGCAATGCAATGCAATGCAATGCAATGCAATGCAATGCAATACAATGCAATGCAATGCAACAACACACGTTATGTCTTTAATCAACAATGTGCAATGTAATGCAATGCGAAAAGTGCATATTGTTATTCAGTGCACAACGTCAGATCGTTAGTGCAATGCAATGCAATACAGTGCAAATCAATACAATGCAATGCAATGCAACAACACACGTTATGTCTTTAATCAACATGGGAATGAGTTAGTTCTGGTGTGCAATTTAATGCAATGTAAAAAGTGCATAACCTGTATGTTATTCTTCATTGCACAACGTTAGATCGTTTGTGCAATGCAATGCAAGAAGTGCATAGCCTATTTTTCTTTAATGATGCTCAACGTTAGATCGTTTGTGCAAAGCACATAATGTTATAACAATGAGCTATACATAGGTACGGTTTTGACCTACTGAACATATTTCTGGCCAAAGAGTCCTTAAAGATGTTATTTCATCCTGACAAAAGTCAATTTTTTGACATACTGAAATTTTTTCTGGCCAAGGAGTACTCGAAACTTGACCTTTCTATATTACTAGTGGACTCTTTCTTATGTTACACTGTAAAAAAAAATTACATCCCCAAGTCAAAAATTTCTAGTGACTGGTCACATCAAAATTTTTCAATTAGTCTGACGTATTATTTCTCATTGAGCCAATGTTAACAGACTATTGCAACAAGAATTGCACTTGGGCCAATTTAAAAATTTAGATGTGACCAGTCACTAGAAATTTTTGACTTGGAGAGGTTAGACATATTTATCATCAGATGGAGTCTATAATTTTACATAGTTTAAAAACTTTTGAGAAACCTTTGACCAGAAATAATAATAGAATTATTAAGATAATAATAGTAATAATAACTAGATGCGAAAGTTCGTCGAGACAAACTTTAAGTTGGCTTGAGAAAGTTTGGACCAGAATGTTTTTTGCTAGGCAGTTGCTAGGATGTTATGGGTGGTCGTTATGGTGTTGCTAGGCGGTTGCTAGGGTATTCTGGGTGGTTTCTATGGTGTTGCTAAGCGGTTGCTAGGGTATTCTGGGTGGTTGCTAGGATGTTCTGGGTGGTTGCTATGTTGTTGCTAGGCAGTTGCTAAGGTATTTTGGGTGGTTGCTAGGGTGTTGCTAGGCGGTTGCTAAGGTATTCTGGGCGGTTGCTATGGTGTTGCTAGGCGGTTGCTAAGGTATTCTGGGTGGTTACAAAGCGGTTGCTAGGGTATTTTGGGTGGTTGCTAGGGTCTTTTGGGTGGTTGCTAGGGTGTTGCTAAGCGGTTGCTAAGGTATTTTGTGTGGTTGCTATGGTGTTGCTAGGCGGTTGCTAAAGTATTCTGGGTGGTTGCTGGGCGGTTGCTATGGTGTTGCTAGGATATTTTCAGTGGTTGCTATGGTCTTTTGGGTGGTTGCTAGGGTGTTTCTAGGCGGTTGCTAGGATGTTATGGGTGGTCGTTATGGTGTTGCTAGGCGGTTGCTAGGTATTCTGGGTGGTTGCTGGGCGGTTGCTATGGTGTTGCTAGGATATTTTCAGTGGTTGCTATGGTCTTTTGGGTGGTTGCTAGGCGGTTGCTAGGGTATTTTGGGTGGTTGTTAGGGTGTTCTGGGTGGTTGCTAGGATGTTATGGTTGATTACTAGGGTGTTCTGGGTGGTTGCTAGGCGGTTGCAAGGTTCTTCTGGGTGGTTGGCTATGGTTTTATGGATGGTTACTAGGGTGTTTTGGGTGGTTGCTAGGGTGTTGCTAGATGGTTGCTAGGGTGTTCTGGGTGGTTGCTATGGTGTTGCTAGGCGGTTGCTAGGGTGTTCTGGGTGGTTGCTATGGTGTTGCTAGGTGGTTGCTAAGATATTTTGGGCGGTTGCTAGGGTTTTGCTAGCGGTTGCTAAGGTATTTTGGGTGGTTGCTTGGGTATTGCTATGGTGTTGCTAGGGTATTCTGGGTGGTTGCTTAGGTGTTGCTAGGCGGTTGCTAAGGTATTCTGGGTGGTTGCAAGGCGGTTGCTAAGATATTTTGGGTGGTTGCTAGGGTCTTTTGGGTGGTTTCTAGGCGGTTGCTAGGCGGTTGCTAAGGTATTCTGGGTGGTTGCTAGGCGGTTGCTAAGATATTTTGGGTGGTTGCTAGGGTGTTGCTAGGTGGTTGCTAAGGTATTCTGGGTGGTTGCTAGGCGGTTGCTATGTTGTTCTGGGTGGTTGCTAGGATATTTTCAGTGGTTGCTATGGTCTTTTGGGTGGTTGATATATCTATCTATCTACTTCAAACTATTTTAAACTTCAAACTACTTTAAACTTCAAACTACTTTAAACTTTTTAAACGTCAAACTTATATAAACTTTAAGATAATTTAAACTTCAAACTACTAAATTTACTTCATTTTAACTTATCAACTGTAGCGCATATAAACTCTGAGTGTGTAAGTGTTATCGAGTTAGTTTGTGTGTGTGTGTGTGTGTGTGTGTGTATATGTATATGTATGTGAGTTAATGTGTGTGTGTGTGTGTGTATATGTATGTGAGTTAATGTGTGTGTGTGTGTGTGTGTGTGTGTGTATATGTATGTGAGTTAATGTGTGTGTGTGTGTGTGTGTGTGTGTGTGTAACCGCCTAGAACACAATAGCAACCACTGAGAACACCCTAGCAACCACCCAAAATACCTTTGCAACCACCTAGCAACCACTAGCAACCACCCAGAACACCCTAGCAACCACCCAGAATAACTTAGAACACCTTAGCAACACCATTTCAACCACTCAGAACACCCTAGCAACTGCCTAACAACCACCCAGAACACCCTAGCAACCACCTATAATACCTTAGAACACCCTGGCAACCACTCAGAATACCCTAGCAACCACCCAAAAGACCCTAGCAACCACCCAAAATATTCTAGCAACCACCTAGCAACCACCCAAAATACCCTAGCAACAGCCTTGCAACCACCCAAAAGACCCTAGCAACCACCCAAAATATTCTAGCAACCGCCTAGCAACCACCCAGAACACCCTAGCAACCACCCAAAATGCCCTAGCAACCACCTAGCAACCACCCAAAATACCCTAGCAACCGCCTAGCAACCAGCCAAAAAACCTTAGCAACGACTCAAAATATCATAGCAACCGCCTAGCAACCACCCTGAACACCCTAGCAACCACCCAAAACATCCTAGCAACGCCATAGCAACCACCCAAAATACCTTAGCAACTGCTTAGCAACACCATAGCAACCACCCAAAATACCTTAGAACACCATAGTAACTCCATAGCAACCAGTCAGAACACCCTAGCAACCACCCAAAATACCTCAGAACACCCTAGCAACGCCTAGCAACCACCCAAAAGACCTTAACAACCACTCAAAATATCCTAGCCACCGCCTAGCAACCACCCAGAACACCCTAGCAACCATCCAAAATACCTTAGAAAACCCTAGTAACTCCATAGCAACCAGTCAGAACACCCTAGCAACCACCCAAAATACCTCAGAACACCCTAGCAACTACCTAGCAACCACCCAAAAGACCTTAACAACCACTCAAAATATCCTAGCAACCGCCTAGCAACCACCCAGAACACCCTAGCAACCACCCAAAATACCTTAGCAACCGCCTAGCAACACCATAAAAACCACCCAGAACACCCTAGCAACCACCTAGCAACCACCCAAAATACCTTAGCAACCGCCTAGCAACACCATAACAACCACCCAGAACACCCTAGCAACCACCTAGCAACAACCCAAAATGCCTTAGCAACCGCCTAGCAACACCATAACAACCACCCAGAACACCCTAGCAACCGTCTAGCAACCACCAAAAATATCCTAGCCACCGCCTAGCAACCATCCAGAACACCCTAGTAACCACCCATAACACCCTAGCAACCGCCTCAACCACCCAAAAGACCATAGCAAACACTGAAAATATCCTAGCAACCACCCAGAACTCCATTGCAACCGCCTAGCAACCACCCAGAACTCCATTGCAACCGCCTAGCAACACCATAGCAACCACCCAGAACAGCCTAGCAACCGCCTATAAACACCCTAGAAACCACTGAAAATATTCTAGCAACCACCCAGAACATCATTGCAACCGCCTAGCAACCACCAAGAATACATTAGCAACCGCCTAGCAACACCATAGCAACCACCCAGAACAGCCTAGCAACCGCCTAGAAACACCCTAGCAACCACCCAAAAATACCTTAGCAACTGCTTAGCAACACCATAGCAACCGCCTAGCAACCACCCAGAACACCCTAGCAACCACCTAGCAACACCCTAGCAACCAACCAAAATATCTTAGCAACCGCCTAGCAACACCATAGCAACCACCCAGAACACCCTAGTAACCATCCATAATACCATAGCAACCACCCAGAACACCCTAGCAACCACCCAAAAGACCCTAGCAATCGCCTAGCAACCACCAAAAATATCCTAGCAACCGCCTAGCAACCATCCAGAACACCCTAGTAACCACCCATAACACCCTAGCAACCGCCTCAACCACCCAAAAGACCATAGCAACCACTGAAAATATCCTAGCAACCACCCAGAACTCCATTGCAACTGCCTACCAACCACCAAGAATACATTAGCAACCGCCTAGCAACACCATAGCAACCACCCAGAACAGCCTAGCAACCGCCTAGAAACAACCTAGCAACCACCCAAAATACCTTAGCAACAGCTTAGCAACACCATAGCAACCGCCTAGCAACCACCCAGAACACCCTAGCAACCACCTAGCAACCACCCAAAAGACCCTGGCAACCACCCATAATATCCTAGCAACCACCCAGAACACACTAGCAACCACCTAGCAACCACCCAAAATACCTTAGCAACCGCCTAGCAACACCCTAGCAACCACCTAGCAACCACCCAAAATACCTTAACAACCGCCTAGCAACACCATAACAACCACCCAGAACACCCTAGCAACCGCCAAGCAACCACCCAAAACACACCCTCAACCACCCAAAAGACCATAGCAACCACTGAAAATATCCTAGCAACACCATAGCAACCGCCCAGCAACCACCCAGAATACCTAGCAACCGCCTAGCAACACCATAGCAACCACCCAAAATACCTTAGCAACCGCTTAGCAACACCCTAGCAACCACCCAAAATACCCTAGCAACCACCCAGAACTCCATTGCAACCGCCTAGCAACCACCAAGAATACATTAGCAACCGCCTAGCAACACCATAGCAACCACCCAGAACAGCCTAGCAACCGCCTATAAACACCCTAGCAACCACTGAAAATATCCTACCAACCACCCAGAACACCATTGCAGCCACCTAGCAACCACCAAGAACACCCTAGCAACCACCTAGAAACCACCCAAAAGACCCTGCTAACCACCCATAATATCCTAGCAACCACCCAGAACACACTAGCAACCGCCTCAACCACCCAAAAGACCATAGCAACCACTGAAAATATCCTAGCAACCACCCAGAACACCATAGCAACCGCCTAAAAAAATACCCAGAATACCTTAGCAACCACCTAGAAACACCATAGCAACCACCCAGAACAGCCTAGCAACCACCTAGCAACCACCCAAAAGACCCTAGCAACCACCCAAAAGACCCTAGCAACCGCCTTGCAACCACCCAGAGTACCTTAGCAACACCCTAGCAACCGCCTAGCAACCACCCAAAATGCCTTAGCAACTGCCTAGCAACAACATAGCAACCACCCAGAACACTCAGGCAACCGCCTAGAAACCACCCAGAATACCCTAGCAACCGCCTAGCAACATCATAACGACCACCCATAACATTCTAGCAACTGCCTAGCAAAAAACAGTCTGGTCCAAACTTTCTCAAGCCAACTTAAAGTTTGTCTCGACGAACTTTCGCATCTAATTATTATTACTATTATTATCTTAATAATTATATTATTATTTCTGGTCAAAGGTTCCCTAAAAAGTTTTTAAACTATGTAAAATTATAGACTCCATCTGATGATAAATATGTCAAACCTCTCCGTCAAAATTTTCTAGTGACGGGTCACATCTAAATTTTTAAAATGGCCCAAGTGCGATTCTTGTTGCAATAGTCTGTTAACATTGGCTCAATGAGAAATACGTCAGACTAATTGAATTTTTTTTACAATAACATTTTTGTTGTAATAATATTATGGGCTTTGCACAAACGATCTAACGTTGAGCATCATTAAAGAAACATAGGCTAATCTTGCATTGCATTGCACTAACGATCTAACGTTGTGCACTTGAAGCATAACATACAGGTTATGCACTTTTTACATTGCATTAAATTGCACACCAGAACTAACTCATTCCCATGTTCAAAGAAGAGATAAAGTGTGCTGTTGCATTGCATTGCACTAACGATCTAACGTTGTGCACTGAAGAATAACATATAGGTTATAAACTTCTTACATTGCATTGCATTGCACACCGGAACAAACTCATTCCCATGTTCATTAAAGACATAACGTGTGTTGATCTGACACACAACACACGATCTGACGTTGTGCACTGAATAACAATATGCACTTTTCGCATTGCATTGCATTGCACACCAGAACTAACTCATTCCCATGTTGATTAAAGACATAACGTGTGTTGTTGCATTGCATTGTATTGCATTGCATTGCATTGCATTGCATTGGATTGCATTGCATTGCATTCGCATTGCATTGCATTGCATTGCATGGCATTGCACTTCACTAACGATCTGACGTTGTGCACTGAATAACAACTGCTATTGCACTAAAATAACACTGAATTGCATTGCATTGCATTAACGATCTAACGTTGTGCACTGAAGAATTACATATATGCACTTTTCACATTGCATTGCACACCAGAACTAACTCATTCCCATGTTGATTAAAGACATAACGTGTGTTGTTGCATTGCATTGCATTGGATTGCATTGCATTGCATTGCATTGCATTGCATTGCATTGCATTGCATTGCTTTTGCACTGCATTGCATTTCATTGCACTAACAATCTAACGTTGTGCACTGAAGAATAACATATAGGTTATGCACTTTTTGCATTGCATTGCACACCAGATCAAATTTTCCATGTTCATTAAAGAGATAACGTGTGTTGTTGCATTGCACTGCATTGCAATAACATAGGTCATGCACTTTTTGCATTGCATTGCATTGCACACAAGAACTAACTTATTCCCATGTTGATTAAAGACATAACGTGTGTTGTTGCATTGCATTGCATTGTATTGCATTGCATTGCATTGCATTGCATTGCATTGCATTGCATTGCATTGCATTGCATTGCATTGCATTGCATTGCATTGCATTGGATTGCATTGCATTGCATTGCACTAACAATCTAACGTTGTGCACTGAAGAATAACATATAGGTTATGCACTTTTTGCATTGCATTGCACACCAGATCAAAATTCCCATGTTCATTAAAGAGATAACGTGTGTTGTTGCATTGCACTGCATTGCACTAACATAGGTCATGCACTTTTTGCATTGCATTGCATTGCACACCAGAACTAACTCATTCCAATGTTGATTAAAGACATAACGTGTGTTGTTGCATTGCATTGCATTGCATTGCATTGCATTGCATTGGATTGCATTGCATTGCATTGCATTGCATTGCATTGCATTGCATTGCATTGCATTGCATTGCATTGCATTCGCATTCGCATTCGCATTCGCATTCGCATTCGCATTGCATTCGCATTGCATTGCATTGCATTCGCATTGCATTGCATTGCATTGCATTGCATTGCATGGCATTGCACTTCACTAACGATCTGACGTTGTGCACTGAATAACAATATGCACTTTTCGCATTGCATTGCATTGCACACCACAACTAACTAATTCCCATGTTGATTAAAGACATAACGTGTTGTTGCATTGCATTGCATTGCATTGCATTGCATTGCATTGCATTGCATTGCATTGCATTGCATTGCATTGCATTGCATTGCATTGCATTGCATTAACGATCTAACGTTGTGCACTGAAGAATAACATATATGCACTTTTCACATTGCATTGCATTGCACACCAGAACTAACTCATTCCCGTGTTCATTAAAGAGATAACGTGTGTTGATGCATTGCATTGAAAAAACGATCTAACGTTGTGCACTGAAGAATAACATATTGGTTATGCTTTTTTCGCATTGCATTGCACACCAGAACTAAATCATTGCAATGTTCATTAAATAGATGATATGTGTGTGGTTGCATTGTATTGCATTGCACTAACGATCTAACGTTGTGCATTGAAGAATACCAGGCTATGCACTTCTTGCATTGCATTGCACATTCCAATGTTCAAGAAATAACTTGTGTTGTTGCATTGCATTGCACTAACGATCTAACTTTGTGCACTAAAAACTAACATATAGGTTATGCACTCTTCGCATTGCAGTGCATTTGCACACCAGAACTAACTCAATCCCATGTTGATTAAAGACATAACATGTGTTGTTGCATTGCATTGCATTACATTACATTACACTGCATTGCATTGCCTTAACGATCGAACGTTGTGCACTGAAGAATAACATATGCACTAACTCATTCCCATGTTCATTAAAGAGATAATATATGTGTTGTTGTATTGCATTGCATTGCACAAACGATCTAACGTTGTGCACTGAAGAATAACATATATTTTAGGCACTTTTCGCATTGCATTGTATTGCACACCAGAACAAAATAAATCCCATGTTCATTATAGAGCACTGAAGAATAATTATGTGCACTGAAGAATAACATGCACTTTTCGCATTGCACACCAGAACTAACTCATTGCCATGTTCATTAAAGAGAAATCTCTCTATGTCTTTAATCAACATGGGAATGAGTTAGTTCTGGTGTGCAATGCAATGCAAAAAGTACATAACCTATATGTTGTTCTTCAGTGCACAACGTTAGATCGTTAGTGCAATGAAATGCAATGCAGTGCAAAGCAATGCAATGCAATGCAATGCAATGCAATGCAATGCAATGCAATGCAATGCAATGCAATGCAATGCAATGCAATGCAATGCGATGCAATACAATGCAATGCAATGCAACAACACACGTTATGTCTTTAATCAACAATGTGCAATGTAATGCAATGCGAAAAGTGCATATTGTTATTCAGTGCACAACGTCAGATCGTTAGTGCAATGCAATGCAATACAGTGCAAATCAATACAATGCAATGCAATGCAACAACACACGTTATGTCTTTAATCAACATGGGAATGAGTTAGTTCTGGTGTGCAATTTAATGCAATGTAAAAAGTGCATAACCTGTATGTTATTCTTCATTGCACAACGTTAGATCGTTTGTGCAATGCAATGCAAGAAGTGCATAGCCTATTTTTCTTTAATGATGCTCAACGTTAGATCGTTTGTGCAAAGCACATAATGTTATAACAATGAGCTATACATAGGTACGGTTTTGACCTACTGAACATATTTCTGGCCAAAGAGTCCTTAAAGATGTTATTTCATCCTGACAAAAGTCAATTTTTTTAAATACTGAAATTTTTTCTGGCCAAGGAGTACTCGAAACTTGACCTTTCTATATTACTAGTGGACTCTTTCTTATGTTACACTGTAAAAAAAAATTACATCCCCAAGTCAAAAATTTCTAGTGACTGGTCACATCAAAATTTTTCAATTAGTCTGACGTATTATTTCTCATTGAGCCAATGTTAACAGACTATTGCAACAAGAATTGCACTTGGGCCAATTTAAAAATTTAGATGTGACCAGTCACTAGAAATTTTTGACTTGGAGAGGTTAGACATATTTATCATCAGATGGAGTCTATAATTTTACATAGTTTAAAAACTTTTGCGAAACCTTTGACCAGAAATAATAATAGAATTATTAAGATAATAATAGTAATAATAACTAGATGCGAAAGTTCGTCGAGACAAACTTTAAGTTGGCTTGAGAAAGTTTGGACCAGAATGTTTTTTGCTAGGCAGTTGCTAGGATGTTATGGGTGGTCGTTATGGTGTTGCTAGGCGGTTGCTAGGGTATTCTGGGTGGTTTCTATGGTGTTGCTAAGCGGTTGCTAGGGTATTCTGGGTGGTTGCTAGGATGTTCTGGGTGGTTGCTATGTTGTTGCTAGGCAGTTGCTAAGGTATTTTGGGTGGTTGCTAGGGTGTTGCTAGGCGGTTGCTAAGGTATTCTGGGCGGTTGCTATGGTGTTGCTAGGCGGTTGCTAAGGTATTCTGGGTGGTTACAAAGCGGTTGCTAGGGTATTTTGGGTGGTTGCTAGGGTCTTTTGGGTGGTTGCTAGGGTGTTGCTAAGCGGTTGCTAAGGTATTTTGTGTGGTTGCTATGGTGTTGCTAGGCGGTTGCTAAAGTATTCTGGGTGGTTGCTGGGCGGTTGCTATGGTGTTGCTAGGATATTTTCAGTGGTTGCTATGGTCTTTTGGGTGGTTGCTAGGGTGTTTCTAGGCGGTTGCTAGGATGTTATGGGTGGTCGTTATGGTGTTGCTAGGCGGTTGCTAGGTATTCTGGGTGGTTGCTGGGCGGTTGCTATGGTGTTGCTAGGATATTTTCAGTGGTTGCTATGGTCTTTTGGGTGGTTGCTAGGCGGTTGCTAGGGTATTTTGGGTGGTTGTTAGGGTGTTCTGGGTGGTTGCTAGGATGTTATGGTTGATTACTAGGGTGTTCTGGGTGGTTGCTAGGCGGTTGCTAGGTTCTTCTGGGTGGTTGGCTATGGTTTTATGGATGGTTACTAGGGTGTTTTGGGTGGTTGCTAGGGTGTTGCTAGATGGTTGCTAGGGTGTTCTGGGTGGTTGCTATGGTGTTGCTAGGCGGTTGCTAGGGTGTTCTGGGTGGTTGCTAGGCGGTTGCTAGGGTGTTCTGGGTGGTTGCTATGGTGTTGCTAGGTGGTTGCTAAGATATTTTGGGCGGTTGCTAGGGTTTTGCTAGCGGTTGCTAAGGTATTTTGGGTGGTTGCTTGGGTATTGCTATGGTGTTGCTAGGGTATTCTGGGTGGTTGCTTAGGTGTTGCTAGGCGGTTGCTAAGGTATTCTGGGTGGTTGCAAGGCGGTTGCTAAGATATTTTGGGTGGTTGCTAGGGTCTTTTGGGTGGTTTCTAGGCGGTTGCTAGGCGGTTGCTAAGGTATTCTGGGTGGTTGCTAGGCGGTTGCTAAGATATTTTGGGTGGTTGCTAGGGTGTTGCTAGGTGGTTGCTAAGGTATTCTGGGTGGTTGCTAGGCGGTTGCTATGTTGTTCTGGGTGGTTGCTAGGATATTTTCAGTGGTTGCTATGGTCTTTTGGGTGGTTGATATATCTATCTATCTACTTCAAACTATTTTAAACTTCAAACTACTTTAAACTTCAAACTACTTTAAACTTTTTAAACGTCAAACTTATATAAACTTTAAGATAATTTAAACTTCAAACTACTAAATTTACTTCATTTTAACTTATCAACTGTAGCGCATATAAACTCTGAGTGTGTAAGTGTTATCGAGTTAGTTTGTGTGTGTGTGTGTGTGTGTGTGTATATGTATATGTATGTGAGTTAATGTGTGTGTGTGTGTATATGTATGTGAGTTAATGTGTGTGTGTGTGTGTGTGTGTGTGTGTATATGTATGTGAGTTAATGTGTGTGTGTGTGTGTGTGTGTGTGTGTGTGTGTGTAACCGCCTAGAACACAATAGCAACCACTGAGAACACCCTAGCAACCGCCTAGCAACCACCCAGAACACCCTAGCAACCACCCAAAATACCTTTGCAACCACCTAGCAACCACTAGCAACCACCCAGAACACCCTAGCAACCACCCAGAATAACTTAGAACACCTTAGCAACACCATTTCAACCACTCAGAACACCCTAGCAACTGCCTAACAACCACCCAGAACACCCTAGCAACCACCTATAATACCTTAGAACACCCTGGCAACCACTCAGAATACCCTAGCAACCACCCAAAAGACCCTAGCAACCACCCAAAATATTCTAGCAACCACCTAGCAACCACCCAAAATACCCTAGCAACAGCCTTGCAACCACCCAAAAGACCCTAGCAACCACCCAAAATATTCTAGCAACCGCCTAGCAACCACCCAGAACACCCTAGCAACCACCCAAAATGCCCTAGCAACCACCTAGCAACCACCCAAAATACCCTAGCAACCGCCTAGCAACCAGCCAAAAAACCTTAGCAACGACTCAAAATATCATAGCAACCGCCTAGCAACCACCCTGAACACCGTAGCAACCACCCAAAACATCCTAGCAACGCCATAGCAACCACCCAAAATACCTTAGCAACTGCTTAGCAACACCATAGCAACCACCCAAAATACCTTAGAACACCATAGTAACTCCATAGCAACCAGTCAGAACACCCTAGCAACCACCCAAAATACCTCAGAACACCCTAGCAACGCCTAGCAACCACCCAAAAGACCTTAACAACCACTCAAAATATCCTAGCCACCGCCTAGCAACCACCCAGAACACCCTAGCAACCATCCAAAATACCTTAGAAAACCCTAGTAACTCCATAGCAACCAGTCAGAACACCCTAGCAACCACCCAAAATACCTCAGAACACCCTAGCAACTACCTAGCAACCAGCCAAAAGACCTTAACAACCACTCAAAATATCCTAGCAACCGCCTAGCAACCACCCAGAACACCCTAGCAACCACCCAAAATACCTTAGCAACCGCCTAGCAACACCATAAAAACCACCCAGAACACCCTAGCAACCACCTAGCAACCACCCAAAATACCTTAGCAACCGCCTAGCAACACCATAACAACCACCCAGAACACCCTAGCAACCGTCTAGCAACCACCAAAAATATCCTAGCCACCGCCTAGCAACCATCCAGAACACCCTAGTAACCACCCATAACACCCTAGCAACCGCCTCAACCACCCAAAAGACCATAGCAAACACTGAAAATATCCTAGCAACCACCCAGAACTCCATTGCAACCGCCTAGCAACCACCCAGAACTCCATTGCAACCGCCTAGCAACACCATAGCAACCACCCAGAACAGCCTAGCAACCGCCTATAAACACCCTAGAAACCACTGAAAATATTCTAGCAACCACCCAGAACATCATTGCAACCGCCTAGCAACCACCAAGAATACATTAGCAACCGCCTAGCAACACCATAGCAACCACCCAGAACAGCCTAGCAACCGCCTAGAAACACCCTAGCAACCACCCAAAAATACCTTAGCAACTGCTTAGCAACACCATAGCAACCGCCTAGCAACCACCCAGAACACCCTAGCAACCACCTAGAAACCACCCAAAAGACCCTGCTAACCACCCATAATATCCTAGCAACCACCCAGAACACACTAGCAACCGCCTCAACCACCCAAAAGACCATAGCAACCACTGAAAATATCCTAGCAACCACCCAGAACACCATAGCAACCGCCTAAAAAAATACCCAGAATACCTTAGCAACCACCTAGAAACACCATAGCAACCACCCAGAACAGCCTAGCAACCACCTAGCAACCACCCAAAAGACCCTAGCAACCACCCAAAAGACCCTAGCAACCGCCTTGCAACCACCCAGAGTACCTTAGCAACACCCTAGCAACCGCCTAGCAACCACCCAAAATGCCTTAGCAACTGCCTAGCAACAACATAGCAACCACCCAGAACACTCAGGCAACCGCCTAGAAACCACCCAGAATACCCTAGCAACCGCCTAGCAACATCATAACGACCACCCATAACATTCTAGCAACTGCCTAGCAAAAAACAGTCTGGTCCAAACTTTCTCAAGCCAACTTAAAGTTTGTCTCGACGAACTTTCGCATCTAATTATTATTACTATTATTATCTTAATAATTATATTATTATTTCTGGTCAAAGGTTCCCTAAAAAGTTTTTAAACTATGTAAAATTATAGACTCCATCTGATGATAAATATGTCAAACCTCTCCGTCAAAATTTTCTAGTGACGGGTCACATCTAAATTTTTTAAATGGCCCAAGTGCGATTCTTGTTGCAATAGTCTGTTAACATTGGCTCAATGAGAAATACGTCAGACTAATTGAATTTTTTTTACAATAACATTTTTGTTGTAATAATATTATGGGCTTTGCACAAACGATCTAACGTTGAGCATCATTAAAGAAACATAGGCTAATCTTGCATTGCATTGCACTAACGATCTAACGTTGTGCACTTGAAGCATAACATACAGGTTATGCACTTTTTACATTGCATTAAATTGCACACCAGAACTAACTCATTCCCATGTTCAAAGAAGAGCTAAAGTGTGCTGTTGCATTGCATTGCACTAACGATCTAACGTTGTGCACTGAAGAATAACATATAGGTTATAAACTTCTTACATTGCATTGCATTGCACACCGGAACAAACTCATTCCCATGTTCATTAAAGACATAACGTGTGTTGATCTGACACACAACACACGATCTGACGTTGTGCACTGAATAACAATATGCACTTTTCGCATTGCATTGCATTGCACACCAGAACTAACTCATTCCCATGTTGATTAAAGACATAACGTGTGTTGTTGCATTGCATTGTATTGCATTGCATTGCATTGCATTGCATTGCATTGCATTGCATTGCATTGGATTGCATTGCATTGCATTCGCATTGCATTGCATTGCATTGCATGGCATTGCACTTCACTAACGATCTGACGTTGTGCACTGAATAACAACTGCTATTGCACTAAAATAACACTGAATTGCATTGCATTGCATTAACGATCTAACGTTGTGCACTGAAGAATTACATATATGCACTTTTCACATTGCATTGCACACCAGAACTAACTCATTCCCATGTTGATTAAAGACATAACGTGTGTTGTTGCATTGCATTGCATTGGATTGCATTGCATTGCATTGCATTGCATTGCATTGCATTGCATTGCATTGCTTTTGCACTGCATTGCATTTCATTGCACTAACAATCTAACGTTGTGCACTGAAGAATAACATATAGGTTATGCACTTTTTGCATTGCATTGCACACCAGATCAAATTTTCCATGTTCATTAAAGAGATAACGTGTGTTGTTGCATTGCACTGCATTGCAATAACATAGGTCATGCACTTTTTGCATTGCATTGCATTGCACACAAGAACTAACTTATTCCCATGTTGATTAAAGACATAACGTGTGTTGTTGCATTGCATTGCATTGCATTGCATTGCATTGCATTGCATTGCATTGCATTGCATTGCATTGCATTGCATTGCATTGCATTGCATTGCATTGCATTGGATTGCATTGCATTGCATTGCATTGCATTGCATTGCATTGCTTTTGCACTGCATTGCATTTCATTGCACTAACAATCTAACGTTGTGCACTGAAGAATAACATATAGGTTATGCACTTTTTGCATTGCATTGCACACCAGATCAAAATTCCCATGTTCATTAAAGAGATAACGTGTGTTGTTGCATTGCACTGCATTGCACTAACATAGGTCATGCACTTTTTGCATTGCATTGCATTGCACACCAGAACTAACTCATTCCAATGTTGATTAAAGACATAACGTGTGTTGTTGCATTGCATTGCATTGCATTGCATTGCATTGCATTGCATTGCATTGCATTGGATTGCATTGCATTGCATTGCATTGCATTGCATTGCATTGCATTGCATTGCATTGCATTCGCATTCGCATTCGCATTCGCATTCGCATTCGCATTGCATTCGCATTGCATTCGCATTGCATTGCATTGCATTGCATTGCATGGCATTGCACTTCACTAACGATCTGACGTTGTGCACTGAATAACAATATGCACTTTTCGCATTGCATTGCATTGCACACCACAACTAACTAATTCCCATGTTGATTAAAGAGATAACGTGTGTTGATGCATTGCATTGAAAAAACGATCTAACGTTGTGCACTGAAGAATAACATATATGCACTTTTCACATTGCATTGCATTGCACACCAGAACTAACTCATTCCCGTGTTCATTAAAGAGATAACGTGTGTTGATGCATTGCATTGAAAAAACGATCTAACGTTGTGCACTGAAGAATAACATATTGGTTATGCTTTTTTCGCATTGCATTGCACACCAGAACTAAATCATTGCAATGTTCATTAAATAGATGATATGTGTGTGGTTGCATTGTATTGCATTGCACTAACGATCTAACGTTGTGCATTGAAGAATACCAGGCTATGCACTTCTTGCATTGCATTGCACATTCCAATGTTCAAGAAATAACTTGTGTTGTTGCATTGCATTGCACTAACGATCTAACTTTGTGCACTAAAAACTAACATATAGGTTATGCACTCTTCGCATTGCAGTGCATTTGCACACCAGAACTAACTCAATCCCATGTTGATTAAAGACATAACATGTGTTGTTGCATTGCATTGCATTACATTACATTACACTGCATTGCATTGCCTTAACGATCGAACGTTGTGCACTGAAGAATAACATATGCACTAACTCATTCCCATGTTCATTAAAGAGATAATATATGTGTTGTTGTATTGCATTGCATTGCACAAACGATCTAACGTTGTGCACTGAAGAATAACATATATTTTAGGCACTTTTCGCATTGCATTGTATTGCACACCAGAACAAAATAAATCCCATGTTCATTATAGAGCACTGAAGAATAATTATGTGCACTGAAGAATAACATGCACTTTTCGCATTGCACACCAGAACTAACTCATTGCCATGTTCATTAAAGAGAAATCTCTCTATGTCTTTAATCAACATGGGAATGAGTTAGTTCTGGTGTGCAATGCAATGCAAAAAGTACATAACCTATATGTTGTTCTTCAGTGCACAACGTTAGATCGTTAGTGCAATGAAATGCAATGCAGTGCAAGCAATGCAATGCAATGCAATGCAATGCAATGCAATGCAATGCAATGCAATGCAATGCAATGCAATGCAATGCAATGCAATGCAATGCAATGCAATGCGATGCAATACAATGCAATGCAATGCAACAACACACGTTATGTCTTTAATCAACAATGTGCAATGTAATGCAATGCGAAAAGTGCATATTGTTATTCAGTGCACAACGTCAGATCGTTAGTGCAATGCAATGCAATACAGTGCAAATCAATACAATGCAATGCAATGCAACAACACACGTTATGTCTTTAATCAACATGGGAATGAGTTAGTTCTGGTGTGCAATTTAATGCAATGTAAAAAGTGCATAACCTGTATGTTATTCTTCATTGCACAACGTTAGATCGTTTGTGCAATGCAATGCAAGAAGTGCATAGCCTATTTTTCTTTAATGATGCTCAACGTTAGATCGTTTGTGCAAAGCACATAATGTTATAACAATGAGCTATACATAGGTACGGTTTTGACCTACTGAACATATTTCTGGCCAAAGAGTCCTTAAAGATGTTATTTCATCCTGACAAAAGTCAATTTTTTTAAATACTGAAATTTTTTCTGGCCAAGGAGTACTCGAAACTTGACCTTTCTATATTACTAGTGGACTCTTTCTTATGTTACACTGTAAAAAAAAATTACATCCCCAAGTCAAAAATTTCTAGTGACTGGTCACATCAAAATTTTTCAATTAGTCTGACGTATTATTTATCATTGAGCCAATGTTAACAGACTATTGCAACAAGAATTGCACTTGGGCCAATTTAAAAATTTAGATGTGACCAGTCACTAGAAATTTTTGACTTGGAGAGGTTAGACATATTTATCATCAGATGGAGTCTATAATTTTACATAGTTTAAAAACTTTTGCGAAACCTTTGACCAGAAATAATAATAGAATTATTAAGATAATAATAGTAATAATAACTAGATGCGAAAGTTCGTCGAGACAAACTTTAAGTTGGCTTGAGAAAGTTTGGACCAGAATGTTTTTTGCTAGGCAGTTGCTAGGATGTTATGGGTGGTCGTTATGGTGTTGCTAGGCGGTTGCTAGGGTATTCTGGGTGGTTTCTATGGTGTTGCTAAGCGGTTGCTAGGGTATTCTGGGTGGTTGCTAGGATGTTCTGGGTGGTTGCTATGTTGTTGCTAGGCAGTTGCTAAGGTATTTTGGGTGGTTGCTAGGGTGTTGCTAGGCGGTTGCTAAGGTATTCTGGGCGGTTGCTATGGTGTTGCTAGGCGGTTGCTAAGGTATTCTGGGTGGTTACAAAGCGGTTGCTAGGGTATTTTGGGTGGTTGCTAGGGTCTTTTGGGTGGTTGCTAGGGTGTTGCTAAGCGGTTGCTAAGGTATTTTGTGTGGTTGCTATGGTGTTGCTAGGCGGTTGCTAAAGTATTCTGGGTGGTTGCTGGGCGGTTGCTATGGTGTTGCTAGGATATTTTCAGTGGTTGCTATGGTCTTTTGGGTGGTTGCTAGGGTGTTTCTAGGCGGTTGCTAGGATGTTATGGGTGGTCGTTATGGTGTTGCTAGGCGGTTGCTAGGTATTCTGGGTGGTTGCTGGGCGGTTGCTATGGTGTTGCTAGGATATTTTCAGTGGTTGCTATGGTCTTTTGGGTGGTTGCTAGGCGGTTGCTAGGGTATTTTGGGTGGTTGTTAGGGTGTTCTGGGTGGTTGCTAGGATGTTATGGTTGATTACTAGGGTGTTCTGGGTGGTTGCTAGGCGGTTGCTAGGTTCTTCTGGGTGGTTGGCTATGGTTTTATGGATGGTTACTAGGGTGTTTTGGGTGGTTGCTAGGGTGTTGCTAGATGGTTGCTAGGGTGTTCTGGGTGGTTGCTATGGTGTTGCTAGGCGGTTGCTAGGGTGTTCTGGGTGGTTGCTAGGCGGTTGCTAGGGTGTTCTGGGTGGTTGCTATGGTGTTGCTAGGTGGTTGCTAAGATATTTTGGGCGGTTGCTAGGGTTTTGCTAGCGGTTGCTAAGGTATTTTGGGTGGTTGCTTGGGTATTGCTATGGTGTTGCTAGGGTATTCTGGGTGGTTGCTTAGGTGTTGCTAGGCGGTTGCTAAGGTATTCTGGGTGGTTGCAAGGCGGTTGCTAAGATATTTTGGGTGGTTGCTAGGGTCTTTTGGGTGGTTTCTAGGCGGTTGCTAGGCGGTTGCTAAGGTATTCTGGGTGGTTGCTAGGCGGTTGCTAAGATATTTTGGGTGGTTGCTAGGGTGTTGCTAGGTGGTTGCTAAGGTATTCTGGGTGGTTGCTAGGCGGTTGCTATGTTGTTCTGGGTGGTTGCTAGGATATTTTCAGTGGTTGCTATGGTCTTTTGGGTGGTTGATATATCTATCTATCTATCTACTTCAAACTATTTTAAACTTCAAACTACTTTAAACTTCAAACTACTTTAAACTTTTTAAACGTCAAACTTATATAAACTTTAAGATAATTTAAACTTCAAACTACTAAATTTACTTCATTTTAACTTATCAACTGTAGCGCATATAAACTCTGAGTGTGTAAGTGTTATCGAGTTAGTTTGTGTGTGTGTGTGTGTGTGTATATGTATATGTATGTGAGTTAATGTGTGTGTGTGTGTATATGTATGTGAGTTAATGTGTGTGTGTGTGTGTGTGTGTGTGTGTATATGTATGTGAGTTAATGTGTGTGTGTGTGTGTGTGTGTGTGTGTAACCGCCTAGAACACAATAGCAACCACTGAGAACACCCTAGCAACCGCCTAGCAACCACCCAGAACACCCTAGCAACCACCCAAAATACCTTTGCAACCACCTAGCAACCACTAGCAACCACCCAGAACACCCTAGCAACCACCCAGAATAACTTAGAACACCTTAGCAACACCATTTCAACCACTCAGAACACCCTAGCAACTGCCTAACAACCACCCAGAACACCCTAGCAACCACCTATAATACCTTAGAACACCCTGGCAACCACTCAGAATACCCTAGCAACCACCCAAAAGACCCTAGCAACCACCCAAAATATTCTAGCAACCACCTAGCAACCACCCAAAATACCCTAGCAACAGCCTTGCAACCACCCAAAAGACCCTAGCAACCACCCAAAATATTCTAGCAACCGCCTAGCAACCACCCAGAACACCCTAGCAACCACCCAAAATGCCCTAGCAACCACCTAGCAACCACCCAAAATACCCTAGCAACCGCCTAGCAACCAGCCAAAAAACCTTAGCAACGACTCAAAATATCATAGCAACCGCCTAGCAACCACCCTGAACACCGTAGCAACCACCCAAAACATCCTAGCAACGCCATAGCAACCACCCAAAATACCTTAGCAACTGCTTAGCAACACCATAGCAACCACCCAAAATACCTTAGAACACCATAGTAACTCCATAGCAACCAGTCAGAACACCCTAGCAACCACCCAAAATACCTCAGAACACCCTAGCAACGCCTAGCAACCACCCAAAAGACCTTAACAACCACTCAAAATATCCTAGCCACCGCCTAGCAACCACCCAGAACACCCTAGCAACCATCCAAAATACCTTAGAAAACCCTAGTAACTCCATAGCAACCAGTCAGAACACCCTAGCAACCACCCAAAATACCTCAGAACACCCTAGCAACTACCTAGCAACCAGCCAAAAGACCTTAACAACCACTCAAAATATCCTAGCAACCGCCTAGCAACCACCCAGAACACCCTAGCAACCACCCAAAATACCTTAGCAACCGCCTAGCAACACCATAAAAACCACCCAGAACACCCTAGCAACCACCTAGCAACCACCCAAAATACCTTAGCAACCGCCTAGCAACACCATAACAACCACCCAGAACACCCTAGCAACCGTCTAGCAACCACCAAAAATATCCTAGCCACCGCCTAGCAACCATCCAGAACACCCTAGTAACCACCCATAACACCCTAGCAACCGCCTCAACCACCCAAAAGACCATAGCAAACACTGAAAATATCCTAGCAACCACCCAGAACTCCATTGCAACCGCCTAGCAACCACCCAGAACTCCATTGCAACCGCCTAGCAACACCATAGCAACCACCCAGAACAGCCTAGCAACCGCCTATAAACACCCTAGAAACCACTGAAAATATTCTAGCAACCACCCAGAACATCATTGCAACCGCCTAGCAACCACCAAGAATACATTAGCAACCGCCTAGCAACACCATAGCAACCACCCAGAACAGCCTAGCAACCGCCTAGAAACACCCTAGCAACCACCCAAAAATACCTTAGCAACTGCTTAGCAACACCATAGCAACCGCCTAGCAACCACCCAGAACACCCTAGCAACCACCTAGCAACACCCTAGCAACCAACCAAAATATCTTAGCAACCGCCTAGCAACACCATAGCAACCACCCATAATACCATAGCAACCACCCAGAACACCCTAGCAACCACCCAAAAGACCCTAGCAATCGCCTAGCAACCACCAAAAATATCCTAGCAACCGCCTAGCAACCATCCAGAACACCCTAGTAACCACCCATAACACCCTAGCAACCGCCTCAACCACCCAAAAGACCATAGCAACCACTGAAAATATCCTAGCAACCACCCAGAACTCCATTGCAACTGCCTACCAACCACCAAGAATACATTAGCAACCGCCTAGCAACACCATAGCAACCACCCAGAACAGCCTAGCAACCGCCTAGAAACAACCTAGCAACCACCCAAAATACCTTAGCAACAGCTTAGCAACACCATAGCAACCGCCTAGCAACCACCCAGAACACCCTAGCAACCACCTAGCAACCACCCAAAAGACCCTGGCAACCACCCATAATATCCTAGCAACCACCCAGAACACACTAGCAACCACCTAGCAACCACCCAAAATACCTTAGCAACCGCCTAGCAACACCCTAGCAACCACCCAGCAACCACCCAAAATACCTTAACAACCGCCTAGCAACACCATAACAACCACCCAGAACACCCTAGCAACCGCCAAGCAACCACCCAAAACACACTAGCAACCGCCTCAACCACCCAAAAGACCATAGCAACCACTGAAAATATCCTAGCAACACCATAGCAACCGCCCAGCAACCACCCAGAATACCTAGCAACCGCCTAGCAACACCATAGCAACCACCCAAAATACCTTAGCAACCGCTTAGCAACACCCTAGCAACCACCCAAAATACCCTAGCAACCACCTAGAACTCCATTGCAACCGCCTAGCAACCACCAAGAATACATTAGCAACCGCCTAGCAACACCATAGCAACCACCCAGAACAGCCTAGCAACCGCCTATAAACACCCTAGCAACCACTGAAAATATCCTACCAACCACCCAGAACACCATTGCAACCACCTAGCAACCACCAAGAACACCCTAGCAACCACCTAGAAACCACCCAAAAGACCCTGCTAACCACCCATAATATCCTAGCAACCACCCAGAACACACTAGCAACCGCCTCAACCACCCAAAAGACCATAGCAACCACTGAAAATATCCTAGCAACCACCCAGAACACCATAGCAACCGCCTAAAAAAATACCCAGAATACCTTAGCAACCACCTAGAAACACCATAGCAACCACCCAGAACAGCCTAGCAACCACCTAGCAACCACCCAAAAGACCCTAGCAACCACCCAAAAGACCCTAGCAACCGCCTTGCAACCACCCAGAGTACCTTAGCAACACCCTAGCAACCGCCTAGCAACCACCCAAAATGCCTTAGCAACTACCTAGCAACAACATAGCAACCACCCAGAACACTCAGGCAACCGCCTAGAAACCACCCAGAATACCCTAGCAACCGCCTAGCAACATCATAACGACCACCCATAACATTCTAGCAACTGCCTAGCAAAAAACAGTCTGGTCCAAACTTTCTCAAGCCAACTTAAAGTTTGTCTCGACGAACTTTCGCATCTAATTATTATTACTATTATTATCTTAATAATTATATTATTATTTCTGGTCAAAGGTTCCCTAAAAAGTTTTTAAACTATGTAAAATTATAGACTCCATCTGATGATAAATATGTCAAACCTCTCCGTCAAAATTTTCTAGTGACGGGTCACATCTAAATTTTTAAAATGGCCCAAGTGCGATTCTTGTTGCAATAGTCTGTTAACAGCTCAATGAGAAATACGTCAGACTAATTGAATTTTTTTTACAATAACATTTTTGTTGTAATAATATTATGGGCTTTGCACAAACGATCTAACGTTGAGCATCATTAAAGAAACATAGGCTAATCTTGCATTGCATTGCACTAACGATCTAACGTTGTGCACTTGAAGCATAACATACAGGTTATGCACTTTTTACATTGCATTAAATTGCACACCAGAACTAACTCATTCCCATGTTCAAAGAAGAGATAAAGTGTGCTGTTGCATTGCATTGCACTAACGATCTAACGTTGTGCACTGAAGAATAACATATAGGTTATAAACTTCTTACATTGCATTGCATTGCACACCGGAACAAACTCATTCCCATGTTCATTAAAGACATAACGTGTGTTGATCTGACACACAACACACGATCTGACGTTGTGCACTGAATAACAATATGCACTTTTCGCATTGCATTGCATTGCACACCAGAACTAACTCATTCCCATGTTGATTAAAGACATAACGTATGTTGTTGCATTGCATTGCATTGCATTGCATTGCATTGGATTGGATTGCATTGCATTGCATTGCATTGCATTGCATTGCTTTTGCACTGCATTGCATTTCATTGCACTAACAATCTAACGTTGTGCACTGAAGAATAACATATAGGTTATGCACTTTTTGCATTGCATTGCACACCAGATCAAAATTCCCATGTTCATTAAAGAGATAACGTGTGTTGTTGCATTGCACTGCATTGCACTAACATAGGTCATGCACTTTTTGCATTGCATTGCATTGCACACCAGAACTAACTCATTCCCATGTTGATTAAAGACATAACGTGTGTTGTTGCATTGCATTGCATTGCATTGTATTGCATTGCATTGCATTGCATTGCATTGCATTGCATTGCATTGCATTGCATTGCATTGGATTGCATTGCATTGCATTCGCATTGCATTGCATTGCATTGCATTGCATGGCATTGCACTTCACTAACGATCTGACGTTGTGCACTGAATAACAATATGCACTTTTCGCATTGCATTGCATTGCACACCAGAACTAACTCATTCCCATGTTGATTAAAGACATAACGTGTGTTGTTGCATTGCATTGCATTGGATTGCATTGCATTGCATTGCATTGCATTGCATTGCATTGCATTGCATTGCATTGCATTGCATTGCATTGCATTGCATTGCATTGCATTGCATTGCATTGCTTTTGCACTGCATTGCATTTCATTGCACTAACAATCTAACGTTGTGCACTGAAGAATAACATATAGGTTATGCACTTTTTGCATTGCATTGCACACCAGATCAAAATTCCCATGTTCATTAAAGAGATAACGTGTGTTGTTGCATTGCACTGCATTGCACTAACATAGGTCATGCACTTTTTGCATTGCATTGCATTGCACACCAGAACTAACTTATTCCCATGTTGATTAAAGACATAACGTGTGTTGTTGCATTGCATTGCATTGTATTGCATTGCATTGCATTGCATTGCATTGCATTGCATTGCATTGCATTGCATTGCTTTTGCACTGCATTGCATTTCATTGCACTAACAATCTAACGTAGTGCACTGAAGAATAACATATAGGTTATGCACTTTTTGCATTGCATTGCACACCAGATCAAAATTCCCATGTTCATTAAAGAGATAACGTGTGTTGTTGCATTGCACTGCATTGCACTAACATAGGTCATGCACTTTTTGCATTGCATTGCATTGCACACCAGAACTAACTCATTCCCATGTTGATTAAAGACATAACGTGTTGTTGCATTGCATTGCATTGCATTGCATTGCATTGCATTGCATTGCATTGGATTGCATTGCATTGCATTGCATTGCATTGCATTGCATTGCATTGCATTGCATTGCATTGCATTGCATTGCATTGCATTCGCATTGCATTGCATTGCATTGCATGGCATTGCACTTCACTAACGATCTGACGTTGTGCACTGAATAACAATATGCACTTTTCGCATTGCATTGCATTGCACACCACAACTAACTAATTCCCATGTTGATTAAAGACATAACGTGTTGTTGCATTGCATTGCATTGCATTGCATTGCATTGCATTGCATTGCATTGCATTAACGATCTAACGTTGTGCACTGAAGAATAACATATATGCACTTTTCACATTGCATTGCATTGCACACAGGAACTAACTCATTCCCGTGTTCATTAAAGAGATAACGTGTGTTGTTGCATTGCATTGAAAAAACGATCTAACGTTGTGCACTGAAGAATAACATATTGGTTATGCTTTTTTCGCATTGCATTGCACACCAGAACTAAATCATTGCAATGTTCATTAAATAGATGATATGTGTGTGGTTGCATTGTATTGCATTGCACTAACGATCTAACGTTGTGCATTGAAGAATACCAGGCTATGCACTTCTTGCATTGCATTGCACATTCCAATGTTCAAGAAATAACGTGTGTTGTTGCATTGCATTGCATTGCATTGCATTGCACTAACGATCTAACTTTGTGCACTAAAAACTAACATATAGGTTATGCACTCTTCGCATTGCAGTGCATTGCACACCAGAACTAACTCAATCCCATGTTGATTAAAGACATAACCATGTGTTGTTGCATTGCATTGCATTACATTACATTACACTGCATTGCATTGCCTTAACGATCGAACGTTGTGCACTGAAGAATAACATATGCACTAACTCATTCCCATGTTCATTAAAGAGATAATATATGTGTTGTTGTATTGCATTGCATTGCACAAACGATCTAACGTTGTGCACTGAAGAATAACATATATTTTAGGCACTTTTCGCATTGCATTGTATTGCACACCAGAACAAAATAAATCCCATGTTCATTATAGAGCACTGAAGAATAATTATGTGCACTGAAGAATAACATGCACTTTTCGCAATGCACACCAGAACTAACTCATTGCCATGTTCATTAAAGAGAAATCTCTCTATGTCTTTAATCAACATGGGAATGAGTTAGTTCTGGTGTGCAATGCAATGCAAAAAGTACATAACCTATATGTTGTTCTTCAGTGCACAACGTTAGATCGTTAGTGCAATGAAATGCAATGCAGTGCAAAGCAATGCAATGCAATGCAATGCAATGCAATGCAATGCAATGCAATGCAATACAATGCAATGCAATGCAACAACACACGTTATGTCTTTAATCAACAATGTGCAATGTAATGCAATGCGAAAAGTGCATATTGTTATTCAGTGCACAACGTCAGATCGTTAGTGCAATGCAATGCAATACAGTGCAAATCAATACAATGCAATGCAATGCAACAACACACGTTATGTCTTTAATCAACATGGGAATGAGTTAGTTCTGGTGTGCAATTTAATGCAATGTAAAAAGTGCATAACCTGTATGTTATTCTTCATTGCACAACGTTAGATCGTTTGTGCAATGCAATGCAAGAAGTGCATAGCCTATTTTTCTTTAATGATGCTCAACGTTAGATCGTTTGTGCAAAGCACATAATGTTATAACAATGAGCTATACATAGGTACGGTTTTGACCTACTGAACATATTTCTGGCCAAAGAGTCCTTAAAGATGTTATTTCATCCTGACAAAAGTCAATTTTTTGACATACTGAAATTTTTTCTGGCCAAGGAGTACTCGAAACTTGACCTTTCTATATTACTAGTGGACTCTTTCTTATGTTACACTGTAAAAAAAAATTACATCCCCAAGTCAAAAATTTCTAGTGACTGGTCACATCAAAATTTTTCAATTAGTCTGACGTATTATTTCTCATTGAGCCAATGTTAACAGACTATTGCAACAAGAATTGCACTTGGGCCAATTTAAAAATTTAGATGTGACCAGTCACTAGAAATTTTTGACTTGGAGAGGTTAGACATATTTATCATCAGATGGAGTCTATAATTTTACATAGTTTAAAAACTTTTGAGAAACCTTTGACCAGAAATAATAATAGAATTATTAAGATAATAATAGTAATAATAACTAGATGCGAAAGTTCGTCGAGACAAACTTTAAGTTGGCTTGAGAAAGTTTGGACCAGAATGTTTTTTGCTAGGCAGTTGCTAGGATGTTATGGGTGGTCGTTATGGTGTTGCTAGGCGGTTGCTAGGGTATTCTGGGTGGTTTCTATGGTGTTGCTAAGCGGTTGCTAGGGTATTCTGGGTGGTTGCTAGGATGTTCTGGGTGGTTGCTATGTTGTTGCTAGGCAGTTGCTAAGGTATTTTGGGTGGTTGCTAGGGTGTTGCTAGGCGGTTGCTAAGGTATTCTGGGCGGTTGCTATGGTGTTGCTAGGCGGTTGCTAAGGTATTCTGGGTGGTTACAAAGCGGTTGCTAGGGTATTTTGGGTGGTTGCTAGGGTCTTTTGGGTGGTTGCTAGGGTGTTGCTAAGCGGTTGCTAAGGTATTTTGGGTGGTTGCTATGGTGTTGCTAGGCGGTTGCTAAAGTATTCTGGGTGGTTGCTGGGCGGTTGCTATGGTGTTGCTAGGATATTTTCAGTGGTTGCTATGGTCTTTTGGGTGGTTGCTAGGGTGTTTCTAGGCGGTTGCTAGGATGTTATGGGTGGTCGTTATGGTGTTGCTAGGCGGTTGCTAGGTATTCTGGGTGGTTGCTGGGCGGTTGCTATGGTGTTGCTAGGATATTTTCAGTGGTTGCTATGGTCTTTTGGGTGGTTGCTAGGCGGTTGCTAGGGTATTTTGGGTGGTTGTTAGGGTGTTCTGGGTGGTTGCTAGGATGTTATGGTTGATTACTAGGGTGTTCTGGGTGGTTGCTAGGCGGTTGCAAGGTTCTTCTGGGTGGTTGGCTATGGTTTTATGGATGGTTACTAGGGTGTTTTGGGTGGTTGCTAGGGTGTTGCTAGATGGTTGCTAGGGTGTTCTGGGTGGTTGCTATGGTGTTGCTAGGCGGTTGCTAGGGTGTTCTGGGTGGTTGCTAGGCGGTTGCTAGGGTGTTCTGGGTGGTTGCTATGGTGTTGCTAGGTGGTTGCTAAGATATTTTGGGCGGTTGCTAGGGTTTTGCTAGCGGTTGCTAAGGTATTTTGGGTGGTTGCTTGGGTATTGCTATGGTGTTGCTAGGGTATTCTGGGTGGTTGCTTAGGTGTTGCTAGGCGGTTGCTAAGGTATTCTGGGTGGTTGCAAGGCGGTTGCTAAGATATTTTGGGTGGTTGCTAGGGTCTTTTGGGTGGTTTCTAGGCGGTTGCTAGGCGGTTGCTAAGGTATTCTGGGTGGTTGCTAGGCGGTTGCTAAGATATTTTGGGTGGTTGCTAGGGTGTTGCTAGGTGGTTGCTAAGGTATTCTGGGTGGTTGCTAGGCGGTTGCTATGTTGTTCTGGGTGGTTGCTAGGATATTTTCAGTGGTTGCTATGGTCTTTTGGGTGGTTGATATATCTATCTATCTACTTCAAACTATTTTAAACTTCAAACTACTTTAAACTTCAAACTACTTTAAACTTTTTAAACGTCCAACTTATATAAACTTTAAGATAATTTAAACTTCAAACTACTAAATTTACTTCATTTTAACTTATCAACTGTAGCGCATATAAACTCTGAGTGTGTAAGTGTTATCGAGTTAGTTTGTGTGTGTGTGTGTGTGTGTATATGTATATGTATGTGAGTTAATGTGTGTGTGTGTGTATATGTATGTGAGTTAATGTGTGTGTGTGTGTGTGTGTGTGTGTGTGTGTGTATATGTATGTGAGTTAATGTGTGTGTGTGTGTGTGTGTGTGTGTGTAACCGCCTAGAACACAATAGCAACCACTGAGAACACCCTAGCAACCGCCTAGCAACCACCCAGAACACCCTAGCAACCACCCAAAATACCTTTGCAACCACCTAGCAACCACTAGCAACCACCCAGAACACCCTAGCAACCACCCAGAATAACTTAGAACACCTTAGCAACACCATTTCAACCACTCAGAACACCCTAGCAACTGCCTAACAACCACCCAGAACACCCTAGCAACCACCTATAATACCTTAGAACACCCTGGCAACCACTCAGAATACCCTAGCAACCACCCAAAAGACCCTAGCAACCACCCAAAATATTCTAGCAACCACCTAGCAACCACCCAAAATACCCTAGCAACAGCCTTGCAACCACCCAAAAGACCCTAGCAACCACCCAAAATATTCTAGCAACCGCCTAGCAACCACCCAGAACACCCTAGCAACCACCCAAAATGCCCTAGCAACCACCTAGCAACCACCCAAAATACCCTAGCAACCGCCTAGCAACCAGCCAAAAAACCTTAGCAACGACTCAAAATATCATAGCAACCGCCTAGCAACCACCCTGAACACCCTAGCAACCACCCAAAACATCCTAGCAACGCCATAGCAACCACCCAAAATACCTTAGCAACTGCTTAGCAACACCATAGCAACCACCCAAAATACCTTAGAACACCATAGTAACTCCATAGCAACCAGTCAGAACACCCTAGCAACCACCCAAAATACCTCAGAACACCCTAGCAACGCCTAGCAACCACCCAAAAGACCTTAACAACCACTCAAAATATCCTAGCCACCGCCTAGCAACCACCCAGAACACCCTAGCAACCATCCAAAATACCTTAGAAAACCCTAGTAACTCCATAGCAACCAGTCAGAACACCCTAGCAACCACCCAAAATACCTCAGAACACCCTAGCAACTACCTAGCAACCACCCAAAAGACCTTAACAACCACTCAAAATATCCTAGCAACCGCCTAGCAACCACCCAGAACACCCTAGCAACCACCCAAAATACCTTAGCAACCGCCTAGCAACACCATAAAAACCACCCAGAACACCCTAGCAACCACCTAGCAACCACCCAAAATACCTTAGCAACCGCCTAGCAACACCATAACAACCACCCAGAACACCCTAGCAACCACCTAGCAACAACCCAAAATGCCTTAGCAACCGCCTAGCAACACCATAACAACCACCCAGAACACCCTAGCAACCGTCTAGCAACCACCAAAAATATCCTAGCCACCGCCTAGCAACCATCCAGAACACCCTAGTAACCACCCATAACACCCTAGCAACCGCCTCAACCACCCAAAAGACCATAGCAAACACTGAAAATATCCTAGCAACCACCCAGAACTCCATTGCAACCGCCTAGCAACACCATAGCAACCACCCAGAACAGCCTAGCAACCGCCTATAAACACCCTAGAAACCACTGAAAATATTCTAGCAACCACCCAGAACATCATTGCAACCGCCTAGCAACCACCAAGAATACATTAGCAACCGCCTAGCAACACCATAGCAACCACCCAGAACAGCCTAGCAACCGCCTAGAAACACCCTAGCAACCACCCAAAAATACCTTAGCAACTGCTTAGCAACACCATAGCAACCGCCTAGCAACCACCCAGAACACCCTAGCAACCACCTAGCAACACCCTAGCAACCAACCAAAATATCTTAGCAACCGCCTAGCAACACCATAGCAACCACCCAGAACACCCTAGTAACCATCCATAATACCATAGCAACCACCCAGAACACCCTAGCAACCACCCAAAAGACCCTAGCAATCGCCTAGCAACCACCAAAAATATCCTAGCAACCGCCTAGCAACCATCCAGAACACCCTAGTAACCACCCATAACACCCTAGCAACCGCCTCAACCACCCAAAAGACCATAGCAACCACTGAAAATATCCTAGCAACCACCCAGAACTCCATTGCAACTGCCTACCAACCACCAAGAATACATTAGCAACCGCCTAGCAACACCATAGCAACCACCCAGAACAGCCTAGCAACCGCCTAGAAACAACCTAGCAACCACCCAAAATACCTTAGCAACAGCTTAGCAACACCATAGCAACCGCCTAGCAACCACCCAGAACACCCTAGCAACCACCTAGCAACCACCCAAAAGACCCTGGCAACCACCCATAATATCCTAGCAACCACCCAGAACACACTAGCAACCACCTAGCAACCACCCAAAATACCTTAGCAACCGCCTAGCAACACCCTAGCAACCACCTAGCAACCACCCAAAATACCTTAACAACCGCCTAGCAACACCATAACAACCACCCAGAACACCCTAGCAACCGCCAAGCAACCACCCAAAACACACCCTCAACCACCCAAAAGACCATAGCAACCACTGAAAATATCCTAGCAACACCATAGCAACCGCCCAGCAACCACCCAGAATACCTAGCAACCGCCTAGCAACACCATAGCAACCACCCAAAATACCTTAGCAACCGCTTAGCAACACCCTAGCAACCACCCAAAATACCCTAGCAACCACCTAGAACTCCATTGCAACCGCCTAGCAACCACCAAGAATACATTAGCAACCGCCTAGCAACACCATAGCAACCACCCAGAACAGCCTAGCAACCGCCTATAAACACCCTAGCAACCACTGAAAATATCCTACCAACCACCCAGAACACCATTGCAACCACCTAGCAACCACCAAGAACACCCTAGCAACCACCTAGAAACCACCCAAAAGACCCTGCTAACCACCCATAATATCCTAGCAACCACCCAGAACACACTAGCAACCGCCTCAACCACCCAAAAGACCATAGCAACCACTGAAAATATCCTAGCAACCACCCAGAACACCATAGCAACCGCCTAAAAAAATACCCAGAATACCTTAGCAACCACCTAGAAACACCATAGCAACCACCCAGAACAGCCTAGCAACCACCTAGCAACCACCCAAAAGACCCTAGCAACCACCCAAAAGACCCTAGCAACCGCCTTGCAACCACCCAGAGTACCTTAGCAACACCCTAGCAACCGCCTAGCAACCACCCAAAATGCCTTAGCAACTGCCTAGCAACAACATAGCAACCACCCAGAACACTCAGGCAACCGCCTAGAAACCACCCAGAATACCCTAGCAACCGCCTAGCAACATTATAACGACCACCCATAACATTCTAGCAACTGCCTAGCAAAAAACAGTCTGGTCCAAACTTTCTCAAGCCAACTTAAAGTTTGTCTCGACGAACTTTCGCATCTAATTATTATTACTATTATTATCTTAATAATTATATTATTATTTCTGGTCAAAGGTTCCCTAAAAAGTTTTTAAACTATGTAAAATTATAGACTCCATCTGATGATAAATATGTCAAACCTCTCCGTCAAAATTTTCTAGTGACGGGTCACATCTAAATTTTTAAAATGGCCCAAGTGCGATTCTTGTTGCAATAGTCTGTTAACATTGGCTCAATGAGAAATACGTCAGACTAATTGAATTTTTTTTACAATAACATTTTTGTTGTAATAATATTATGGGCTTTGCACAAACGATCTAACGTTGAGCATCATTAAAGAAACATAGGCTAATCTTGCATTGCATTGCACTAACGATCTAACGTTGTGCACTTGAAGCATAACATACAGGTTATGCACTTTTTACATTGCATTAAATTGCACACCAGAACTAACTCATTCCCATGTTCAAAGAAGAGATAAAGTGTGCTGTTGCATTGCATTGCACTAACGATCTAACGTTGTGCACTGAAGAATAACATATAGGTTATAAACTTCTTACATTGCATTGCATTGCACACCGGAACAAACTCATTCCCATGTTCATTAAAGACATAACGTGTGTTGATCTGACACACAACACACGATCTGACGTTGTGCACTGAATAACAATATGCACTTTTCGCATTGCATTGCATTGCACACCAGAACTAACTCATTCCCATGTTGATTAAAGACATAACGTGTGTTGTTGCATTGCATTGTATTGCATTGCATTGCATTGCATTGCATTGCATTGCATTGGATTGCATTGCATTGCATTGCATTGCATTGCATTGCAATGCATTGCATTGCATTGCATTGCATTGCATTGCTTTTGCACTGCATTGCATTTCATTGCACTAACAATCTAACGTTGTGCACTGAAGAATAACATATAGGTTATGCACTTTTTGCACTGCATTGCACTAACATAGGTCATGCACTTTTTGCATTGCATTGCATTGCACACCAGAACTAACTCATTCCCATGTTGATTAAAGACATAACGTGTGTTGTTGCATTGCATTGCATTGCATTGCATTGCATTGGATTGCATTGCATTGCATTCGCATTGCATTGCATTGCATGGCATTGCACTTCACTAACGATCTGACGTTGTGCACTGAATAACAACTGCTATTGCACTAAAATAACACTGAATTGCATTGCATTGCATTAACGATCTAACGTTGTGCACTGAAGAATTACATATATGCACTTTTCACATTGCATTGCACACCAGAACTAACTCATTCCCATGTTGATTAAAGACATAACGTGTGTTGTTGCATTGCATTGCATTGGATTGCATTGCATTGCATTGCATTGCATTGCATTGCATTGCATTGCTTTTGCACTGCATTGCATTTCATTGCACTAACAATCTAACGTTGTGCACTGAAGAATAACATATAGGTTATGCACTTTTTGCATTGCATTGCACACCAGATCAAATTTCCCATGTTCATTAAAGAGATAACGTGTGTTGTTGCATTGCACTGCATTGCACTAACATAGGTCATGCACTTTTTGCATTGCATTGCATTGCACACCAGAACTAACTTATTCCCATGTTGATTAAAGACATAACGTGTGTTGTTGCATTGCATTGCATTGTATTGCATTACATTGCATTGCATTGCATTGCATTGCATTGCATTGCATTGCATTGCATTGCATTGCATTGCATTGGATTGCATTGCATTGCATTGCATTGCATTGCATTGCATTGCATTGCATTGCATTGCTTTTGCACTGCATTGCATTTCATTGCACTAACAATCTAACGTTGTGCACTGAAGAATAACATATAGGTTATGCACTTTTTGCATTGCATTGCACACCAGATCAAAATTCCCATGTTCATTAAAGAGATAACGTGTGTTGTTGCATTGCACTGCATTGCACTAACATAGGTCATGCACTTTTTGCATTGCATTGCATTGCACACCAGAACTAACTCATTCCAATGTTGATTAAAGACATAACGTGTGTTGTTGCATTGCATTGCATTGCATTGCATTGCATTGCATTGCATTGCATTGGATTGCATTGCATTGCATTGCATTGCATTGCATTGCATTGCATTGCATTGCATTGCATTGCATTGCATTGCATTCGCATTCGCATTGCATGGCATTGCACTTCACTAACGATCTGACGTTGTGCACTGAATAACAATATGCACTTTTCGCATTGCATTGCATTGCACACCACAACTAACTAATTCCCATGTTGATTAAAGACATAACGTGTTGTTGCATTGCATTGCATTGCATTGCATTGCATTGCATTGCATTGCATTGCATTGCATTAACGATCTAACGTTGTGCACTGAAGAATAACATATATGCACTTTTCACATTGCATTGCATTGCACACCAGAACTAACTCATTCCCGTGTTCATTAAAGAGATAACGTGTGTTGATGCATTGCATTGAAAAAACGATCTAACGTTGTGCACTGAAGAATAACATATTGGTTATGCTTTTTTCGCATTGCATTGCACACCAGAACTAAATCATTGCAATGTTCATTAAATAGATGATATGTGTGTGGTTGCATTGTATTGCATTGCACTAACGATCTAACGTTGTGCATTGAAGAATACCAGGCTATGCACTTCTTGCATTGCATTGCACATTCCAATGTTCAAGAAATAACTTGTGTTGTTGCATTGCATTGCACTAACGATCTAACTTTGTGCACTAAAAACTAACATATAGGTTATGCACTCTTCGCATTGCAGTGCATTTGCACACCAGAACTAACTCAATCCCATGTTGATTAAAGACATAACATGTGTTGTTGCATTGCATTGCATTACATTACATTACACTGCATTGCATTGCCTTAACGATCGAACGTTGTGCACTGAAGAATAACATATGCACTAACTCATTCCCATGTTCATTAAAGAGATAATATATGTGTTGTTGTATTGCATTGCATTGCACAAACGATCTAACGTTGTGCACTGAAGAATAACATATATTTTAGGCACTTTTCGCATTGCATTGTATTGCACACCAGAACAAAATAAATCCCATGTTCATTATAGAGCACTGAAGAATAATTATGTGCACTGAAGAATAACATGCACTTTTCGCATTGCACACCAGAACTAACTCATTGCCATGTTCATTAAAGAGAAATCTCTCTATGTCTTTAATCAACATGGGAATGAGTTAGTTCTGGTGTGCAATGCAATGCAAAAAGTACATAACCTATATGTTGTTCTTCAGTGCACAACGTTAGATCGTTAGTGCAATGAAATGCAATGCAGTGCAAAGCAATGCAATGCAATGCAATGCAATGCAATGCAATGCAATGCAATGCAATGCAATGCAATGCAATGCAATGCAATGCAATGCAATGCAATGCAATGCGATGCAATACAATGCAATGCAATGCAACAACACACGTTATGTCTTTAATCAACAATGTGCAATGTAATGCAATGCGAAAAGTGCATATTGTTATTCAGTGCACAACGTCAGATCGTTAGTGCAATGCAATGCAATACAGTGCAAATCAATACAATGCAATGCAATGCAACAACACACGTTATGTCTTTAATCAACATGGGAATGAGTTAGTTCTGGTGTGCAATTTAATGCAATGTAAAAAGTGCATAACCTGTATGTTATTCTTCATTGCACAACGTTAGATCGTTTGTGCAATGCAATGCAAGAAGTGCATAGCCTATTTTTCTTTAATGATGCTCAACGTTAGATCGTTTGTGCAAAGCACATAATGTTATAACAATGAGCTATACATAGGTACGGTTTTGACCTACTGAACATATTTCTGGCCAAAGAGTCCTTAAAGATGTTATTTCATCCTGACAAAAGTCAATTTTTTTAAGTACTGAAATTTTTTCTGGCCAAGGAGTACTCGAAACTTGACCTTTCTATATTACTAGTGGACTCTTTCTTATGTTACACTGTAAAAAAAAATTACATCCCCAAGTCAAAAATTTCTAGTGACTGGTCACATCAAAATTTTTCAATTAGTCTGACGTATTATTTCTCATTGAGCCAATGTTAACAGACTATTGCAACAAGAATTGCACTTGGGCCAATTTAAAAATTTAGATGTGACCAGTCACTAGAAATTTTTGACTTGGAGAGGTTAGACATATTTATCATCAGATGGAGTCTATAATTTTACATAGTTTAAAAACTTTTGCGAAACCTTTGACCAGAAATAATAATAGAATTATTAAGATAATAATAGTAATAATAACTAGATGCGAAAGTTCGTCGAGACAAACTTTAAGTTGGCTTGAGAAAGTTTGGACCAGAATGTTTTTTGCTAGGCAGTTGCTAGGATGTTATGGGTGGTCGTTATGGTGTTGCTAGGCGGTTGCTAGGGTATTCTGGGTGGTTTCTATGGTGTTGCTAAGCGGTTGCTAGGGTATTCTGGGTGGTTGCTAGGATGTTCTGGGTGGTTGCTATGTTGTTGCTAGGCAGTTGCTAAGGTATTTTGGGTGGTTGCTAGGGTGTTGCTAGGCGGTTGCTAAGGTATTCTGGGCGGTTGCTATGGTGTTGCTAGGCGGTTGCTAAGGTATTCTGGGTGGTTACAAAGCGGTTGCTAGGGTATTTTGGGTGGTTGCTAGGGTCTTTTGGGTGGTTGCTAGGGTGTTGCTAAGCGGTTGCTAAGGTATTTTGGGTGGTTGCTATGGTGTTGCTAGGCGGTTGCTAAAGTATTCTGGGTGGTTGCTGGGCGGTTGCTATTGTGTTGCTAGGATATTTTCAGTGGTTGCTATGGTCTTTTGGGTGGTTGCTAGGGTGTTTCTAGGCGGTTGCTAGGATGTTATGGGTGGTCGTTATGGTGTTGCTAGGCGGTTGCTAGGTATTCTGGGTGGTTGCTGGGCGGTTGCTATGGTGTTGCTAGGATATTTTCAGTGGTTGCTATGGTCTTTTGGGTGGTTGCTAGGCGGTTGCTAGGGTATTTTGGGTGGTTGTTAGGGTGTTCTGGGTGGTTGCTAGGATGTTATGGTTGATTACTAGGGTGTTCTGGGTGGTTGCTAGGCGGTTGCTAGGTTCTTCTGGGTGGTTGGCTATGGTTTTATGGATGGTTACTAGGGTGTTTTGGGTGGTTGCTAGGGTGTTGCTAGATGGTTGCTAGGGTGTTCTGGGTGGTTGCTATGGTGTTGCTAGGCGGTTGCTAGGGTGTTCTGGGTGGTTGCTAGGCGGTTGCTAGGGTGTTCTGGGTGGTTGCTATGGTGTTGCTAGGTGGTTGCTAAGATATTTTGGGCGGTTGCTAGGGTTTTGCTAGCGGTTGCTAAGGTATTTTGGGTGGTTGCTAGGGTATTGCTATGGTGTTGCTAGGGTATTCTGGGTGGTTGCTTAGGTGTTGCTAGGCGGTTGCTAAGGTATTCTGGGTGGTTGCAAGGCGGTTGCTAAGATATTTTGGGTGGTTGCTAGGGTCTTTTGGGTGGTTTCTAGGCGGTTGCTAGGCGGTTGCTAAGGTATTCTGGGTGGTTGCTAGGCGGTTGCTAAGATATTTTGGGTGGTTGCTAGGGTGTTGCTAGGTGGTTGCTAAGGTATTCTGGGTGGTTGCTAGGCGGTTGCTATGTTGTTCTGGGTGGTTGCTAGGATATTTTCAGTGGTTGCTATGGTCTTTTGGGTGGTTGATATATCTATCTATCTACTTCAAACTATTTTAAACTTCAAACTACTTTAAACTTCAAACTACTTTAAACTTTTTAAACGTCCAACTTATATAAACTTTAAGATAATTTAAACTTCAAACTACTAAATTTACTTCATTTTAACTTATCAACTGTAGCGCATATAAACTCTGAGTGTGTAAGTGTTATCGAGTTAGTTTGTGTGTGTGTGTGTGTGTATATGTATATGTATGTGAGTTAATGTGTGTGTGTGTGTATATGTATGTGAGTTAATGTGTGTGTGTGTGTGTGTGTGTGTGTGTGTGTGTGTGTGTGTGTGTATATGTATGTGAGTTAATGTGTGTGTGTGTGTGTGTGTGTGTGTGTGTGTAACCGCCTAGAACACAATAGCAACCACTGAGAACACCCTAGCAACCGCCTAGCAACCACCCAGAACACCCTAGCAACCACCCAAAATACCTTTGCAACCACCTAGCAACCACTAGCAACCACCCAGAACACCCTAGCAACCACCCAGAATAACTTAGAACACCTTAGCAACACCATTTCAACCACTCAGAACACCCTAGCAACTGCCTAACAACCACCCAGAACACCCTAGCAACCACCTATAATACCTTAGAACACCCTGGCAACCACTCAGAATACCCTAGCAACCACCCAAAAGACCCTAGCAACCACCCAAAATATTCTAGCAACCACCTAGCAACCACCCAAAATACCCTAGCAACAGCCTTGCAACCACCCAAAAGACCCTAGCAACCACCCAAAATATTCTAGCAACCGCCTAGCAACCACCCAGAACACCCTAGCAACCACCCAAAATGCCCTAGCAACCACCTAGCAACCACCCAAAATACCCTAGCAACCGCCTAGCAACCAGCCAAAAAACCTTAGCAACGACTCAAAATATCATAGCAACCGCCTAGCAACCACCCTGAACACCCTAGCAACCACCCAAAACATCCTAGCAACGCCATAGCAACCACCCAAAATACCTTAGCAACTGCTTAGCAACACCATAGCAACCACCCAAAATACCTTAGAACACCATAGTAACTCCATAGCAACCAGTCAGAACACCCTAGCAACCACCCAAAATACATCAGAACACCCTAGCAACGCCTAGCAACCACCCAAAAGACCTTAACAACCACTCAAAATATCCTAGCCACCGCCTAGCAACCACCCAGAACACCCTAGCAACCATCCAAAATACCTTAGAAAACCCTAGTAACTCCATAGCAACCAGTCAGAACACCCTAGTAACCACCCAAAATACCTCAGAACACCCTAGCAACTACCTAGCAACCATCCAAAAGACCTTAACAACCACTCAAAATATCCTAGCAACCGCCTAGCAACCACCCAGAATACCCTAGCAACCACCCAAAATACCTTAGCAACCGCCTAGCAACACCATAAAAACCACCCAGAACACCCTAGCAACCACCTAGCAACCACCCAAAATACCTTAGCAACCGCCTAGCAACACCATAACAACCACCCAGAACACCCTAGCAACCACCTAGCAACAACCCAAAATGCCTTAGCAACCGCCTAGCAACACCATAACAACCACCCAGAACACCCTAGCAACCGTCTAGCAACCACCAAAAATATCCTAGCCACCGCCTAGCAACCATCCAGAACACCCTAGTAACCACCCATAACACCCTAGCAACCGCCTCAACCACCCAAAAGACCATAGCAAACACTGAAAATATCCTAGCAACCACCCAGAACTCCATTGCAACCGCCTAGCAACCACCCAGAACTCCATTGCAACCGCCTAGCAACACCATAGCAACCACCCAGAACAGCCTAGCAACCGCCTATAAACACCCTAGAAACCACTGAAAATATTCTAGCAACCACCCAGAACATCATTGCAACCGCCTAGCAACCACCAAGAATACATTAGCAACCGCCTAGCAACACCATAGCAACCACCCAGAACAGCCTAGCAACCGCCTAGAAACACCCTAGCAACCACCCAAAAATACCTTAGCAACTGCTTAGCAACACCATAGCAACCGCCTAGCAACCACCCAGAACACCCTAGCAACCACCTAGCAACACCCTAGCAACCAACCAAAATATCTTAGCAACCGCCTAGCAACACCATAGCAACCACCCAGAACACCCTAGTAACCATCCATAATACCATAGCAACCACCCAGAACACCCTAGCAACCACCCAAAAGACCCTAGCAATCGCCTAGCAACCACCAAAAATATCCTAGCAACCGCCTAGCAACCATCCAGAACACCCTAGTAACCACCCATAACACCCTAGCAACCGCCTCAACCACCCAAAAGACCATAGCAACCACTGAAAATATCCTAGCAACCACCCAGAACTCCATTGCAACTGCCTACCAACCACCAAGAATACATTAGCAACCGCCTAGCAACACCATAGCAACCACCCAGAACAGCCTAGCAACCGCCTAGAAACAACCTAGCAACCACCCAAAATACCTTAGCAACAGCTTAGCAACACCATAGCAACCGCCTAGCAACCACCCAGAACACCCTAGCAACCACCTAGCAACCACCCAAAAGACCCTGGCAACCACCCATAATATCCTAGCAACCACCCAGAACACACTAGCAACCACCTAGCAACCACCCAAAATACCTTAGCAACCGCCTAGCAACACCCTAGCAACCACCTAGCAACCACCCAAAATACCTTAACAACCGCCTAGCAACACCATAACAACCACCCAGAACACCCTAGCAACCGCCAAGCAACCACCCAAAACACACCCTCAACCACCCAAAAGACCATAGCAACCACTGAAAATATCCTAGCAACACCATAGCAACCGCCCAGCAACCACCCAGAATACCTAGCAACCGCCTAGCAACACCATAGCAACCACCCAAAATACCTTAGCAACCGCTTAGCAACACCCTAGCAACCACCCAAAATACCCTAGCAACCACCCAGAACTCCATTGCAACCGCCTAGCAACCACCAAGAATACATTAGCAACCGCCTAGCAACACCATAGCAACCACCCAGAACAGCCTAGCAACCGCCTATAAACACCCTAGCAACCACTGAAAATATCCTACCAACCACCCAGAACACCATTGCAACCACCTAGCAACCACCAAGAACACCCTAGCAACCACCTAGAAACCACCCAAAAGACCCTGCTAACCACCCATAATATCCTAGCAACCACCCAGAACACACTAGCAACCGCCTCAACCACCCAAAAGACCATAGCAACCACTGAAAATATCCTAGCAACCACCCAGAACACCATAGCAACCGCCTAAAAAAATACCCAGAATACCTTAGCAACCACCTAGAAACACCATAGCAACCACCCAGAACAGCCTAGCAACCACCTAGCAACCACCCAAAAGACCCTAGCAACCACCCAAAAGACCCTAGCAACCGCCTTGCAACCACCCAGAGTACCTTAGCAACACCCTAGCAACCGCCTAGCAACCACCCAAAATGCCTTAGCAACTGCCTAGCAACAACATAGCAACCACCCAGAACACTCAGGCAACCGCCTAGAAACCACCCAGAATACCCTAGCAACCGCCTAGCAACATTATAACGACCACCCATAACATTCTAGCAACTGCCTAGCAAAAAACAGTCTGGTCCAAACTTTCTCAAGCCAACTTAAAGTTTGTCTCGACGAACTTTCGCATCTAATTATTATTACTATTATTATCTTAATAATTATATTATTATTTCTGGTCAAAGGTTCCCTAAAAAGTTTTTAAACTATGTAAAATTATAGACTCCATCTGATGATAAATATGTCAAACCTCTCCGTCAAAATTTTCTAGTGACGGGTCACATCTAAATTTTTAAAATGGCCCAAGTGATCTAACGTTGTGCACTTGAAGCATAACATACAGGTTATGCACTTTTTACATTGCATTAAATTGCACACCAGAACTAACTCATTCCCATGTTCAAAGAAGAGATAAAGTGTGCTGTTGCATTGCATTGCACTAACGATCTAACGTTGTGCACTGAAGAATAACATATAGGTTATAAACTTCTTACATTGCATTGCATTGCACACCGGAACAAACTCATTCCCATGTTCATTAAAGACATAACGTGTGTTGATCTGACACACAACACACGATCTGACGTTGTGCACTGAATAACAATATGCACTTTTCGCATTGCATTGCATTGCACACCAGAACTAACTCATTCCCATGTTGATTAAAGACATAACGTGTGTTGTTGCATTGCATTGTATTGCATTGCATTGCATTGCATTGCATTGCATTGCATTGCATTGGATTGCATTGCATTGCATTGCATTGCATTGCATTGCAATGCATTGCATTGCATTGCATTGCATTGCATTGCATTGCATTGCATTGCTTTTGCACTGCATTGCATTTCATTGCACTAACAATCTAACGTTGTGCACTGAAGAATAACATATAGGTTATGCACTTTTTGCACTGCATTGCACTAACATAGGTCATGCACTTTTTGCATTGCATTGCATTGCACACCAGAACTAACTCATTCCCATGTTGATTAAAGACATAACGTGTGTTGTTGCATTGCATTGCATTGCATTGCATTGCATTGGATTGCATTGCATTGCATTCGAATTGCATTGCATTGCATGGCATTGCACTTCACTAACGATCTGACGTTGTGCACTGAATAACAACTGCTATTGCACTAAAATAACACTGAATTGCATTGCATTGCATTAACGATCTAACGTTGTGCACTGAAGAATTACATATATGCACTTTTCACATTGCATTGCACACCAGAACTAACTCATTCCCATGTTGATTAAAGACATAACGTGTGTTGTTGCATTGCATTGCATTGGATTGCATTGCATTGCATTGCATTGCATTGCATTGCATTGCATTGCATTGCTTTTGCACTGCATTGCATTTCATTGCACTAACAATCTAACGTTGTGCACTGAAGAATAACATATAGGTTATGCACTTTTTGCATTGCATTGCACACCAGATCAAATTTCCCATGTTCATTAAAGAGATAACGTGTGTTGTTGCATTGCACTGCATTGCACTAACATAGGTCATGCACTTTTTGCATTGCATTGCATTGCACACCAGAACTAACTTATTCCCATGTTGATTAAAGACATAACGTGTGTTGTTGCATTGCATTGCATTGTATTGCATTACATTGCATTGCATTGCATTGCATTGCATTGCATTGCATTGCATTGCATTGGATTGCATTGCATTGCATTGCATTGCATTGCATTGCATTGCATTGCATTGCATTGCATTGCATTGCTTTTGCACTGCATTGCATTTCATTGCACTAACAATCTAACGTTGTGCACTGAAGAATAACATATAGGTTATGCACTTTTTGCATTGCATTGCACACCAGATCAAAATTCCCATGTTCATTAAAGAGATAACGTGTGTTGTTGCATTGCACTGCATTGCACTAACATAGGTCATGCACTTTTTGCATTGCATTGCATTGCACACCAGAACTAACTCATTCCAATGTTGATTAAAGACATAACGTGTGTTGTTGCATTGCATTGCATTGCATTGCATTGCATTGCATTGGATTGCATTGCATTGCATTGCATTGCATTGCATTGCATTGCATTGCATTGCATTGCATTGCATTGCATTGCATTGCATTCGCATTCGCATTGCATTCGCATTGCATTGCATTGCATTGCATTGCATGGCATTGCACTTCACTAACGATCTGACGTTGTGCACTGAATAACAATATGCACTTTTCGCATTGCATTGCATTGCACACCACAACTAACTAATTCCCATGTTGATTAAAGACATAACGTGTTGTTGCATTGCATTGCATTGCATTGCATTGCATTGCATTGCATTGCATTGCATTGCATTGCATTAACGATCTAACGTTGTGCACTGAAGAATAACATATATGCACTTTTCACATTGCATTGCATTGCACACCAGAACTAACTCATTCCCGTGTTCATTAAAGAGATAACGTGTGTTGATGCATTGCATTGAAAAAACGATCTAACGTTGTGCACTGAAGAATAACATATTGGTTATGCTTTTTTCGCATTGCATTGCACACCAGAACTAAATCATTGCAATGTTCATTAAATAGATGATATGTGTGTGGTTGCATTGTATTGCATTGCACTAACGATCTAACGTTGTGCATTGAAGAATACCAGGCTATGCACTTCTTGCATTGCATTGCACATTCCAATGTTCAAGAAATAACTTGTGTTGTTGCATTGCATTGCACTAACGATCTAACTTTGTGCACTAAAAACTAACATATAGGTTATGCACTCTTCGCATTGCAGTGCATTTGCACACCAGAACTAACTCAATCCCATGTTGATTAAAGACATAACATGTGTTGTTGCATTGCATTGCATTACATTACATTACACTGCATTGCATTGCCTTAACGATCGAACGTTGTGCACTGAAGAATAACATATGCACTAACTCATTCCCATGTTCATTAAAGAGATAATATATGTGTTGTTGCATTGCATTGCACAAACGATCTAACGTTGTGCACTGAAGAATAACATATATTTTAGGCACTTTTCGCATTGCATTGTATTGCACACCAGAACAAAATAAATCCCATGTTCATTATAGAGCACTGAAGAATAATTATGTGCACTGAAGAATAACATGCACTTTTCGCATTGCACACCAGAACTAACTCATTGCCATGTTCATTAAAGAGAAATCTCTCTATGTCTTTAATCAACATGGGAATGAGTTAGTTCTGGTGTGCAATGCAATGCAAAAAGTACATAACCTATATGTTGTTCTTCAGTGCACAACGTTAGATCGTTAGTGCAATGAAATGCAATGCAGTGCAAAGCAATGCAATGCAATGCAATGCAATGCAATGCAATGCAATGCAATGCAATGCAATGCAATGCAATGCGATGCAATACAATGCAATGCAATGCAACAACACACGTTATGTCTTTAATCAACAATGTGCAATGTAATGCAATGCGAAAAGTGCATATTGTTATTCAGTGCACAACGTCAGATCGTTAGTGCAATGCAATGCAATACAGTGCAAATCAATACAATGCAATGCAATGCAACAACACACGTTATGTCTTTAATCAACATGGGAATGAGTTAGTTCTGGTGTGCAATTTAATGCAATGTAAAAAGTGCATAACCTGTATGTTATTCTTCATTGCACAACGTTAGATCGTTTGTGCAATGCAATGCAAGAAGTGCATAGCCTATTTTTCTTTAATGATGCTCAACGTTAGATCGTTTGTGCAAAGCACATAATGTTATAACAATGAGCTATACATAGGTACGGTTTTGACCTACTGAACATATTTCTGGCCAAAGAGTCCTTAAAGATGTTATTTCATCCTGACAAAAGTCAATTTTTTTAAATACTGAAATTTTTTCTGGCCAAGGAGTACTCGAAACTTGACCTTTCTATATTACTAGTGGACTCTTTCTTATGTTACACTGTAAAAAAAAATTACATCCCCAAGTCAAAAATTTCTAGTGACTGGTCACATCAAAATTTTTCAATTAGTCTGACGTATTATTTCTCATTGAGCCAATGTTAACAGACTATTGCAACAAGAATTGCACTTGGGCCAATTAAAAAATTTAGATGTGACCAGTCACTAGAAATTTTTGACTTGGAGAGGTTAGACATATTTATCATCAGATGGAGTCTATAATTTTACATAGTTTAAAAACTTTTGCGAAACCTTTGACCAGAAATAATAATAGAATTATTAAGATAATAATAGTAATAATAACTAGATGCGAAAGTTCGTCGAGACAAACTTTAAGTTGGCTTGAGAAAGTTTGGACCAGAATGTTTTTTGCTAGGCAGTTGCTAGGATGTTATGGGTGGTCGTTATGGTGTTGCTAGGCGGTTGCTAGGGTATTCTGGGTGGTTTCTATGGTGTTGCTAAGCGGTTGCTAGGGTATTCTGGGTGGTTGCTAGGATGTTCTGGGTGGTTGCTATGTTGTTGCTAGGCAGTTGCTAAGGTATTTTGGGTGGTTGCTAGGGTGTTGCTAGGCGGTTGCTAAGGTATTCTGGGCGGTTGCTATGGTGTTGCTAGGCGGTTGCTAAGGTATTCTGGGTGGTTACAAAGCGGTTGCTAGGGTATTTTGGGTGGTTGCTAGGGTCTTTTGGGTGGTTGCTAGGGTGTTGCTAAGCGGTTGCTAAGGTATTTTGGGTGGTTGCTATGGTGTTGCTAGGCGGTTGCTAAAGTATTCTGGGTGGTTGCTGGGCGGTTGCTATGGTGTTGCTAGGATATTTTCAGTGGTTGCTATGGTCTTTTGGGTGGTTGCTAGGGTGTTTCTAGGCGGTTGCTAGGATGTTATGGGTGGTCGTTATGGTGTTGCTAGGCGGTTGCTAGGTATTCTGGGTGGTTGCTGGGCGGTTGCTATGGTGTTGCTAGGATATTTTCAGTGGTTGCTATGGTCTTTTGGGTGGTTGCTAGGCGGTTGCTAGGGTATTTTGGGTGGTTGTTAGGGTGTTCTGGGTGGTTGCTAGGATGTTATGGTTGATTACTAGGGTGTTCTGGGTGGTTGCTAGGCGGTTGCTAGGTTCTTCTGGGTGGTTGGCTATGGTTTTATGGATGGTTACTAGGGTGTTTTGGGTGGTTGCTAGGGTGTTGCTAGATGGTTGCTAGGGTGTTCTGGGTGGTTGCTATGGTGTTGCTAGGCGGTTGCTAGGGTGTTCTGGGTGGTTGCTAGGCGGTTGCTAGGGTGTTCTGGGTGGTTGCTATGGTGTTGCTAGGTGGTTGCTAAGATATTTTGGGCGGTTGCTAGGGTTTTGCTAGCGGTTGCTAAGGTATTTTGGGTGGTTGCTAGGGTATTGCTATGGTGTTGCTAGGGTATTCTGGGTGGTTGCTTAGGTGTTGCTAGGCGGTTGCTAAGGTATTCTGGGTGGTTGCAAGGCGGTTGCTAAGATATTTTGGGTGGTTGCTAGGGTCTTTTGGGTGGTTTCTAGGCGGTTGCTAGGCGGTTGCTAAGGTATTCTGGGTGGTTGCTAGGCGGTTGCTAAGATATTTTGGGTGGTTGCTAGGGTGTTGCTAGGTGGTTGCTAAGGTATTCTGGGTGGTTGCTAGGCGGTTGCTATGTTGTTCTGGGTGGTTGCTAGGATATTTTCAGTGGTTGCTATGGTCTTTTGGGTGGTTGATATATCTATCTATCTACTTCAAACTATTTTAAACTTCAAACTACTTTAAACTTCAAACTACTTTAAACTTTTTAAACGTCCAACTTATATAAACTTTAAGATAATTTAAACTTCAAACTACTAAATTTACTTCATTTTAACTTATCAACTGTAGCGCATATAAACTCTGAGTGTGTAAGTGTTATCGAGTTAGTTTGTGTGTGTGTGTGTGTGTGTATATGTATATGTATGTGAGTTAATGTGTGTGTGTGTGTATATGTATGTGAGTTAATGTGTGTGTGTGTGTGTGTGTGTGTGTGTGTGTGTATATGTATGTGAGTTAATGTGTGTGTGTGTGTGTGTGTGTGTGTGTGTGTAACCGCCTAGAACACAATAGCAACCACTGAGAACACCCTAGCAACCGCCTAGCAACCACCCAGAACACCCTAGCAACCACCCAAAATACCTTTGCAACCACCTAGCAACCACTAGCAACCACCCAGAACACCCTAGCAACCACCCAGAATAACTTAGAACACCTTAGCAACACCATTTCAACCACTCAGAACACCCTAGCAACTGCCTAACAACCACCCAGAACACCCTAGCAACCACCTATAATACCTTAGAACACCCTGGCAACCACTCAGAATACCCTAGCAACCACCCAAAAGACCCTAGCAACCACCCAAAATATTCTAGCAACCACCTAGCAACCACCCAAAATACCCTAGCAACAGCCTTGCAACCACCCAAAAGACCCTAGCAACCACCCAAAATATTCTAGCAACCGCCTAGCAACCACCCAGAACACCCTAGCAACCACCCAAAATGCCCTAGCAACCACCTAGCAACCACCCAAAATACCCTAGCAACCGCCTAGCAACCAGCCAAAAAACCTTAGCAACGACTCAAAATATCATAGCAACCGCCTAGCAACCACCCTGAACACCCTAGCAACCACCCAAAACATCCTAGCAACGCCATAGCAACCACCCAAAATACCTTAGCAACTGCTTAGCAACACCATAGCAACCACCCAAAATACCTTAGAACACCATAGTAACTCCATAGCAACCAGTCAGAACACCCTAGCAACCACCCAAAATACCTCAGAACACCCTAGCAATGCCTAGCAACCACCCAAAAGACCTTAACAACCACTCAAAATATCCTAGCCACCGCCTAGCAACCACCCAGAACACCCTAGCAACCATCCAAAATACCTTAGAAAACCCTAGTAACTCCATAGCAACCAGTCAGAACACCCTAGCAACCACCCAAAATACCTCAGAACACCCTAGCAACTACCTAGCAACCAGCCAAAAGACCTTAACAACCACTCAAAATATCCTAGCAACCGCCTAGCAACCACCCAGAACACCCTAGCAACCACCCAAAATACCTTAGCAACCGCCTAGCAACACCATAAAAACCACCCAGAACACCCTAGCAACCACCTAGCAACCACCCAAAATACCTTAGCAACCGCCTAGCAACACCATAACAACCACCCAGAACACCCTAGCAACCACCTAGCAACAACCCAAAATGCCTTAGCAACCGCCTAGCAACACCATAACAACCACCCAGAACACCCTAGCAACCGTCTAGCAACCACCAAAAATATCCTAGCCACCGCCTAGCAACCATCCAGAACACCCTAGTAACCACCCATAACACCCTAGCAACCGCCTCAACCACCCAAAAGACCATAGCAAACACTGAAAATATCCTAGCAACCACCCAGAACTCCATTGCAACCGCCTAGCAACCACCCAGAACTCCATTGCAACCGCCTAGCAACACCATAGCAACCACCCAGAACAGCCTAGCAACCGCCTATAAACACCCTAGAAACCACTGAAAATATTCTAGCAACCACCCAGAACATCATTGCAACCGCCTAGCAACCACCAAGAATACATTAGCAACCGCCTAGCAACACCATAGCAACCACCCAGAACAGCCTAGCAACCGCCTAGAAACACCCTAGCAACCACCCAAAAATACCTTAGCAACTGCTTAGCAACACCATAGCAACCACCTAGCAACCACCCAGAACACCCTAGCAACCACCTAGCAACACCCTAGCAACCAACCAAAATATCTTAGCAACCGCCTAGCAACACCATAGCAACCACCCAGAACACCCTAGTAACCATCCATAATACCATAGCAACCACCCAGAACACCCTAGCAACCACCCAAAAGACCCTAGCAATCGCCTAGCAACCACCAAAAATATCCTAGCAACCGCCTAGCAACCATCCAGAACACCCTAGTAACCACCCATAACACCCTAGCAACCGCCTCAACCACCCAAAAGACCATAGCAACCACTGAAAATATCCTAGCAACCACCCAGAACTCCATTGCAACTGCCTACCAACCACCAAGAATACATTAGCAACCGCCTAGCAACACCATAGCAACCACCCAGAACAGCCTAGCAACCGCCTAGAAACAACCTAGCAACCACCCAAAATACCTTAGCAACAGCTTAGCAACACCATAGCAACCGCCTAGCAACCACCCAGAACACCCTAGCAACCACCTAGCAACCACCCAAAAGACCCTGGCAACCACCCATAATATCCTAGCAACCACCCAGAACACACTAGCAACCACCTAGCAACCACCCAAAATACCTTAGCAACCGCCTAGCAACACCCTAGCAACCACCTAGCAACCACCCAAAATACCTTAACAACCGCCTAGCAACACCATAACAACCACCCAGAACACCCTAGCAACCGCCAAGCAACCACCCAAAACACACTAGCAACCGCCTCAACCACCCAAAAGACCATAGCAACCACTGAAAATATCCTAGCAACACCATAGCAACCGCCCAGCAACCACCCAGAATACCTAGCAACCGCCTAGCAACACCATAGCAACCACCCAAAATACCTTAGCAACCGCTTAGCAACACCCTAGCAACCACCCAAAATACCCTAGCAACCACCTAGAACTCCATTGCAACCGCCTAGCAACCACCAAGAATACATTAGCAACCGCCTAGCAACACCATAGCAAACACCCAGAACAGCCTAGCAACCGCCTATAAACACCCTAGCAACCACTGAAAATATCCTACCAACCACCCAGAACACCATTGCAACCACCTAGCAACCACCAAGAACACCCTAGCAACCACCTAGAAACCACCCAAAAGACCCTGCTAACCACCCATAATATCCTAGCAACCACCCAGAACACACTAGCAACCGCCTCAACCACCCAAAAGACCATAGCAACCACTGAAAATATCCTAGCAACCACCCAGAACACCATAGCAACCGCCTAAAAAAATACCCAGAATACCTTAGCAACCACCTAGAAACACCATAGCAACCACCCAGAACAGCCTAGCAACCACCTAGCAACCACCCAAAAGACCCTAGCAACCGCCTTGCAACCACCCAGAGTACCTTAGCAACACCCTAGCAACCGCCTAGCAACCACCCAAAATGCCTTAGCAACTGCCTAGCAACAACATAGCAACCACCCAGAACACTCAGGCAACCGCCTAGAAACCACCCAGAATACCCTAGCAACCGCCTAGCAACATCATAACGACCACCCATAACATTCTAGCAACTGCCTAGCAAAAAACAGTCTGGTCCAAACTTTCTCAAGCCAACTTAAAGTTTGTCTCGACGAACTTTCGCATCTAATTATTATTACTATTATTATCTTAATAATTATATTATTATTTCTGGTCAAAGGTTCCCTAAAAAGTTTTTAAACTATGTAAAATTATAGACTCCATCTGATGATAAATATGTCAAACCTCTCCGTCAAAATTTTCTAGTGACGGGTCACATCTAAATTTTTAAAATGGCCCAAGTGCGATTCTTGTTGCAATAGTCTGTTAACATTGGCTCAATGAGAAATACGTCAGACTAATTGAATTTTTTTTACAATAACATTTTTGTTGTAATAATATTATGGGCTTTGCACAAACGATCTAACGTTGAGCATCATTAAAGAAACATAGGCTAATCTTGCATTGCATTGCACTAACGATCTAACGTTGTGCACTTGAAGCATAACATACAGGTTATGCACTTTTTACATTGCATTAAATTGCACACCAGAACTAACTCATTCCCATGTTCAAAGAAGAGATAAAGTGTGCTGTTGCATTGCATTGCACTAACGATCTAACGTTGTGCACTGAAGAATAACATATAGGTTATAAACTTCTTACATTGCATTGCATTGCACACCGGAACAAACTCATTCCCATGTTCATTAAAGACATAACGTGTGTTGATCTGACACACAACACACGATCTGACGTTGTGCACTGAATAACAATATGCACTTTTCGCATTGCATTGCATTGCACACCAGAACTAACTCATTCCCATGTTGATTAAAGACATAACGTGTGTTGTTGCATTGCATTGTATTGCATTGCATTGCATTGCATTGCATTGGATTGCATTGCATTGCATTGCATTGCTTTTGCACTGCATTGCATTTCATTGCACTAACAATCTAACGTTGTGCACTGAAGAATAACATATAGGTTATGCACTTTTTGCATTGCATTGCACACCAGATCAAAATTCCCATGTTCATTAAAGAGATAACGTGTGTTGTTGCATTGCACTGCATTGCACTAACATAGGTCATGCACTTTTTGCATTGCATTGCATTGCACACCAGAACTAACTCATTCCCATGTTGATTAAAGACATAACGTGTGTTGTTGCATTGCATTGCATTGCATTGCATTGCATTGCATTGCATTGCATTGCATTGCATTGCATTGCATTGGATTGCATTGCATTGCATTGCATTCGCATTGCATTGCATTGCATTGCATTGCATGGCATTGCACTTCACTAACGATCTGACGTTGTGCACTGAATAACAACTGCTATTGCACTAAAATAACACTGAATTGCATTGCATTGCATTAACGATCTAACGTTGTGCACTGAAGAATTACATATATGCACTTTTCACATTGCATTGCACACCAGAACTAACTCATTCCCATGTTGATTAAAGACATAACGTGTGTTGTTGCATTGCATTGCATTGCATTGGATTGCATTGCATTGCATTGCATTGCATTGCATTGCATTGCATTGCATTGCTTTTGCACTGCATTGCATTTCATTGCACTAACAATCTAACGTTGTGCACTGAAGAATAACATATAGGTTATGCACTTTTTGCATTGCATTGCACACCAGATCAAATTTCCCATGTTCATTAAAGAGATAACGTGTGTTGTTGCATTGCACTGCATTGCACTAACATAGGTCATGCACTTTTTGCATTGCATTGCATTGCACACCAGAACTAACTCATTCCAATGTTGATTAAAGACATAACGTGTGTTGTTGCATTGCATTGCATTGTATTGCATTGCATTGCATTGCATTGCATTGCATTGCATTGCATTGCATTGCATTGCATTGCATTGGATTGCATTGCATTGCATTGCATTGCATTGCATTGCATTGCATTGCATTGCATTGCATTCGCATTCGCATTCGCATTCGCATTGCATTCGCATTGCATTGCATTGCATTGCATTGCATGGCATTGCACTTCACTAACGATCTGACGTTGTGCACTGAATAACAATATGCACTTTTCGCATTGCATTGCATTGCACACCACAACTAACTAATTCCCATGTTGATTAAAGACATAACGTGTTGTTGCATTGCATTGCATTGCATTGCATTGCATTGCATTGCATTGCATTGCATTAACGATCTAACGTTGTGCACTGAAGAATAACATATATGCACTTTTCACATTGCATTGCATTGCACACCAGAACTAACTCATTCCCGTGTTCATTAAAGAGATAACGTGTGTTGATGCATTGCATTGAAAAAACGATCTAACGTTGTGCACTGAAGAATAACATATTGGTTATGCTTTTTTCGCATTGCATTGCACACCAGAACTAAATCATTGCAATGTTCATTAAATAGATGATATGTGTGTGGTTGCATTGTATTGCATTGCACTAACGATCTAACGTTGTGCATTGAAGAATACCAGGCTATGCACTTCTTGCATTGCATTGCACATTCCAATGTTCAAGAAATAACTTGTGTTGTTGCATTGCATTGCACTAACGATCTAACTTTGTGCACTAAAAACTAACATATAGGTTATGCACTCTTCGCATTGCAGTGCATTTGCACACCAGAACTAACTCAATCCCATGTTGATTAAAGACATAACATGTGTTGTTGCATTGCATTGCATTACATTACATTACACTGCATTGCATTGCCTTAACGATCGAACGTTGTGCACTGAAGAATAACATATGCACTAACTCATTCCCATGTTCATTAAAGAGATAATATATGTGTTGTTGTATTGCATTGCATTGCACAAACGATCTAACGTTGTGCACTGAAGAATAACATATATTTTAGGCACTTTTCGCATTGCATTGTATTGCACACCAGAACAAAATAAATCCCATGTTCATTATAGAGCACTGAAGAATAATTATGTGCACTGAAGAATAACATGCACTTTTCGCATTGCACACCAGAACTAACTCATTGCCATGTTCATTAAAGAGAAATCTCTCTATGTCTTTAATCAACATGGGAATGAGTTAGTTCTGGTGTGCAATGCAATGCAAAAAGTACATAACCTATATGTTGTTCTTCAGTGCACAACGTTAGATCGTTAGTGCAATGAAATGCAATGCAGTGCAAAGCAATGCAATGCAATGCAATGCAATGCAATGCAATGCAATGCAATGCAATGCAATGCAATGCAATGCAATGCGATGCAATACAATGCAATGCAATGCAACAACACACGTTATGTCTTTAATCAACAATGTGCAATGTAATGCAATGCGAAAAGTGCATATTGTTATTCAGTGCACAACGTCAGATCGTTAGTGCAATGCAATGCAATACAGTGCAAATCAATACAATGCAATGCAATGCAACAACACACGTTATGTCTTTAATCAACATGGGAATGAGTTAGTTCTGGTGTGCAATTTAATGCAATGTAAAAAGTGCATAACCTGTATGTTATTCTTCATTGCACAACGTTAGATCGTTTGTGCAATGCAATGCAAGAAGTGCATAGCCTATTTTTCTTTAATGATGCTCAACGTTAGATCGTTTGTGCAAAGCACATAATGTTATAACAATGAGCTATACATAGGTACGGTTTTGACCTACTGAACATATTTCTGGCCAAAGAGTCCTTAAAGATGTTATTTCATCCTGACAAAAGTCAATTTTTTTAAATACTGAAATTTTTTCTGGCCAAGGAGTACTCGAAACTTGACCTTTCTATATTACTAGTGGACTCTTTCTTATGTTACACTGTAAAAAAAAATTACATCCCCAAGTCAAAAATTTCTAGTGACTGGTCACATCAAAATTTTTCAATTAGTCTGACGTATTATTTCTCATTGAGCCAATGTTAACAGACTATTGCAACAAGAATTGCACTTGGGCCAATTAAAAAATTTAGATGTGACGAGTCACTAGAAATTTTTGACTTGGAGAGGTTAGACATATTTATCATCAGATGGAGTCTATAATTTTACATAGTTTAAAAACTTTTGCGAAACCTTTGACCAGAAATAATAATAGAATTATTAAGATAATAATAGTAATAATAACTAGATGCGAAAGTTCGTCGAGACAAACTTTAAGTTGGCTTGAGAAAGTTTGGACCAGAATGTTTTTTGCTAGGCAGTTGCTAGGATGTTATGGGTGGTCGTTATGGTGTTGCTAGGCGGTTGCTAGGGTATTCTGGGTGGTTTCTATGGTGTTGCTAAGCGGTTGCTAGGGTATTCTGGGTGGTTGCTAGGATGTTCTGGGTGGTTGCTATGTTGTTGCTAGGCAGTTGCTAAGGTATTTTGGGTGGTTGCTAGGGTGTTGCTAGGCGGTTGCTAAGGTATTCTGGGCGGTTGCTATGGTGTTGCTAGGCGGTTGCTAAGGTATTCTGGGTGGTTACAAAGCGGTTGCTAGGGTATTTTGGGTGGTTGCTAGGGTCTTTTGGGTGGTTGCTAGGGTGTTGCTAAGCGGTTGCTAAGGTATTTTGGGTGGTTGCTATGGTGTTGCTAGGCGGTTGCTAAAGTATTCTGGGTGGTTGCTGGGCGGTTGCTATGGTGTTGCTAGGATATTTTCAGTGGTTGCTATGGTCTTTTGGGTGGTTGCTAGGGTGTTTCTAGGCGGTTGCTAGGATGTTATGGGTGGTCGTTATGGTGTTGCTAGGCGGTTGCTAGGTATTCTGGGTGGTTGCTGGGCGGTTGCTATGGTGTTGCTAGGATATTTTCAGTGGTTGCTATGGTCTTTTGGGTGGTTGCTAGGCGGTTGCTAGGGTATTTTGGGTGGTTGTTAGGGTGTTCTGGGTGGTTGCTAGGATGTTATGGTTGATTACTAGGGTGTTCTGGGTGGTTGCTAGGCGGTTGCTAGGTTCTTCTGGGTGGTTGGCTATGGTTTTATGGATGGTTACTAGGGTGTTTTGGGTGGTTGCTAGGGTGTTGCTAGATGGTTGCTAGGGTGTTCTGGGTGGTTGCTATGGTGTTGCTAGGTGGTTGCTAGGGTGTTCTGGGTGGTTGCTAGGCGGTTGCTAGGGTGTTCTGGGTGGTTGCTATGGTGTTGCTAGGTGGTTGCTAAGATATTTTGGGCGGTTGCTAGGGTTTTGCTAGCGGTTGCTAAGGTATTTTGGGTGGTTGCTAGGGTATTGCTATGGTGTTGCTAGGGTATTCTGGGTGGTTGCTTAGGTGTTGCTAGGCGGTTGCTAAGGTATTCTGGGTGGTTGCAAGGCGGTTGCTAAGATATTTTGGGTGGTTGCTAGGGTCTTTTGGGTGGTTTCTAGGCGGTTGCTAGGCGGTTGCTAAGGTATTCTGGGTGGTTGCTAGGCGGTTGCTAAGATATTTTGGGTGGTTGCTAGGGTGTTGCTAGGTGGTTGCTAAGGTATTCTGGGTGGTTGCTAGGCGGTTGCTATGTTGTTCTGGGTGGTTGCTAGGATATTTTCAGTGGTTGCTATGGTCTTTTGGGTGGTTGATATATCTATCTATCTACTTCAAACTATTTTAAACTTCAAACTACTTTAAACTTCAAACTACTTTAAACTTTTTAAACGTCAAACTTATATAAACTTTAAGATAATTTAAACTTCAAACTACTAAATTTACTTCATTTTAACTTATCAACTGTAACGCATATAAACTCTGAGTGTGTAAGTGTTATCGAGTTAGTTTGTGTGTGTGTGTGTGTGTGTATATGTATATGTATGTGAGTTAATGTGTGTGTGTGTGTGTATATGTATGTGAGTTAATGTGTGTGTGTGTGTGTGTGTGTGTGTGTGTGTGTGTGTGTGTGTGTGTGTGTGTGTGTGTGTGTGTGTGTGTATATGTATGTGAGTTAATGTGTGTGTGTGTGTGTGTGTGTGTGTGTGTGTGTGTGTAACCGCCTAGAACACAATAGCAACCACTGAGAACACCCTAGCAACCGCCTAGCAACCACCCAGAACACCCTAGCAACCACCCAAAATACCTTTGCAACCACCTAGCAACCACTAGCAACCACCCAGAACACCCTAGCAACCACCCAGAATAACTTAGAACACCTTAGCAACACCATTTCAACCACTCAGAACACCCTAGCAACTGCCTAACAACCACCCAGAACACCCTAGCAACCACCTATAATACCTTAGAACACCCTGGCAACCACTCAGAACACCCTAGCAACCACCCAAAAGACCCTAGCAACCACCCAAAATATTCTAGCAACCACCTAGCAACCACCCAAAATACCCTAGCAACAGCCTTGCAACCACCCAAAAGACCCTAGCAACCACCCAAAATATTCTAGCAACCGCCTAGCAACCACCCAGAACACCCTAGCAACCACCCAAAATGCCCTAGCAACCACCTAGCAACCACCCAAAATACCCTAGAAACCGCCTAGCAACCAGCCAAAAAACCTTAGCAACGACTCAAAATATCATAGCAACCGCCTAGCAACCACCCTGAACACCCTAGCAACCACCCAAAACAGCCTAGCAACGCCATAGCAACCACCCAAAATACCTTAGCAACTGCTTAGCAACACCATAGCAACCACCCAAAATACCTTAGAACACCATAGTAACTCCTTAGCAACCAGTCAGAACACCCTAGCAACCACCCAAAATACCTCAGAACACCCTAGCAACTGCCTAGCAACCACCCAAAAGACCTTAACAACCACTCAAAATATCCTAGCCACCGCCTAGCAACCACCCAGAACACCCTAGCAACCAACCAAAATACCTTAGAAAACCCTAGTAACTCCATAGCAACCAGTCAGAACACCCTAGCAACCACCCAAAATACCTCAGAACACCCTAGCAACTACCTAGCAACCACCCAAAAGACCTTAACAACCACTCAAAATATCCTAGCAACCGCCTAGCAACCACCCAGAACACCCTAGCAACCACCCAAAATACCGTAGCAACCGCCTAGCAACACCATAAAAACCACCCAGAACACCCTAGCAACCACCTAGCAACCACCCAAAATACCTTAGCAACCGCCTAGCAACACCATAACAACCACCCAGAACACCCTAGCAACCACCTAGCAACAACCCAAAATGCCTTAGCAACCGCCTAGCAACACCATAACAACCACCCAGAACACCCTAGCAACCGTCTAGCAACCACCAAAAATATCCTAGCCACCGCCTAGCAACCATCCAGAACACCCTAGGAACCACCCATAATACCCTAGCAACCGCCTCAACCACCCAAAAGACCATAGCAAACACTGAAAATATCCTAGCAACCACCCAGAACTCCATTGCAACCGCCTAGCAACCACCCAGAACTCCATTGCAACCGCCTAGCAACACCATAGCAACCACCCAGAACAGCCTAGCAACCGCCTAGAAACACCCTAGCAACCACCCAAAATACCTTAGCAACTGCTTAGCAACACCATAGCAACCGCCTAGCAACCACCCAGAACACCCTAGCAACCACCTAGCAACACCCTAGCAACCAACCAAAATATCTTAGCAACCGCCTAGCAACACCATAGCAACCACCCAGAACACCCTAGTAACCATCCATAATACCATAGCAACCACCCAGAACACCCTAGCAACCACCCAAAAGACCCTAGCAATCGCCTAGCAACCACCAAAAATATCCTAGCAACCGCCTAGCAACCATCCAGAACACCCTAGTAACCACCCATAACACCCTAGCAACCGCCTCAACCACCCAAAAGACCATAGCAACCACTGAAAATATCCTAGCAACCACCCAGAACTCCATTGCAACCGCCTACCAACCACCAAGAATACATTAGCAACCGCCTAGCAACACCATAGCAACCACCCAGAACAGCCTAGCAACCGCCTAGAAACAACCTAGCAACCACCCAAAATACCTTAGCAACTGCTTAGCAACACCATAGCAACCGCCTAGCAACCACCCAGAACACCCTAGCAACCACCTAGCAACCACCCAAAAGACCCTGGCAACCACCCATAATATCCTAGCAACCACCCAGAACACACTAGCAACCACCTAGCAACCACCCAAAATACCTTAGCAACCGCCTAGCAACACCCTAGCAACCACCTAGCAACCACCCAAAATACCTTAACAACCGCCTAGCAACACCATAACAACCACCCAGAACACCCTAGCAACCGCCAAGCAACCACCCAAAACACACTAGCAACCGCCTCAACCACCCAAAAGACCATAGCAACCACTGAAAATATCCTAGCAACACCATAGCAACCGCCCAGCAACCACCCAGAATACCTAGCAACCGCCTAGCAACACCATAGCAACCACCCAAAATACCTTAGCAACCGCTTAGCAACACCCTAGCAACCACCCAAAATACCCTAGCAACCACCCAGAACTCCATTGCAACCGCCTAGCAACCACCAAGAATACATTAGCAACCGCCTAGCAACACCATAGCAACCACCCAGAACAGCCTAGCAACCGCCTATAAACACCCTAGCAACCACTGAAAATATCCTACCAACCACCCAGAACACCATTGCAGCCACCTAGCAACCACCAAGAACACCCTAGCAACCACCTAGAAACCACCCAAAAGACCCTGCTAACCACCCATAATATCCTAGCAACCACCCAGAACACACTAGCAACCGCCTCAACCACCCAAAAGACCATAGCAACCACTGAAAATATCCTAGCAACCACCCAGAACACCATAGCAACCGCCTAAAAAATACCCAGAATACCTTAGCAACCACCTAGAAACACCATAGCAACCACCCAGAACAGCCTAGCAACCACCTAGCAACCACCCAAAAGACCCTAGCAACCACCCAAAAGACCCTAGCAACCGCCTTGCAACCACCCAGAGTACCTTAGCAACACCCTAGCAACCGCCTAGCAACCACCCAAAATGCCTTAGCAACTGCCTAGCAACAACATAGCAACCACCCAGAACACTCAGGCAACCGCCTAGAAACCACCCAGAATACCCTAGCAACCGCCTAGCAACACCATAACGACCACCCATAACATTCTAGCAACTGCCTAGCAAAAAACATTCTGGTCCAAACTTTCTCAAGCCAACTTAAAGTTTGTCTCGACGAACTTTCGCATCTAATTATTATTACTATTATTATCTTAATAATTATATTATTATTTCTGGTCAAAGGTTCCCTAAAAAGTTTTTAAACTATGTAAAATTATAGACTCCATCTGATGATAAATATGTCAAACCTCTCCGTCAAAATTTTCTAGTGACGGGTCACATCTAAATTTTTAAAATGGCCCAAGTGCGATTCTTGTTGCAATAGTCTGTTAACATTGGCTCAATGAGAAATACGTCAGACTAATTGAATTTTTTTTACAATAACATTTTTGTTGTAATAACATTATGGGCTTTGCACAAACGATCTAACGTTGAGCATCATTAAAGAAACATAGGCTAATCTTGCATTGCATTGCACTAACGATCTAACGTTGTGCACTTGAAGCATAACATACAGGTTATGCACTTTTTACATTGCATTAAATTGCACACCAGAACTAACTCATTCCCATGTTCAAAGAAGAGATAAAGTGTGCTGTTGCATTGCATTGCACTAACGATCTAACGTTGTGCACTGAAGAATAACATATAGGTTATAAACTTCTTACATTGCATTACATTGCACACCGGAACAAACTCATTCCCATGTTCATTAAAGACGTAACGTGTGTTGATCTGACACACAACACACGATCTGACGTTGTGCACTGAATAACAATATGCACTTTTCGCATTGCATTGCATTGCACACCAGAACTAACTCATTCCCATGTTGATTAAAGACATAACGTGTGTTGTTGCATTGCATTGCATTGCATTGCATTGTATTGCATTGCATTGCATTGCATTGCATTGCATTGCATTGCATTGCATTGGATTGCATTGCATTGCATTGCATTGCATTGCATTGCATTGCATTGCATTGCTTTTGCACTGCATTGCATTTCATTGCACTAACAATCTAACGTTGTGCACTGAAGAATAACATATAGTTTATGCACTTTTTGCATTGCATTGCACACCAGATCAAAATTCCCATGTTCATTAAAGAGATAACGTGTGTTGTTGCATTGCACTGCATTGCACTAACATAGGTCATGCACTTTTTGCATTGCATTGCATTGCACACCAGAACTAACTCATTCCCATGTTGATTAAAGACATAACGTGTTGTTGCATTGCATTGCATTGCATTGCATTGCATTGCATTGCATTGCATTGCATTCGCATTGCATTCGCATTGCATTGCATTGCATGGCATTGCACTTCACTAACGATCTGACGTTGTGCACTGAATAACAATATGCACTTTTCGCATTGCATTGCATTGCACACCAGAACTAACTAATTCCCATGTTGATTAAAGACATAACGTGTGTTGTTGCATTGCATTGAAAAAACGATCTAACTTTGTGGACTGAAGAATAACATATTGGTTATGCTTTTTTCGCATTGCACACCAGAACTAAATCATTGCAATGTTCATTAAATAGATGATATGTGTGTGGTTGCATTGTATTGCATTGCACTAACGATCTAACGTTGTGCATTGAAGAATACCAGGCTATGCACTTCTTGCATTGCATTGCACATTCCAATGTTCAAGAAATAACGTGTGTTGTTGCATCGCATTGCAGTGCATTGCACACCAGAACTAACTCAATCCCATGTTGATTAAAGACATAACATGTGTTGTTGCATTGCATTGCATTACATTACATTACACTGCATTGCATTGCATTAACGATCGAACGTTGTGCACTGAAGAATAACATATGCACTAACTCATTCCCATGTTCATTAAAGAGATAATATATGTGTTGTTGTATTGCATTGCATTGCACAAACGATCTAACGTTGTGCACTGAAGAATAACATATATTTTAGGCACTTTTCGCATTGCATTGTATTGCACACCAGAACAAAATAAATCCCATGTTCATTATAGAGCACTGAAGAATAATTATGTGCACTGAAGAATAACATGCACTTTTCGCATTGCACACCAGAACTAACTCATTGCCATGTTCATTAAAGAGAAATCTCTCTATGTCTTTAATCAACATGGGAATGAGTTAGTTCTGGTGTGCAATGCAATGCAAAAAGTACATAACCTATATGTTGTTCTTCAGTGCACAACGTTAGATCGTTAGTGCAATGAAATGCAATGCAGTGCAAAGCAATGCAATGCAATGCAATGCAATGCAATGCAATGCAATGCAATGCAATGCAATGCAATGCAATGCAATGCAATGCAATGCAATGCAATACAATGCAATGCAATGCAACAACACACGTTATGTCTTTAATCAACATGGGAATGAGTTAGTTCTGGTGTGCAATTTAATGCAATGTAAAAAGTGCATAACCTGTATGTTATTCTTCATTGCACAACGTTAGATCGTTTGTGCAATGCAATGCAAGAAGTACATAGCCTATTTTTCTTTAATGATGCTCAACGTTAGATCGTTTGTGCAAAGCACATAATGTTATAACAATGAGCTATACATAGGTACGGTTTTGACCTACTGAACATATTTCTGGCCAAAGAGTCCTTAAAGATGTTATTTCATCCTGACAAAAGTCAATTTTTGACATACTGAAATTTTTTCTGGCCAAGGAGTACTCGAAACTTGACCTTTCTATATTACTAGTGGACTCTTTCTTATGTTACACTGTAAAAAAAAATTACATCCCCAAGTCAAAAATTTCTAGTGACTGGTCACATCAAAATTTTTCAATTAGTCTGACGTATTATTTCTCATTGAGCCAATGTTAACAGACTATTGCAACAAGAATTGCACTTGGGCCAATTAAAAAATTTAGATGTGACCAGTCACTAGAAATTTTTGACTTGGAGAGGTTAGACATATTTATCATCAGATGGAGTCTATAATTTTACATAGTTTAAAAACTTTTGCGAAACCTTTGACCAGAAATAATAATAGAATTATTAAGATAATAATAGTAATAATAACTAGATGCGAAAGTTCGTCGAGACAAACTTTAAGTTGGCTTGAGAAAGTTTGGACCAGAATGTTTTTTGCTAGGCAGTTGCTAGGATGTTATGGGTGGTCGTTATGGTGTTGCTAGGCGGTTGCTAGGGTATTCTGGGTGGTTTCTATGGTGTTGCTAAGCGGTTGCTAGGGTATTCTGGGTGGTTGCTAGGATGTTCTGGGTGGTTGCTATGTTGTTGCTAGGCAGTTGCTAAGGTATTTTGGGTGGTTGCTAGGGTGTTGCTAGGCGGTTGCTAAGGTATTCTGGGCGGTTGCTATGGTGTTGCTAGGCGGTTGCTAAGGTATTCTGGGTGGTTACAAAGCGGTTGCTAGGGTATTTTGGGTGGTTGCTAGGGTCTTTTGGGTGGTTGCTAGGGTGTTGCTAAGCGGTTGCTAAGGTATTTTGGGTGGTTGCTATGGTGTTGCTAGGCGGTTGCTAAAGTATTCTGGGTGGTTGCTGGGCGGTTGCTATGGTGTTGCTAGGATATTTTCAGTGGTTGCTATGGTCTTTTGGGTGGTTGCTAGGGTGTTTCTAGGCGGTTGCTAGGATGTTATGGGTGGTCGTTATGGTGTTGCTAGGCGGTTGCTAGGTATTCTGGGTGGTTGCTGGGCGGTTGCTATGGTGTTGCTAGGATATTTTCAGTGGTTGCTATGGTCTTTTGGGTGGTTGCTAGGCGGTTGCTAGGGTATTTTGGGTGGTTGTTAGGGTGTTCTGGGTGGTTGCTAGGATGTTATGGTTGATTACTAGGGTGTTCTGGGTGGTTGCTAGGCGGTTGCTAGGTTCTTCTGGGTGGTTGGCTATGGTTTTATGGATGGTTACTAGGGTGTTTTGGGTGGTTGCTATGGTGTTGCTAGATGGTTGCTAGGGTGTTCTGGGTGGTTGCTATGGTGTTGCTAGGCGGTTGCTAGGGTGTTCTGGGTGGTTGCTAGGCCGTTGCTAGGGTGTTCTGGGTGGTTGCTATGGTGTTGCTAGGTGGTTGCTAAGATATTTTGGGCGGTTGCTAGGGTTTTGCTAGCGGTTGCTAAGGTATTTTGGGTGGTTGCTAGGGTATTGCTATGGTGTTGCTAGGGTATTCTGGGTGGTTGCTTAGGTGTTGCTAGGCGGTTGCTAAGGTATTCTGGGTGGTTGCAAGGCGGTTGCAAAGATATTTTGGGTGGTTGCTAGGGTCTTTTGGGTGGTTTCTAGGCGGTTGCTAGCAACCAACCAAAATATCTTAGCAACCGCCTAGCAACACCATAGCAACCACCCAGAACACCCTAGTAACCATCCATAATACCATAGCAACCACCCAGAACACCCTAGAAACCACCCAAAAGACCCTAGCAATCGCCTAGCAACCACCAAAAATATCCTAGCAACCGCCTAGCAACCATCCAGAACACCCTAGTAACCACCCATAACACCCTAGCAACCGCCTCAACCACCCAAAAGACCATAGCAACCACTGAAAATATCCTAGCAACCACCCAGAACTCCATTGCAACCGCCTACCAACCACCAAGAATACATTAGCAACCGCCTAGCAACACCATAGCAACCACCCAGAACAGCCTAGCAACCGCCTAGAAACAACCTAGCAACCACCCAAAATACCTTAGCAACTGCTTAGCAACACCATAGCAACCGCCTAGCAACCACCCAGAACACCCTAGCAACCACCTAGCAACCACCCAAAAGACCCTGGCAACCACCCATAATATCCTAGCAACCACCCAGAACACACTAGCAACCACCTAGCAACCACCCAAAATACCTTAGCAACCGCCTAGCAACACCCTAGCAACCACCTAGCAACCACCCAAAATACCTTAACAACCGCCTAGCAACACCATAACAAGCACCCAGAACACCCTAGCAACCGCCAAGCAACCACCCAAAACACACCCTCAACCACCCAAAAGACCATAGCAACCACTGAAAATATCCTAGCAACACCATAGCAACCGCCCAGCAACCACCCAGAATACCTAGCAACCGCCTAGCAACACCATAGCAACCACCCAAAATACCTTAGCAACCGCTTAGCAACACCCTAGCAACCACCCAAAATACCCTAGCAACCACCCAGAACTCCATTGCAACCGCCTAGCAACCACCAAGAATACATTAGCAACCGCCTAGCAACACCATAGCAACCACCCAGAACAGCCTAGCAACCGCCTAGAAACAACCTAGCAACCACCCAAAATACCTTAGCAACAGCTTAGCAACACCATAGCAACCGCCTAGCAACCACCCAGAACACCCTAGCAACCACCTAGCAACCACCCAAAAGACCCTGGCAACCACCCATAATATCCTAGCAACCACCCAGAACACACTAGCAACCACCTAGCAACCACCCAAAATACCTTAGCAACCGCCTAGCAACACCCTAGCAACCACCTAGCAACCACCCAAAATACCTTAACAACCGCCTAGCAACACCATAACAACCACCCAGAACACCCTAGCAACCGCCAAGCAACCACCCAAAACACACTAGCAACCGCCTCAACCACCCAAAAGACCATAGCAACCACTGAAAATATCCTAGCAACACCATAGCAACCGCCCAGCAACCACCCAGAATACCTAGCAACCGCCTAGCAACACCATAGCAACCACCCAAAATACCTTAGCAACCGCTTAGCAACACCCTAGCAACCACCCAAAATACCCTAGCAACCACCTAGAACTCCATTGCAACCGCCTAGCAACCACCAAGAATACATTAGCAACCGCCTAGCAACACCATAGCAAACACCCAGAACAGCCTAGCAACCGCCTATAAACACCCTAGCAACCACTGAAAATATCCTACCAACCACCCAGAACACCATTGCAACCACCTAGCAACCACCAAGAACACCCTAGCAACCACCTAGAAACCACCCAAAAGACCCTGCTAACCACCCATAATATCCTAGCAACCACCCAGAACACACTAGCAACCGCCTCAACCACCCAAAAGACCATAGCAACCACTGAAAATATCCTAGCAACCACCCAGAACACCATAGCAACCGCCTAAAAAAATACCCAGAATACCTTAGCAACCACCTAGAAACACCATAGCAACCACCCAGAACAGCCTAGCAACCACCTAGCAACCACCCAAAAGACCCTAGCAACCGCCTTGCAACCACCCAGAGTACCTTAGCAACACCCTAGCAACCGCCTAGCAACCACCCAAAATGCCTTAGCAACTGCCTAGCAACAACATAGCAACCACCCAGAACACTCAGGCAACCGCCTAGAAACCACCCAGAATACCCTAGCAACCGCCTAGCAACATCATAACGACCACCCATAACATTCTAGCAACTGCCTAGCAAAAAACAGTCTGGTCCAAACTTTCTCAAGCCAACTTAAAGTTTGTCTCGACGAACTTTCGCATCTAATTATTATTACTATTATTATCTTAATAATTATATTATTATTTCTGGTCAAAGGTTCCCTAAAAAGTTTTTAAACTATGTAAAATTATAGACTCCATCTGATGATAAATATGTCAAACCTCTCCGTCAAAATTTTCTAGTGACGGGTCACATCTAAATTTTTAAAATGGCCCAAGTGCGATTCTTGTTGCAATAGTCTGTTAACATTGGCTCAATGAGAAATACGTCAGACTAATTTAATTTTTTTTACAATAACATTTTTGTTGTAATAATATTATGGGCTTTGCACAAACGATCTAACGTTGAGCATCATTAAAGAAACATAGGCTAATCTTGCATTGCATTGCACTAACGATCTAACGTTGTGCACTTGAAGCATAACATACAGGTTATGCACTTTTTACATTGCATTAAATTGCACACCAGAACTAACTCATTCCCATGTTCAAAGAAGAGATAAAGTGTGCTGTTGCATTGCATTGCACTAACGATCTAACGTTGTGCACTGAAGAATAACATATAGGTTATAAACTTCTTACATTGCATTGCATTGCACACCGGAACAAACTCATTCCCATGTTCATTAAAGACATAACGTGTGTTGATCTGACACACAACACACGATCTGACGTTGTGCACTGAATAACAATATGCACTTTTCGCATTGCATTGCATTGCACACCAGAACTAACTCATTCCCATGTTGATTAAAGACATAACGTGTGTTGTTGCATTGCATTGTATTGCATTGCATTGCATTGCATTGCATTGGATTGCATTGCATTGCATTGCATTGCTTTTGCACTGCATTGCATTTCATTGCACTAACAATCTAACGTTGTGCACTGAAGAATAACATATAGGTTATGCACTTTTTGCATTGCATTGCACACCAGATCAAAATTCCCATGTTCATTAAAGAGATAACGTGTGTTGTTGCATTGCACTGCATTGCACTAACATAGGTCATGCACTTTTTGCATTGCATTGCATTGCACACCAGAACTAACTCATTCCCATGTTGATTAAAGACATAACGTGTGTTGTTGCATTGCATTGCATTGCATTGCATTGCATTGCATTGCATTGCATTGCATTGCATTGCATTGCATTGGATTGCATTGCATTGCATTGCATTCGCATTGCATTGCATTGCATTGCATTGCATGGCATTGCACTTCACTAACGATCTGACGTTGTGCACTGAATAACAACTGCTATTGCACTAAAATAACACTGAATTGCATTGCATTGCATTAACGATCTAACGTTGTGCACTGAAGAATTACATATATGCACTTTTCACATTGCATTGCACACCAGAACTAACTCATTCCCATGTTGATTAAAGACATAACGTGTGTTGTTGCATTGCATTGCATTGCATTGGATTGCATTGCATTGCATTGCATTGCATTGCATTGCATTGCATTGCATTGCTTTTGCACTGCATTGCATTTCATTGCACTAACAATCTAACGTTGTGCACTGAAGAATAACATATAGGTTATGCACTTTTTGCATTGCATTGCACACCAGATCAAATTTCCCATGTTCATTAAAGAGATAACGTGTGTTGTTGCATTGCACTGCATTGCACTAACATAGGTCATGCACTTTTTGCATTGCATTGCATTGCACACCAGAACTAACTCATTCCAATGTTGATTAAAGACATAACGTGTGTTGTTGCATTGCATTGCATTGTATTGCATTGCATTGCATTGCATTGCATTGCATTGCATTGCATTGCATTGCATTGCATTGCATTGGATTGCATTGCATTGCATTGCATTGCATTGCATTGCATTGCATTGCATTGCATTGCATTCGCATTCGCATTCGCATTCGCATTGCATTCGCATTGCATTGCATTGCATTGCATTGCATGGCATTGCACTTCACTAACGATCTGACGTTGTGCACTGAATAACAATATGCACTTTTCGCATTGCATTGCATTGCACACCACAACTAACTAATTCCCATGTTGATTAAAGACATAACGTGTTGTTGCATTGCATTGCATTGCATTGCATTGCATTGCATTGCATTGCATTGCATTAACGATCTAACGTTGTGCACTGAAGAATAACATATATGCACTTTTCACATTGCATTGCATTGCACACCAGAACTAACTCATTCCCGTGTTCATTAAAGAGATAACGTGTGTTGATGCATTGCATTGAAAAAACGATCTAACGTTGTGCACTGAAGAATAACATATTGGTTATGCTTTTTTCGCATTGCATTGCACACCAGAACTAAATCATTGCAATGTTCATTAAATAGATGATATGTGTGTGGTTGCATTGTATTGCATTGCACTAACGATCTAACGTTGTGCATTGAAGAATACCAGGCTATGCACTTCTTGCATTGCATTGCACATTCCAATGTTCAAGAAATAACTTGTGTTGTTGCATTGCATTGCACTAACGATCTAACTTTGTGCACTAAAAACTAACATATAGGTTATGCACTCTTCGCATTGCAGTGCATTTGCACACCAGAACTAACTCAATCCCATGTTGATTAAAGACATAACATGTGTTGTTGCATTGCATTGCATTACATTACATTACACTGCATTGCATTGCCTTAACGATCGAACGTTGTGCACTGAAGAATAACATATGCACTAACTCATTCCCATGTTCATTAAAGAGATAATATATGTGTTGTTGTATTGCATTGCATTGCACAAACGATCTAACGTTGTGCACTGAAGAATAACATATATTTTAGGCACTTTTCGCATTGCATTGTATTGCACACCAGAACAAAATAAATCCCATGTTCATTATAGAGCACTGAAGAATAATTATGTGCACTGAAGAATAACATGCACTTTTCGCATTGCACACCAGAACTAACTCATTGCCATGTTCATTAAAGAGAAATCTCTCTATGTCTTTAATCAACATGGGAATGAGTTAGTTCTGGTGTGCAATGCAATGCAAAAAGTACATAACCTATATGTTGTTCTTCAGTGCACAACGTTAGATCGTTAGTGCAATGAAATGCAATGCAGTGCAAAGCAATGCAATGCAATGCAATGCAATGCAATGCAATGCAATGCAATGCAATGCAATGCAATGCAATGCAATGCGATGCAATACAATGCAATGCAATGCAACAACACACGTTATGTCTTTAATCAACAATGTGCAATGTAATGCAATGCGAAAAGTGCATATTGTTATTCAGTGCACAACGTCAGATCGTTAGTGCAATGCAATGCAATACAGTGCAAATCAATACAATGCAATGCAATGCAACAACACACGTTATGTCTTTAATCAACATGGGAATGAGTTAGTTCTGGTGTGCAATTTAATGCAATGTAAAAAGTGCATAACCTGTATGTTATTCTTCATTGCACAACGTTAGATCGTTTGTGCAATGCAATGCAAGAAGTGCATAGCCTATTTTTCTTTAATGATGCTCAACGTTAGATCGTTTGTGCAAAGCACATAATGTTATAACAATGAGCTATACATAGGTACGGTTTTGACCTACTGAACATATTTCTGGCCAAAGAGTCCTTAAAGATGTTATTTCATCCTGACAAAAGTCAATTTTTTTAAATACTGAAATTTTTTCTGGCCAAGGAGTACTCGAAACTTGACCTTTCTATATTACTAGTGGACTCTTTCTTATGTTACACTGTAAAAAAAAATTACATCCCCAAGTCAAAAATTTCTAGTGACTGGTCACATCAAAATTTTTCAATTAGTCTGACGTATTATTTCTCATTGAGCCAATGTTAACAGACTATTGCAACAAGAATTGCACTTGGGCCAATTAAAAAATTTAGATGTGACGAGTCACTAGAAATTTTTGACTTGGAGAGGTTAGACATATTTATCATCAGATGGAGTCTATAATTTTACATAGTTTAAAAACTTTTGCGAAACCTTTGACCAGAAATAATAATAGAATTATTAAGATAATAATAGTAATAATAACTAGATGCGAAAGTTCGTCGAGACAAACTTTAAGTTGGCTTGAGAAAGTTTGGACCAGAATGTTTTTTGCTAGGCAGTTGCTAGGATGTTATGGGTGGTCGTTATGGTGTTGCTAGGCGGTTGCTAGGGTATTCTGGGTGGTTTCTATGGTGTTGCTAAGCGGTTGCTAGGGTATTCTGGGTGGTTGCTAGGATGTTCTGGGTGGTTGCTATGTTGTTGCTAGGCAGTTGCTAAGGTATTTTGGGTGGTTGCTAGGGTGTTGCTAGGCGGTTGCTAAGGTATTCTGGGCGGTTGCTATGGTGTTGCTAGGCGGTTGCTAAGGTATTCTGGGTGGTTACAAAGCGGTTGCTAGGGTATTTTGGGTGGTTGCTAGGGTCTTTTGGGTGGTTGCTAGGGTGTTGCTAAGCGGTTGCTAAGGTATTTTGGGTGGTTGCTATGGTGTTGCTAGGCGGTTGCTAAAGTATTCTGGGTGGTTGCTGGGCGGTTGCTATGGTGTTGCTAGGATATTTTCAGTGGTTGCTATGGTCTTTTGGGTGGTTGCTAGGGTGTTTCTAGGCGGTTGCTAGGATGTTATGGGTGGTCGTTATGGTGTTGCTAGGCGGTTGCTAGGTATTCTGGGTGGTTGCTGGGCGGTTGCTATGGTGTTGCTAGGATATTTTCAGTGGTTGCTATGGTCTTTTGGGTGGTTGCTAGGCGGTTGCTAGGGTATTTTGGGTGGTTGTTAGGGTGTTCTGGGTGGTTGCTAGGATGTTATGGTTGATTACTAGGGTGTTCTGGGTGGTTGCTAGGCGGTTGCTAGGTTCTTCTGGGTGGTTGGCTATGGTTTTATGGATGGTTACTAGGGTGTTTTGGGTGGTTGCTAGGGTGTTGCTAGATGGTTGCTAGGGTGTTCTGGGTGGTTGCTATGGTGTTGCTAGGTGGTTGCTAGGGTGTTCTGGGTGGTTGCTAGGCGGTTGCTAGGGTGTTCTGGGTGGTTGCTATGGTGTTGCTAGGTGGTTGCTAAGATATTTTGGGCGGTTGCTAGGGTTTTGCTAGCGGTTGCTAAGGTATTTTGGGTGGTTGCTAGGGTATTGCTATGGTGTTGCTAGGGTATTCTGGGTGGTTGCTTAGGTGTTGCTAGGCGGTTGCTAAGGTATTCTGGGTGGTTGCAAGGCGGTTGCTAAGATATTTTGGGTGGTTGCTAGGGTCTTTTGGGTGGTTTCTAGGCGGTTGCTAGGCGGTTGCTAAGGTATTCTGGGTGGTTGCTAGGCGGTTGCTAAGATATTTTGGGTGGTTGCTAGGGTGTTGCTAGGTGGTTGCTAAGGTATTCTGGGTGGTTGCTAGGCGGTTGCTATGTTGTTCTGGGTGGTTGCTAGGATATTTTCAGTGGTTGCTATGGTCTTTTGGGTGGTTGATATATCTATCTATCTACTTCAAACTATTTTAAACTTCAAACTACTTTAAACTTCAAACTACTTTAAACTTTTTAAACGTCAAACTTATATAAACTTTAAGATAATTTAAACTTCAAACTACTAAATTTACTTCATTTTAACTTATCAACTGTAACGCATATAAACTCTGAGTGTGTAAGTGTTATCGAGTTAGTTTGTGTGTGTGTGTGTGTGTGTATATGTATATGTATGTGAGTTAATGTGTGTGTGTGTGTGTATATGTATGTGAGTTAATGTGTGTGTGTGTGTGTGTGTGTGTGTGTGTGTGTGTGTGTGTGTGTGTGTGTGTGTGTGTGTGTGTGTGTGTATATGTATGTGAGTTAATGTGTGTGTGTGTGTGTGTGTGTGTGTGTGTGTGTGTGTAACCGCCTAGAACACAATAGCAACCACTGAGAACACCCTAGCAACCGCCTAGCAACCACCCAGAACACCCTAGCAACCACCCAAAATACCTTTGCAACCACCTAGCAACCACTAGCAACCACCCAGAACACCCTAGCAACCACCCAGAATAACTTAGAACACCTTAGCAACACCATTTCAACCACTCAGAACACCCTAGCAACTGCCTAACAACCACCCAGAACACCCTAGCAACCACCTATAATACCTTAGAACACCCTGGCAACCACTCAGAACACCCTAGCAACCACCCAAAAGACCCTAGCAACCACCCAAAATATTCTAGCAACCACCTAGCAACCACCCAAAATACCCTAGCAACAGCCTTGCAACCACCCAAAAGACCCTAGCAACCACCCAAAATATTCTAGCAACCGCCTAGCAACCACCCAGAACACCCTAGCAACCACCCAAAATGCCCTAGCAACCACCTAGCAACCACCCAAAATACCCTAGAAACCGCCTAGCAACCAGCCAAAAAACCTTAGCAACGACTCAAAATATCATAGCAACCGCCTAGCAACCACCCTGAACACCCTAGCAACCACCCAAAACAGCCTAGCAACGCCATAGCAACCACCCAAAATACCTTAGCAACTGCTTAGCAACACCATAGCAACCACCCAAAATACCTTAGAACACCATAGTAACTCCTTAGCAACCAGTCAGAACACCCTAGCAACCACCCAAAATACCTCAGAACACCCTAGCAACTGCCTAGCAACCACCCAAAAGACCTTAACAACCACTCAAAATATCCTAGCCACCGCCTAGCAACCACCCAGAACACCCTAGCAACCAACCAAAATACCTTAGAAAACCCTAGTAACTCCATAGCAACCAGTCAGAACACCCTAGCAACCACCCAAAATACCTCAGAACACCCTAGCAACTACCTAGCAACCACCCAAAAGACCTTAACAACCACTCAAAATATCCTAGCAACCGCCTAGCAACCACCCAGAACACCCTAGCAACCACCCAAAATACCGTAGCAACCGCCTAGCAACACCATAAAAACCACCCAGAACACCCTAGCAACCACCTAGCAACCACCCAAAATACCTTAGCAACCGCCTAGCAACACCATAACAACCACCCAGAACACCCTAGCAACCACCTAGCAACAACCCAAAATGCCTTAGCAACCGCCTAGCAACACCATAACAACCACCCAGAACACCCTAGCAACCGTCTAGCAACCACCAAAAATATCCTAGCCACCGCCTAGCAACCATCCAGAACACCCTAGGAACCACCCATAATACCCTAGCAACCGCCTCAACCACCCAAAAGACCATAGCAAACACTGAAAATATCCTAGCAACCACCCAGAACTCCATTGCAACCGCCTAGCAACCACCCAGAACTCCATTGCAACCGCCTAGCAACACCATAGCAACCACCCAGAACAGCCTAGCAACCGCCTAGAAACACCCTAGCAACCACCCAAAATACCTTAGCAACTGCTTAGCAACACCATAGCAACCGCCTAGCAACCACCCAGAACACCCTAGCAACCACCTAGCAACACCCTAGCAACCAACCAAAATATCTTAGCAACCGCCTAGCAACACCATAGCAACCACCCAGAACACCCTAGTAACCATCCATAATACCATAGCAACCACCCAGAACACCCTAGCAACCACCCAAAAGACCCTAGCAATCGCCTAGCAACCACCAAAAATATCCTAGCAACCGCCTAGCAACCATCCAGAACACCCTAGTAACCACCCATAACACCCTAGCAACCGCCTCAACCACCCAAAAGACCATAGCAACCACTGAAAATATCCTAGCAACCACCCAGAACTCCATTGCAACCGCCTACCAACCACCAAGAATACATTAGCAACCGCCTAGCAACACCATAGCAACCACCCAGAACAGCCTAGCAACCGCCTAGAAACAACCTAGCAACCACCCAAAATACCTTAGCAACTGCTTAGCAACACCATAGCAACCGCCTAGCAACCACCCAGAACACCCTAGCAACCACCTAGCAACCACCCAAAAGACCCTGGCAACCACCCATAATATCCTAGCAACCACCCAGAACACACTAGCAACCACCTAGCAACCACCCAAAATACCTTAGCAACCGCCTAGCAACACCCTAGCAACCACCTAGCAACCACCCAAAATACCTTAACAACCGCCTAGCAACACCATAACAACCACCCAGAACACCCTAGCAACCGCCAAGCAACCACCCAAAACACACTAGCAACCGCCTCAACCACCCAAAAGACCATAGCAACCACTGAAAATATCCTAGCAACACCATAGCAACCGCCCAGCAACCACCCAGAATACCTAGCAACCGCCTAGCAACACCATAGCAACCACCCAAAATACCTTAGCAACCGCTTAGCAACACCCTAGCAACCACCCAAAATACCCTAGCAACCACCCAGAACTCCATTGCAACCGCCTAGCAACCACCAAGAATACATTAGCAACCGCCTAGCAACACCATAGCAACCACCCAGAACAGCCTAGCAACCGCCTATAAACACCCTAGCAACCACTGAAAATATCCTACCAACCACCCAGAACACCATTGCAGCCACCTAGCAACCACCAAGAACACCCTAGCAACCACCTAGAAACCACCCAAAAGACCCTGCTAACCACCCATAATATCCTAGCAACCACCCAGAACACACTAGCAACCGCCTCAACCACCCAAAAGACCATAGCAACCACTGAAAATATCCTAGCAACCACCCAGAACACCATAGCAACCGCCTAAAAAATACCCAGAATACCTTAGCAACCACCTAGAAACACCATAGCAACCACCCAGAACAGCCTAGCAACCACCTAGCAACCACCCAAAAGACCCTAGCAACCACCCAAAAGACCCTAGCAACCGCCTTGCAACCACCCAGAGTACCTTAGCAACACCCTAGCAACCGCCTAGCAACCACCCAAAATGCCTTAGCAACTGCCTAGCAACAACATAGCAACCACCCAGAACACTCAGGCAACCGCCTAGAAACCACCCAGAATACCCTAGCAACCGCCTAGCAACACCATAACGACCACCCATAACATTCTAGCAACTGCCTAGCAAAAAACATTCTGGTCCAAACTTTCTCAAGCCAACTTAAAGTTTGTCTCGACGAACTTTCGCATCTAATTATTATTACTATTATTATCTTAATAATTATATTATTATTTCTGGTCAAAGGTTCCCTAAAAAGTTTTTAAACTATGTAAAATTATAGACTCCATCTGATGATAAATATGTCAAACCTCTCCGTCAAAATTTTCTAGTGACGGGTCACATCTAAATTTTTAAAATGGCCCAAGTGCGATTCTTGTTGCAATAGTCTGTTAACATTGGCTCAATGAGAAATACGTCAGACTAATTGAATTTTTTTTACAATAACATTTTTGTTGTAATAACATTATGGGCTTTGCACAAACGATCTAACGTTGAGCATCATTAAAGAAACATAGGCTAATCTTGCATTGCATTGCACTAACGATCTAACGTTGTGCACTTGAAGCATAACATACAGGTTATGCACTTTTTACATTGCATTAAATTGCACACCAGAACTAACTCATTCCCATGTTCAAAGAAGAGATAAAGTGTGCTGTTGCATTGCATTGCACTAACGATCTAACGTTGTGCACTGAAGAATAACATATAGGTTATAAACTTCTTACATTGCATTACATTGCACACCGGAACAAACTCATTCCCATGTTCATTAAAGACGTAACGTGTGTTGATCTGACACACAACACACGATCTGACGTTGTGCACTGAATAACAATATGCACTTTTCGCATTGCATTGCATTGCACACCAGAACTAACTCATTCCCATGTTGATTAAAGACATAACGTGTGTTGTTGCATTGCATTGCATTGCATTGCATTGTATTGCATTGCATTGCATTGCATTGCATTGCATTGCATTGCATTGCATTGGATTGCATTGCATTGCATTGCATTGCATTGCATTGCATTGCATTGCATTGCTTTTGCACTGCATTGCATTTCATTGCACTAACAATCTAACGTTGTGCACTGAAGAATAACATATAGTTTATGCACTTTTTGCATTGCATTGCACACCAGATCAAAATTCCCATGTTCATTAAAGAGATAACGTGTGTTGTTGCATTGCACTGCATTGCACTAACATAGGTCATGCACTTTTTGCATTGCATTGCATTGCACACCAGAACTAACTCATTCCCATGTTGATTAAAGACATAACGTGTTGTTGCATTGCATTGCATTGCATTGCATTGCATTGCATTGCATTGCATTGCATTCGCATTGCATTCGCATTGCATTGCATTGCATGGCATTGCACTTCACTAACGATCTGACGTTGTGCACTGAATAACAATATGCACTTTTCGCATTGCATTGCATTGCACACCAGAACTAACTAATTCCCATGTTGATTAAAGACATAACGTGTGTTGTTGCATTGCATTGAAAAAACGATCTAACTTTGTGGACTGAAGAATAACATATTGGTTATGCTTTTTTCGCATTGCACACCAGAACTAAATCATTGCAATGTTCATTAAATAGATGATATGTGTGTGGTTGCATTGTATTGCATTGCACTAACGATCTAACGTTGTGCATTGAAGAATACCAGGCTATGCACTTCTTGCATTGCATTGCACATTCCAATGTTCAAGAAATAACGTGTGTTGTTGCATCGCATTGCAGTGCATTGCACACCAGAACTAACTCAATCCCATGTTGATTAAAGACATAACATGTGTTGTTGCATTGCATTGCATTACATTACATTACACTGCATTGCATTGCATTAACGATCGAACGTTGTGCACTGAAGAATAACATATGCACTAACTCATTCCCATGTTCATTAAAGAGATAATATATGTGTTGTTGTATTGCATTGCATTGCACAAACGATCTAACGTTGTGCACTGAAGAATAACATATATTTTAGGCACTTTTCGCATTGCATTGTATTGCACACCAGAACAAAATAAATCCCATGTTCATTATAGAGCACTGAAGAATAATTATGTGCACTGAAGAATAACATGCACTTTTCGCATTGCACACCAGAACTAACTCATTGCCATGTTCATTAAAGAGAAATCTCTCTATGTCTTTAATCAACATGGGAATGAGTTAGTTCTGGTGTGCAATGCAATGCAAAAAGTACATAACCTATATGTTGTTCTTCAGTGCACAACGTTAGATCGTTAGTGCAATGAAATGCAATGCAGTGCAAAGCAATGCAATGCAATGCAATGCAATGCAATGCAATGCAATGCAATGCAATGCAATGCAATGCAATGCAATGCAATGCAATGCAATGCAATACAATGCAATGCAATGCAACAACACACGTTATGTCTTTAATCAACATGGGAATGAGTTAGTTCTGGTGTGCAATTTAATGCAATGTAAAAAGTGCATAACCTGTATGTTATTCTTCATTGCACAACGTTAGATCGTTTGTGCAATGCAATGCAAGAAGTACATAGCCTATTTTTCTTTAATGATGCTCAACGTTAGATCGTTTGTGCAAAGCACATAATGTTATAACAATGAGCTATACATAGGTACGGTTTTGACCTACTGAACATATTTCTGGCCAAAGAGTCCTTAAAGATGTTATTTCATCCTGACAAAAGTCAATTTTTGACATACTGAAATTTTTTCTGGCCAAGGAGTACTCGAAACTTGACCTTTCTATATTACTAGTGGACTCTTTCTTATGTTACACTGTAAAAAAAAATTACATCCCCAAGTCAAAAATTTCTAGTGACTGGTCACATCAAAATTTTTCAATTAGTCTGACGTATTATTTCTCATTGAGCCAATGTTAACAGACTATTGCAACAAGAATTGCACTTGGGCCAATTAAAAAATTTAGATGTGACCAGTCACTAGAAATTTTTGACTTGGAGAGGTTAGACATATTTATCATCAGATGGAGTCTATAATTTTACATAGTTTAAAAACTTTTGCGAAACCTTTGACCAGAAATAATAATAGAATTATTAAGATAATAATAGTAATAATAACTAGATGCGAAAGTTCGTCGAGACAAACTTTAAGTTGGCTTGAGAAAGTTTGGACCAGAATGTTTTTTGCTAGGCAGTTGCTAGGATGTTATGGGTGGTCGTTATGGTGTTGCTAGGCGGTTGCTAGGGTATTCTGGGTGGTTTCTATGGTGTTGCTAAGCGGTTGCTAGGGTATTCTGGGTGGTTGCTAGGATGTTCTGGGTGGTTGCTATGTTGTTGCTAGGCAGTTGCTAAGGTATTTTGGGTGGTTGCTAGGGTGTTGCTAGGCGGTTGCTAAGGTATTCTGGGCGGTTGCTATGGTGTTGCTAGGCGGTTGCTAAGGTATTCTGGGTGGTTACAAAGCGGTTGCTAGGGTATTTTGGGTGGTTGCTAGGGTCTTTTGGGTGGTTGCTAGGGTGTTGCTAAGCGGTTGCTAAGGTATTTTGGGTGGTTGCTATGGTGTTGCTAGGCGGTTGCTAAAGTATTCTGGGTGGTTGCTGGGCGGTTGCTATGGTGTTGCTAGGATATTTTCAGTGGTTGCTATGGTCTTTTGGGTGGTTGCTAGGGTGTTTCTAGGCGGTTGCTAGGATGTTATGGGTGGTCGTTATGGTGTTGCTAGGCGGTTGCTAGGTATTCTGGGTGGTTGCTGGGCGGTTGCTATGGTGTTGCTAGGATATTTTCAGTGGTTGCTATGGTCTTTTGGGTGGTTGCTAGGCGGTTGCTAGGGTATTTTGGGTGGTTGTTAGGGTGTTCTGGGTGGTTGCTAGGATGTTATGGTTGATTACTAGGGTGTTCTGGGTGGTTGCTAGGCGGTTGCTAGGTTCTTCTGGGTGGTTGGCTATGGTTTTATGGATGGTTACTAGGGTGTTTTGGGTGGTTGCTATGGTGTTGCTAGATGGTTGCTAGGGTGTTCTGGGTGGTTGCTATGGTGTTGCTAGGCGGTTGCTAGGGTGTTCTGGGTGGTTGCTAGGCCGTTGCTAGGGTGTTCTGGGTGGTTGCTATGGTGTTGCTAGGTGGTTGCTAAGATATTTTGGGCGGTTGCTAGGGTTTTGCTAGCGGTTGCTAAGGTATTTTGGGTGGTTGCTAGGGTATTGCTATGGTGTTGCTAGGGTATTCTGGGTGGTTGCTTAGGTGTTGCTAGGCGGTTGCTAAGGTATTCTGGGTGGTTGCAAGGCGGTTGCAAAGATATTTTGGGTGGTTGCTAGGGTCTTTTGGGTGGTTTCTAGGCGGTTGCTAGCAACCAACCAAAATATCTTAGCAACCGCCTAGCAACACCATAGCAACCACCCAGAACACCCTAGTAACCATCCATAATACCATAGCAACCACCCAGAACACCCTAGAAACCACCCAAAAGACCCTAGCAATCGCCTAGCAACCACCAAAAATATCCTAGCAACCGCCTAGCAACCATCCAGAACACCCTAGTAACCACCCATAACACCCTAGCAACCGCCTCAACCACCCAAAAGACCATAGCAACCACTGAAAATATCCTAGCAACCACCCAGAACTCCATTGCAACCGCCTACCAACCACCAAGAATACATTAGCAACCGCCTAGCAACACCATAGCAACCACCCAGAACAGCCTAGCAACCGCCTAGAAACAACCTAGCAACCACCCAAAATACCTTAGCAACTGCTTAGCAACACCATAGCAACCGCCTAGCAACCACCCAGAACACCCTAGCAACCACCTAGCAACCACCCAAAAGACCCTGGCAACCACCCATAATATCCTAGCAACCACCCAGAACACACTAGCAACCACCTAGCAACCACCCAAAATACCTTAGCAACCGCCTAGCAACACCCTAGCAACCACCTAGCAACCACCCAAAATACCTTAACAACCGCCTAGCAACACCATAACAAGCACCCAGAACACCCTAGCAACCGCCAAGCAACCACCCAAAACACACCCTCAACCACCCAAAAGACCATAGCAACCACTGAAAATATCCTAGCAACACCATAGCAACCGCCCAGCAACCACCCAGAATACCTAGCAACCGCCTAGCAACACCATAGCAACCACCCAAAATACCTTAGCAACCGCTTAGCAACACCCTAGCAACCACCCAAAATACCCTAGCAACCACCCAGAACTCCATTGCAACCGCCTAGCAACCACCAAGAATACATTAGCAACCGCCTAGCAACACCATAGCAACCACCCAGAACAGCCTAGCAACCGCCTATAAACACCTTAGCAACCACTGAAAATATCCTACCAACCACCCAGAACACCATTGCAGCCACCTAGCAACCACCAAGAACACCCTAGCAACCACCTAGAAACCACCCAAAAGACCCTGCTAACCAACCATAATATCCTAGCAACCACCCAGAACACACTAGCAACCGCCTCAACCACCCAAAAGACCATAGCAACCACTGAAAATATCCTAGCAACCACCCAGAACACCATAGCAACCGCCTAAAAAATACCCAGAATACCTTAGCAACCACCTAGAAACACCATAGCAACCACCCAGAACAGCCTAGCAACCACCTAGCAACCACCCAAAAGACCCTAGCAACCACCCAAAAGACCCTAGCAACCGCCTTGCAACCACCCAGAGTACCTTAGCAACCGCCTAGCAACACCATAGCAACCACCCAGAACACCCTAGCAACACCCTAGCAACCGCCTAGCAACCACCCAAAATGCCTTAGCAACTGCCTAGCAACAACATAGCAACCAACCACACTAAGGCAACCGCCTAGAAACCACCCAGAATACCCTAGCAACCGCCTAGCAACACCATAACGACCACCCATAACATTCTAGCAACTGCCTAGCAAAAAACATTCTGGTCCAAACTTTCTCAAGCCAACTTAAAGTTTGTCTCGACGAACTTTCGCATCTAATTATTATTACTATTATTATCTTAATAATTATATTATTATTTCTGGTCAAAGGTTCCCTAAAAAGTTTTTAAACTATGTAAAATTATAGACTCCATCTGATGATAAATATGTCTAACCTCTCCGTCAAAATTTTCTAGTGACGGGTCACATCTAAATTTTTAAAATGGCCCAAGTGCGATTCTTGTTGCAATAGTCTGTTAACATTGGCTCAATGAGAAATACGTCAGACTAATTGAATTTTTTTTACAATAACATTTTTGTTGTAATAACATTATGGGCTTTGCACAAACGATCTAACGTTGAGCATCATTAAAGAAACATAGGCTAATCTTGCATTGCATTGCACTAACGATCTAACGTTGTGCACTTGAAGCATAACATATAGGTTATAAACTTCTTACATTGCATTGCATTGCACACCGAACAAACTCATTCCCATGTTCATTAAAGACATAACGTGTGTTGATCTGACACACAACACACGATCTGACGTTGTGCACTGAATAACAATATGCACTTTTCGTATTGCATTGCATTGCACACCAGAACTAACTCATTCCCATGTTGATTAAAGACATAACGTGTGTTTTTGCATTGCATTGCATTGCATTGCATTGCATTGCATTGGATTGCATTGCATTGCATTGCATTGCATTGCATTGCATTGCATGGCATTGCATTGCTTTTGCACTGCATTGCATTTCATTGCACTAACAATCTAACATTGTGCACTGAAGAATAACATATAGGTTATGCACTTTTTGCATTGCATTGCACACCAGATCAAAATTCCCATGTTCATTAAAGAGATAACGTGTGTTGTTGCATTGCACTGCATTGCACTAACATAGGTCATGCACTTTTTGCATTGCAATGCATTGCACACCAGAACTATCTCATTCCCATGTTGATTAAAGACATAACGTGTGTTGTTGCATTGCATTGAATTGCATTGTATTGCATTGCATTGCATTGCATTGCATTGCATTGCATTGCATTGCATTGCATTGCATTGCATTGCATTGCATTGCATTGCATTGCATTGCATTCGCATTGCATTGCATTGCATGGCATTGCACTTCACTAACGATCTGACGTTGTGCACTGAATAACAATATGCACTTTTCGCATTGCATTGCACACCAGAACTAACTCATTCCCATGTTGATTAAAGACATAACGTGTGGTTGCATTGCATTGCATTGCATTGCATTGCATTGCATTAACGATCTAACGTTGTGCACTGAAGAATAACATATATGCACTTTTCAAATTGCATTGCATTGCACACCAGAACTAACTCATTCCCATGTTCAAAGAAGAGATAAAGTGTGCTGTTGCATTGCATTGCACTAACGATCTAACGTTGTGCACTGAAGAATGACATATAGGTTATGCACTTCTTACATTGCATTGCATTGCACACCGGAACAAACTCATTCCCATGTTCATTAAAGACATAACGTGTGTTGATCTGACACACAACACACGATCTGACGTTGTGCACTGAATAACAATATGCACTTTTCGCATTGCATTGCATTGCACACCAGAACTAACTCATTCCCATGTTGATTAAAGACATAACATGTGTTGTTGCATTGCATTGCATTGTATTGCATTGCATTGCATTGCATTGCATTGCATTGCATTGCATTGGATTGCATTGCATTGCATTGCATTGCATTGCATTGCATTGCATTGCATTGCATTGCATTGCATTGCATTAACGATCTAACGTTGTGCACTGAAGAATAACATATATGCACTTTTCACATTGCATTGCATTGCACACCAGAACTAACTCATTCCCGTGTTCATTAAAGAGATAACGTGTGTTGTTGCATTGCATTGAAAAAACGATCTAACGTTGTGCACTGAAGAATAACATATTGGTTATGCTTTTTTCGCATTGCATTGCACACCAGAACTAAATCATTGCAATGTTCATTAAATAGATGATATGTGTGTGGTTGCATTGTATTGCATTGCACTAACGATCTAACGTTGTGCATTGAAGAATACCAGGCTATGCACTTCTTGCATTGCATTGCACATTCCAATGTTCAAGAAATAACGTGTGTTGTTGCATTGCATTGCATTGCATTGCACTAACGATCTAACTTTGTGCACTAAAAACTAACATATAGGTTATGCACTCTTCGCATTGCAGTGCATTGCACACCAGAACTAACTCAATCCCATGTTGATTAAAGACATAACATGTGTTGTTGCATTGCATTGCCTTAACGATCGAACGTTGTGCACTGAAGAATAACATATGCACTAACTCATTCCCATGTTCATTAAAGAGATAATATATGTGTTGTTGTATTGCATTGCATTGCACAAACGATCTAACGTTGTGCACTGAAGAACAACATATATTTTAGGCACTTTTCGCATTGCATTGTATTGCACACCAGAACAAAATAAATCCCATGTTCATTATAGAGCACTGAAGAATAATTATGTGCACTGAAGAATAACATGCACTTTTCGCATTGCACACCAGAACTAACTCATTGCCATGTTCATTAAAGAGAAATCTCTCTATGTCTTTAATCAACATGGGAATGAGTTAGTTCTGGTGTGCAATGCAATGCAAAAAGTACATAACCTATATGTTGTTCTTCAGTGCACAACGTTAGATCGTTAGTGCAATGAAATGCAATGCAGTGCAAAGCAATGCAATGCAATGCAATGCAATGCAATACAATGCAATGCAATGCAACAACACACGTTATGTCTTTATAACGCAATGCTTTTTGCAATGCGAAAAGTGCATATTGTTATTCAGTGCACAACGTCAGATCGTTAGTGCAATGCAATGCAATACAGTGCAAATCAATACAATGCAATGCAATGCAACAACACACGTTATGTCTTTAATCAACATGGGAATGAGTTAGTTCTGGTGTGCAATTTAATGCAATGTAAAAAGTGCATAACCTGTATGTTATTCTTCATTGCACAACGTCAGATCGTTTGTGCAATGCAATGCAAGAAGTGCATAGCCTATTTTTCTTTAATGATGCTCAACGTTAGATCGTTTGTGCAAAGCACATAATGTTATAACAATGAGCTATACATAGGTACGGTTTTGACCTACTGAACATATTTCTGGCCAAAGAGTCCTTAAAGATGTTATTTCATCCTGACAAAAGTCAATTTTTGACATACTGAAATTTTTTCTGGCCAAGGAGTACTCGAAACTTGACCTTTCTATATTACTAGTGGACTCTTTCTTATGTTACACTGTAAAAAAAAATTACATCCCCAAGTCAAAAATTTCTAGTGACTGGTCACATCAAAATTTTTCAATTAGTCTGACGTATTATTTCTCATTGAGCCAATGTTAACAGACTATTGCAACAAGAATTGCACTTGGGCCAATTAAAAAATTTAGATGTGACCAGTCACTAGAAATTTTGGACCTGGAGAGGTTAGACATATTTATCATCAGATGGAGTCTATAATTTACATAGTTTAAAAACTTTTGAGAAACCTTTGACCAGAAATAATAATAGAATTATTAAGATAATTATAGTAATAATAACTAGATGCGAAAGTTCGTCGAGACAAACTTTAAGTTGGCTTGAGAAAGTTTGGACCAGAATGTTTTTTGCTAGGCAGTTGCTAGGATGTTATGGGTGGTCGTTATGGTGTTGCTAGGCGGTTGCTAGGGTATTCTGGGTGGTTTCTATGGTGTTGCTAAGCGGTTGCTAGGGTATTCTGGGTGGTTGCTAGGATGTTCTGGGTGGTTGCTATGTTGTTGCTAGGCAGTTGCTAAGGTATTTTGGGTGGTTGCTAGGGTGTTGCTAGGCGGTTGCTAAGGTATTCTGGGCGGTTGCTATGGTGTTGCTAGGCGGTTGCTAAGGTATTCTGGGTGGTTACAAAGCGGTTGCTAGGGTATTTTGGGTGGTTGCTAGGGTCTTTTGGGTGGTTGCTAGGGTGTTGCTAAGCGGTTGCTAAGGTATTTTGGGTGGTTGCTATGGTGTTGCTAGGCGGTTGCTAAAGTATTCTGGGTGGTTGCTGGGCGGTTGCTATGGTGTTGCTAGGATATTTTCAGTGGTTGCTATGGTCTTTTGGGTGGTTGCTAGGGTGTTTCTAGGCGGTTGCTAGGATGTTATGGGTGGTCGTTATGGTGTTGCTAGGCGGTTGCTAGGTATTCTGGGTGGTTGCTGGGCGGTTGCTATGGTGTTGCTAGGATATTTTCAGTGGTTGCTATGGTCTTTTGGGTGGTTGCTAGGCGGTTGCTAGGGTATTTTGGGTGGTTGTTAGGGTGTTCTGGGTGGTTGCTATGGTTTTATGGATGGTTACTAGGGTGTTTTGGGTGGTTGCTAGGGTGTTGCTAGATGGTTGCTAGGGTGTTCTGGGTGGTTGCTATGGTGTTGCTAGGCGGTTGCTAGGGTGTTCTGGGTGGTTGCTAGGCGGTTGCTAGGGTGTTCTGGGTGGTTGCTATGTGTTGCTAGGTGGTTGCTAAGATATTTTGGGCGGTTGCTAGGGTTTTGCTAGCGGTTGCTAAGGTATTTTGGGTGGTTGCTAGGGTATTGCTATGGTGTTTGCTAGGGTATTCTGGGTGGTTGCTTAGGTGTTGCTAGGCGGTTGCTAAGGTATTCTGGGTGGTTGCAAGGCGGTTGCTAGGGTATTTTGGGTGGTTGCTAGGGTCTTTTGGGTGGTTTCTAGGTGGTTGCTAGGCGGTTGCTAAGGTATTCTGGGTGGTTGCTAGGTGGTTGCTAAGATATTTTGGGTGGTTGCTAGGGTGTTGCTAGGTGGTTGCTAAGGTATTCTGGGTGGTTGCTAGGCGGTTGCTATGTTGTTCTGGGTGGTTGCTAGGATATTTTCAGTGGTTGCTATGGTCTTTTGGGTGGTTGATATATCTATCTATCTACTTCAAACTATTTTAAACTTCAAACTACTTTAAACTTCAAACTAATTTAAACTTTTTAAATGTCAAACATATAAACTTTAAGATAATTTAAACTTCAAACTACTAAATTTACTTCATTTTAACTTATCAACTGTAACGCATATAAACTCTGAGTGTGTAAGTGTTATCGAGTTAGTGTGTGTGTGTGTGTGTGTGTGTGTGTATATGTATATGTATGTGAGTTAATGTGTGTGTGTGTGTGTGTGTGTATGTATGTGAGTTAATGTGTGTGTGTGTGTGTATATGTATGTGAGTTAATGTGTGTGTGTGTGTGTGTGTGTGTGTAACCGCCTAGAACACAATAGCAACCACTGAGAACACCCTAGCAACCGCCTAGCAACCACCCAGAACACCCTAGCAACCACCCAAAATACCTTTGCAACCACCTAGCAACCACTAGCAACCACCCAGAACACCCTAGCAACCACCCAGAATAACTTAGAACACCCTAGCAACACCATTTCAACCATTCAGAACACCCTAGCAACTGCCTAACAACCACCCAGAACACCCTAGCAACCACCTATAATACCTTAGAACACCCTGGCAACCACTCAGAACACCCTAGCAACCACCCAAAAGACCCTAGCAACCACCCAAAATATTCTAGCAACTGCCTAGCAACCACCCAAAATACCCTAGCAACAGCCTTGCAACCACCCAAAAGACCCTAGCAACCACCCAAAATATTCTAGCAACCGCCTAGCAACCACCCAGAACACCCTAGCAACCACCCAAAATGCCCTAGCAACCACCTAGCAACCACCCAAAATACCCTAGCAACCACCTAGCAACCAGCCAAAAAACATTAGCAACGACTAAAAATATCATAGCAACCGCCTAGCAACCACCCTGAACACCCTAGCAACCACCCAAAACATCCTAGCAACGCCATAGCAACCACCCAAAATACCTTAGCAACTGCTTAGCAATACCTTAGAACACCATAGTAACTCCATAGCAACCAGTCAGAACACCCTAGCAACCACCCAAAATACCTTAGAACACCCTAGCAACTGCCTAGCAACCACCTAAAAGACCTTAACAACCACTCAAAATATCCTAGCCACCGCCTAGCAACCACCCAGAACACCCTAGCAACCACCCAAAATACCTTAGAAAACCCTATTAACTCCATTGCAACCAGTCAGAACACCCTAGCAACCACCAAAAATACCTCAGAACACCCTAGCAACTACCTAGCAACCACCCAAAAGACCTTAAAAAACACTCAAAATATCCTAGCAACCGCCTAGCAACCACCCAGAACACCCTAGCAACCACCCAAAATACCTTAGCAACCGCCTAGCAACACCATAACAACCACCCAGAACACCCTAGCAACCACCTAGCAACAACCCAAAATACCTTAGCAACCGCCTAGCAAAACCATAACAACCACCCAGAAGACCCTAGCAACCGTCTAGCAACCACCAAAAATATCCTAGCCACCGCCTAGCAACCATCCAGAACACCCTAGTAACCACCCATAACACCCTAGCAACCGCCTCAACCACCCAAAAGACCATAGCAACCACTGAAAATATCCTAGCAACCACCCAGAACTCCATTGCAACCGCCTAGCAACCACCCAGAACTCAATTGCAACCGCCTAGCAACACCATAGCAACCACCCAGAACAGCCTAGCAACCGCCTATAAACACCCTAGAAACCACTGAAAATATCCTAGCAACCACCCAGAACATCATTGCAACCGCCTAGCAACCACCAAGAATACATTAGCAACCGCCTAGCAACACCATAGCAATCACCCAGAACAGCCTAGCAACCGCCTAGAAACACCCTAGCAACCACCCAAAATACCTTAGCAACTGCTTAGCAACACCATAGCAACCGCCTAGCAACCACCCAGAACACCCTAGCAACCACCTAGCAACACCCTAGCAACCAACCAAAATATCTTAGCAACCGCCTAGCAACACCATAGCAACCACCCAGAACACCCTAGTAACCATCCATAACACCCTAGCAACCACCCAAAAGACCCTAGCAACCGCCTAGCAACCACCAAAAATATCCCAGCAACTGCCTAGCAACCATCCAGAAAACCTTAGTAACCACCCATAACATCCTAACAACCACCCAGAACACCCTAGCAACCACCCAAAATACCCTAGCAACTACCCAGAACTCCATTGCAACCGCCTAGCAACCACCAAGAATACATTAGCAACCGCCTAGCAAATCCATAGCAACCACCCAGAACAGCCTAGCAACCGCCTATAAACACCCTAGCAACCACTGAAAATATCCTACCAACATCCCAGAACACCATTGCAACCGCCTAGCAACCGCCTAGCAACACCATAGCAACCACCTAGCAACCACCCAAAAGACCCTGCTAACCACCCATAATATCCTAGCAACCACCCAAAACACATTAGCAACCGCCTCAACCACCCAAAAGACCATAGCAACCACTGAAAATATCCTAGCAACCACCCAGAACACCATAGCAACCGCCTAGCAACCACCCAGAATACCTTAGCAACCACCTAGCAACACCATAGCAACCACCCAGAACAGCCTAGCAACCACCTAGCAACCACCCAAAAGACCCTAGCAACCACCCAAAAGACCCTAGCAACCACCTTGCAACCACCCAGAGTACCTTAGCAACCGCCTAGCAACACCATAGCAACCACCCAGAACAGCCTAGCAACCACCTAGCAACCACCCAAAAGACCCTAGCAACCACCCAAAAGACCCTAGCAACCACCTTGCAACCACCCAGAGTACCTTAGCAACCGCCTAGCAACACCATAGCAACCACCCAGAACACCCAAGCAATACCCTAGCAACCGCCTAGCAACCACCCAAAATGCCTTAGCAACTGCCTAGCAACAACATAGCAACCACCCAGAACACCCAGGCAACCGCCTAGAAACCACCCAGAATACCCTAGCAACCACCTAGCAACACCATAACGACCACCCATAACATTCTAGCAACTGCCTAGCAAAAAACATTCTGGTCCAAACTTTCTCAAGCCAACTTAAAGTTTGTCTCGACGAACTTTCGCATCTAATTATTATTACTATTATTATCTTAATAATTCTATAATTTTTTCTGGTCAAAGGTTCCCTAAAAAGTTTTTAAACTATGTAAAATTATAGACTCCATCTGATGATAAATATGTCTAACCTCTCCGTCAAAATGTTCAAGTGACGGGTCACATCTAATTTTTTAAAATGGCCCAAGTGCGATTCATTGGCTCAATGAGAAATACGTCAGACTAATTGAATTTTTTTTACAAAAATATTTTTGTTGTAATAACATTATGTGCTTTAAACAAACGATCTAACGTTGAGCATCATTAAAGAAACATAGGCTAATCTTGCACCAGAACTAACTCATTCCCATGTTCAAAGAAGAGATAAAGTGTGCTGTTGCATTGCATTGCACTAACGATCTAACGTTGTGCACTGAAGAATAACATATGGTTATGCACTTCTTACATTGCATTGCATTGCACACCGGAACAAACTCATTCCCATGTTCATTAAAGACATAACGTGTGTTGATCTGACACACAACACACGATCTGACGTTGTGCACTGAATAACAATATCCACTTTTCGCATTGCATTACATTGCACACCAGAACTAACTCATTCCCATGTTGATTAAAGACATAACGTGTGTTTTTGCATTGCATTGTATTGCATTGCACTAACGGTCTAACTTTGTGAACTGAAAAATAACACATGTACTTTTCGCATTGCATTGCATTGCATTGCATGGCATTGCACTGCACTAACGATCTGACGGTTGTGCACTGAATAACAATATGCACTTTTCGCATTGCATTGCATTGCACACCAGAACTAACTCATTCCCATGTTGATTAAAGACACAACGTGTGTTGTTGCATTGCATTGCATTGTATTGCATTGCATTGCATTGCATTGCATTGGATTGCATTGCATTGCATTGCATTGCATTGCATTGCATTGCATTGCATTGCATTGCATTGCATTGCATTGCATTGCATTGCATTGCATTGCATTGCATTGCATTGCACGTTGTGCACTGAAGAATAACATATAGGTTATGCACTTTCTGCATTGCATTGCACACCAGATAAAAATTCCCATGTTCATTAAAGAGATAACGTGTGTTGTTGCATTGCACTGCATTGCACTAACATCGGTAATGCACTTTTTGCATTGCATTGCACACCAGAACTAACTCATTCCCATGTTGATTAAAGACATAACGTGTGGTTGCATTGCATTGCATTGTATTGCATTGCATTGCATTGCATTGCATTGCATTGGATTGCATTGCATTGCACTAACATAGGTTATGCACTTTTTGCATTGCATTGCACACCAGAACTAACTCATTCCCATGTTGATTAAAGACATAACGTGTGTTGTTGCATTGCATTGCATTGCATTGTATTGCATTGCATTGCATTGGATTGCATTGCACTAACATAGGTCATGCACTTTTTGCATTGCATTGCACACCAGAACTAACTCATTCTTAATGTTTATGTTTATGTAATGTTGATTAAAGATATAGCGTGTGTTGTTGCATTGCATTGTATTGCATTGCACTAACGGTCTAAATTTGTGAACTGAAAAATAACACATGTACTTTTCGCATTGCATTGCATTGCACACCAGAACTAACTCATTCCCATGTTGATTAAAGACATAACGTGTGTTGTTGCATTGCATTGCATTGTATTGCATTGCATTGCATTGCATTGGATTGCATTGCATTGCATTGCATTGCATTGCATTGCATTGCATAGCATTGCATTGCATTGCATTGCATTGCATTGCATTGCATTGCATTGCATTGCATTGCATTGCATTGCATTGCATTGCATTGCATTGCTTTTGCACTGCATTGCGTTTCATTGCACTAACAATCTAACGTTGTGCACTGAAGAATAACATATAGGTTATGCACTTTTTGCATTGCATTGCACACCAGATCAAAATTCCCATGTTCATTAAAGAGATGTGTGTTGTTGCATTGCACTGCATTGCACTAACATAGGTCATGCACTTTTTGCATTGCATTGCATTGCACACCAGAACTAACTCATTCCCATGTTGATTAAAGACATAACGTGTGGTTGCATTGCATTGCATTGCATTGCATTGCACTGCACTAACGATCTGACGTTGTGCACAGAATAACAATATGCAATTTTCATATTGCATTGCGTTGCACACCAGAACTAACTAATTCCCATGTTGATTAAAGACATAACGTGTGTTGTTGCATTGCATTGCATTGTATTGCATTGCATTGCACTGGATTGCATTGCATTGCATTGCATTGCATTGCATTGCATTGCATTGCATTGCATTGCATTGCATTGCATTGCATTGCATTGCATTGCATTGCATTGCATTTCATTGCACTAACAATCTAACGTTGTGCACTGAAGAATAACATAAGGTTATGCACTTTTTGCATTGCATTGCACACCAGATAAAAATTCCCATGTTCATTAAAGAGATAACGTGTGTTGTTGCATTGCACTGCATTGCACTAACATAGGTCATGCACTTTTTGCATTGCATTGCACACCAGAACTAACTCATTCCCATGTTGATTAAAGACATAACGTGTGGTTGCATTGCATTGCATTGTATTGCATTGCATTGCATTGCATTGGATTGCATTGCACTAACATAGGTCATGCACTTTTTGCATTGCATTGCACACCAGAACTAACTCATTCCCATGTTGATTAAAGACATAACATGTGTTGTTGCATTGCATTGCATTGCATTGCATTGCATTGCATTGTATTGCATTGCATTTCATTGCATTGGATTGCATTGCATTGCACTAACATAGGTCATGCACTTTTTGCATTGCATTGCATTGCACACCAGAACTAACTCATTCCCATGTTGATTAAAGACATAACGTGTGGTTGCATTGCATTGCATTGCATTGCACTGCACTAACGATCTGACGTTGTGCACTGAATAACAATATTGCACTAACATAGGTCATGCACTTTTTGCATTGCATTGTACACCAGAACTAACTCATTCCGATGTTGATTAAAGACATAACGTGTGTTGTTGCATTGCATTGCATTGGATTGCATTGCATTGCATTGCATTGCATTGCATTGCATTGCTTTTGCACTGCATTGCGTTTCATTGCACTAACAATCTAACTTTGTGCACTGAAGAATAACATATAGGTTATGCACTTTTTGCATTGCATTGCACACCAGATCAAAATTCCCATGTTCATTAAAGAGATGTGTGTTGTTGCATTGCACTGCATTGCACTAACATAGGTCATGCACTTTTTGCATTGCATTGCATTGCACACCAGAACTAACTCATTCCCATGTTGATTAAAGACATAACGTGTGGTTGCATTGCATTGCATTGCATTGCATTGCACTGCACTAACGATCTGACGTTGTGCACAGAATAACAATATGCAATTTTCATATTGCATTGCGTTGCACACCAGAACTAACTAATTCCCATGTTGATTAAAGACATAACGTGTGTTGTTGCATTGCATTGCATTGTATTGCATTGCATTGCACTGGATTGCATTGCATTGCATTGCATTGCATTGCATTGCATTGCATTGCATTGCATTGCATTGCATTGCATTTCATTGCACTAACAATCTAACGTTGTGCACTGAAGAATAACATAAGGTTATGCACTTTTTGCATTGCATTGCACACCAGATAAAAATTCCCATGTTCATTAAAGAGATAACGTGTGTTGTTGCATTGCACTGCATTGCACTAACATAGGTCATGCACTTTTTGCATTGCATTGCACACCAGAACTAACTCATTCCCATGTTGATTAAAGACATAACGTGTGGTTGCATTGCATTGCATTGTATTGCATTGCATTGCATTGCATTGCATTGGATTGCATTGCACTAACATAGGTCATGCACTTTTTGCATTGCATTGCACACCAGAACTAACTCATTCCCATGTTGATTAAAGACATAACATGTGTTGTTGCATTGCATTGCATTGCATTGCATTGCATTGTATTGCATTGCATTTCATTGCATTGGATTGCATTGCATTGCACTAACATAGGTCATGCACTTTTTGCATTGCATTGCATTGCACACCAGAACTAACTCATTCCCATGTTGATTAAAGACATAACGTGTGGTTGCATTGCATTGCATTGCATTGCACTGCACTAACGATCTGACGTTGTGCACTGAATAACAATATTGCACTAACATAGGTCATGCACTTTTTGCATTGCATTGTACACCAGAACTAACTCATTCCGATGTTGATTAAAGACATAACGTGTGTTGTTGCATTGCATTGCATTGCATTGCATTGGATTGCATTGCATTGCATTGCATTGCTTTTGCACTGCATTGCGTTTCATTGCACTAACAATCTAACGTTGTGCACTGAATTGCATTTCATTGCACTAACAATCTAACGTTGTGCACTGAAGAATAACATAAGGTTATGCACTTTTTGCATTGCATTGCACACCAGATAAAAATTCCCATGTTCATTAAAGAGATAACGTGTGTTGTTGCATTGCACTGCATTGCACTAACATAGGTCATGCACTTTTTGCATTGCATTGCACACCAGAACTAACTCATTCCCATGTTGATTAAAGACATAACGTGTGGTTGCATTGCATTGCATTGTATTGCATTGCATTGCATTGCATTGGATTGCATTGCACTAACATAGGTCATGCACTTTTTGCATTGCATTGCATTGCACACCAGAACTAACTCATTCCCATGTTGATTAAAGACATAACGTGTGGTTGCATTGCATTGCATTGCATTGCACTGCACTAACGATCTGACGTTGTGCACTGAATAACAATATTGCACTAACATAGGTCATGCACTTTTTGCATTGCATTGTACACCAGAACTAACTCATTCCGATGTTGATTAAAGACATAACGTGTGTTGTTGCATTGCATTGCATTGCATTGCATTGGATTGCATTGCATTGCATTGCATTGCATTGCATTGCATTGCTTTTGCACTGCATTGCATTTCATTGCACTAACAATCTAACGTTGTGCACTGAAGAATAACATATAGGTTATGCACTTTTTGCATTGCATTGCACAACAGAACTAACTCATTCCCATGTTGATTAAAGACATAACGTGTGTTGTTGCATTGCATTGCATTGTATTGCATTGCATTGCATTGCATTGCATTGGATTGCATTGCATTGCATTGCATTGCATTGCATTGCATTGCATTGCATTGCATTGCTTTTGCACTGCATTGCGTTTCATTGCACTAACAATCTAACGTTGTGCACTGAAGAATAACATATAGGTTATGCACTTTTTGCATTGCATTGCATTGCACACCAGAACTAACTCATTCCCATGTTGATTAAAGACATAACGTGTGGTTGCATTGCATTGCATTGCATTGCATTGCATTGCACTGCACTAACGATCTGACGTGTGCACTGAATAACAATATGCAATTTTCGCATTGCATTGCGTTGCACACCAGAACTAACTAATTCCCATGTTGATTAAAGACATAACGTGTGTTGTTGCATTGCATTGTATTGCATTGCATTGCACTGGATTGCATTGTATTGCATTGCATTGCATTGCATTGCATTGCATTGCATTGCATTGCATTGCATTGCATTGCATTGCACTAACAATCTAACGTTGTGCACTGAAGAAAAACAAGGTTATGCACTTTTTGCATTGCATTGCACACCAGATAAAAATTCCCATGTTCATTAAAGAGATAACGTGTGTTGTTGCATTGCACTGCATTGCACTAACATAGGTCATGCACTTTTTGCATTGCATTGCACACCAGAACTAACTCATTCCCATGTTGATTAAAGACATAACGTGTGGTTGCATTGCATTGCATTGCATTGTATTGCATTGCATTGCATTGCATTGGATTGCATTGCACTAACATAGGTCATGCACTTTTTGAATTGCATTGCACACCAGAACTAACTCATTCCCATGTTGATTAAAGACATAACGTGTGTTGTTGCATTGCATTGCATTGCATTGCATTGTATTGCATTGCATTGCATTGGATTGCATTGCATTGCACTAACATAGGTCATGCACTTTTTGCATTGCATTGCATTGCACACCAGAACTAACTCATTCCCATGTTGATTAAAGACATAACGTGTGGTTGCATTGCATTGCATTGCATTGCATTGCACTGCACTAACGATCTGACGTTGTGCACTGAATAACAATATTGCACTAACAGAGGTCATGCACTTTTTGCATTGCATTGTACACCAGAACTAACTCATTCCCATGTTGATTAAAGACATAACGTGTGTTGTTGCATTGCATTGCATTGCATTGCATTGCATTGCATTGGATTGCATTGCATTGCATTGCATTGCATTGCATTGCATTGCTTTTGCACTGCATTGCATTTCATTGCACTAACAATCTAACGTTGTGCACTGAAGAATAACATATAGGTTATGCACTTTTTGCATTGCATTGCACAACAGAACTAACTCATTCCCATGTTGATTAAAGACATAACGTTTGTTGTTGCATTGCATTGTATTGCATTGCATTGCATTGCATTGGATTGCATTGCATTGCATTGCATTGCATTGCATTGCATTGCATTGCATTGCATTGCATTGCATTGCATTGCATTGCTTTTGCACTGCATTGCGTTTCATTGCACTAACAATCTAACGTTGTGCACTGAAGAATAACATATAGGTTATGCACTTTTTGCATTGCATTGCACACCAGATCAAAATTCCCATGTTCATTAAAGAGATGTGTGTTGTTGCATTGCACTGCATTGCACTAACATAGGTCATGCACTTTTTGCATTGCATTGCATTGCACACCAGAACTAACTCATTCCCATGTTGATTAAAGACATAACGTGTGGTTGCATTGCATTGCATTGCATTGCATTGCATTGCATTGCATTGCATTGCACTGATTGCATTGCATTGCATTGCATTGCATTGCATTGCATTGCATTGCATTTCATTGCACTAACAATCTAACGTTGTGCACTGAAGAAAAACAAGGTTATGCACTTTTTGCATTGCATTGCACACCAGATAAAAATTCCCATGTTCATTAAAGAGATAACGTGTGTTGTTGCATTGCACTGCATTGCACTAACATAGGTCATGCACTTTTTGCATTGCATTGCACACCAGAACTAACTCATTCCCATGTTGATTAAAGACATAACGTGTGGTTGCATTGCATTGCATTGCATTGCATTGCATTGCATTGTATTGCATTGCATTGCATTGCATTGGATTGCATTGCACTAACATAGGTCATGCACTTTTTGCATTGCATTGCACACCAGAACTAACTCATTCCCATGTTGATTAAAGACATAACGTGTGTTGTTGCATTGCATTGCATTGCATTGTATTGCATTGCATTGCATTGCATTGGATTGCATTGCATTGCACTAACATAGGTCATGCACTTTTTGCATTGCATTGCATTGCACACCAGAACTAACTCATTCCCATATTGATTAAAGACATAACGTGTGGTTGCATTGCATTGCATTGCATTGCACTGCACTAACGATCTGACGTTGTGCACTGAATAACAATATTGCACTAACATAGGTCATGCACTTTTTGCATTGCATTGTACACCAGAACTAACTCATTCCCATGTTGATTAAAGACATAACGTGTGTTGTTGCATTGCATTGCATTGCATTGCATTGCATTGGATTGCATTGCATTGCATTGCATTGCATTGCTTTTGCACTGCATTGCATTTCATTGCACTAACAATCTAACGTTGTGCACTGAAGAATAACATATAGGTTATGCACTTTTTGCATTGCATTGCACAACAGAACTAACTCATTCCCATGTTGATTAAAGACATAACGTTTGTTGTTGCATTGCATTGTATTGCATTGCATTGCATTGCATTGCATTGCATTGCATTGCATTGCATTGCATTGCATTTCATTGCATTGCATTGCATTTCATTGCACTAACAATCTAACGTTGTGCACTGAAGAAAAACAAGGTTATGCACTTTTTGCATTGCATTGCACACTAGATAAAAATTCCCATGTTCATTAAAGAGATAACGTGTGTTGTTGCATTGGATTGCATTGCACTAACATAGGTCATGCACTTTTTGCATTGCATTGCACACCAGAACTAACTCATTCCCATGTTGATTAAAGACATAACGTGTGTTGTTGCATTGCATTGCATTGCATTGTATTGCATTGCATTGCATTGCATTGGATTGCATTGCATTGCACTAACATAGGTCATGCACTTTTTGCATTGCATTGCATTGCACACCAGAACTAACTCATTCCCATGTTGATTAAAGACATAACGTGTGGTTGCATTGCATTGCATTGCATTGCACTGCACTAACGATCTGACGTTGTGCACTGAATAACAATATTGCACTAACATAGGTCATGCACTTTTTGCATTGCATTGTACACCAGAACTAACTCATTCCCATGTTGATTAAAGACATAACGTGTGTTGTTGCATTGCATTGCATTGCATTGCATTGCATTGCATTGGATTGCATTGCATTGCATTGCATTGCATTGCATTGCATTGCATTGCTTTTGCACCTCACTGCATTTCATTGCACTAACAATCTAACGTTGTGCACTGAAGAATAAAATATAGGTTATGCACTTTTTGCATTGCATTGCACAACAGAACTAACTCATTCCCATGTTGATTAAAGACATAACGTTTGTTGTTGCATTGCATTGTATTGCATTGCATTGCATTGCATTGGATTGCATTGCATTGCATTGCATTGCATTGCATTGCATTGCATTGCATTGCATTGCATTGCATTGCATTGCATTGCATTGCATTGCTTTTGCACTGCATTGCGTTTCATTGCACTAACAATCTAACGTTGTGCACTGAAGAATAACATATAGGTTATGCACTTTTTGCATTGCATTGCACACCAGATCAAAATTCCCATGTTCATTAAAGAGATGTGTGTTGTTGCATTGCACTGCATTGCACTAACATAGGTCATGCACTTTTTGCATTGCATTGCATTGCACACCAGAACTAACTCATTCCCATGTTGATTAAAGACATAACGTGTGGTTGCATTGCATTGCATTGCATTGCATTGCATTGCACTGCACTAACGATCTGACGTTGTGCACTGAATAACATTATGCAATTTTCGCATTGCATTGCGTTGCACACCAGAACTAACTAATTCCCATGTTGATTAAAGACATAACGTGTGTTGTTGCATTGCATTGCATTGTATTGCATTGCAATGCATTGCATTGCATTGCATTGCATTGCATTGCATTGGATTGCATTGCATTGCATTGCATTGCATTGCATTGCATTGCTTTTGCACTGCATTGCATTTCATTGCACTAACAATCTAACGTTGTGCACTGAAGAATAACATATAGGTTATGCACTTTTTGCATTGCATTGCACACCAGATAAAAATTCCCATGTTCATTAAAGAGATAACGTGTGTTGTTGCATTGCACTGCATTGCACTTACATAGGTCATGCACTTTTTGCATTGCATTGCACACCAGAACTAACTCATTCCCATGTTGATTAAAGACATAACGTGTGGTTGCATTGCATTGCATTGCACTGCACTAACGATCTGACGTTGTGCACTGAATAACAGTATGCAATTTTCGCATTGCATTGCATTGCACACCAGAACTAACTCATTCCCATGTTGATTAAATAACGTGTGCTGTTGCATTGCATTGCATTGTATTGCATTGCATTGCATTGCATTGGATTGGATTGCATTGCATTGCATTGCATTGCATTGCATTGCATTGCCTTTGCACTGCATTGCATTTCATTGCACTAACAATCTAACGTCGTGCACTGAAGAATTGCATTGCATTGCATTGCACACCAGAACTAACTCATTCCATGTTGATTAAAGACATAACGTGTGCACTGAATAACAATATGCAATTTTCGCATTGCATTGCATTGCACACCATAACTAACTCATTCCCATGTTGATTAAAGACATAACGTGTGTTGTTGCATTGCATTGCATTGTATTGCATTGCATTGCATTGCATTGGATTGCATTGCATTGCATTGCATTGCATTGCATTGCATTGCATTGCATTGCATTGCATTGCATTGCATTGCATTGCATTGCTTTTGCACTGCATTGCATTTCATTGCACTAACAATCTAACGTCGTGCACTGAAGAATAACATATAGGTTATGCACTTTTTGCATTGCATTGCACACCAGATCAAAATTGCCATGTTCATTAAAGAGATAACGTGTGTTGTTGCTTTGCACTGCATTGCACTAACATAGGTCATGCACTTTTTGCATTGCATTGCATTGCACACCAGAACTAACTCATTCCATGTTGATTAAAGACATAACGTGTGTTGTTGCATTGCATTGTATTGCATTGCACTAACGGTCTAACTTTGTGAACTGAAAAATAACACATGTACTTTTCGCATTGCATTGCATTGCATTGCATGGCATTGCACTGCACTAACGATCTGACGTTGTGGACTGAATAACAATATGCACTTTTCGCATTGCATTGCATTGCACACCAGAACTAACTCATTCCCATGTTGATTAAAGACATAACGTGTGTTGTTGCATTGCATTGCATTGTATTGCACTAACAATCTAACGTTGTGCACTGAAGAATAACATATAGGTTATGCAATTTTTGCATTGCATTGCACACCAGATCAAAATTCCCATGTTCATTAAAGAGATAACGTTTGTTGTTGCATTGCACTGCATTTAACATAGGTCATGCACTTTTTGCATTGCATTGCATTGCACACCAGAACTAACTCATTCCCATGTTGATTAAAGACATAACGTGTGGTTGCATTGCATTGCATTGCATTGCATTGCACTGCACTAACGATCTGACGTTGTGCACTGAATAACAATATGCAATTTTCGCATTGCATTGCATTGCACACCAGAACTAACTCATTCCCATGTTGATTAAAGACATAACGTGTGTTGTTGCATTGCATTGCATTGTATTGCATTGCATTGCACTGGATTGCATTGCATTGCATTGCATTGCATTTCATTGCACTAACAATCTAACGTTGTGCACTGAAGAATAACATATAGGTTATGCACTTTTTGCATTGCATTGCACACCAGATAAAAATTCCCATGTTCATTAAAGAGATAACGTGTGTTGTTGCATTGCACTGCATTGCACTAACATAGGTCATGCACTTTTTGCATTGCATTGCACACCAGAACTAACTCATTCCCATGTTGATTAAAGACATAACGTGTGGTTGCATTGCATTGCACTGCACTAACGATCTGACGTTGTGCACTGAATAACAATATGCAATTTTCGCATTGCATTGCATTGCACACCAGAACTAACTCATTCCCATGTTGATTAAAGACATAACGTGTGTTGTTTGCTTGCATTGCATTGTATTGATGCTAACCCTAACCCTAACCCTAACCCTAACCAGTCAGAACACCCTAGCAACCACCCAAAATACCTCAGAACACCCTAGCAACTGCCTAGCAACCACCCAAAAGACCTTAACAACCACTCAAAATATCCTAGCCACCGCCTAGCAACCACCCAGAATACCCTAGCAACCACCCAAAATACCTCAGAACACCCTAGCAACTGCCTAGCAACCACCCAAAAGACCTTAACAACCACTCAAAATATCCTAGCAACCGCCTAGCAACCACCCAGAACACCCTAGCAACCACCCAAAATACCTTAGCAACCGCCTAGCAACATCATAACAACCACCCAGAACACCCTAGCAACCACCTAGCAACAACCCAAAATACCTTAGCAACCGCCTAGCAACACCATAACAACCACCCAGAACACCCTAGCAACCGTCTAGCAACCACCAAAAATATCCTAGCAACCGCCTAGCAACCATCCAGAACACCCTAGTAACCACCCATAACACCCTTGCAACCGCCTCAACCACCCAAAAGACCATAGCAACCACTGAAAATATCCTAGCAACCACCCAGAACTCCATTGCAACCGCCTAGCAACCACCCAGAACTCCATTGCAACCGCCTAGCAACACCATAGCAACCACCCAGAACAGCCTAGCAACCGCCTATAAACACCCTAGCAACCACTGAAAATATCCTAGCAACCACCCAGAACATCATTGCAACCGCATAGCAACCACCAAGAATACATTAGCAACCGCCTGGCAACACCATAGCAACCACCCAGAACAGCCTAGCAACCGCCTAGAAACACCCTAGCAACCACCCAAAATACCTTAGCAACTGCTTAGCAACACCATAGCAACCGCCTAGCAACCACCCAGAACACCCTAGCAACCACCTAGCAACACCCTACCAACCAAAATATCTTAGCAACCGCCTAGCAACACCATAGCAACCACCCGAACTCCCTAGTAACCATCCATAACACCATAGCAACCACCCAGAACACCCTAGCAACCACCCAAAAGACCCTAGCAATCGCCTAGCAACCACCAAAAATATCCTAGCAACCGCCTAGCAACCATCCAGAACACCTTAGTAACCACCCATAACACCCTAGCAACCGCCTCAACCACCCAAAAGACCATAGCAACCACTGAAAATATCCTAGCAACCACCCAGAACTCCATTGCAACCGCCTAGCAACCGCCAAGAATACATTAGCAACCGCCTAGCAACACCATAGCAACCACCCAGAACAGCCTAGCAACCGCCTAGAAACAACCTAGCAACCACCCAAAATACCTTAGCAACTGCTTAGCAACACCATAGCAACCGCCTAGCAACCACCCAGAACAACCTAGCAACCACCTAGCAACCACCCAAAAGACCCTGGCAACCACCCATAATATCTTAGCAACAACCTAGCAACCACCCAAAATACCTTAGCAACCGCCTAGCAACACCCTAGCAACCACCTAGCAACCACCCAAAATACCTTAACAACCGCCTAGCAACACCATAACAACCACCCTAGCAACCGCCAAGCAACCACCCAAAACACCCTAGCAAACGCCTAGCAACCACCTAGCAACACCCTAGCAACCACCCAGAACACCCTAGCAACCATCTAGCAACACCATAGCAACCACCTAGAACACCCTAGCAACCACCCAAAATACCTTAGCAACCGCCTAGCAACACCATAACAACCACCCAGAACACCCTAGCAACCGTCTAGCAACCACCCAGAACACCCTAGCAACCGCCTAAGCAACCACCCAAAACACCCTAGCAACCGCCTAGCAACCACCTAGCAACACCCTAGCAACCACCCAAAATATCTTAGCAACCGCCTAGCAACACCATAGCAACCACCCCGAACACCCTAGTAACCATCCATAACACCCTAGCAACCACCCAAAAGACCCTAGCAACCGCCTAGCAACCACCAAAAATATCCTAGCAACCGCCTAGCAACCGTAACCACCCATAACATCCTAGCAACCACCCAGAACACCCTAGCAACCACCCAAAATACCCTAGCAACCACCCAAAACTCCATTGCAACCGCCTAGCAACCACCAAGAATACATTAGCAACCGCCTAGCAAATCCATAGCAACCACCCAGAACAGCCTAGCAACCGCCTATAAACACCCTAGCAACCACTGAAAATATCCTACCAACCACCCAGAACACCATTGCAACCGCCTAGCAACCGCCTAGCAACACCATAGCAACCACCCAGAACAGCCTAGCAACCGCCTATAAACACCCTAGCAACCACTGAAAATATCCTAGCAACCACCCAGAACACCATTGCAACCACCTAGCAACCACCAAGAACACCCTAGCAACCACCTAGCAACCACCCAAAAGACCCTGCTAACCACCCATGATATCCTAGCAACCACCCAAAACACACTAGCAACCGCCTCAACCACCCAAAAGACCATAGCAACCACTGAAAATATCCTAGCAACCACCCAGAACACCATAGCAACCGCCTAGCAACCACCAAGAATACCTTAGCAACCACCTAGCAACACCATAGCAACCACCCAGAACAGCCTAGCAACCACCTAGCAACCACCCAAAAGACCCTAGCAACCACCCAAAAGACCCTAGCAACCGCCTTGCAACCACCCAGAGTACCTTAGCAACCGCCTAACAACACCATAGCAACCACCCAGAACACCCTAGCAACACCCTAGCAACCACCTAGCAACCACCCAAAATGCCTTAGCAACTGCCTAGCAACAACATAGCAACCACCCAGAACACCCAGGCAACCGCCTAGAAACCACCCAGAATACCGTAGCAACCGCCTAGCAACACCATAACGACCACCCATAACATTCTAGCAACTGCCTAGCAAAAAACATTCTGGTCCAAACTTTCTCAAGCCAACTTAAAGTTTGTCTCGATGAACTTTCGCATCTAATTATTATTACTATTATTATCTTAATAATTCTATTATTTTTTCTGGTCAAAGGTTCCCTAAAAAGTTTTTAAACTATGTAAAATTATAGACTCCATCTGATGATAAATATGTCTAACCTCTCCGTCAGAATGTTCAAGTGACGGGTCACATCTAATTTTTTAAAATGGCCCAAGTGCGATTCTTGTTGCAATAGTCTGTTAACATTGGCTCAATGAGAAATACGTCAGACTAATTGAATTTTTTTTACAATAACATTTTTGTTGTAATAACATTATGTGCTTTGCACAAACGATCTAACGTTGAGCATCATTAAAGAAACATAGGCTAATCTTGCATTGCATTGCACTAACGATCTAACGTTGTGCACTTGAAGCATAACATACAGGTTATGCACTTTTTACATTGCATTAAATTGCACACCAGAACTAACTCATTCCCATGTTCAAAGAAGAGATAAAGTGTGCTGTTGCATTGCATTGCACTAACGATCTAACGTTGTGCACTGAAGAATAACATATAGGTTATGCACTTCTTACATTGCATTGCATTGCACACCGGAACAAACTCATTCCCATGTTCATTAAAGACATAACGTGTGTTGATCTGACACACAACACACGATCTGACGTTGTGCACTGAATAACAATATGCACTTTTCGCATTGCATTACATTCAGAGCCGCCTTAACCTAATGTTAGGCCCCGGGGCTGAGAGGTTTTGTAGGCCCCCCATCCCCTCAATTTAAAGAGTCTCATTTTAAAAAAGTGTAATAGCCTATCTAGGTAATCTACATCACAAAATGCATTAGTTTCTTTTGAGACCTACAACAGTGATTTTTTTAAATATTGTTTTTCATTTTAATATTGTTATTAACATATCACTGAGCACATAAACACAAGACACTTTATTTAACAACCACACACAGCAACTAAATTTCAACTTTATGCAAATGAGAAGCGATTTTCGCGAGCGACGACCAATAGGAAAGAAGCCTTTCAGTGGAGCTCAGCTCCCGTCACCTTCTCGAGTGCAGTGCAGGCAAGACAGAGGAGTTCGAGGGCGATTTCACTGTTTTATATGATTTACTGTAACTAACCACAAACATGGATATAATAAATTTATGCATGGAAAAGAAACTGTCGACAGTCTCAGTGAGTTTAATTCATACATTTATAGTTCGAGTGTTGTAGTTTTATGATGCAAGTTTAGCACTGCTGCAGTTCATTTTACAGTGCATTATGTTGACTATAGGGACAAGAAAATGTATTAGCCTATTTGTCAAATTCGGATGACGTTTTAGTAATTGATGACAGTATGAGTGAGTTTAATTTGTAGATTGATCGATCGTTAATCTAGTAAATGATTTAATCCCTGAACACTGCTGTGTGTAATATAAAAACACTCTCCCAACAGCATACTGTTTCTTTTGAGCCTAATTCCTAGTCAAATTAAAATGATATAGTTGTATAATATCACTTGTGGTGGTGTTTTGTATAGATGTGGCCAGACGAGCAGTCTCGCCTCATTCGCGCCGCGGGACCTCTAGACGCGCGTAAACGCGTCTTTACAACACTGAAATCACTCGCGCCAGACGCTCTATTCGCGTTTGGTGTGAACGCACCTTAACAATAACATTAGAGCGACAGCACTACCAACGCCCACAAGCGACTAGCGACATACAGCGACAAAATCTGACAAGTTAAAACAAAATGACCTTTTCAGCTCATCATGAACCTGAACATGGGAGGCCCCTGAACTTGGGAGGCCCCTGGGCTTCAGCCCAGGTAAGCCCGTACATTAAGGCGGCCTTGATTACATTGCACACCAGAACTAACTCATTCCCATGTTGATTAAAGACATAACGTGTGTTGTTGCATTGCATTGTATTGCATTGCACTAACGGTCTAACTTTGTGAACTGAAAAATAACACATGTACTTTTCGCATTGCATTGCATTGCATTGCATTGGATTGGATTGCATTGCATTGCATTGCATTGCATTGCATTTCATTGCACTAACAATCTAACGTTGTGCACTGAAGAATAACATATACGTTATGCACTTTTTGCATTGCATTGCACACCAGATCAAAATTCCCATGTTCATTAAAGAGATAACGTGTGTTGTTGCATTGCACTGCATTGCGCTAACATAGGTCATGCACTTTTTGCATTGCATTGCACACCAGAACTCACTCATTCCCATGTTGATTAAAGACATAACGTGTGTTGTTGCATTGCATTGTATTGCATTGCACTAACGGTCTAACTTTGTGAACTGAAAAATAACACATGTACTTTTCGCATTGCATTGCATTGCATTGCATTGCATTGCATTGCATGGCATTGCACTGCACTAACGATCTGACGTTGTGCACTGAATAACAATATGCACTTTTCGCATTGCATTGCATTGCACACCAGAACTAACTCATTCCCATGTTGATTAAAGACATAACTTGTGTTGTTGTATTGCATTGCATTGTATTGCATTGCATTGCATTGCATTGCATTGCATTGCTTTTGCACTGCATTGCGTTTCATTGCACTAACAATCTAACGTTGTGCACTGAAGAATAACATATAGGTTATGCACTTTCTGCATTGCATTGCACACCAGATCAAAATTCCCATGTTCATTAAAGAGATAACGTATGTTGTTGCATTGCACTGCATTGCACTAACATAGGTCATGCACTTTTTGCATTGCATTGCATTGCACACCAGAACTAACTCATTCCCATGTTGATTAAAGACATAACGTGTGGTTGCATTGCATTGCATTGCATTGCATGGCATTGCATTGCATTGCATTGCATTGTTTTGCACTGAATTGCATTGCATTGCATTAACGATCTAACGTTGTGCTCTGAAGAATAACATATGCACTTTTCACATTGCACACCAGAACTAACTCATTCCCGTGTTCATTAAAGAGATAACGTGTGTTGTTGCATTGCATTGAAAAAACGATCTAACGTTGTGCACTGAAGAATAACATATTGGTTAGGCTTTTTTCGCATTGCATTGCACATAAATCATTGCAATGTTCATTAAATAGATGATATATGTGTGGTTGCATTGTATTGCATTGCACAAACGATCTAACTTTGTGCACTGAAGAATAACATGCACTTTTTCTTATTGCACACCAGAACTAACTCATTGCCATGTTCATTAAAGAGAAATCTCTCTATGTCTTTAATCAACATGGGAATGAGTTAGTTCTGGTGTGCAATGCAATGCAAAAAGTACATTGTTCTTCAGTGCACAACGTTAGATCGTTAGTGCAATGAAATGCAATGCAATGCAATGCAGTGCAAAGCAATGCAATGCAATGCAATGCAATGCAATGCAACAACACACGTTATGTCTTTAATCAACATGGGAATGAGTTAGTTCTGGTGTGCAATTTAATGCAATGTAAAAAGTGCATAACCTGTATGTTATTCTTCATTGCACAACGTTAGATCGTTTGTGCAATGCAATGCAAGAAGTACATAGCCTATTTTTCTTTAATGATGCTCAACGTTAGATCGTTTGTGCAAAGCACATTATGTTATAACAATGAGCTATACATAGGTACGGTTTTGACCTACTGAACATATTTCTGGCCTAAGAGTCCTTAAAGATGTTATTTCATCCTGACAAAAGTCAATTTTTGACATACTGAAATTTTTTCTGGCCAAGCGAATTTTCCCCTGCCTAACAACCACCCAGAACACCCTAGCAACCACCCAAAATACCTTAGAACACCCTAGCAACCACTCAGAACACCCTAGCAACCACCCAAAAGACCCAAGCAACCACCCAAAATATTCTAGCAACCGCCTAGCAACCACCCAAAATACCCTAGCAACAGCCTTGCAACCACCCAAAAGACCCTAGCAACCACCCAAAATATTCTAGCAACCGCCTAGCAACCACCCAGAATACCCTAGGAACCACCCAGAACACCCTAGCAACCACCCAAAATGCCCTAGCAACCACCCAAAACACCCTAGCAACCGCCTAGCAACCACCCAAAAAACCTTAGCGACGACTCAAAATATCCTAGCAACCGCCTAGCAACCACCCAGAACACCCTAGCAACCACCCAAAACAGCCTAGCAACGCCATAGCAACCACCCAAAATACCTTAGCAACTGCTTAGCAACACCCTAGCAACCACCCAAAATACCTTAGAACACCATAGCAACCAGTCAGAACACCCTAGCAACCACCCAAAATACCTCAGAACACCCTAGCAACTGCCTAGCAACCACCCAGAACACCCTAGCAACCACCTAGCAACCACCCAACATACCTTAGCAACTGCCTAGCAACACCATAACAACCACCCAGAACACGCTAGCAACCACCTAGCAACAACCCAAAATACCATAGCAACCGCCTAGCAACACCATAACAACCACCCGGAACACCCTAGCAACCGTCTAGCAACCATCCAGAACACCCTAGTAACAATCTAAAGTTGTGCACTGAAGAATAACATATGCAATTTTCGCATTGCATTGCATTGCCAACTAACTCATTCCCATGTTCATTAAAGAGATAACATGTGTTGATGTATTGCATTGCATTGCACAAACGATCTAACGTTGTTGCACTGAAGAATAACATAGGCTATGCACTTCTTGCATTGCATTGCATTGCACACCAGAACTAAATCAGTCCCAGAACTCACGTTAAAGAGATAACGTGTGTTGATGTATTGCATTGCAGTGTACACACGATCTAACGTTTTGCATTGAAGAATAACATATGCACTTATTGCATTGCATTGCACACCAGAACTAAATAATTCCCATGTTCATTACTGTAAAGAGATAATGTGTTGTTGCATTGCATTGCAGTGTACAAACGATCTAACGTTTCGCACTGAAGAATAACATATAGGTTATGCACTTTTCGCATTGCATTGCATTGCACACCAGAACTAAATCATTCCCATGTTCAAGAGATGATATGTGTGTTGTTGCATTGCATTGCACTAACGATCTAACTGCATCGCACTGCATCGCACTGCATCGCATTGCAATGCAATTTCATTGCACTAACGATCTAACGTTGTGCACTGAAGAATAACATGCACTTTTCGCATTGCATTGCATTGTACACGAATACTAACTCATTCCCATGTTCATTAAAGAGATGATATGTGTTTTGTTTCATTGCATTGCTTTGTATTTCTTTGCATTGCTTTGCATTGCTTTGCATTGCTTTGCATTGCTTTGCTTTGCATTGAACTAACGATCTAACGTTGTGCACTGAAGAATAACAAATAGGTTATGCACTTTTCGCATTGCATTGGGTTAGGGTTAGGGTACACACCAGAACTAACTCATTCCTATGTTGATTAAAGACATAAAGTGTGTTGTTGCATTGCATTGCATTGCATTGCATTGCACTAACGATCTAACGTTGTGCACTGAAGAATAACATGCACTTTTCGCATTGCATTGCATTGTACACGAGAACTAACTCATTCCCATGTTCATTAAAGAGATATGTGTTTTGTTTCATTGCTCTGCATTGCGTTGCATTGCTTTGCTTTGCATTGCGTTGCGTTGCATTGCGTTGCATTGCATTGCGTTGCGTTGCGTTGCATTGCTTTGCTTTGCATTGCATTGCATTGCAATGCGTTGCGTTGCGTTGCGTTGCGTTGCGTTGCATTGCGTTGCATTGCGTTGCATTGCGTTGCATTGCTTTGCATTGCTTTGCATTGCTTTGCTTTGCTTTGCATTGCATCATTGCTTTGCATTGCTTTGCATTGCTTTGCATTGCATTGCATTGCATTGCATTGCATTGCATTGCATTGCATTGCTTTGCTTGCATTGCTTTGCATTGCTTTGCTTGCATTGCTTTGCATTGCTTTGCATTGCTTTGCATTGCTTTGCTTTGCTTTGCATTGCATTGCATTGCTTTGCTTTGCATTGCTTTGCATTGCTTGCATTGCTTTGCATTGCTTTGCTTTGCTTTGCATTGCACTAACGATCTAACGTTGTGCACTGAAGAATAACAAATAGGTTATGCACTTTTTGCATTGCATTGCATTGCACACCAGAACTAAATAATTCCCATGTTCATTAAAGATGATGTGTGTTGTTGCATTGCATTGCACTAACAATCTAACGTTGTGCACTGAAGAATAACATATGCAATTTTCGCATTGCATTGCATTGCACACCAGAACTAACTCATTCCCATGTTCATTAAAGAGATAACATGTGTTGATGTATTGCATTGCATTGCACAAACGATCTAACGTTGTGCACTGAATAACATATAAGCTATGCACTTTTCGCATTGCATTGTATTGCACACCAGACCTAACTCCTTCCCATGTTCATTAAAGAGATATCAAATGTGTTGTTGCATTGCATTGCACGCACGATCTAACGTTGTGCATTGAAGAAAAATATAGGCTATGCACTTCTTGCATTGCATTGCACACCAGAACTAAATCATTCCCATGTTCATTAAAGAGGTGATATGTGTGTTGTTGAATTGCATTGCATTGCATTGTTAGATCGTTTGTGCAATGCAATGCAATGCAATGCAATGCAATGCAATGCAATGCAATGCAATGCAATGCAATGCAATGCAATGCAATGCAATGCAATGCGAAAACATATGGTATCTAATGAACATGGGAAGGAGTTAGTTCTGGTGTGCAATGCAATGCAATGAAATAATTGTTATTAATAAAAGTTATTCTTCAATGCACAACGTTAGATCGTTTGTGCAATGTAACAATACATATGTTATCTATTTAATGAACATGGGAATGAGTTAGATCTGGTGTGCAATGCAATGCAAGAAGTGCATAGCCTTTGTTATTCTTCAATGCACAACGTTAGATCGTTTGTGCAATATGCAATGCAACAACACATGTTATCTCTTTAATGAACATGGGATTGAGTTAGTTCTGGTGTGCAATGCAATGCAATGCAATGCAAATTTACCTAGTAAAAACAAGTTTGTGTTGTTGAATCATATATTTTTTCTAGTAGGCTACATCTTAAAATATAGAGCTCATGACAAATAAAAGTTCCAGATGGACAAACATTAACTGCAAAAACCAGTTTGAAAAACAATATCTTAAAATAAACTAGAAGTGTGGATACACAGATATGGCCTATTTATGAATGAAATCCATGCATTTATTTGTCATTTAAACTGATGCAAACAGGGAAAGAGAGAAGAAAACACTTATTATCCTGTCGCCCCCTCTAGTGGACAGCATTAAGTATTACGGCCTTCATTGCTCAGAGAACGCAAGTCAATGGATTTTTTGGGGAAAGTAAGTCTTTTTTTTATTTTTTTATTTTTTATTAATGTTTATTACAAACTCTCGTGGGGACAACAGCAAAAAAAAAGGCAAGGCAAAATGCAGATTTGACCATGAAAAAGATAAAAATAAATAAGCCATTGTTCTCAAATAAATAATATGTGTTACAGGATCAAAAAACATTTCAGCAGCATAACAAATAGCTTCTACAGTTTGTTTAGAATTTTTTACAAGGTTCAAGGAGGATAATAACATACGAAATTCATTTTTAAAAGAGTTTACATTTGGCAGTTGTTTTTTCCAATTATTTTTATGAATGTGGTATTTACCCATAATGATGATAAGGTTAATCAAAAGTGAAATGTCCCTCGTCAGTTTAGAATTATAAATAAGAATATCTTCGATTGTAAATTGTTCAAGTTCACTAATTTTATTATTTAACCAGCTATGGACATCTTGCCAGAACTTCCTACTGTTGTTGCATTGCATTACATTGCATTGTTAGATCGTTTGTGCAATGCAATGCAACAATACATATGCTATTACTTTAATGAACATGGGAATGAGTTAGATATGTTGTGCAATGCAATGCAAAAAGTGCAAGGCTATATGTTATTCTTCAATGCACAACGTTATCGTTTGTGCAATGCAATGCACTGCAATGCAACACATATGTTATCTCTTTAATGAACATGGGATTGAGTTAGTTCTGGTATGCAATGCAATGCAATGCAAGAAGTGCATAGCCTATATGTTATTCTCCAATGCACAACGTCAGATGGTTTGTGCAATGTAATGCACTTCTTGTTATCTCTTTATTGTGTTCTGGTGTGCAATGTTATGCAATGCATAGCCTAAATGATTCTTCAATGCACAAGGTTAGATCGTTTGTGCAATGTAACAATACATATGTTATCTCTTTAATTAACATGGGAATGAGTTAGATCTGGTGTGCAATGCAATGCAATGCAATAATTGTATAGCCTATATGTTATTCTTCAACGCAAAACGTTAGATCGTTTGTGCAATATGCAATGCAAAACACATATGTTATCTCTTTAATGAACATGGGAATTAGTTAAATCTGGTGTGCAATGTAATGCAAGAAGTGCATAGCCTATGTTATTCTTCAATGCACAACGTTAGATCGTTTGTGCAATGCAATGCAATGCAATGCAATGCAATGCAATGCAATGCAATGCAATGCAATGCAACAACACATATGTTATCTCTTTAATGAACATGGGATTGAGTTAGTTCTGGTGTGCAATGCAATGCAAATTTGCCTAGTAAAAACAGAGTTTGTGTTGTTGAATCATTTTTTTTTTCTAGTAGGATACATCTTAAAATATAGAGCTCATGACAAATAAAAGTTCCAGATGGACAAACATTAACTGCAAAAACCAGTGTGAAAAACAATATCTTAAAATAAACTAGAAGTGTGGATACACACATTTGGCCTATTTATGAATGAAATCCATGCATTTATTTGTCATTTAAACTGATGCAAACAGGGAAAGAGAGAAGAAAACACTTATTATCCTGTCGCCCCCTCTAGTGGACAGCATTAAGTATTACGGCCTTCATTGCAAGTCAATGGATTTTTTTGGGAAAGTAAGTCTTTTGAATTACAAACTCTCGTGGAGACAACAGCAAAAAAAAGGCAAGGCAAAATGCAGATTTGACAATGAAAAAGATAAAAAACAAATAAATAAGGCATTGTTCTCAAATAAATAATATGTATTACAGGATCAAAAACATTTCAGCAGCATAACAAATCGCTTCTACAGTTTGTTTAGAATTTTTTACAAGGTTCAAGGAGGATAATTGGAAGATTTTTTCTGTATCTATACAGTCATATAACGCAAGTAGTTCACACTTTTTCATATTTAAACGAAGACCTGAAGCTTTGGAAAAAATTTGAAATTATTTGCAATGAATTACTAACCATAGACTACAAACTGACTGAGGCGAAATTCGTAATCAAAAAAATTTATACCCTGAAAATTTGGATGATTTAATATCAGATATGCTAGTAGCTGTGTACATAAAATGAACAACTTGGGACTATTGGACATCCTTGTCTTATTCCGCAAGTTATATTTATTCTAGGTGTTAGTCCTGGGTTTAAGGAGACATAACTGTAAATATCAGTATAGAACATTTTGATCACTGAACAAAACATTTAGTCGAATCCAAAATGTTCTAAAGTAGAAAATAAAAAATCGTGTTCTATACAATCGAAAGCTTTGAAATAGTCTATAAATAAAATCAGGCTTTCCGATTCCAGAATAGACCGATAGTCCAGCATGTCCAATATTAATCTCACATTATTATGTATACTTATACCTTTTATAAACGCAGACTGAGTTTCATCTACTATTTTATCAATTACTGTTTTCAATCTCTCTGCATATATTAACGCTAATAACTTATAATCGTTGCAGAGCAACGTAATAGGCCTCCAATTGTCTAAATTTGTTATATCTTTTTTTGTTTTGGGGAGTAGGGTTATTTTACCAGTTTTCATTGTTGGAGTAAGACATTCGATAAATGCATTCAATAACAATTCTTTGATATCTTCCCAAAAAAACGTAAATAATTCCGAGGTCAACCCATCAATTCCAGGTGACTTCCCATTTTTCTTTTTTTTCAGGGCATTTTCTATTTCTTGCAGATTTATTTAGCCTTCTAACCTTTTTTTGTCATTCTCCCCAATCCTTTTAATATTGCTCTTAATCAGAGCAAAAAGGATTCACAGTCCTCTTTGTGGAAATTTGAGCTATACAAGTCAGAGTAAAAGAGTTGAACTTCCTCCTGTATTTGGCTAGGGTCTTCTATGACTGTGTCATTTTTTGTTCATTTGCAGATTATTTTTTTAGACTGTCTAGACTTTTCTAAGCCATAGAAATATGTTGTGTTCTTCTCACATTCTTCGATCCATCTAGCCCTGGATCGTAGGCCTACAAAGGCTCCACTTGCTTTTTCTAAATAAATTTCATCAAGCTGTTTTTGGAGGGAGTTCAACTCCGTTAGTTCTTCCTCCAAAGCATTAGTTTTACCACAGAGTATGTTAATCCTTTTCAGTATTTCTTTCTGTTTAAGTTCACTTGTTTTTGACATGCTTTTTCCCGTTTCAATTGCTCTTTGTTTCAAATTTAAACCATTCCCACTTCCCTTTATTTGACATATCCATTCCTTTTACTTTTAGACAGAGGGATTTTATTTGTTTGCAAAAACCATCATTTGATAAAAGTCTATTATTTAGTTTCCATATATTACCCGAAGAGCGGGAAAGTAAGTCTGACCAGTTAGAAGGTCTGAGCTGAATTTGGTGAAGCATTAAAGTTCTAGGCGGAGTCAATTTCTCATAATAATAATAATAATAATAATAATGTTTAAATATATGCTGGCTTTCTTAAAGGGATAGTTCACCCAAAAATGAAAATTCTGTCACCCTCAAGTTGTTTCAAACCTGTATGAATTTCTTTTTTCTGCTGAACACAAAAGAAGATATTTTGAAAAATGTCTGTAACCAAACAGTTGATGGACCCCATTGACCTCCATAGTAGGAAAAAAAATTCCTACTATGAACTTTCCTAAAATTCGAAAAATGTTCGAATTTTGAAAATTTCATAGAAACAAAATGTATGTTTATGATAAATATACATTTTGTTTCTATTAAATGTTCACAATTATTTATAGCCTACATGTCACACAAGCCTCTACCTGCCTTTTGATGTCAATAAAAAACGAGAGTGGTAGCCTAAATGTTACCGACATATTATCATGGTACAGTTCAGCCTATTATTGCCTTATTTTTATTTCCACTTCCCTTTTACCCAAAGAAACGGAACCATTTGCACTGTATTTATCAATGGGAAATGCATCATGCTAAAATAATCTGTCATAGGCTATACTGTGGCTCACATTATTGGGGTCGCTTGAATTACGTGAACCAGCAACATATTTCTGCTTTAAATATTATGCGTAGTTAACAGTGAGTGGTGGTTTCAGACATTATTTTATTAAAGTGCATTTGTCAGTGCCGCACTCGTACTGACTCTTATTCTGCCTGACAGAAAGAAAAGCTCGTAGCTTACTGAAGGCGGAGCGGTTTGACCAATCAGATGAAAGGGGCGTTTCAGCACCGCCCACGTGTGCAAATGAAATCGAACCCATAAACCGATTTGTAAACCACAAACGAAAAATTAAACATCAAGCCAAATCCGTGTGTAACGCTTTGCAGTTCTTTGTTCAATTTGCACCATCAAAATTAACCAAATGAAAAATTGGCTTCAAACTTTAATTTTCCATTTCTTTGGAATAATTCACAAACGGATAATTGCTTCTCAGTTTAATTTTCAATTCTACAAGCTGGGTTGTTGCGTCCGAGTCTGATTTTTGAACAAACATAAAAAAATTGCTGTGATTTTCCATTTCTCGTTTGAAGCGTTTGAAGATGGTGAGTGCGCGCGCGGCCGGGGCTTTCTCTCTGCTCGTTCTTGTGCGGGAAAAAAAAGAGATCCCGGCCAGTCTTGGAGCCCGAAACAGGAAAAGTGTAACATCTTAAATCAAAATTTTATAACCTATTTGGTCAGAAACTTCATCCAACGTCATTCATTTGATGAATGTTCAAGTCCGATTTTAGGCTATCCTCAAGTCCGAGTCCAAGCACGAGTCATCAGTCCGCGAGTCCAAGTCAAGTCACGAGTCCAGAGAATAGAGTCTCGAGTCGGACTCGAGTCCAGAGAATAGGGACTCGAGTCCGAGTCCAGGACTCGAGTAGCCTACTCCATCACTGACCTAAAACAATAATAGCCTAATGATGACTTATAATAGTAGCCTAGCCTAGCTATTAATAAATCCTTATGTTATGTAATCGGTGATGGCTTATTCTGTTTGTCGACAACTTATAAACACATTAAATAAAAGAGGTTAGATAATTATATAAAAAGTATGGAGATTGAGTCAAAAGGACCAAGATTGAGCGTGCACGCGCAATATCTCAGCGAGTCAGCGAATACAGAGCGAATTTTGAAAGTGCGACCCGACATGTGTGTGATAGAGAAGGAAATTCGCCTGCGAAGAGATTCGCTCTTGCGCATTAACAACCACTCAAGTGTTAAAATAATATGCTCTTGACAGTCGTTATTAAAATTACACGATAGAAAGAAACTGCCTCAAAAGAACTATAGCTAAAGAAGAGAAGAATGGTGTCTGAAAGCTGGCGTGTCTGAAAGCTGGCGTGTCTGACATGTCGATAAATCAGTGGTGCCTAGTTTTTTGTAGTGCAGTATATACTGTAATATAAAACTTTTATTTTGGTGGGTTGTAGACATTTGAGTTTCTGTGTGTTTTAATAAACTATTATTATTATTATTATTATTATTATTATTAGGACTAGGCCTACTTGAAGTATAGGGCCTACTCTACTGTGCAATAGTAATATATTTCTGTTATAATTTCTTCAAGTTATACCGAATTTTTATTTTGACAGGTTGTCATAAAGACATTACAGTTTCTGTATATGAAACGAATGAATGACGATAGTTTTGTCAAATGAAATGGTGAAATTCGCATGAAGTGACTCATCATAGCAGCTCTGCGATGAAAGTGCACATGTGTATCCTATCCTACATCATGTCTCAATACAGTGAAACGCTGAAAACACCACGAGCGTGAGTCACGCGTGCTTCAGTGTGTGTGTGTGTGTGTGTGTGTGTGTGTGTGTGTGTGCGTAGTGGAGCACACATTGAGCGCTCATTCCCAGAGACGCGTAGAACAATTGCTGTCTCTTTTAACTTTAATATTCATATACACTAGTCCATATCGAGATTTGATTCATTGTGCAGCCCTACTTTTGATTGATTCATTCAAAACCCTTCAAAAATAGCCAAATTCCGTGACGTTCTGCTTAGCAAGCTCCATTTGTGACTGGATTCCGCGATTCGATCCGTGTCGCTTCGCAAACACAGACGGGGTGAATTTATGAATGAAAGTGTGAAAGTTCTGACACAAAACAAAGTTGTTACGTATCCTCACGCTTTTTTAAGTGGGTATACGGAAATCCTTGGCCTTTTCTAGTGGGTATACGGCGTATACCTGCGTATCACGTAGACTGTACACCACTGCGATAAATCCCTATGGATAAATCATGGACAGACTCAGACATGCCATAGCCTACACATAATACAGCGCTCTAATGCCTATGCATCCACCCCCCCCATAATTTTGATGGTGCAAATTGAACAGAGAACTGCAAAGCGTTACACGGACTTTTTGATAATTTAATTTCCTATTTAGAATGGAACAACGAGAAATGAAAACCAGCTCGTTTATTCGTTTTTTCGTTTAGTTTAAAAAACGAAAAATTAGATTTTGGTTCGATTTTTCATTTTTCGTTTGTGGTTTACAAATCGGTTTATGGGTTCGATATTTCATTCGCACGCGTGGGCGGTGCTGAAACGCCCTTTCATCTGATTGGTCAAACAAACCGCTCCGCCTTCAGTAAGCTCCGAGCTTTTCTTTCTGTCAGGCAGAAAAGAGTCAGTACGAGTGCGGCACTAACATTATTGCACTTTGATAAAATAATGTCTGAAACCACCACTCACTGTTAACTACGCACAGTAGGCTATTTGAAGCAGAAATATTTTGCTGGTCACGTAATTCGTGCTGCTGCGACTTGCAAGCGACCTCATTAATGTGAGCCACAGTATATGACAGATTATTTATGATGTATTAAATACATCCCATTGATAAATACAGTGCAAATAGTTCCGTCTCTTTGGATAAAAGGGAAGTGAAAGGCTGAACTGTAGCCTACCATGATAATATCTGTTAGATGTCCGTAGATTTACATTTACATTTACATTTACATTTAGTCATTTAGCAGACGCTTTTATCCAAAGCGACTTACAAATTGGGACTAAATTAAGCAAGTCATCGTGAAGAGGCAAAAACAACGCAAGAAGTGCTCAAAATACGAAGTTCAGGCATTATTCAGAGTAGCATAAGCCCGATAAGCGAGAATTTACAGGAAAAGATTTTTTTTTTTGTATTTTTTTTTTTTTTATGAGGTTAAGTGCTCACGGAAGAGAAGAGTTTTCAGCTCTTTTTTGAATGTTGTCATGGATTCTGCATTCCGGATGCGGGTGGGGAGATCATTCCACCAGCATGGAACTGTGAATGAGAATGTTCTGGAAAGTGATTTTTTGGCTCTCTGTGATGGAACCACGCGACGTCGCTCGTTGACCGATCGAAGGCTTCTGGTAGGGATGTAGACTTGTAGGAGTGAGTGAAAGTAGGAGGGAGCTGAGCCTGTGACAGATCTGTAAGCAAGCGTCAATGCCTTGAACTTGATGCGAGTAGAGAGAGGTAGCCAGTGCAGTGAGATGAACAAAGGAGTGACGTGGGCCCTCTTGGGCTCGTTGAAGACAAGATGAGCTGCAGCGTTCTGAATCATTTGTAGAGGTTTAGTTGCACATGATGGAAGTCCAGCCAGAAGAGCATTGCAGTAGTCAAGCCTAGTAATGACCAGGGCCTGGACGAGAAGTTGTGTTGCATGCTCAGTTAGGAAAGGCCTGATCTTCCTGATGTTGTGCAGTGCAAACCTGCATGATCGAGCTGTCTTTTGATATGTGATCTGTGAAGGTCAGCTGGTCATCAACTGTTACTCCAAGATTTCTGATCGACCTTGATGGGGTGATTGATGATGAGTCTAGCTGGATAGTGAAGTCGTGTTGCAGAGACGGATTGACAGGGAGGACGAGAAGCTCAGTCATTGCCAGGTTGAGCTGCAGGTGGTGTTCCTTCATCCATGTCGAGATGTCCGCCAGACAGCTTGAGATCCGTGCAGCTACTGTGGGATCATCTGGTTGAAATGAGAGGAAGAGCTGTGTGTCATCAGCATAGCAGTGGTAGGAGAAACCATGTGCCTGTATGATGTGTCCCAGTGATGTGGTGTAGATGGAGAAGAGGAGGGGACCAAGAACTGAACCCTGAGGAACCCCTGTGGTCAGATGATGTGCTCTGGATGCCTCGCCTCTCCATGCGACCCTGAAGGACCTACCTGTGAGATAGGACTCAAACCAGTGGAGGGAAGTTCCTGTGATGCCCAGTGCTGAGAGGCTGGACATAAGGATCTGATGATTCACAGTGTCGAAGGCAGTAGACAGATCCAGAAGAATTGGAGGATTTGGAAGCAGCTTTTGCGATCCGTAGGGCTTCTGTGACCGACAGTAATGCAGTCTCAGTTGAGTGTCCTTTCTTGAAGCCGGATTGGTTGGCGTCCAGCTGGTTGTTCAGAGACAAGAATGATGTTACTTGGTTGAAAACAGCTCTTTCAAGTGTTTTTGCAAAGAATGGTAGGAGAGAGATAGGTCTGTAATTGTCTACAAATGATGTGTTTAGTGTTGTTTTTTTAAGCAGTGGGGTTACCCGAGCCTGCTTGAATGCAGTAGGGAAAGTGCCAGTATGGAGGGATGAGTTGATGATGTGTGAGTGCTCGTAGAAGTGTGGGAGAGATGGCTTGTAGAAGGTGTGAGGGGATAGGGTCTAGAGGGCAGGTGGTAGGATGACTGGACATAATAACCGGGTAACCTGGATTCTTCTTCCTTAGTTAGCGGAGAGAAGGAGTTGAGAAGGTTATTGGCTGTGGGAGAGGTTGGTCTGGGTTCCTGTGTGTGTGGAGCTGAGAACTGATTGCTGATAGTTGTTGTTTTGTTGGTGAAGAAGTTAGCAAAATCGTCAGCAGTTAAAGAGGAGGTTGGTGGTGATGGAGGTGGACAGAGGAGGGAGTTGAATGTCTTGAAGAGTGATCATGAGTTAGAGGCGCTTTTGATCTTGTTGTGGAAGTAGGAAGATTTTGCAGCATGAACATCAACAGAAAATGAAGAGAGGAGAGAGTGATACATACTCAGGTCAGATGTGTCTTTTGATTTGCGCCATTTCCTCTCCGCTGCCCTGAGTTCGGTCCGATGTTCACGAAGAACCTCAGATAACCAGGGGTTAGAGGGAGTAGCGCGTGCAGGCCTGGAGGAGATAGGGCAGATTTTGTCTAGAGAAGAGGTTAGAGAACAAGGTGTCCGTTGCGGTATTCACATCCAGAGATGAGAATTGTGAGGGTGAGGGAAGAGAAGATGACACGGCAGAGGAAAGATTGGCGGGAGAAAGTGAGTGCAGGTTTCGTCTGAAAGTGACTGGTGGGAGGATTGGTGGTGCAGGGGTAGAGAGTTGTAGACTGAAAGTTATGAGGAAATGAACTGAAACATGGAGAGGTGTCACCAAAATGTTGTCTGTGATACAGTTGCGTGTGTAAACCAGGTCCAGTTGGTTGCCTGATTTGTGATAGGTAGATGACCTACCCATAACTGTTACATTAGAGTTAGGGGATAACACAGTTTGTACAGTATAAAAATCATTATGTCTAAAGTTCCCATAAAACATGAAAACCCAACAACCCAATGGGAATATATCCTTGTTGTATAAAACATCTGTTCATAATCTGTGATTACACAATTCCAATACGAATAGCACGAGGCGTCTGGAATAACTGTGCAATGATCAATCCGCATTTTTAAGCCAGCTAATTTTAGGCTAATATTCAGAATGTCCTTTTCAACGCCAACGACCGCACAAATGGGCTTCCTTTGAAATATAGCAGACCACCTTTTTAAAACTGTTATTTAAGCTATATTTGTGCATAAATGTTTGCATTCAAGTTTTTTGTATAGAGATAGACAGTCAGTCAGACAGACAGACAGACAGACAGACAGACAGACAGACAGACAGACAGACAGACAGACAGACAGACAGACAGACAGACAGACAGACAGACAGACAGAACATAACAAGCATTACAAACTACAATTGCCTAAACAGAACTGGAACCTTTCTAAGATATGCGCCCGTCTTCACAAAAACTACATGCAGGGTTTTTAAACATCTCGTGTGGAGAAAATATTGTTTATTCTGGGCAGTATGGCAAGCCATGGCAAAAAGCAGGATAACTTGTAGGCTATAGCCTTGAAAGGAAAACAAATTTGCTGAGTAAAAACTGAGTTTGTGTTGTTGAATCATATTTTTTCTAGTACATCTTAAAATAATATACACTGTAAAAAAAAAATTACATCCCCAAGTCAAAAATTTCTAGTGACTGATAACATCTAAATTTTTCAATTAGTCTGACGTATTATTTCTCATTGAGCCAATATTAACAGACTATTGCAACAAGAATTGCACTTGGGCCAATTTAAAAATTCAGATGTGACCAGTCACTAGAAAATGTTGACTTGGAGAGGTTAGACATTTTTTACAGTGTACTATGACAAATAAAATTTCAGATGGACAAACATTAGGCTAAATGCAAAAACCAGTGTGAATAACAATATCTTAAAAGAAAACTAGAGAGTGGCAAACTTTGAAGTAGGGTTCGAGTTTTAATAAGTTGTACAGCTTGAAGTGTAGCTATAGCTTGTTCTTATACACAGATATGGCCTATGTATTAATTAAATTCATGCATGTATTTGTCATTTAAACTGATGCAAACAGGAAAAGAGAGTAGAAAAGACTTATCCTGTAGCCCCTCTAGTGGACAGCATTTAATTATTACGGCCTTCATTGCTCAGATAACGCAAAGATAAAAAAAAAAAAGATAAAATAATTTTTTGGGAAAGTATGTCTGACCAGTTAGAAAAGATATAAGCGAGTCAGACCAGTCTGAAGGTCTGAGCTGAGTTTGGTGAAGAATTAAAGTTCTAGGCGGAGTCAATTTCTCATAATAATAAATAATAATAATGTTTAAATATGGCTTTCTCAAGCCAACATAATAAAGAAAACTCATAGAAACATCGACCAATTCAGTATGTAATAAAATTTTATTAGTTTTATAATAAAACTAATAACATTTTAAAGGTAGCCTGCCGTGCTCTTCAACCGACATGATTTTAATGCCAACCTCTAGCTTCTCTCTTTTCTGTCTCTTTCTTTTCATGTGAACTGAGTAGGCTACACATGCTTACATTCATAAATATAAACTTTATTTCTATTCAATTTTCAAAATTATGTAGGCTATACATGTCACACACGCCTGCTTGATGTAAACAAAAGACGGGAGTGGTAAATGTTATGGACATATTATCATGGTACAGTTCAGCCTATTATCGATTTTTATTTCCACTTCCCTTTCACCCAAAGAGACGGAACTATTTACACTGTATTTATCAACGGGAAATACATCGCTAAAATAATCTGTGATATGTATGCGACTGCCTACTGTGGCTCACATTAATGGGCTCGCTTGCAAGTCGCAGCAAGCACGAATTACGTGACCAGCAACATATTTCTGCTTCAAATATTGTGCGTAATAGTGAGTGGTGGTTTCAGACATTATTTTATTAACCCTTTCACGCATAGTGGTCACTACAGTGGACAGCTATTAAAAAAGCATTTTCTTGAATTTGCACGGGTTTTTATGGCAAAGTCGCACATCAGCCTCTTCATTGGACCCTGGTGCATCATCCTATAAATTGCAACCAAGTGGCAAGCCTTTGTGTTTCGATTTTTTCCCCCTCCAAGCCAAGATGGCCAAGGGTCAGTCAGACATGCCAAGTTGCTCCGGAATATCCACCCATTCCTTCTATCCTAGGAGACTCTTGTAGGTAAAAAAAATATTGCAGCATCAAGCATGTCATATCACAATAACATTTTCCAAGTTTTGATTTTAGATTGAGAGAAAACTCTGATTAACCACATGTCCACTGTAGTGGACGTCATGCATCAATTGCTATATTTCAGCTACAATTCATAATTATATTGTGAATATTGTTTTTGAAATTTAAAACTTAAAAACTTAATCTGCAGTGACTTTTTTTACTGTAAATAAATGTACTTGTATTAATAGAATGTAATTTTCATTGACATCGAAAAAAGTAATGTGATTACATAATGTATGACACTTGTAAGGCATTACTTTACTTGTTAGATCAAAAAGTAATCTGATTTCATAATGCATTTTATTGTAATGCGTTTTTTTACTCATAACATCAAAAAGTAATCTGATTACGTAATGCATGTTACTTGTAATGCGTTTCTTTACTCATAACATCAAAAAGTAATCTGATTATGTAATGTAAAGAGTAAAAGTAAAGAAATAGTAAAAAAGTAAAGAAATTCATTACAATAACGCTATTGTAATGAATTTCTTTACTCATAACATCAAAAAGTAATCTGATTACGTAATGCATGTTACTTGTAATGCGTTTCTTTACTCGTTACATCAAAAAGTAATCTGATTAGGTAATGCACATTACTTGTAGCTAATTACTTGTTAGATCAAAAAGTAATCTGATTAGGTAATGCATGTTACTTGTAACACATTACTTTACTTGTAACATCAAAAAAGTAATCTGAATGCGTTATGCATGTTACTTGTAATGCATTACCCCCAACACTGATCATTTCAGATGAGATTGAAAAAAACGTATCGCTAGGTTTTCTCAGAGGAGGGCTATGATAGAAATGTGCATGTCCATCTTGAACATAATCAGAATTATCAGCTAATAAGGGTAAATCTCCATACTCTGGTGCACTGGAGGGAGCATCTGAGTGGTTTCCACAGTTGTACCTTGACAGGCTGTAGAAAATTCTGATGGAATCACGTCCTCATGTTCTGATATCAAAGATATGCGAAGTGCAACTTGTATGAAGCCTTTGCAATATTTTGCATTTATATTTTTTGTATATATTTTAGTTTTCACATGATTTGATATAATTGTATTGATTAGTTTGTTAAATTCACATACTTTATCTGTTTGATTATTTTCTTATATTTAATATAGTATATCTTAAGTTTAAACCATAACCGCATGCTGTCCACTCAAGTGGACATCTGAAGATCTCTTTGAAAAATGTGTAAAAAAATTAAATAAAAATCAATTCTTGTTTTTCATGCCCTAAGAGCAATAAAAACACATAGGAAAAAATCCTGACTGAGGTTATCATAATTCATGCATGAAAGGGTTAAAGTTAGTCAGTGCCGCACTCGTTGGCTACTGACTCTTATTCTGTCTGACAGAAAAAGCTCGTACTGAAGGCGGAACGGTTTGACCAATCAGATGAAAGGGGCGTTTCAGCGCCGCCCATGTTTGCAAAATGAGATATCGAACCCATAAACCGATTTGTAAACCAAAAACGAAAAATGAACAATCGAGCCAAAATCTTATTTTTCATTTTTTAAACTAAACAAAAAAAAAAAAAAACAGAATAAACGAGCTAGTTTTCATTTCTCGTTATTCCATTTCAAACAGGAAATGAAATGATCAAAAAGTACACGGACCGCATAGCATATATGTTATTCTTCAGTGCAGAACGTTCCACAGCTTATATGTTATTCTGCAATGCAAAATTTTTGATCTTGTGTGCAATCAACAGCAACAGCAAATATGTTGTCTCATTGTTGCACAACGAAATGAGTTACTTTATTGTGTCCATTGTAAAGAAACAGCTAGTGCAATTTGACCCAAGGATAATATTTCTGGCCAAAGAGTCCTCGATCTTGGACTTTCTACACATACTCATAGATATCCATATCTGACCTTTTGAACTTATTTCTGGTCAAAAAGTCCTCAAACGTTTTCAAACCGTTGGCACGGAGACGACCCTCCCCCTCCTATAGAGTCAAAGAATCATTGAACATTAACTCTCGATACATATTGACTCAAGAGTCAAAATTTGACCTCTTTTGGTCTGATTTATCACTAGAAGGAGTCTATAATTTTACATAGTTTAAAAACTTTTGAGGAACCTTTGACCAGAAATAATAATAGGTCATATATAGACATATATATATGGCTTATGAAGAGTCAGAAGGAGACTATGAGTATATATAGAAAGTTCAAGATTGAGGACTCTTTGGCCAGAAATATTTTCCTTGGGTCAATTATGGACTTCTGTATGGCTGATGTAACATCAGATGGAGTCAACGAGTATGTATAGAAAGGTCAAGTTTCGAGTACTCTTAGGCATGAAATATGTTCAGTAGTTCAAAAAGGGGCCTCTGTCTGGCGGATTTAACATCAGAAGGAGTCTATAAGTTTATATAGTTTAAAACCTTTTGAGGACCCATTTACAAGAAATAAGTTCAATAGGTCAGATTTGGACTTTTATATGGCTTATGAAGCATCAGAAGGAATCTATAAATATATATAGAAAGTTCAATATTGAGGACTCTTTGGCCATTAATATGTTCAGTAGATCAATTCTGGCTCTCTGGCTGATGAAACATCAGGAGTCAATAAGCATGAATAGAAAGTTCAAGATCAATTACTCTTCGGTCAGAAATATGTTCAACATGTTAAATATGAACTACTTTATGGCTGAAGAAACAAAATAAGGCGTCACTGAGAATGTATAGAAAGTTCAAGATCGAGGACTATTTTACTAGAAATATGTCCAGGAGGTAAATTATTGACTATTGTCTGCTTGATGAAACATCGGAAGGAGTCAATGAGCATGTATAGAAAGTTCAAGTACACAGACTCGTTGGCCAGAAATGTGTTCAGTAGTCAATATCTACAATTGTCTGGCCGATGTACTATCTGAAAGAGTCTATAAGTATGAATAGAAAGTTCAAGATCGAGGACTCTTCGGTCAGAAATATGTACATTGTGTCAATTAGAACTACTGTATGGCTGATGAAACACCAGAAAGAGTATCTATGAGTATGTTTAAAAAGTTCAAGATCGAGGACTCTTTTGCCAGAAATATGTTCAGTAGTTCAAATATGGACTGCTTTATGGCTGATGAAACATCAGAAGTCAACGATTATGAATAGAAAGTTCAAGTTCAAAGACTCTTCGGGTAGAAATATGTTCAGTAGATTAATTGTGGACAATTGTCTGGCTGATGAATCATCATGAGTCAATAAGCATGTATAGAAAGTTCAAGATCGAGGACTCTTTTAACAGAAATATTTTCAGCGGGTCAATTATGGACTACTGTCTGGCTGATGAAACTCTAGAAAAAGTCAATGAGCATGCACAGAAAGTTCAAGTTCATAGACTCGTTGGCCAAAAATATGTTCAACAGTCAGTATAGACAATTGTCTGGCCGATGTATTATCTGAAAGAGTCTGTAAGTATGAATAGAAAGTTCAAGATAAAGGACTCTTCGGTCAGAAATATGTTCAATATGTCAAATCTGAACTACTGTATGGCTGAAGAAACAGCATGAGTCAATGAGCATGTATAGAATGTTCAAGATTGAGGACTCTTTTACTAGAAATATGTTCAAGTATGTCAAATATGGACTTTTGTCTGGCTGATAAAACATCAGAAGGAGTCAATGAGTTTGTATAGAAAGTTAAAAACCGAGGACTCTTTTAGCAGAAATATTTTCAGTGGGTAAATTATGGACTACTCTCTGGTTGATGAAACACTAAAAGGAGTCAATGAGCATGTATAGAAAGTTCAAGTACATAGACTTGTTGGCCAGAAAAAGGAAAAAAATGGTCATTATGGACAATTGTCTGGCTATCTGAAAGAGTATATTAGGATGAATAGAAAGTTCAAGATCAAGGATTCTTCAGTCAGAAATATGTTCAACATGTTAAATCTGAACTACTTTATGGCTGAAGAAACAGCAAAAGGAGTCAACGAGTTTGTATAGAAAGTTAAAAACCGAGGACTCTTTTACCAGAAATATTTTCAGTAGGTAAATTATACTCTCTGGCTGATGAAACACTAAAAGGAGTCAATGAGCATGTATAGAAAGTTCAAGTACCTTTTACTCAAGTAAAAAGTGTTAGTTAATACACTTCAGTTAATACTGTTGGATTTTACAGTGTAATGTTTAACTATATAACTGTAGGTCAACCTTTATTAAAGTTAATCAGTGAAGAACAGTTAACGATGCATAAATAATGTTTTGAAATGTTGAAAAAATAAAACATTAAATACTGTTATTTGAAATTATTTAAAAAATGAAAAGATACTTTAAATGTGAAATTAAACTCGCCAGGAGGGGGCAGCAAGTCACTGTTAACGAGTGAGTCATCGAGATTCAACCGATTCATTCCGACAGGAAGGAAGCACTTTACTGTGTTAATGAGTAAGTCATTGAATCATTGATTCAGCTGATTCATTCAAAAAGCTGATTCATTCAGTAAAGATACACCAGTGTATAGATACACCATCAAATACACTGATACATTCAGTGTTGTTCTTCAGAGACGTAAAACAGTGCTGTGGACTTTGTTTGGAACTATTTTCGTTGGCGGAATAGAGCAAAACAGGCGATTTGATGTCTAAAATGTAAGTCACTTAATATTAACTTGTTTATTAAACTGTATGTTGTATAAAATCAATGTCAGATTTGTAATCATGCTGATATTTGGAGAAAAAACGCCGCTCTTCGTGTAATATTTTTTATTTTTTTATTCCTTTTTATTGCATTTTAACTATACACATGTACATACACATTTCAATGTACCAGATAAAACATAAATCAACAAACAATCAAACAAAACAAAACAAAACCAAAAGCTTCTCAGTATTTTACATTAATATACAACACCATACAATACCACCTCTTTTCTTAGTCTTCTATCAAAACCTTTCCAACTCCACCACATTTTACAAACAATTTAAAAGGTCCCCAAACTCCATCAAAATGTTTATATTTATTTTTTAATATATAGGTTATCTTTTCCATTGACATGTTTATTACCATCTCTTTCAGCCAACGACCTATACTTGGTGCACATGTACTTTTCCAATTTAAAGAAATAAGCCGTTTTGCTTGAAGAATACATATATTTATAAATATATGCTCTGTTTTCTTTAACTTGATCTCCTTAGGGTATAAATGAAATAAAAAGATTAAAGGTGACAGTGGTATGTTAACATCAAGGATATTTTCTATCATTCCTTTCACACCTTTCCAAAACTTCTGAAGTTCTTCACACTCCCATATACAGTGATATAATGTTCCTTTAAAGCCACTGCATTTTAAGCAAGTGTCTGGGATATTTTCATTGTATTTATGTAATACAACTGGAGTTATGTAAATCCTCATCAACCACTTATATTGTAGCAGTTTCAGACATTATTGTATCACTAATAATGCAGTGTTCATTATTAGTGATTGAGCTTCCTTGCATGCTTCCATCCAGTCCTCCATTGAAATATCCACCTTAAGATCCGATCTCCAAGCTTCCAATTTATAATCTGAAGACTCCTTTGATCCTGACATCAGCATATTGTATAATGAAGAAATTAAACCTTTACTAAAACAATTTCTTGTCACTTCTTTTTCCAAGATAGACAATGATGGTATATCAAGGGAGTTATTTTGTGATTTGAGGATAAAGTTTCTTATTTGTAAATACTTAAAGAAATGTTTTGCAGGAATATTGTATGTATTAACTACTTCCTCAAATGACATAAGAGTATTGTTAACATATAAATCTGCTATCTTTCGAATGCCCTTATCAGCCCAAATCTTGAAGCCTGCATCTAATCTGCCTGGTTTAAATTTTTCATTGCCCCAAATGGGACTAAAACAAGATAAAGGATAGATGACACCTAGATATTTTTTCACGTCAAACCATACGGAAATCATATTTATAACTATGGGATTGGAAACATTTTTTTTAAGATCTTTCAATTCTGATGAATATAAACATAAATTTAAAGGCAGGCCAGCCTTAGTGGCAGCTGATTCCATATCCACCCAGGGTGGGCAGTCCTGAGATAAAAAATAAAACATAATTGTTCTAAGTTGCACAGCCCAATAATACCAATGAAAATTAGGACACTGTAACCCTCCTCTATCATATGGCAAATATAAAAGTGTTAGACGGAGTCTGGAACATCTGTTATTCCAAATGAATTTGGTGAACGTTTTTTTAAGTCGTTGAAATAGATGCTTAGGGGGAGGCAGAGGAATGATCTGGAATAAATATAAAAATTTTGGCAAAATATTCATTTTTAAAATATTTATTCGACCAATTAAAGATATGTGTAAGGGCATCCATCTTTCTATAGATCTACTAACAATTTCAAGAAGAGGATCATAATTAACTTGCACTACATCCTCTAGTTTTGGTACAATTTTTATACCCAAGTAGGTAAAACAATCAACAATATTGAAGGTTGCAACACAATTACTAGGTTGCTGTCTGTCGATCTCATTTAGATATAGAATAGAACTTTTAGAATTGTTAATTTTGTATCCAGAAATTCTTCCAAATGTACTGATAAGATCTAATAAAGCAGGTATTGATGTATCAAGTTGCTTTAGGAAAAGAATGACATCATCAGCGAATAACGCAATTTTATGTTCTATCTCTCTAATCTTAATACCTGTTAATTCCGCATGGTTTTTTACTGCTATTGCAAAAGGCTCTATGGAGATGGCAAAAAGTAGAGGAGAAAGGGGAGAACCTTGTCTACACCCTCTTGATACACTAAATGGCTTTGAAACAATATTATTTGTCAATACTTCTGCTGTAGAACTATTATAAAGTAATCTAACCCACCTACAATACCTTTCACCGAAACCAAATCTAACCAATACATCAAACAAATAAGACCATTCAACCCGATCAAAGGCCTTTTCGGCATCCAATGATAGTAGAGCAGTATCTTGTTCACCCCTCTGTTCATAAAGAATATTTAGGACTCTCCGAACATTGTGAAATCCCTGCCTATGCTTTATAAAACCATTTTGATCCTCTCCTATTAAATTTGATAACGTACCTTCTAACCTCTTAGCTAGAACTTTACTTAATATTTTTGTGTCTGAATTTAACAAACTAATTGGCCGCATATTTTCACACTTTGTGTTTGTTTTTCCTGGTTTCGGTAATAATGTAATTAAAGCTCCTCTCATTGATGTAGGCAAAAGATCTTGATGATACGCCTCTACTATCATTTCCATAAAAGGAGTTAGCAACTTTTCTTTAAACGTCTTATAAATTTCTATAGGAAGTCCATCTGGACCTGCAGCTTTTCCTGATTTCATAGAGTCGATGGCTTCTGCAATTTCTTGTAATGTGAGGTCTTCATCTAGTTTGTTCTTTTCTTTAACTGAAATCTGAGGTATATTTAAACTATCTAAAAATTGCATCTGGATATCTACATTTAGTGAACACTCTGAACTATACAATTTTTCATAATAAGTTCTAAATGCTTCATTGATCTTTCCTGGGTCAACTATATTTCCATTTGAACTCTCAATTGTTGTGATTGTACGCTCTGTTTGTTGTTGTCGAATTTGCCAAGCAAGTAACCGTCCTGTTTTATCTCCATATTCATAGAATTTTTGTTTCAACCTTAAAACTTTTGACGCTGCTCTACTTGCCGACAATTCATTATATCGGGACCTAAGTAGTAAAAGTTTCTCCTTTGCTTCTGCTGTATCTATGACTTCCTGAAAAATATTATTTTCTAGTTTTTTTATTTGATCTTCTAACTGTTTCATTTCTTGTCTAGATTTCCTAGCTTTTGAACTGCAAAACCCAATTATATGTCCTCGAATAAAAGCTTTGAATGCTTCCCATCTAATACAAGCAGATGTTTCAGACTTATAAATTTCAAAATACAAATCAATTTGTTTGCTCATATATTCTACAAACTCAGAATCATGAAGCCATCCAATCTGAAAACGCCATTTAGGGGGATTTTTTATAAATTTTGTAATTTTGTATGATAAAGATACTGCTGCATGGTCAGATATGACTATACTGTGATAACTACAGTCTGTTATATTGTTAACCAATTGTGCGGAAATTAGGTAGTAATCAATGCGTGAGTGTGTTTGATGCATACCAGAATAACAGGAATATGATTTTGCTGTAGGATTAAGATCCCTCCAAACATCTAATAAATTAAGGTCTTTCATAAATTCCTGTATCACTTTCCTGGCTTTAGTATGCGTTTTATCAAACCCTGTTGAACGATCTTTAGTAGGATTTAGTACACAATTAATATCCCCTGCTATAATATAGTATCCAGGCAAATTAGCAATTAACAAAAACAAATCATTAAAAAATGTAGGATTGTCATCATTTGGACCATAAATGTTAATTAAATTTATCTTCTCTGACAAAAATAAACATTGTAAAACAATATATCTTCCTAGTGTATCCTTAATTACTTTCTGAACCTGTATTGGGATTGATTTATGAATTAAAATCATTACTCCTCTTGCATTAGAAGTGTGACAAGCAGCAAACACTTGCCCTTGCCATCTCCGACGAATCCTAATTGTTTCACTTTTTACCATGTGAGTTTCCTGATCTTCGTGTAATATTGGTTAACTATATTAAAAAATGAATATAAAAGACATACAGGGGCGTTTGCCCCTTATCTTGAATCCTGGGGGCATTGTAAATGAATTTTCAGTGAAGGCCGACTAGTGTTCTCGTACAGCTTTTCATTTCTTTTGCAAAGAAATTGCCGTTTTTTATTTTTTAATAAGCAGGAAAAATGTCCGACTTTAAACAAATACCCATTTAAATGCTTAGGATGTTTGCGTTATAAGAATGTACAGGGAGACTTTAGATTTAAAAACGGTTGTCTCATTAGGCAATGTTTCTCATTAAAATCATACAATTTCCTATTGATTCAATAGAACGTGTGAGCTCACACTGTTTATGACGTCACGAGCTATCCAGTCATTCTATATAGATCAGTGATACTATCTCATTACTGAATACTATAGATTTCACTCTCTCTATATAATTAATAATGGGATCTATAAAGGTTATAAGCTTTTATTTTATGTTAATGTATGTTATGTTATGTTTTATGTTATGTTAATTTTATGTAGGGCTATGTTAAGGGCCTTCATAGCCCTATGAAGAGAAAAATGATTCTGCATCAGCTAAAACAAACTAACTGTCAAATAGCCTTTTTGCAAGAAACTCATCTCTCTGACGCAGAACATGAGAAATTAAAGAGATCATGGGCAGATAAAGTGTACTTTTCCTCTCATCCATCAGGGAGAAAGAAAGGAGTGTCTATCTAATACATAGGCAGGTCAATTTTACTTTAGCAAAGACTCATAAGGACACAGAGGGAAGATTAATTTTAGTAAATGGCTCCATAGATGGCATTAATGTTTCACTTATGAACGTGTATGCACCAAATGAGGACAGGCCTGCTTTTATTAAAAAAGTTTTCAATGTATTTACACAGTATAGCGCTGGAATATTAGTCAATAGTCAATTGTATTATGTTACAACATTTGGATAGACAACCCAGCTCTACTACTTCACTCTCCCGAATGAGTAAGATATTAAAATACCAGTCTTCTGAATATGGACTTGTGGTGAAGTAAATTTCCAAATTGTAGAGATTTTACATTTTACTCTTACAGACACTTCACTCCCAAAGAAGAGCTATATAGAAAAGTAGATATGAAGATATTACCAATGACAATTTCGGACCATTCACCTGTGGAACTAATATGGAGCATAGGACATAGACAAACTTCCAAAAAATTATATCTAAGTATAAATGACTCTACAGAGGTATCACCACTCATAGTATGGGATTGTGCAAAAGCATATCTCAGAGGTCGGATTATTTCATTCGCAAGTGCCAAGAAGAGAGAGAGAGAGAGAGAGAGAGAGAGAGAGAGAGAGAGAGAGAGAGAGAGAGAGAGAGAGAGAGAGAGAGAGAGAGAGAGAGAGAGAGCAGCTAAACAACAAGAATTAGAACACAATATTAAAAATTTTGAGAAACAACATTAACAAACCTCACAACTACTAAATAAAACAAAGGATGCGCGAAGAGAATAGCTTAATCACTGATAAGATCGAAGGCAATCTAAGATTTATTAACCAAAGATATTATGAACATGGCAATAGGTTTAGCAGATTGTTAGCAATTAGATTAAGAAAGGAAAGATCTTCAAACATCGTACAAAAATAAAATCTTGTAGCTCTATCAATCCCCGTATTAAACCTGATGAAATTGCAGAATCCTTTGCAGATTTCTACAAATCACTCTACAAAAATGAACTTGCTTGATGATAATATTCTGGCACCGTTCCTAAATAATTTAAAATTGAATGAGTTAACAGAGTCAATGGCAAAGGAATCTGGATGAACCTATTAAATAAAGTGAAATAATTGAGACAATCTCTACGTTGAAGAAGAATAAAAGCCCAGGACCCGACGGATATATAAATGAATTCTATAAAAGGGCAATTCTTAGACTACGGGCACTTTCATGTCCTTTGATCATATTTTATAAAAAACATTTAATTTTGAAAAATTAACACTTTCATACACTGTAAACCCCGATAAGTTAAGATAACTCAAAAAATTTGAGGAAACTTATTACCTCAAAACTTTTAAGTTGATAAAATGTAGGTTTTAAGTCATTTACACTTAAATCCACAAAACAGATTAACTCAAAATTATTTATTTGAATAAACTATTTGTATGTATTTTATAATTCAATACATTTTATTGATCAGAAATTAAAAACACTAATTTTTTGTTATACATTTAAAAATAATTAAAATCCAATACTTAATTTTCAAGAAATATGACCTCAAAATTAACATTAGCAAAATATTATTCCTTAAACATTAGAAAGGAAGACAATTTCAAACTTCGTATGTGAAAGTATGTTTTATTTTGCAAAAGAAATGCGCGCGCGCTTCCAAGTTCAAATCCGAGCGCTATAGGAATAATTTTTACTCCGTTGTTATTTTTTACAGTCATTCGTGTAAAACATGAAATAAACGGACATGGCATGACATGTTGACTCTTTGTGTTTTGGAGGGTTTTACCTAGTAGCCTATGTTATGTTATAAAAAATATGCAAATAAAGTGCGCGAGCAGACTTTTCTTTTTCGTTGGCAGATTGGAATGCAATAAAGCTCATTACCGCCACCAAGAGGCAAAAATAAGGCTATGGTAATAATATGACGTCATGTTTACTTCTTTTATTTGAGTTCCTTGAAGTTAAAACAGCCCAATCGTTGAACAAACTTAAACGTTTTAAGTTGAATGAACTGTTTCACAGTTTTGAGTATAGTTCACTTATTTTTTATAAGTAGGTTATACTGTTCGGGAATAAATTTACAATGAAAGTAGGCTACTTTAGGAACTTTTTACCGGTAGTCTACGATGATTTTTTACCTTTTCAAACATCATTATACATGCAAATATTGCTGTTTTGTGCTTGTCCCACACCCAGACTTCTGATCTTCAATAATGAAAAAGAAGTGTAAAAAAATATTTATCTATTTTTTTTAGTATGACTGAATAAAGTATCAGTAAAAGAATCAAAACATAATTGAGGTATTTAAGGTCAGACAACTATTAATGTGATTTTATATACAAAATGTAGTTGTCCCACAGTATTGCCGTAATTTCCACCACAACGCTGTAATGTCCCTTTAAAAAGTTTTTTTGAAAGATTGTTTGGATAGTTTCTATGGAGATGAACAATGACATCACAGCACATGTCTGACATGGAGGAGATTTTAAATTTATTCAGCAACTTGGAGAAGAAAACTCAAGGTAAATGTTGCTTGAAATGAAAATATTTTTATTGTATGTCCTTTCCAAACATGGCGTAACAATAAATGAGTTTGTAAATAAATTGATTTTTTAACACAAATAGATGTATTTTGCATGCAATGCAATGCTAACTACCAATTCATAGCTAATCTGTAATACTAGCTTGGATTTTTTTTACAAAATACTGTAGGATTGTCATTTCCACCACCGTCATTTCCACCACATTACCTTCTTGGGTGGAAATGACAAAGGTGAGGTGGAAATGACATTTATGCTTACAAGGTGCAATTCATAGATTGAGTGGCTGCATATGAATAAAAGTCGTTCAGTGCTATCGTCCATATGACTTCATTTTAAAAACTATATTTATTCCAATAAATTAATTTATTTTTCTTTCTTTGTTTTTTTGAGTTATCAATAAGTAAAAAGTGTGAATATTTTCGTAACTTAATATTTTCTATAATAAAATTAATTTCATTGGACTTCACCATAAATTGATTTTACAAAACTCATTTTAAAAGTTTATACCAGACGTAAAAAGACACGACCCGCCCACCCGCAGCAACGGAAGAACAATGTTCACTCGTCTGTTCCAGGAGTTTATTCGACCAGGGTTTTCCACGGAGCCGGATAATTTATACTTCACGTACCCCATGTAAGTAACTCTTTGTATTGTTAAAAGTTTGATTTTACCCTAATTAACGTGTTTGTGTTGTGCAATCTGCAAAAGCATAACGTTACGTTAGCTCTGTTTCCTACAAACTTTTGCGACCCGCCAAATTTGAATGTGCTCTATCCATAGACTGTAAAAAATAGGCTCTATCTCAAACAGCTCGTTAACTTGAGCCACATACTGTATAAATCTACATGTGTGTGCAATGTATAAGTTATGTTGTCTTTGTGTGATAGTTTAATGTTTCAGAGGTGTTTCTAACTTCAAAAACATTGTCGTTGCTTCGACATAGTTTAGGAGTGGACGTAAGTTACAGACACACACGAAGCCACAGCTAACTTAACGTTAGCTGAGTGATTATCAATTAGTCCAAAGCTGTTTAATTATGGTAAAGCATAGTTAAGGCAAATATACGGCAGTTCATCTTTCACAAATGTGTACGCTCACAATGTAACTTACTCTATGCATAGGCCTAACTCATAACCCAAATTTCATATTTCTATTGCTCTGTAATTATTGGCAGATGTCTAACTCCTGCCTCTTGATATATTTATATTTTGTTAATGCATTTTAAAACCATTTGTTTAAGTGAAAATATTTTTTTTGACTAATTTATTTGTATTAACATCCCTCCTCCCAATATTGTAATTAGTTATGCCTGTAGGCGCTGTATGATGATATCATTACAAAAATTCAGTGGGGTTTTTACATGAGGTTTCAGATTATTTTCTAAGATAAGTTCTGCGATGAACTAAAGTTAATCATTCTTGTTTTGTTCAGCAGGATAATCTTCACTTGTATTTTAAGTGTATTTTTTAAAGGGCTTTCATCACACTTGTATTCAAAAGGCTAACTAACTTTTTTTTTCTCTCCCCAGATGGGATGGCCCTGTAAATTGTGCAGCACTGTGGTACAAGGAAAGAGTGACACTTTAAAGCATTGTATACTGCATCAGGGGACCTTTGGACACGGCCATGCCTTGCCTTGTATTCATATAGATTGCCCATGTTCTTTTAAATCCTGGAGTACCTTCCACTCTCGCCTCTCAAGATACCACCCAGAAGCTAAATCCCTTAATTCACCACAAGTAAGTCTTTCATTTACCTGCATTTTGTGTCAAAACCCTGGATTTTACAATGAAGAGATTTTTTTGAACACATATTTGTTTTCCATCAACAAATGAGATTGTTTGTCTTAAATACTTCATTTTTATCTCAAAGGGGGCTGCAGAGACCACTGTTCATGAGGACCTGAAAAAGAAGGATATGAGCATCTATGTCTGCCGTGAGCCAGATGCAGTAGGAATCATCATTGAGGGAATACCAGTCCTTACCAATCTTGGAAATCTGGCCAAAGCATGCTGCTTGGGTTGACATATGCACTTAATCTCGAGTATCCATCCAAGGTTTCAAAAACATTTGAGGTGTTTCAAAGACTTTTCATGGGACTTGACACACTGTGCCCAAAACCAAGCCCCAAGTTCATGACTCTGAAAAACAAGCTCCTTGCCTAGGCACTCAGACATGACAGACTGTCACTCTGCACTTGTGAACATCTGTTTTCTTTGTCTGTTCAACATCATTATACATTGGACATAACATTGAATTTTTCAGGATGTTATAATGGTTTGTCCTTGTCATGTTTTATACTATGCTGCAGGTCATACTTTCTGGTGTGAAAAAAGTTTATATTTTATACACACAAAATAGCCCAGCTGTGAAGCTGCACTTTAAAAACTGGTCAGTTAGTGGGATCAGTGAGATGTTTAACTAAAGATGTTTAAAAATATTTACACACGCTGTAAAGGTATTATGCTAAGCTGTACTTTTTAAGTTGAGGAGATGATCATGCTTGTAAACTGTAATGTAAGTGTTAAAATGTTTCAATATTATGTACACACTGTACTGTAAGTGTTTTACTAACCAGCAGTTTATAAGCTGCAATGATTTAATAAATGTTGGAAATTGACATAGTAGCACCTAATTATTTGAAGCCGTTCCAAAACAAAGGGCAAATTGGTCAAAATTAATAAATCAGAAGACATTAACTAGTATTTTTTCATTTAAATGTTACCTATTTTAATTAAGTCTAATGTGTATAATATGCTGATATGTTTTACATTGATTGTACTCAATTTATTGGCTTTTTCTGAAAATGCTACTTAATATTTTTGCATACATTGAAATGCACATTATTAAGTTGTCCTTACTCAAAATATCAGTTAGTTCACTAAACTTGCAAAAAGTAGTTGGAAAATGTTGCCTTAATTTTTTTGAGTTGAATCTAAGTAACAGTTTTTACAGTGTAGATAATAACTTATCTTTTTAATAAAGTTTTATTACAATTAGAATGTTACAATTACAATTTATGCGTAACTTAAATTTTTTTGTGACTATTTGTGGTTAAAGTTGTTTACAGTAAGACTGTAACTGTTCATCTGGTTATGGAACCAAACAGACTAATGGATAATGATTTGTTAAATGGGTTTCAAATAAATGTTTTCTGTTATTCTACATGGACGTCCATTCATTGTCATTTCCACAACACCCAGTCATTTCCACCACCTCATAACTTTTTAGAAAATATGTACAAAATTCGAATCACTCATTAAAAATGTCTGCATAGTTTATGGGATAATGTTCCACTTAATGTAATAACACAAGTAGTTATTTTTCTGAAATGTATCTAACCAATGCAATATTATATTTCAGGTTGTGGTGGATGTAAGCTTTGTGTTTGGGCCTCATGACAATTAATTTACTTAATCCACAAATCTATGGTAATTGCAATATAGGTATAAATTGGTAAAACTATGTGTGAAAGTGCTCTTACACTGTTAAGAAATTATGTATATCATAATAATTTTAAATAATAATCAAATATTTACATGTGATGGAAATGACATTTGTTCAGTGCGGATCGGAAAATATGTCAAAAAACACCAATTTGTCTTATAATGTAAGTGCGTTCTCTTATGGATCATTAAACTAGACTAGTTATATTTAACTGTTAGACTGTGACAATTTTGATTTGAACACTTTTTTTTTAACTCAAATTCACAAGGCCAAAAGTGCCCGTAGTTGAAGAACCACCCAAAAACTTTAAAGAACTAGTTTATCCGCTCTTATTAAGAGCATATGATTATGCGCTGCAATCTGGTACAGTGGCGCCCTCGGCCTATTTCATTGTTAAATAGTGATTAACGTACATTAACTCCCATTCTTGCAAAAAGGGTAAATAAACTAATTAGTCAAATTATACATCCGGACCAAACCAGATTTATCCCAGAGAGATATTATGGAGATAATCTTCGTAGAGCGTTAAATATTAGGATCTATTCAAAATCTACTGGTGCAAAGGTAGTATTCTTATCACTTGATGCTCATAAGGCATTTGATCGGGTATTTTGGGAGTTTCTGATCTAAACTCTTAAACGGTTTAAATTTGGCCCCAATTTCATAAAGTGGGTTCAAACATTCTACACAAATCCACTCGCCTCAGTGAGAGTTAACGGCTGTAGATCTGGACGCTTTACTCTAGAACATGATGCAGACTAAGATGTCCATTGTCCCCTTGCTGTTTGCTATCAGCATCGAACCCCTTGCTCAACTCATTCGGGACGACAGTGCAATTAAGGGAATTGTAATTGGAGGAGAGGAACATAAGTTGTCGTTATACGCCGATGATGTCCTACTTTTCCTAACAGAACCTGAGACAACAATTCCATATTTAAAAAAGCTAATTCTCAAGTATGGGTACTACTTTGGATTTAAAGTGAATAAAACTGAGGCCATAGATGTTAATGGTCAAATTTCAAAACTAATCCAAATTAAAAGCAGGTTCAAACGGCCCAAGAATGGGTTTAAATACTTGGGCATCTTTATTCCCTCCTCTTTGGACCAGTTATACGACAAAAATATTAGTGAAGATTTAAATCGTTGGACAGCTCTCCCTCTCTCTCTGATTGGCTGTGTTGAATCTATTCGTATGAATGTCCTGCCGAGATTACTCTATTTGTTTCAGATGTTACCTATAGAAGTGCCAAAATCTATCTTTGATTTGCTGAATAAAATAATTTCTAAATTTGTTTGGCAGGGAAAACGGCCAAGAATAAGGCTTAAAATAACACAGTCGCCTAAAACAAATGGCGGGCTGGGACTCCCAAACTTTAGCTTTTACTTCTGGCCAGCTCAGTTGAGGAAATGAATGAAACAGTTCCTCTTGAAACTTGGAAGTTTGTGGAGAGGGACATCTCGTGACCAACTCTAATGTCTGGAGGGAATTCAAATGAAGATAATAACCAGATTTTTTCGAACTCCACAGATGGAATCCATCCTGCTCAGACAAGTGCTGGAGAAATTGTGGCCATATTTTGTGTTCATGTCCAAAATTAAGAAATTACTGGAAAGATATATTTGATGCCCTTAAAGAAATCTTCCATTATGAAATCCCAGAAGACCCCATAAATAGCCCTTCTAGGTGTGCGTCCAGAGGGCGTCCAGAGGGAAGAGCTAAAATATATTTACAACAAATTTGACTTGCTGCAGCCATGGTGCATTACATGCAGATGGTTAAAACCTGACCCTCCATCATACAACGCTTGGATTCAAAAAGTATGGGAGCTGTACGAAATGGAACAAATCACATTTGCATTACGACTTCAGAAAACGGTTTTCTTAAAGAGGTGGGCTCCTGTAATGCCTTTAATACTCCAGTGATCATGAGTTATACTATCATATCCTGTATGTGTGTGTATATATATATAATCTTTTTTTTTCTTCCCACGCCTTCCTCCCCCATTGTTCAAACTTAAATATATCGTAGACATTATACAGACAATGAAAACAAATATACCTAGTACTGGGGCCCAGTACTAGGTATATTTGTTTTCATTGTCTGTATAATGTCTACGATATATTTAAGTTTGAACAATTGTCAATATTGTGGGTGCATGATACTTTTTCATAGTTTGCATACTCCTATTTGGAGTATTGTGTGTAATGCTGTGGTTCTAAATAAAATATGTAAAAAAAAAAAGTAAAAATAAAAAAACAGCTTTTGGCTCCATTTACATCCTCCTATCTTTCGACACATCCAGCGTCCGTTTTTCTGTGTCACGAGAATTTTTACTGAAGTCGGTTGCCGGTCACAAAGCTCGATCTGACTGGAACAATCTCCCTCCTCTTTTCAGATCAATCACATCTTTCCGTCTTTATAGGACTATTTTCTCACCTGAAACAATCTGCTCATGTTTCTAAATCAAGGCTTCTACACCAACGCGTATCAATTATGATGTTCATTTGATTTATTTCTGTTATCTCTCACATTTTGATTTTCACGTTTGCACAAAATGCATGTCCTCTTGTGTGTACATCCTTCTGTTTGTTTAATACAGTTGGAGACTGTAGGTGGGAGAATAGGGGAGTGAGCTGTTTGTCTAAGTGATTTTTTTTGTTGTTGCTTTAAATGTGTTGTATTTTGTATTGTAGTTTGTATGTTATTGGGACCCCCTCGAAAATGAGATGTCACATCTCAAGGGGCTATCCTTTCAATAAACCTATTAAATTAGCCTTACTTTCCTCATGTACAAAAATGGAAACGTCTTCTGCCAGTGTGCCTGCCTCAGTTATCAGGACCTGAACTGCTTCCTCGGCTTTAGCCAATCAATTACTGCACAGTTAAAGGCCAACATAAGAATTAACTGCATGAAGAAAAGTTGGCTGTACAGTACAGAAGGAAAGTTATAAATCTGTAACTGTTAATTATATTTTGTTGGTCAATGCACAACTCCCTCATAATATTATGTACTAATTATACATGAAAAAGAGTGGCAAAGACAGACCTTAATAGTGATATAAGCAATACATGGATAATTTTTTGCAAAATTGTAAGAATATTGTAGTATTGTGAGAAAAAGGTTGACATGCATCTAATGTGGAAATTGTTTACATCATTTGGAAAAGAAACAAGTGTTTTCGAAATTCACTTTTAATTTCATCCTTGTAATAAAGTTATTTCCTCTGCTCATGCAACACTAACCCATCATGAAATAAAACTTTTTATTGATTTAAATGGACAATAAGTGATTTTCAGAACCTAAAAAAGAATGCACTCAGGTGATAGTAGAAAAAGAGCATATTTAATGTTTATAGATCCACATGCTGCAAAAAAGCACAATGTTCTCAAAGCACAAGCTATTATTATTATTTTTGAGGGAGGTATGATAGACGGAAGATCAAACACAATGACAAAGGCTCAGAAGTGGTTTCATATACAGATTAAACTCGTGTATAGATTATGACATATCACAATTCATGTTATTCAGTGCAGCAGTTCTATGAATCACATTATGGCTCTTGCTTACAAAGGCAGATACTAGAAGAAAACAAATTATTCATTAAAACAGTATTTCTGTCTCACTTAAACTGGCTTCACAAGGCTGAGGATTTATTCTGTCAAAAATGGTCACAATGTTGAATCAGACTCAAACTCACAGTAACAGAATTATCAGTATCAGTATCAATGACCATGTAAAATGCTGCTGTAGGTTCAAGAGAAAGCTACTTCTGTCCTTTCAGAACCACTTGATCTGCCAAAGCAAGTCAACTGAACTGCCAAAGCAAGTCAACTGAACTAAGCCCTAAAACATCTGAACATTCACATCAATAACTGAAAGAAGCTGCACTCAAGAATTCTTCAAAATATTAAAACTCAACATATTATTGTTCACGAAATGAAACGACTGGCCGTTACTTTTTTGCAGATCAAACACTTGTAAGAGCACTTTGGACGGAATCAGTGGTTGCACTATTCACACAATAACATGTTTAAACTGATCACATTAGTTTCCAAAGGTTGTCCTGAGCTTCAAAGAAAAAAGAGACACGTTTAACATCACAACTCACTAAAACTTAGGCTATCTCAAGCTATGAAAACTACTGAAAATAATAATGGCAATAATAATAACTGAGTGCACACATCAAACATTTAAATAATCAAACAAAAGCAGACAAAACCATGCAGCCCTGGCATATTCAATCAGATATGATGCAGCATTTCAACAAACTGGGATTCAAATGAAAAAGCTATTGTTTTAAGCATGTAAGCAATACTCTTGCGCAAGTATCCAGCACGCTTATACTCCTGTATTCAATGGTAAGGCACTTTCTTCGGTCTTCAGGTGGAGAAGGTTTATCTGGAGTTGTAGTCTGGAGAATACAAGCGTAATCTTGGGCTTCCCTTCATGTCTGAAGACATGCTGTTGTTGAAGGGGCTCTCAGTCAGCTTAGCTACGCCTGAAAAAACACAAGCATTTATTGTGAGCAATTCAGTGAGTAATCAAGGTTACAAATACTCCTAAACCAGAAGAAATTATAATAATAATACAAGCAAAATGTGGTAAAGTCCATCAGATCAGTTGCCACTTCTGTCTGTGTGCAGGTTGTGTTCTGAACTACAAGAGTGATAGATTCTGCTGCCGGATAAAGACAGTCAAACTCAGATGTTGCTCTGTCAGTGGATGTAAAGAAACGATAGGTTACTGTTCGTAACTGTTTCTCTGAAACATCGCGTGGAGAGATCCACCTATAGAAAGGGCATCCGTACCTGACCTCTGGAGAAGCATCCATTTAATTCATTCGTTACATTTATATATATTGCTTTTCTCTGCACTCAAAGTGCTTTGCATAGCGTGGGGAATCTCCTCAACCACCACTAATGTGCAGCATCACCGAGATGATGCGACGGCAGCCATATTGCCCCAGAATGCCCACCACACACACCAGCTTCACCAGTGTGGCTTTGACAGTGTGCTCAATGACCGATGAGGAACAGTATCAGTATCAGAGTGAAGCCGAGAGCTGGGAGATGTTCAGGGCTCTGAAGGCTAACTCTGAAGGCTAACTGCAAAGGCTAACTCTAACTGCTAACTGTGAAGGCTAACTCTAACTGTTAACTGTGAAGGCTAACTGTGAAGGCTAACTCTAACTGTGAAGGCTAACTCTAACTGTGAAGGCTAACTCTAACTGTGAAGGCTAACTGTGAAGGCTAACTGTGAAGGCTAACTGTGAAGGCTAACTGTGAAGGCTAACTGTGAAGGCTAACTGTGAAGGCTAACTGTGAAGGCTAACTGTGAAGGCTAACTCTAACTGTTAACTGTGAAGCTAACTGTGAAGGCTAACTGTGAAGGCTAACTGTAGGGTTGCCAACCGTTACGTATAATACGGAATCGTCCCGTATTTGACACATAAAAGTCTTGTTCCGTATTGAACTGATACGGAACGCACTTTGTTCCGTATTTTTGAGAATCAATTCAGTGCAAATCCATGACAGACACGTGTCAGACTATGAACAAAGACATTTGTAGGCTATGATAAGAAAAAAAAACCCGACGGTGCGGTAGATATTAATTTCTCCCTCTGTTTGTCTATGATCAGCATAGCGTTTTTAACATCTTGGAACATCATCAGAGAATGCCCTTTTAATTGGTCGTTTCAGTCATTGTGAGTCACGTATCGTATCAACGATGACGACAAGTGACAACAGCGGGAAATGTAAAAATGACTACCTCCGAGCAGCCGGCGAAAAAGAAAAGAGCACAAAAATATACATACAGGTCTTGTATTGCTTGAATGCAGTATTTGAGTGCAATATTTTATATTTTCTTTATTAGCTGTTTTTTTTATGTATTATTGTTTTGCACTGGAAAGAAAGTTAACTATAATGGAAGTATAATTATATAAAGATATTTGCACTACTCTTCCTTAAAATGTTGTCTAATTAAATTAAAAATATAATTTTTTGCACTGGAAAGAACATTCTAGAAGTCTAATTCTATTGAATAAGTTTGCACAAGGCTACAGAAAACTGTTGTGTTTATTTCTCTTCAAATGCAGTGAGTTTTGAATGATATATTTTGTATTTGTTTAAGTTAAAAATAAAACGTATTATAAACTAAACAAATCCATGGTTCATTGTTGGCAAAATGATCATGATAGCCTTTATATTTCACTTCTATGTGGTTCAGTCTTGCACGTTATATTGATTAGGCCTACTTTGCTATTCTATAAATATATAGGCCTAATAAGTTGTATTATAATATGCTATAATGTATGAAATATATTTATTTATCTAAATGCATCAATTAGTTTCCACAATATTCACCAGAAGTCATAATCTCCCCCCCCCCAGAAACATGTCGATGTAAGCGGACCTGCGGTGTGTGTAGAGAGAAATGCTCATTCTAAGGTAATAAAACATAACGGTTCATAATGCAAGGTCTTTATACGCCACTGAATACATAGTTATGAATATGATATTGCATTTCTGTCAACAGATCCTCCTAAATATTACACAACGCACCTTTAACTTCCTTTAACACAAAGAATTGTGTTGCACATGTTATACTGCATAAACAGGTCAGGTGTTAATCGGGCAGCATTTATTGGGGTTATATTTGGTTACAGTCTTGCAGGGGTATTCTCCAGATGCATGTACCTGTGGGAGGCGGAGTCTTCTGGATGAATGCAGGATGATTGACAGGATCTCTTGGAGAAAACAGCAAATGGCACACTATAAAATAAAGATAGATAATTGTTAAAAAAAAAGAAGGAATAAATCACTGTCCTAAAACCCATTATCCGTGATATTAGAAAGTGTTGCAGGATATGGAAGCATTTACCGATGATGACAACAGCAGTGGCAGCCAAAAGAGCGAATAAAGTGAAGAACATCACTTGATAGGAGTCAATAAACTGCTGAAGAATATTGGGCCCGTCTGCTCCATCTACCATTTGTGCTACAAGAAAAGGTGAAGAAGCATGCGTTTATGAGCAATCTGGTGTAAACCGGTGACAGCTTTCATGACCATTATGAGACTGAATGCCAGTGGACGGTGCGATAATGTATAACCATTTATACATTATCAATAGTTATACATTATAAATAACTGCTCTAACTGAATATGACAGTCATAAGCAAATTAATTTGCTTGTGTGACATCACAAATCCCACAACATCATAAGCCATTTTTTGGAGCTTGGTTAAATAAATGCTGTTTTCTGAGGAGGATGAGCTTAAGCTAAGAAACATACAAGGTCTTTGCACTATTAAAAAATCCAGCAAATGTTAAAGGATAATCATATTTCTCATGTCATGACCCCTTTAACACGTGGCTACTACATAATTACAGTGAGGAAAATAAGTATTTGAACACCCTGCTATTTTGCAAGTTCTCCCACTTAGAAATCATGGAGGGGTCTGAAATTGTCATCGTAGGTGCATGTCCACTGTGAGAGACATAATCTAAAAAAAAAAATCCAGAAATCACAATGTATGATTTTTTAACTATTTATTTGTATGATACAGCTGCAAATAAGTATTTGAACACCTGAGAAAATCAATGTTAATATTTGGTACAGTAGCCTTTGTTTGCAATTACAGAGGTCAAACGTTTCCTGTAGTTTTTCACCAGGTTTGCAGGAGGGATTTTGGCCCACTCCTCCACACAGATCTTCTCTAGATCAGTCAGGTTTCTGGGCTGTTGCTGAGAAACACAGAGTTTGAGCTCCCTCCAAAGATTCTCTATTGGGTTTAGGTGTGGAGACTGGCTAGGCCACGCCAGAACCTTGATATGCTTCTTACAGAGCCACTCCTTGGTTATCCTGGCTGTGTGCTTCGGGTCATTGTCATGTTGGAAGACCCAGCCTCGACCCATCTTCAATGCTCTAACTGAGGGAAGGAGGTTGTTCCCCAAAATCTCGCAATACATGGCCCCGGTCATCCTCTCCTTAATACAGTGCAGTCGCCCTGTCCCATGTGCAGAAAAACACCCCCAAAGCATGATGCTACCACCCCCATGCTTCACAGTAGGGATGGTGTTCTTGGGATGGTACTCATCATTCTTCTTCCTCCAAACACGGTTAGTGGAATTATGACCAAAAAGTTCTATTTTGGTCTCATCTGACCACATGACTTTCTCCCATGACTCCTCTGGATCATCCAAATGGTCATTGGCAAACTTAAGACGGGCCTTGACATGTGCTGGTTTAAGCAGGGGAACCTTCCGTGCCATGCATGATTTCAAACCATGACGTCTTAGTGTATTACCAACAGTAACCTTGGAAACGGTGGTCCCAGCTCTTTTCAGGTCATTGACCAGCTCCTCCCGTGTAGTTCTGGGCTGATTTCTCACCTTTCTTAGGATCATTGAGACCCCACGAGCTGAGATCTTGCATGGAGCCCCAGTCCGAGGGAGATTGACAGTCATGTTTAGCTTCTTCCATTTTCTAATGATTGCTCCAACAGTGGACCTTTTTTCACCAAGCTGCTTGGCAATTTCCCCGTAGCCCTTTCCAGCCTTGTGGTGGTGTACAATTTTGTCTCTAGTGTCTTTGGACAGCTCTTTGGTCTTGGCCATGTTAGTAGTTGGATTCTTACTGATTGTATGGGGTGGACAGGTGTCTTTATGCAGCTAACGACCTCAAACAGGTGCATCTAATTTAGGATAATAAATGGAGTGGAGGTGGACATTTTAAAGGCAGACTAACAGGTCTTTGAGGGTCAGAATTCTAGCTGATAGATAGGTGTTCAAATACTTATTTGCAGCTGTATCATACAAATAAATAGTTAAAAAATCATATATTGTGATTTCTGGATTTTTTTTTTTTTTAGATTATGTCTCTCACAGTGGACATGCACCTACGATGACAATTTCAGACCCCTCCATGATTTCCAAGTGGGAGAACTTGCAAAATAGCAGGGTGTTCAAATACTTATTTTCCACATCTTCTGAAACAGCGATTTTTGGGCATTCAATTGGGTGCCCAATAAGATACTACAGTAAAAGACTACTTGTTAGTGTAGTCTTAACCTTAAAAACATTTCTTCCTATGCTGTCAGACTGGTGTGGAGTAACAAACCTTGCACAGAAGTGCCGCTGGCTGCCAGATGCATGACGGACACTGGGATGAGCAGCACCTGATCACTGGACGCGCTGCTCACGGACACCGATGCCGTCAGAGCTCCCTGCGGCTTCACCACACTAACCGTGTATCTGATATAGCTCGGAAAGCTCTGGGAAACCTCCTTCTGCTCCAACACAACTACAGGAGAGCTGCTCTTCACCTAAACGTCACAGAGCCAGTCAGATCCACATGCACACGTTATTTGAGATACACATCAACACAATGATTGTCCAGACACCAATATCAGAGCGAGAGCACGGTGCAAGCATTACGTCCAGCTGCTGCAGAGCGGCCGGCGTCCCGTAGATGGTCAGATCAGCAGACGTGTGCTGGTTACTCAGGATGATGTCCGTCTGATCTGCGTAGATGCCTGGATTGACGGCCAGCCGAGCGCTGATCTGCTGACCGGTGAAGTGACCCTGCACACCGGCCGTGACGTCCACGTCAGTCATGGACATGCTCAACACCTTCACCTGCTGCTCATTCATGGGCTTGAAGCTCAGCGCACAGCTGTAGAAACCTGACGTTCACAGGAGAGAAAGATGACCTTATGTTAAAACGTTGATTTATTCACTGAAATGGCTGAAGTCCAGGGCAGCCAGAGGTCGGTGGAGAGACCTGTGCTGGGGTCAAACGCGGTGCGAGTGTGGTAGACATCATGAGCAGAGAACTCCACAGCGCTGCTGGTGAAGCGCAGGTGACAGCTGATGGAGGACTCCGGGTGGAGCAGAGCGATGCTGTCCGACTGGGACGAGGAGCAGGTTCCTGAGGACACAACAATCAATGCTATGATGATCAAATACAACACAACACAACACAACACAACACAACACAACACATGTTTAAAGGACAAGGGTATTTTACACTTAAAGCCCTGTTTTCAGATCGTTTTTGTTGAAATAGAACGGTTAAGAATTTTCGGTTTCTGTGGTAGCACCCCCCCACCTCCACAATGGTTGCATAGGTGCACTGGAACAATCCTTCCTAAAACGCATTCAACTTTCGTTTACAAAGACGTGAAACTCACCAAGTGGTCAGGGGTGTTCACTGATATGCTCACACAAAAATCGCTGCAAAAGATGCTTTCCAACAGGTTTTATCGTAGTTTTTGTTCAACTCCATTGACTTGTATTGGATGTGCTGTGAGGTACGGTATTACTCCGCCGCCGGGCTGGAGCGTCTATTATTCAAGCTCTCAACGGAAGAATGTACGGGTGTGAGGCGTTTGGAAAAATAGGTCCACAGTTTTACAACGAATGGTAAAACACCTGTTGGAAAGCATCTTTTGCAGCGATTTTTGTGTGAGCATATCAGTGAACACCCCTGACCACTCGGTGAGTTTCACGTCTTTGTAAACGAAAGTTTAATGCGTTTTAGGAAGGATTGTTCCAGTGCACCTATGTAACCATTGTGGAGGTGGGGGGGTGCTACCACAGAAACCGAAAATTCTCGGGCCAGCAGCATGTGTCCAAATTTCAATCTTAACCGTTCTATTTCATCAGAAACGATCTGAAAACAGGGCTTTAAGTGTAAAATACCGAACTTGTCCTTTAACATTCTTTTACATTTGCATGTTCATTTAGCACACACTTTCAGTTCATTCACAGAATACAAGTATTCAGAATTTGTGATTCTTAGGAAGGAAATCCATGTGTTGATAGTCCCATTGAAATCCATTTTATTTTTTACCATATTCTGTTTTATTTCCCCCCCAAAATCTGCGTTTTCGGTTTCAATTTTTAATGATCAAAAAAGATCTCTAATCAATTGAATTAATGCTGCTTAACCAGGCCTTGATTAAGTTGTTTAAGTTTTATTAGAGGATATAAAGGGGCGGGACATTCCCCTAAGTGCTGCCAATCACAGCACACCGGCCCAGCTAACCAATCACAGCACATTTCGTATTTCGGAAGGAGTGGCTTCATCGAAAACGACGCGTTCTACACAGACTGGGCAGAGAGGAGCTGTAATAATGTAAGATATATGAAAAATAATGTTGTTTTTAGGGTGTACTATAATATGTTTTCATACTTGATTGTTCAAAAAACACATTTAAGACTTCATAAAAGGCCATAATAGGACACCTTTAAAGTGAGTTATTTTCGAATTAATATGAAATAAATGAGCTTAGCTAAATGAACACAAATCAGCTTCAACAGACATATGAATGGCTGAAATAACTACAATGCCTAAAGCATCAAAAACACGTTTTAATTAGAAATCTCTCACACAAATACGGATCCAAACTTCACTCTCACAAAAGTAGTCAAAACTATTTACTTGTGGGATTAAAAAAGTCTTTAGAAACTCAAGCTAAACTTTTAACATTATCGAGATAATATTGCAATAATCAATGTATCGGGACTCTGCCTGCCCTATTCTGCACTAAGTTGATGATATTTATTGTTTTTTAAATTATATAGATTAATGTAGCTAATGAGAATTGCAACAAACACTGTAAATTCAAATCTGTTTTCACATATAACAACTGATCATTCTAATCACACCGATCATACACATCAGAAGGTCAGTGCATTAAGGCAGGACAGCACATAAGCATGAAGTCAAGCAGTGATCTGTACCAATGAGGTTGCTCCCTGTGTCCCTGGTTGACATCCAGACTTTAGAGTCTCTGTCCTTCTTCACTGAGGGAGACATGACAGATGTCCGAGTTGCACCTTCAATAAAAACCTAAAGAAAACACAATGTTTCAATGCAATTACAATAATGACCGTCTTCAGTTTAACAGGAATCACCATTTAGACCACTGTCTTTTCATGATTTTTCCTAAACATCTTCTTCGAATATCTCCAAACGGAAGGAACTGATTGCGATGAGCTTGGATGTCCCACAAGCGCTCACCTCTCTGTAAGTGCGGAGTTGTCCTGGTATGTCGTAGTAGACAGTGATGGTGCCCTTGTCTCTGGCCACTGCGGCTCCGGTCCTGGGATCAACCTCCAGCACAGCACTGGATGAGGAGCTCCACACACCTGACGCACCTGACCATGACAAACACAACACTCAAATACTCTCAGAGAGACAGGCTGAAATAAAGTAGTATGTAGTATTTTCAGGTGTCTGTGTCCTCTCTTACCCTCCTGATTAATAATCTGTGCAGAAAAACACACAACATCTCCCACGAGCAGCCGCTGGGCTTCGGCTGGATGAATGGCATGTTGGACGGGTAGAGCAATGAAGTCAGCGAGTCCCGCTTGCTCCGAGTCCCAAACTCCCAGCAGAGTCAGACCCACATTGACCGTCCGCACCGTCAGCGTGCCGTTACTCGAACCCTTACCGACCTGCACCAAATCATCCCTGCACACACGATACAGACGCTTAAAATCATTAATAAACATAGTATTTTTTTTTTTTTCACTATGGAAGTCAATGGGGTCCATCAACTGTTTGGTTACCGACATTCTTCAAAATATCTTCTTTTGTGTTCAACAGAACAGAGAAACCCATACAGGTTTAGAACAACACGAGGTTGAGTAAGTGATGACACAATTTTCATTTTGAGTGAACTATCCCTTAAGGCAGCAATACTCTGCACACAGCCTATAACATGCACACTGCTTGTGTGGATGCAGTCAGTTTTCACTGCAATGGATGAGATAATTTGATTGGATGTTATGCATTTACAGTATTTTGCCAGTTTGAAATACATGCTCAGTTTTAATATTAATTTAAGGTAGGGTAGAATTAAATTAACGGCAAGACTTAGCATTTTGTACGTGTACCCCCTTCTGTCACCTCATGTACCCCAGTTTGGGAACCACTGACCTAACCCATAAAAAAATTACTTCCTTTGATGCACTTTGTCAGGCTAATAATCAGATTAAATGACATTTTAGACGTGCATTAAACAGATAATTTAGATGTTCTCACATAAAGCACATTATTTAGGTAATGTGAAAAATACCTTTTTATAGCACAAACTGCAAAAACAGTTAACAGTTTCCTGTGATTGTAATTCCTGTGTAAATTCATTGACACAGTCTTGCATTAATATATTAAATCGGCCAACATTAAATGTCCTGTGAAACTTGTCTTTTTTGATTTCTCTGTGTGATAAAAAGATCATATATTTTAGTATTAAATTACTTAGGATCATTTTATCACAGTATATGGGCGTGCACTACATGCACTACATAAAATATCAGATTTCCTACTTCGAGTTACACAGAGTTAAAGAGTTTGTGATGGCCTGGGGAGAACAGTCAAGTAAAATATGGTGAAATATGTTGCATTAATGCTTACTTGTGAAACAAATGTTTGTTGCGGTTGAATTTTAATGCAAAATATTTAGTCCATGCTTGATAATATCTGTAGACATTAAAATATTATTCTATGTTAAATATAAACATGGCCGTGGCAGACGAGGGGGGCAGCACTGATCTTGCAGTGTAGGGACTGTGTGAGTGTTTGCATGTCATGTAGACGGTTTGATTTGCTGATTGTGCTGCACCTGTTGGTGGAGAAGCTGAGCAGTGAGTTGTGGCTGTGTAAGGTTTCTCCTGTGCTGTCGTGGAAATGAACAGTGAAGGTCAGAACGGCTCCCAGCGGGATGGCGGACACAGTCTCTCTGTTGGACGTGTGCATCACTGGACTCGTGCTCAGACGCAGGTATGATACGGTCACCACCTTAAACAACAAAACACAAACACTGCCGATTCAGAACAATTACCAAAACATTCAGTTAAGAACTGCTGTGAATTACTAAATATAAATATGCGAGTGACTGTCAGCCAGTCATTAGTCGCTAAAAATGAATCACGAAACGTTAATAAGCAATATTATTAATCTTCCATTTAATTTACTTACCCTCCATTTTGTTCTCCATTAAGGACACGTTTATTAGATTCTGTTAAATGCACTTAAAATTTGCTAAAAAGATCATCTGTTTGAAGACTGTATTGCATCATGCAGGTAGTGTTACCTTCACAGCGATGATGATGGTTTGATTGACGCCGAATGTTTCCTGCGAGCTAATCTGTAGGGATGCTGTTCCTGTCAGAGATCCAGACGTCAGAAGACCTTTGTCATCCACTTGAATGAGAGCAGCTCTGTCCGGACAATCCAGCACACGGTACGACAGGGACCCCTGTCCATCTCTACAGGAAATAACACACAGTTGACACGCAAACAAATAGAGCACAACAAAAAATACACAAACTGAACCAATTTTGTCTGTCAAATTACTCAATATTTTTCAATGGATCTCTCAATTCTGACTTTTTTTTCTCACAATTGAAAGGTTACATCTCACAATTCTGTCAGAATTTAGTGATATAGTCGCAATTCCGAGTTATAAAGTCAGAATTGTCAGAATTAAGAAAAATAAGCTTGCATGTTTATATCTTGCAATTCTGACATTCTAACACACAATTGGGAGATATAAAGTCCGAATTGTGAGTTTATTTTTTGCAATTGTGAGTTTATATCTCGCAATTCTGACTTTATATCACACAATTGTGTGTTAGAATGTCAGAATTGCAAGATATAAACATGCAAGTTGATTTTTCTTAATTCTGACAATTCTGACTTTATATCACACATTTTGCGACTTTGTATCACACAATTCTGACTTTATAACACGCAATTCTGAGTATGATGTAAATGTAAACTCGCAATTATCTTTTAAAATGTTTTTATCTTTTAAAATCTATATTAAATAGATTTGTATGGAATGTATTTAGGTTAAATATTTCTAAATAATGACTGTTGTCCAGGGTAACTCTGTATAACTGACCATTATCCAGGAAACCTGTGTTGTCTGTTTCCGCAGTTTTTACACACACACATTTATGTTAGTTTAGTTAAAAACACTATTTAACTGTGAATCCATAATGAATTTGAATTGAAGACAATTGAAGACTGGTCATTATGTGTTTACTAATGTGTGGCTGTGCACACAGATAACGCGCGAGTCCCGATTTTCACCTCTTCTTCTGCGTTTAAAATTGTTTGAACGTGTAAATTGGCAAGACGAAATACGTCCAAATTATAAACTTTCACTCTATGATGGTTAAATTTAGCAGTTAATCCGCGAATCACATGCGTGCCGAACCGTGGGGCCTGATCCGTACAGATCACGGATCAACTGCAATACGTTCCACCCCTAGTATCTATACGTGTTGAGCTGTATCTATATCTGTAGAGCTGTATCTACAGTATATCTGTATCTACACATGTAGAGCTGTATCTATATCTGTATCTATATCTGTATCTACACATGTTGACCTGTTTCTATATCTGTATCTACACATGTTGACCTGTATCTATATCTGTCGAGCTCCGTCCGTCTCTACACATGTTGACCTGTATCTATATCTGTCGAGCTCCGTCCGTCTCTACGTGTCGAGCTGTGTCTCTCTACGTGTCGAGCTGTGTGTCTCTACGTGTCGAGCTGTGTGTCTCTACGTGTCGAGCTGTGTGTCTCTACGTGTCGAGCTGTGTGTCTCTACGTGTCGAGCTGTGTGTCTCTACGTGTCGAGCTGTGTGTCTCTACGTGTCGAGCTGTGTGTCTCTACGTGTCGAGCTGTGTGTCTCTACGTGTTGTTCTGTATTGTTCTGTATCTATACGTGTTGAGCTGTATCTATACGTGTAGATCTGAACTGAAGTACCTGTTAGTTTGGAGCTTCAGCATGGAGTTTGGTGACATCAGTATCTCCTCCGCTTGAACTTCTGGGTTCAAAAGCTGCAGTTTCTCATAGACCTGAAATTCGATGTATGGTAGAGTCAGTCTTTGCTTTCTGTTTAGCAAACGAACGACAGAATGAGTTTCCGTCTACCTGAATCTGTATCTCATCATGGAGTTCAAGGGCATTGTCCTCCAGATGTCCCGCCAGAGGATCAGTGGCCTTCACCACCACCCTCAGTCCAGTGCGGCCTTTACTCCTGCCAAACACACTCATGGCAAAGTTGTGCTCAGCGCTGAGCTGCACAGACGCCTGCATGAGAGATCACACACACACACACACACACACACACACACACACACACACACACACTGCTTACACTGAAGCACAACACCACCAGACACTGGAGGCAAGGGTCACCACAGAAATGTGTAAATGCAAACTAACAGACCTGCCACTTGGACCAGATCATGTGTTTTGTTCTTCAAATAACTTGCAACAACAACACATTTTTGTATTATAGTAATAACTTTATGCATAAATAAAATTTACTAGCGCACTTAAATGTATAATTACAGTGTAACAAAGACACCTTAAAATAGAGTATAAGTGGTACAGTGTTATTTTTTTATTCATTTATTTAAAAAATATATTATTCTAGATTATTGAATAATAGGTCTAGATTATCAATTTAACTAAAAGTTTCCTTTGCTTTCTATTATTACAATGTAACAAAGACACCTTAAAATGAAGTGCAACCGTATATTTTTTATATTGGTACATTGTTCATTTATTTTTTTTAAAAGGTCTAGACTAGTCCTTTTTAACTGTTTTGCAGTAAACAATTTGTATGTACATTGTAACAACAGTTGTTCATGTCTTTTTGGTTACACTTGGTAACCCTTTATTTTAAGGTGTCATTGTTACAGTGTAATTATATATTAAAGTACTGAGTAATAATAATTAACAACATGTACTTACTATAGGGTTAGGGTAGGATTATATTTTAGTTTAGGGTTAATTGCATGTAATTATGCATAATTTACTCTTATTACTACGGTAAGTACATGTAACAAGGACACTGTAAAATAAAGTGTTACCGTCTTTTTCCTTTCCTTTCACTTATCGAGAGCAAATGCAAAAATATTGAGATATCACACATCGTCAATACTTGAAAAGAATATTGAGATACCAGCTTACTGTGATGAGGTTAAAATCAACACACGAATAGTGAAAACAAGCAGTGTGCATCAGAGGCAGGGTTTTGTTCTGACCTCTGCGTGGCGTGTGTGGACGTCCAGAACGTCTCTCTTCGTCACAGACCAGTGGAAGGTGAGACCGGGAAGAGCGTTCCCGAAAGAGAAGGGCGTCTGACTGCTGCTCAGGCCCATCACATACACCGGCATCTACAGCAAAACACCAAAGCTGTGTAACAAGACCAAATACTCTGTAGACAAACACTGCGCAAGTCATGATGTGTGTTTACCAATGTCCCCGTCTTCATCCTGGTGATGGGAGCTCGGATTCTTATGGCCTTCAGCTGCACCACCTCAATGTCCACTTGATCCTGTCAATAACAATATCTAAAGGCTTAGTTCACACATAACTGAACATCTGTCATCAAGCACTCACTCTCATGTCCGTTCCTCTTCGAAACACAAATGAAGATATTTTTAAGGAAATCTGAGAGATTTCTGTCCCTCCTTTGAAAGTCTGTCCATCCAAAACGCTGCTCGTCATATAAAGCGATCAGGTCTCTTCAGAAGATATGGATTAAACCGCTCATTTCTTTTAGATTCATTTTACAATCTCTTTATGAACCGTCAGAGTTTTGGGTGAATAGAGGGACAGAAATGTCCAGATTACAATAAATCTTCATTAGTGTTTTGGAGCTGAAAGAAAGTCTTTTGGGTGTGGAACGACATGAGGGAGAACAACTGATGAACTATCCCTTTAACTCATTCACCACACAGACCAATATAGTTTCAACAATCTCCACACGTGTTTGTGGAGAAGCTTCACCTTTGACACCACCACTAGTTTGCCTGTTTCCGTGTCGACCGCCTGAACCACGCCGGTCACGCTCATGTTGCCCACTGACAGGCCCTGCACGTGACCCAGGCTGTTGACAGAGGCGATGTGGTCACGGGACAGAGAGAAGAGGATGTTGGACTGGGGCTGCGGGCCTCCCTCTGATGTGATCTATAAAATGAGCAGATGCAGTTCATCCTGACATCAGAAGACCGATCATAGACATGTACATGACAGACAGATGTGTGCTGTTTGAGGCGGCACATGAAAACAAGTGTTAAAGAAACACCTCAAAGCGAATGGAAAAGCTGAAATGAGGAGACAAAGTGGCTCTTTTACTCTCTGAAACGGGGATGTTCTGTGCATGTTCAACACTGATGCAGTAATGGTGTCATGATGTTGCATGCACAGATGTAGCTCTATAACATTAAGAGATTAAAAAAATGGTTGGAGGACCACTGACAAACAAACATCGCAAATCATGTCATCAATGTTGGCTTTCAGGCTGATGATGCGCTTGAGTGCAGTGGCTCTGGCAACATTGTGTTATCATTCTTTTCGGCCATCATCCAGTCATCCAGCACAAAACAGTCTCATTCACTAATTATTTTGTGGACTGTTCACTTTTATATGCACAGGAGAGCTTCTCATGGAAAATTTAATGTGAAAACACATGGGTATTCACAATTTGTTCTTAATGAATTTGCAGTATATTCTACATGAGTGACTGCTAGGGGTGGAATGGTACATCGTATTGAACCGAAACGGTACGGGCGTCACGGTTCGGTGCATACATTTACACGGAGAATACACACTATAAAAATAAATGAAACTCGCGTGCAAATTAATTAATGTAATGCGGAACTACTGTTAGATACGCAGGTTCTTTAGGGACACCTAATCTGTCCCGCCTTAGCTCTGAAGCAGGCTGCGATGTAAAGATTGCAATGCTGGAATATGGTGTGTGAGTGAGTGAGAGTGAGTGAGTGAGTGAGTGAGTGAGTGAGTGAGTGAGTGAGTGAGTGAGTGAGTGAGTGAGTGAGTGGGGCGCGGGCACGATCGAAAAGTCGCAAAGTGTTTACTTATATTTGTGTGTGTGTGTGAGTGTGTGAGAGGCGCGGGCGCGATCGAAGAGTGGAAACATGAAAACATACTCCGTCATTTTGTTTATACAGGACATCATTCAAACTGCAAAGTGTTTAAGTTACTGTTAATTAAAATTAAGGAAAACAAATATATTAATCTGAAATATAGCAAATTAATTTGATTCGTTCAGGTACAATTACCAAACATATCTCAAGGTCTTTTTGTCTTTTTATTAATTTAATTAATAAACTAATTATATAAAACTATTGTCAGTGCACTCTGCACTACAACTAAACTGGTTCTATGCCATTACTTTATTAATAAAACTTACTTAAAAAATACAAGGCTTAGGTAATTTATTTTCCTTTGGTGGTCCAGCCTGAGACATGCACAAGCCTTCTGCATTTTTGTTGTGCTTTTCCCTCCATTGTACCGAACTCGTACCGAACAGTGATGTCTGAACCGAATCGTGACTTCCGTGTACAGTTCCACCCCTAGTGACTGCATGCTTGAGGTTACTATTTTGCATTATATTTTTGTACATTTAGAATACATTTGAGTACAAACGTTATGAACCATGAATAGACATGTGCCGGTATTCGGTAATGCGATAAATCGCGGTAATGAATATGCACGATATTGTTATCGCGGGCACTTCAAAATACCGTGAAAAATAATAGATCCGAATTTAGATTTTTTAGAACGCGCATTATAGCTTATTTTCCATCAACCGCTTAAACAAACACTGCGTATATGCTGCGCGAAACACGTGCGCACTCTGATATAAACAATCCCCACGTGTATAAGCATGCGGCCGGTGCGCACTTCTAGTCTAATGTAAACAGTCCTCACATGGAGAAGCAGCATGGCGGAAGGAGGAACGCCGCCGCCTACAGTCTATGGCCGCCGCCGATCTATCCGGATCCATCCCGCTTCTAAAAGCAGAGCTGCCAACTCGACGCATTCAGCGCGAGACTCCTCACACGCTCACGCCACACATCTGTTTTCTCACGCAGAGAAAAATCGCGGAGCAAAGAGGACACGAAGACCGTCAAACAAGACAGAGCAGGTTACTTTTGATATGAAACAGGAGAACAATTGTGTCACAGAACGTTACATTTAAACTATTTAATGACCAGCAGCATGTTAGATGACTAAAACATATAGATAAAGAGGAGTATTTTGCTGAATATGTGCACTGCACTTTTTTACATATTTATTATATTTTTACTTGTGTCATTACATAATTGTTATTATAATGAAAACCACATTATATTTGATTTAATTAGTTATTTGTAACCTTTAATAATACCAGCTGATAGGGCTCTATATGGTTACATAGCATTATGTGAGATATTTTTTTTCATGAGAAAAAAATAACATGTGGGCTATCTACTGTAGCCTTCCTAATATTTATCCAAAATAAGTCAATATTGAATCAAGATTTAAATCAAATCCCAAGTATTGAATTGAAATCGTTAAATTTGTGTTAAGCAATACAAACAGTAGCCTACCAGTCATTGTACCATGTAATCATTGTAACATGATGTTGTCACTAAACTTAATAAAATTCAGTTTAGTTACCAAATGTTTTGACAATCACAATTACACCTTGTGATGCAAGTTTTATTTAATTTTTTACATCCCCCCCCCCCCCCCCAAATCCATCTGTTTCTCATGTGCAATTAAAATATCGTGATAATGCCGTATACCGTGATAAAAGATCACTCAATTAATCGCAGCATGAAAATGTGATACCGGCACATTCCTAATCATGAATAATGATTTGTTCATGAAAACGTACACAAATTTCACACATGCACAGTTAGTGTCTGAGGACCAATGGCTAGCACATGTATTTTGCAGGCAATTCAAAAGATTAATTCAGATTTGAAAAAAATAATTCAGTCATAAATCTGATTACTTTGCATTCATGTAAACAGTTTCATCAACCAGAATGAATGAATTCTGAACAAAAAAAAAAAAAAGGTGTCCATGTAAACGCAGCAGCTTCTAGAGTGCAGCATTTGCTTGTGTGTTGTGTGTTCAACAGCTCATTTACACATCAGATCTGAGTGCATTACACAAGAGGAAAGTAACTGAAATGTACTGGAATAAATACAAATGATTACGTACCTGCATCATTGCTCCAACTATTAGAGTGACTTTCCTGGGCAGCAGTCTGAAGGGGGGAAACACCTACAGATCATAAAAACACATTCAAGAAAGAAATCTTCAGGAATTGTTATCACCATGAAGGTGCGTTTACTGGAAAATAACCTTAGAACGTTCAGTAACCAATCAGAATCAAGCATTCAACAGCCCTGTAGTATAACTATGAAAAAAGTTTGAAGCAATCCTTACAAAAAGCTGTAAGAAGAAACGGCACAGAAGAAGCTTACTTCAATTTGTTGGGGTGCAGAGGTGATTTTCCGGCCGTTTTTGTCAATGACGAAAGCAGACACACTGGTTTGTCCGATCACCAGACCTTTGACCAGAAATATGGCCGTATCTTCTTCTGATGAATCGGGCAGAGTTCTGACAAACAACAGAAGTTTCTTAGCTTTCACAGACGCCAGCACATTCTGTACTAGAAGATCTGGCATCGGTTACTCACTGCAGAGATATGATGGACGACGCGGCTCTCAGCTTCAGGTTCATGACAGAGAAATACTTGGACAGGAAAGGCTTCTTGTTGCCATCCAAAACACGAACGTATGCTTTCACTGACTTGCTGATCTCAACCTAAAATGATTGTGTAATCTGAATTAAACCTCTGATTTCAAAACCACTTCATAAAAGATCATAAAGTGCACATGCATGAGGCTTTTATAATTTCAAAACGGATTTGTTAGTGAAATTCCTTCATCTATTTTAAACACATTCAAGTTTTTTTTGAGTGGATGTCACCAACCTTGTCGACCACACGCACATAAACCTCCAGAATATCAGAGATGTGAACTGTAGCCGTAGCGGGGGAAGGAAAGGTCAAACAAAGGTCATGAACCATCACCTGCAAGACCCCCGCCTGAGCTGGGACAACCTGAGTCACAATGACATGAGATTAGATTAGATTCAAGACTACATTGATTTTACAGTGTGCAGAAGAAACAAGTTATTACCAGTTTATAGTGTGCAGTCAGCTCCTTAACAGAGTTTGTGAAATACTTTAATGTTCCAGGTTCAACACAAGTTAAGCTTTAATGGGCATTTCACCGAAAATGTACTCATTCCTCAGTTTACAAAAGTAAAAAAAGTATAACAGAAACACATTAACATTGTCTGTGTAAAGTTACAACTTCTGTTATGACCATGTTAAAGCCCAGTGAGTTTCACATCATACAAGCAAATACACTTTAGCATACTTTCAGTAGCACTTATTAAGTTGGCTTGGGAAAGCCAACTTACTGAAATCCTATTTAAACTTATTAAGTTGGCTTGAGAGAGCCAACTTACTGATATTGTACTTAAACTTAATATTATTATTATTCTTCTTACTAAAAATGTATACTCTATCTCCTCCTAGAGCTTTAACTCTACATACTCCAAACTCAACTCAGACACTCAAACTGTTCTGACTCGAGTTGCTCTATCTTTTCAGACTGATCGGACTTACGGTTTTCCTACAAATGACGATCAAAACTCGGAAAAACTCCCATTGACTACATTGGGGAGTTCTAAAAAATTCAAATCCAGATTCAAACTTTCTTTCTTTCTTTCCAGCTAATCTATCTTTCTTTCTTTCTAACTAATCCATCTTTCTTTCTTTCCTTCTTTCTTTATTACTAATCTTTCTTCTTTCTTTCTTTCATTCTAACTAATCTATTTTTCTTTCTTTTTAACTAATCCATCTTTCTTTCTTTCTAACTAATCCATCTTTCTTTCTAAATAACTAATCCACCATTCTTTCTTTCTTTCTTTCTTTCTCTTTCTTTCTTTCTTTCTTTCTTTCTTTCTTTCTTTCTTTCTTTCTTTCTTTCTTTCTTTCTTTCTTTCTTTCTTTCTTTCTTTCTTCCTAATCTTTTCTTTCTCTTTCTTTCTTTCTTTCTAACTTTTCTTTTTCTAACTAATCTTTCTTTCTTTCTAACTAATATTTCTTTCTTTCTTTCTAACTAATATTTCTTTCTTTCTTGCTTTCTTTCTAACTAATCTGTCTTTCTTTCATTCTTTCTTTCTAACTAATCTCTCTTTCTTTTTTCTTTCATTCTTTCTTTCTTTCTACCTAATCTTTCTTTCTTACTAATCTTTCTTTCTTTTTTTTCTTTCTAACTTTTCTTTCTTTCTAACTATTTCTTTCTTTCTTGCTTGCTTTCTAACTAATGTCTGTCTTTCTTTCTTTCTTTCTAACTAATCTTTCTTTCTAATCTATCTTTCTAACTAATCTTTCTTTTTAACTTATCTTTCTTTCTTTCTAACTAATCTATCTTTCTTTCTCTTTCTTTCTAACTAATCTTTCTTTCTTTTTCTTTCTAACTAATCTTTTTTCTTTCTTTCTTTCTAACTAATCTTTCTTTCTTTTTTTCTTTCCTTCTTTCTTTCTAATATCTTTCTTTCTAACTAATCTTTCTTTCTAATATTTCTTTCTTTCTAACTAATCTTTCTTTCTTTTTCTTTCTAACTAATCTTTTTTCTTTCTTTCTAACTATTCTTTCTTTCTAACTAATTTATCAATCAAAATTTAAACTACTTAAAACTTCTAACTACTTTTAACTTCTTCAAACTCTCTGGTCCGGCTTTCTCAAGCCAACTTAAAGTTTGTCTCAACAAACTTTTTTTTTTCTAGTTATTCTTCTTCTTCTTCTTCTTCTGAGCCAAATTTTAGACCGTATCTCCTCCTAGACCGTTAAAGCTACGACCACCAAACTCGGGTCAGACCTTCAGACTGTTCTGACTTGGTGTGCTATATCTTTTCAGATTGGTTTGCGTTACGGTTTTCTTAAAAATTAATATTAAAAATCATAAAAACCCCATTGACTTTCATTGCAGAATGCTCAAATTGAGCCAAGACTACGGTGGCCCATTCGTGCACAACCCAAAAACTCAAATCGAATTTCTCTGAAGCCCTAGACTCAATTAAACTACCATTCAATGTACTTATAAACTTATCTATCCAACTAATCTATCTTTCTAACTAATCTATCTATTTATCCTTCTATCTAATCTATCTTTCTTTCTAACTAATCCATCTTTTGTTCTAACTAATCTATCTTTCTTTTTTAACTAATCTATCTTTCTTTTTTAACTAACTAATCCATCTTTCTTTCTTTTAAACTAACTAATCCATCTTTCTTTCTAACTAATATATCTTTCTTTCTTTCTAACTAAACGATCTTTCGATCTAATATATCTTTCTTTCTAACTAATATATCTTTCTTTCTTTCATTCTAACTAATCTATCTATCTATCTTTCATTCTTTCTTTCTAACTAATCTATCTTTCTATCTAATCCATCTTTCTTTCTAACTAATCTATCTTTCTTTCTTTTTAACTAATCCATCTTTCTTTCTTACTAATCCATCTTTCTTTCTAACTAACCAATCCACCTTTCTTTCTTTCTTTCTTTCTTTCTTTCTTTCTTTCTTTCTTTCTTTCTTTCTTTCTTTCTTTCTTTCTTTCTTTCATTCTAACTAATCTATCTATCTATCTATCTTTCATTCTTTCTTTCTAACTAATCTATCTTTCTATCTAATCCATCTTTCTTTCTAACCAATCCATCTTTCTTTCTTTCTAACTAATCCATCTTTCTTTCTTTTTAACTAATCCATCTTTCTTTCTTACTAATCTATCTTTCTTTCTTTCTAACTAATCTTTCTTTCTTTCTTACTAATCTATCTATCTTTCTTTCTTTCTTACTAATCTTTCTTTCTAACTAATCTTTCTTTCTTTCTAACTAATCTTTCTTTCTTTCTAACTAATCTATCTTTCTTTCTTTCTTTCCTTCTAACTAATCTATCTTTCTTTCTAACTAATCGTTCTTTCTTTCTAACTAATCTATCTTTCTTTCTTTCTTTCTAACTAATTTATCTTTCTTTCTAACTAATCTATCTTTCTTTCTTTCTAACTAATCTATCTTTCTCTTTCTTTCCTTCTAACTAATCTTTCTTTCTTTCAAACTAATCTATCTATCTTTCTTTCTTTCTAACTAATCTATCTTGCTTTGTCTTTCTTTCCTTCTAACTAATCTTTCTTTCTTTCTATCTAATCTTTCTTTTCTTTCTTTCTTTCTTTCTAATTTATCTTTCTTTCCTTCTAACTAATCTATCTTTCTTTCTTTCTTTCTTTCTTTCTAACTAATTTATCTGTCTTTCTTTCCTTCTAACTAATCTTTCTTTCTTTCTATCTAATCTTTCTTTTCTTTCTTTCTTTCTAATTTATCTTTCTTTCCTTCTAACTAATCTATCTTTCTTTCTTTCTAATTTATCTTTCTTTCCTTTCTTTCTAACTACTATATCATTCTTTCTAACTAATCTATCTTTCTTACGAATCTATTATCTATATTTCTTTCTTTCTTTCTTTCCTTCTAACTAATCTTTCTTTCTTTATAACTAATCTATCTTTCTTTCTTTATAACTAATCTATCTTTCTTTCTTACTAATCTATCTTTCTTTCTAACTAATCTATCTTTCTTTCTAACTAATCTATCTTTCTTTCTTACTAATCTATCTATCTATCTATCTATCTATCTTTCTTTCTTTCCTTCCTTCTAACTAATCTTTCTTTATAACTAATCTATCTTTCTTTCTTTCTTTATAACTAATCTATCTTTCTTTCTTACTAATCTATCTTTCTTTCTTTATAACTAATCTATCTTTCTTTCTAACTAATCTATCTTTCTTATTTACTAATCTATCTTTCTTTCTTACTAATCTATCTTTCTATCTTTCTTTCTTACTAATCTATCTTTCTTTCTTTCTTTCTTTCTAACTAATCTATATTTCTTTCTTCCTAACTAATCAATCTTTCTTTCTAACTAATCTATCTATCTTATTTCTTTATTTCCTTCTTTCTATTCTATCTTTCTTTCTAACTAATCTATCTTTCTAACTAATCTTTCTTTCTTGCTTTCTTTCTTTCTTTTCTTTTCTTTCTTTCCTTCCTTCTAACTAATCTTTCCTTCTTTCTTACTAATCTATCCATCTAACTAATCTTTCCTTCTTTCTTACTAATCTATCCATCTTTCTTTCTTTCTAACTAATTTATCTTTCTTTCCTTCTTTCTTTCTAACTAATCTATCTATCTTTCTTTCTTTCCTTCTAACTATGTCTTTCTAACTAATCTTTCTTTCTTTCTTTCTATCTTTCCTTCTAACTAATCTTTCTTTCTTTCTTTCTAACTAATCTATCTATCTTTCTTTCTTTCCTTCTAACTATCTGTCTTTCTAACTAATCTTTCTTTCTTTCTTTCTTTCTTTCTTTCTCTTTCTTTCTAATCTATCTTTCTTTCTTTCTTTCCTTCCTTCTAACTAATCTTTCTTTCTTTCTTTCTAACTAATCTATCTATCTTTCTTTCTTTCCTTCTAACTAATCTTTTTCTTTCTAACTAATCTATCTTTCTTTCTAACTAATCTTTCTTTCTTTCTAATCTATCTTTCTAACTAATTTATCTTTCTAACTAATCTATCTTTCTCTCTTTCTAACTAATCTTTTTCTTTCTTTCTTTCTTTCTTTCTTTCTAACTAATCTATCTTTCTTTCTCTTTCTTTCCTTCTACCTAATCTTTCTTTCTTTCTTTCTAATCTTTCTTTCTAATCTATCTATCTTTCTTTCTTACTAATCTATCTTTCTGACTAATTTATCTTTCTTTCTAACTAATCTACCTTTCTTTCTTTCTAACTAATCTATCTGTCTTTCTACTCAATCTTTCTTTCTTTCTTTCTAACTAATCAGTCTTTGTCTTTCTCTTTCTTTCTAACTAATCAATCAGTCTTTCTCTTTCTTTCTTTCTCTTTCTTTCTTTCTTTCTTTCTTTCTTTCTTTCTTTCTTTCTTTCTTACTAATCTATCTTTCTTTCTTTCCTTCTAACTAATCTTTCTTTTTCTAACTAATCTTTCTTTCTTTCAAACTAATCTCTTTCTTTCTTACTAATCTATCTTTCTTTCTTTCCTTCCTTCTAACTACTCTTTCTTTTTCTTTCTAACTAATCTATGTATCTTTCTTTCTTTCTTTCTTTCTTTCTTTCTTTCTTTCTAACTAATCTATGTATCTTTCTTTCTTTCTAACTAATCTTTCTATCTTTCTTATTTTCCTTCTAACTAATCTTTCTTTCATTCTCTCTAACTAATCTTTCTTACTTTCATACTAATCTTTCTTTCTTTCTGAATCTTTTTTCTTTCTTTCTAGCTAATCTCTTTCTTTCTAACCAATCTATCTATCTATCTATTTCTTTCTTTCTTTCTAACTAATCCATCTTTCTTTCTTTCTTTCTAACTATTCTATCTTTCTTACTGTTCTTTCTTTTCTCCTAACATTTTCTTTCTTTTTTACTTTTCTTTCTTTTTTCTTTTTCTTTCTTTTTTCAAACTAATCTTTATTTATTTCTAACTAATCTTTCTTTATTTCTTTCTTTTTTCAAACTAATCTTTCTGTCTTTCTAATCTTTCTTTCTTTCTTTCAAACTGATCTTTCTGTCTAACTAATCTATCTTTCTTTCTTTCTAACTAATCTATATTTCTTTCTTTCTCTTTCTTTCTTTCTTTCTTACTAATCTTGATCTATCCATCCAACCATCCATGGTCATGTTAAAACATGGTAAATCATGCTAGCAATGTGGTAAACCATACTAGAAACAATGGAAAATCATGGTAAACCATGCTAGAACAGTTTAAAACTTTTTCAAACTTTCTGGCTAGGCTTTTTCAAGCCAACTTAAAGTTTGTCTACGAACTTTACCATCTAGTTCTTATTTTTCTTATTTTTCTTATTCTTATTATTATTCCACACAAAGTTTGGCGCGTAACTCGTCCCGCACCGTTTGTGTCCAACTAATCCATCTTTCTTTCTAACTAATCCATTTTTCATTCTTTCTAACTAACCAATCCATCGTTCTTTCTTTCTAACTAATCCATCTTTCTAACTAATCTATCTATTTATCCTTCTATCTAATCTATCTTTCTGTCTAACTAATCTCTTTCTTTCTTTCTAACTAATCCATCTTTCTTTCTTTTTTTTCTTTCTAACTAATCAATCTTTTTTCTTTCTCTCTTACTAATTTATCTTTATTTCTAACTAATCAGTCTTTCTTTCTTTCATTCTAACTAATCAGTCTTTCTTTCTTTTTAACTAATCCATCTATCTTTCTTGCTAACTAATCTATCTTTCTATCTAATCCATCTTTCTTTATTTTTAACTAACTAATCCATCTTTTTCTTTCTTTCTAACTAATCTTTCTTTCTTTCTTTCTAACTAATCTTTCTTTCTTTCTAACCTTTCTTTCTTTCTACCTAATCTTTCTTTCTTTCTCTTTCTTTGTTTCTTTCTTTCTTTTTCTTTCTTTCTTTCTCTTTCTTTCTTTCTAACTAATCTTTCTTTCTTTCTAACTAATCTTTCTTTCTTTCTAACTTTTCTTTCTTTCTACCTAATCTTTCTTTCTTTCTCTTTCTTTCTATATTTCTTTCTTTTTTCTAACTAATCTTTCTTTTTTCTTTCTTTCTTTATTCATTCTTTCTTTCTTTCTTTCTTTCTTACTAATCTTTCTTTCTTTCTAACTTTTCTTTCTTTCTAACTAATCTTGCTTTCTTTCTAACTAATCTGTCTATCTTTCTTGCTTTCTAACTAATCTTTCTAACTAATCTGTCTTTCTTAACTAATCTTTCTTTCTAACTAATCTATCTTTCTTTCTCTTTCTTTCTTTCTTTCTTTCTTTCTTTCTTTCTTTCTTTCTAACTAATCTTTCTTTCTTTCTACTTAATATTTCTTTCTTTCTTTCTTTTTTCTAACTAATCTTTCTTTCTTTTTTCATTCATTCTTTCTTTCTAACTAATCTTTCTTTCTTTCTTTCTCTTTCTTTCCTTCTTTCTTTCTTTTTCTTTCTTTCCTTCTTTCTTTCTCTTTCTTTCTAACTAATCTTTCTTTCTTTCTCTTTCTTTCTTTCTTTCTTTCTAATCTTTTTCTAACTTTTCTTTCTTTCTACCTAATCTTTCTTTCTTTTTCTTTCTTTCCTTTTCTTTCTTTCCTTCCTTCTTTCTTTCTCTTTCTTTCTAACTAATCTCTTTCTTTCTCTTTCTTTCTAACTAATCTTTCTTTCTTTCTCTTTCTTTCTAACTAATCTTTCTTTCTTTCTCTTTCTTTCTAACTAATCTTTCTTTCTTTCTAACTTTTCTTTCTTTCTACCTAATCTTTCTTTCTTTCTATATTTCTTTCTTTTTTCTAACTAATCTTTCTTTTTTCTTTCTTTCTTTCTTTCTTTTTTCATTCATTCTTTCTTTCTTTCTTTCTTTCTTTCTTTCTTTCTTTCTTTCTAACTAATCTTTCTTTCTTTCTAACTTTTCTTTCTTTCTTTCTTTCTAACTAATCTTTCTTTTTAACTAATCTTTCTTTCTAACTAATCTTTCTTTTTAACTAATCTTTCTTTCTAACTAATCTATCTTTCTTTCTTTCTTTCTTTCTAACTAATCTTTCTTTCTTTCTACCTAATATTTCTTTCTTTCTTTCTTTTTTCTAACTAATCTTTCTTTCTTTTTTCATTCATTCTTTCTTTCTAACTAATCTCTTTCTTTCTTTCTTTCCTTCTTTCTTTCTCTTTCTTTCTAACTAATCTTTCTTTCTTTTTCTTTCTAACTAATCTTTCTTTCTTTCTTTCTAATCTTTTTCTAACTTTTCTTTCTTTCTACCTAATCTTTCTTTCTTTTTCTTTCTTTCCTTTTCTTTCTTTCCTTCCTTCTTTCTTTCTCTTTCTTTCTAACTAATCTCTTTCTTTCTCTTTCTTTCTAACTAATCTTTCTTTCTTTCTCTTTCTTTCTAACTAATCTTTCTTTCTTTCTAACTAATCTTTCTTTCTTTCTAACTTTTCTTTCTTTCTACCTAATCTTTCTTTCTTTCTATATTTCTTTCTTTTTTCTAACTAATCTTTCTTTTTTCTTTCTTTCTTTCTTTTTTCATTCATTCTTTCTTTCTTTCTAACTAATCTTTCTTTCTTTCTAACTTTTCTTTCTTTCTTTCTTTCTAACTAATCTTTCTTTCTTTCTAACTTTTCTTTCTTTCTAACTAATCTTGCTTTCTTTCTAACTAATCTGTCTATCTTTCTTGCTTTCTAACTAATCTTTCTAACTAATCTGTCTTTCTAATCTATCTTTCTAACTAATCTGTCTTTCTTAACTAATCTTTCTTTCTAATCTATCTTTCTAACTAATCTGTCTTTCTTAACTAATCTTTCTTTCTAATCTATCTTTCTAACTAATCTTTCTTTCTAATCTATCTTTCTAACTAATCTTTCTTTCTAATCTATCTTTCTAACTAATCTATCTTTCTAACTAATCTTTCTTTCTAATCTATCTTTCTAACTAATCTGTCTTTCTTAACTAATCTTTCTTTCTAATCTATCTTTCTAACTAATCTTTCTTTCTTTCTAACTAATCTTTCTTTCTTTCTAACTAATCTTTCTTTCTTTCTAACTAATCTTTCTTTCTTTCTTTCTTTCTTACTAATTTATCAATACAAATTTAAACTACTTTAAACTTCAAACTACTTAAAACTTCTAACTACTTAAAACTTCTAACTACTACTTCTAACTACTTACTTCTAACTACTTAAAACTTCTAACTACTTAAAACTTCTAACTACTTTTAACTTCTTCAAACTCTCTGGTCCGGCTTTCTCAAGCCAACTTAAAGTTTGTCTCAACAAACTTTTTTTTCTAGTTATAAAAATATACTTTTAAAGAATATATTTAATTACAAACTTAACGTAATGTTTTTGGTATTAGGCTAAATGTTAGCCTGGGTTTCCCCATGCTGCCTTGCGTGCAGTACGATTTTATTCACGCTGCTAGGCAGCCTGGACACCATGGACCAGATTTTCCCCTCAAAAAGAGAACCAATCACAGAACGGGGAGGGAGCAGCAAGACGATGACGACGTCTATGCGACACACCGAAGCAGTTTTTTTATATCTATGGATCCAAAATGGCATCAGACGCGAAGTTACCTTTTGATTCAGCCTTAGATAGTAGTTTAGAACGCAAGTTTATTTCGTCTTCTTCCTCGTCGAATTTCTGTCGTTCTACATACGTCATCTGGTATAATTGAAACGATTGGCTATGAGCTACGTACAGGCGCATTTGATAGACATTCGTAGCGCCCAATAAACGGCTCTGGGCATTCGTAAACCACGCCTCAAATACGAGAAAATTAACATGTGGTTCCCAGACCACGTCTCAATGAGACGAGGTCTGAAGTTAGCCAGGCTAGCTAAATGTTACAATTTAGTTGCAATTTAGTGCATTTAAAATATATCAACTTTAAATGTAATATCAAACACCAACACAATATAGTTAAAAATATAATCAAGTACTTTACATGTGCTTTAGTATGTTAGTCAACATCAAAATAAGTATACTTCTTCAAAATACAACAAAAGATTAATAAAACAATGAATTAAAATGTACTTTAAGGTAAAAGTTTTAATTTAACATTGCAAAGTGGACTTAAGTGTGTTAAGAAACAAACATGAAAGTGTACTCTCTTTAACTACACTGAAGTGCACATTAATTACAATAAAACACACTTATTTTTCACAAGTGAAGGATACCAGAAAGCGACTGTCACAAAACTCACAAGCTGAAATTTAATCTGAGACGTTCCCATTCAAGGCTTGTACCCCTGGTATGGGAACAGTTTGAGCTGTTTTAACTGAAAGCAACTACTATCTTTACAATTACTATCTTAAAATATATCAGTGCCTTTGTTTTGTCTCAATATTCACACCAGTAATGTTTTTATCTAAGTTCAATTAGAGCATTTAAGTAGCTTTTATAAATGTGTCGAAGGCCTAATCCTGGCTTAATCTAAGCCCTGTCTGTGAAACCAGGCCTGAGTCTACTGAATAAGTCACCTTTGCTGTCGTCCAGAGCACAGATGTTCAGTATAGGCTCTCCTGGTTAAGACACTGTCAATAACACTTATAAGAACATACTTGTTTAATTGGAATGGAACAGTTACAGGTCAATGATATCTTAAACCCATGGGATCAAATATGAATTCCTCTTTTTCTTAGGGTGATTTGTAATATAGTGCATCAATACTGAATTGAGTTCTCTTTTGCGTCTTCTTACGCTTGGACGGACAAATATCAAATTATGACAAACACACAAATGTACAAATTTAAAACACAAAATTATGTCAAAATATCCTCATAAACACAGCAAGTTATGTCTTAAGTGAATGTAAACAATGTGTAACAGTGTACTGGATCCTGGATCCCGCTATTGCTAATTTGCTTATTTGTTCTTATTGTATTACTGACTGTATACTTGTCTTCAACAATGTTTGAAATTGAGTCTAGTTTATTAGTTAGTTGTTCTTTAGGCTGCTGATTTTTGTTCATGGTATTCAGCTGCACCAGAATGTTTTGCAAAAAGACACAATGTATGTTTGATATCTAAATGTTTGACTGATTTTTTACCATATTGGAATCGAAACTGGTAATCGATGAGCAGAATCGGAATCGCTAGAATATAATCGATAACCAACCCTAATGTTCAGCTGAAATTGTTTTTTGCAATACAAAATACCACCAATACCACCAATAGCCCCCTGACAGAGCTCATCTTCTGCTGAACCTGGAACGGTCCTGTAAAATGTTACCTGAGCAATTCCCTGGGACTCCTGAAACGTGACCTCTGCGATTCCACCGACGCTCGCATTGATGTAGAAATAACCGGAGCCCTGCTGAAGAGTCAGATCCGCCTGCAGAGAGGGGTGTGTCAGCATACTGGACAAGCTCTTTCAGGCACAGCAGAGCGTGCGTGTGTGTGTGTGTGTGAGAGAGATCTCACCGTCACATCGGGATGGTTGTATATGGTGATAGTGTCGGGGGTCACCCTCACGTCCTCTACTAACAGAAGGTCAAGCGTGGCCGAGACGGGGCTCAGAGGATCAAACTAACACACACACATGTAAACAAAACACACATGAATCAGAGCTCCAATTAACACTGAAGTTCAAAACGATCCAATATGTATGAGCAAAAAGGCAGTCATCCACAGATATGGATTTTTTTGCTGGCTGATGCCAATTAAAGCATCTCAAAAACACCACATAGACATATAAACAACATTAAAAGCTTGATTTTAACACAGGGGGATTTTAACAATAGTAAATAACATAAGCATTGCAATTATATTTAGATTTATTTGACTTAATATTTACTGCATAATATTTATTTGAAAATGTATCAATCTGAGATGTTTGATTTCTGATTTATACTTTAGATAGCAACTACTTGATTCTGTAATCTTACTATGGCATTTTAAAAAATTAAGAAACGCGTGTCCAGTGCCTAGCCGGTCTCTCCTGTGCACATCTGATTCACACAGGTTCAGTCAATCTCACGGACAGGGAATATGCGTTTGTAAACGGGTTACAATGAGCTCTGGGAGTACATGTGGAATTACATGTTTAACAGGTATTTAAAGACTTCTTTAAATTATATAAATGCTGATTTTCGGAATGGCTACGGTATATATAAAAAGTTTGCTTATCTATTATTAGCCAAATCTGTTAAACAAAGATGGCAAACTAATGAAGACAGAATTGGTGTCTTGGTTCTCAACACTGTCAAAATAAAAGTCCAGCTCACAACATTTAATCGGCCAAACAGAAAAACTTGCCAAAACCAAAAATTAGCTGATATATCGTCTTGGTGATATATTGGTGGACCACCAGTAAGAGGACTTTTCCTTATCGTTATCTTAGCAACATGCTAGGAGAATCAGGACAGGAATAGAATTAAAACTATGTGTGGCGCTAATGTGTGACTATTGCTGCCAAGAAGAGCCTTTGAAATTAAGCTGAAGCTCCTCTTCAGTTAGCAAGCCAGTCGCTGTAAACTGCTGGCTAGGCGTTAGCACAGAGCTAGCGAGTGCAGTTTCAGCTTCCTGTGCTGTTAGCTCTGTTGTTGGCAACGGTAACTGTGGCGATGCTGTTGGGTGATGTGTGTGGTTAGAGAGAGCTGGTCATTTCCTGCTGAGGAAACGAGGCAGCTCATGATCTCCAGAAGTGCAGTACTCATGATTTTGATCTCCAAACGTTGTTACCTTACAGTACCACCTGTGTTCGAAATCTGGGGGTTTGGTTTGATGATATATGAAATATGACATGATAAACAGATAAGTGCTATCTTTTAGCCAAGGTTAAGCCATTCTTGTCTGCAAAGAACTTTGAGATTGCTATGCATGCTTTTGTAACTTCCCGATTAGACTATTGTAACTCTTTATTAGTTCAAAATGCTGCTGCACGGCTTCTCAAAGGGAAGCGTAAATATGAACACATTACACCGGTTTTGATCTCGCTTCATTGGCTACCGGTTAAATATAGAATTGATTTTAAAGTTTTGTTATTTGTTTTTAAGCCTTTGCAGAACCAGGCTCCACAGTACCTATCTGAACTACTACATCCACAGTGTCAAGATCACTCAGATCGGGGGACTCTAATTTACTATCTGTCCCTAGAACTAGACTTAAAAATAGGGGTGATCGTGCTTTTGCAGTCATCGGCCCTAAACTATGGAGCTATAAGCTAGCCCACCGGCTTACATCAGATCCGGCCAAACTTTGTCAATTTTTAAATCAACTTTGAAAACGTATTTTTTTTTCAATAACTTTTAATATATCTTGATTTTTTTTTACTGTTTTATATGTTTTCTATCTTAATTTTGTCTTCTTGGCCTTGTAAAGCACTTTGGTCAACACCAGTTGTTTTTAAACGTGCTATACAAATAAAATTGTATTGTATTGTATTGTATTGTATTGTCTCTGATGCTGATCGCTCAATCTAAACCAGAGATCCACCAAACCCACATCCCCCTGCCGCCAAACGGCTCTGGCAGCTCAGGGTCGGCTCTAGCGCAGGAATGGACTCTAGTTGCTGACTATATCCACCAGATATCAGATATTCACATCCTTTTATGCTTAAAAAACAAAGAAAAAACAAACACAACATACACCTTACACCATACACTTTACATACACCTCCCTGCCAGCTTTGCAATTTAACCCATGCAATATTAATACAATAAATATTAATTTGGTTAGCAAAATTTTTCCTAATTTAAAAAAAAAACTTGCCAACAAGAATAAACACATTAATAAGCAAGCATTGTGTGTATTAGCTATTATTTTTATCTTGAACTCTGCTGTCCAAGCAGCTTTTTGAACTAATGATGGGCGCTCAGTGCCCTGAACCTGACAGTTATAATTAGATAAATTAATTAAAGAAGTTGTTAGCTTTTCTCTTGTTACATTAGCCAGACGGATGTTTGACCTCTGCGTTCACGTCTACCCCATGACACAGCATTTTAAAAACCTGGTGCTCAAGTAAAAAGAAGTTCAACTTTTTAAAAACGAGTCATTCCACAAAAAATGACTACTACAATCTTTGAATTCTATTCCTGACCATGCTTTGATCTGAAGTAAATGGAGTCGATTTATTGTGGATTTGGTTGAGGTTCATATGAAAGAAGAGCACAGAGTAACTCACTCCACTGGGAACCGCGGCGTGCTCCAGGTGAGGCGTCTGATAGCCGACCGCGCTCACAGTGATCGCTGCCACACCCGACTCATGATGCACCAGCACTGTCTGATGACCTGTGGGAAACATATATTACATACTGTATATGCAGCACACACATTAGGGCTGAGCGGTATGACGGTATAGTGACAGTAGAAGTGTGTGAACCAGTAGATTAAATATGTAGAAAAATAGAATTCAGTACTACTGTTTTTATAATGGTTATGTGCTATATAGGCATGTCAAAATGTATACTTTATGTACGCAATTATGCTTTTTCTCATACTTTGATACTGCTATCATGTCACCATTGGCTTTTGTCTTGCTTAGTTGGTGACACTTAATACTCAACAATAATATTGATCTGCCAGCATTGACACCATTATAGAGAACTGAACTGAGCTGGACGATGACATCACGGTTTTCTCCAGAGCAGCTATATATAAATTAACTCAATTAATAACTTTTTTACAACAAAAATGAACCATCACTGAACTAACTTAAGCTGGACTGTGACGCTATTTCCTTCTAGCTCTGCTGTACAGCAGAAACACACTTTTCCTGTTATCTCTGTAAAGCTGCTTTGAAACAATCTGTACTGTAAAAAGTGCTATATAAATAAAAGGTAACTTGACATTTTGGGCTTTCTGGGTATTTTTGGTTAATATTATCAACTATTTGTTTCAGCTTTAATCTTATGCTCATGTTTAAATTTTTTAATTGATTCATTGTGATATATGCCATATAATATATGCATTTATAAAATTACCCAGTGTTAGGATTTTTGCCATACCATCCTTCCCTAATACATATTTGTACCTCATAATCATCAATGACCTCAGTATTCATTATAAGGTACCGTGAAGTTTTTTCTGCTTGCTGTCGTCCTCGTGCACGTGTAGTTTCATGGGCATGGTCGGTTCGATGCTGGCCAGGGAAACTCTGGAGGACTCCCAGATCATACTCAAAGAGCTGAAGTTATCAAACCTCCTGCCCTGCTGGTCGAACGCAGACACATCCAGCTCCGGGTTGTGATAGTTTGAAACGGGCACCTGCAGAACAAGCACACACGCTACTGAACTTCCTGTCATGTTAAAGGGGAGCTTGATTATGATTTCACTTTTCTAACTTTAGTTAGTGTGTAATGTTGCTGTTTGAGCATAAACAACATCAGCAAAGTTACGATGCTCAACGTTCAAAGCAAAGGGAGATATTTGCTTTTACAGAAATCGTTTTTTTAAGGACTACAACAAACGGCTGGTAGGAACTACATGAGCTTCTTCACGGGTTAGTGACATCACAAACCCCAATATTTACATAAACCCCGCCCCCGGGAACACGATTTATAGATTATCATGACATATAGACATATGCTAATCAATGACTAGAAGATAGTTAACTCCACATCAGCTACAAAAATTCATCAACTAACAATTCAGAAATGTCCTGTTGCGTTCTAAATGTTGTCACTTCTTCTTGAGTCTCTCCATCATTGTCCGACTCCGGTTTGAACATAAAAGGCTAAAAGTTTTTTAAATGTAAAAAGTTTTTTTAACCCCAACCCAATTTTCACATGCTATAAAAATATCTGTGGGGTATTTTGAGCTAAAACTTCACATACACACTCTGGGGACTTCAGAGGCTTATTTGACATCTTGTGAAAAGGGCATTATAGGAGCCCTTTAAGACCACACTGAGCACTGGACTGCTCACCACTTGTTTGTTCTGCTGCAACAGAGGACAGGACACGTCCAGCTGTGGGCTCATGTAAATGGGGGTCAGTGTGAGGCGTGATGGAGGAGCACACACAAATTTCACAACAGCTGGTTCCACAGCAGGGAAGGGGTTGGTCATGGTGGGCTGGTTTCCAACAGTCACTGCCAAGATCTGCAAACATTTCAAACATATCAATCTACATTCCTAGTGGAAAATCTAAGACCAGTGATGTTCAAAATGACGGACTGCGGGACATAATTGCGCCATTTGACTTTCTACAGATTAAAGTGAGCAGCGTGTCAAAACATTGGAGCGGTTCACACCACAAGCACTCAGGGTTGTTTATGGTAATGATCTTTCGGAGCTTTATCTATAATATTTTTATCTAGAGCCAAAAGTGCTTCATTCAAGCCCTCTCCGCTCCGTGCACATTGCTTCTCTCTTTCCCTCGCTAAAAACGTAAAGCGGGCACATTGAGAGCTGCAGCTACGCGGTTATTTTAACAACAGTAGCAGAAACACGGCGAGCAGCAAAATAGAGACTGTCTCTAAAACACTGCAGAAAGTGTTTTTTATCTGTCACACAGATTACTCTGACCATTTAACGAAACAAGGTTTGACAAGTTGAAGTGGCGTCTTTAAAAATTTTTTTTAATACATTTAGCATTATTAATCAGCATTTCATAATAAACAATGTTAGAATTTGGAAAATGATTTAGAGAATTTTTTTTTCTATTTTAAATGCATTTACAAAAAAACTTATAAATTACTAGTTAACTTTGTTTTGTCCTCATGATAAGAGTTTTGATTACTAAAAACAAACAATGTACGTAATCTAATAGTTTATTGCTTTGAGTAAAATATAAAAATGGCCCATTCTTTTCTTAAGATGTAAACCCTGCACCCCCAGTATGTTTTCGTTATGTGCCATACACGTAGGTGTCTAAATGTAAAATAAATAAATAAATAAATAAAAATAGCATACAGCTGAGCTAACCTTTTTATATTCATATCCACTTGGAAGAAATATTAACTCTTTTGGGTAAATCTTTGGTAAAAAGAAAGTCAGTCTTTTGGCTCTCTGGGGCCAAGACTCTCATCTTTGATGACTATTTTGAGTGTCAAGGTTTTTTTTTCTTTTACAAAGTACTCCGGCTGCCTTGATGGAAATGTATAACTGTTCCAAAAAATTATAGTCCGGACCTCCGCTGGGAAGGAGATATATAGACCGGAGCCCTTGGACCTTTATTTGAATACCCCTGCAGGACATGAGATTATAGGGACCTGTACCTGTTCTCCCAGAGCTCTGCATGTGGCTCTGACCAGATGTCTGGCGTAGGATCGCGAGGCGGGGCCCAGCAGAGACAGCGCAACGCTGCTGTGGTCCTCAGCTGTCAGGTTTCGGAAGAACTTGGATGGCTCTAGCACCCAGGGCCTCGGGCCTCCTTCAAACAACATGTCTTTAGAGGAGCCCAGCGTCACCACAGCCACAGCCACAGGGTCAACCGGCTGCCAAAGACGACGAGGCACGGTCATCTACAGTTCACTGCTCACTCCTCCATCTTTAAAAGCATATTCACACATCTTACCTTGAGAGGCGGGTAGGCAGCAATGGTGATCTTTGCACTGAGATGAACATTACTATGGGTATAGCTGACCAACAGGTTGGTGTAACCAGGTGTCAAGGCCTTAACGCGAACCCCGCTGCAGTGGCCCTGACCTGGAGCAAGTCTACCTGAAGACACACAAACACACGCACTCAAAAAATACTGCAAGAGTACAACTGTACACACACTAACACTTTGCTTGCTTCTGTTAAATTTGCCAATATTAATACAACGAAATCAAGACATTATTTGTAATTTTCGCATTTGAAGACCATTAATGCAGGACTTCAAATCGCCTGCTGTGAAAAATGTTCTCATTAGTATGCAGGTTAGGTGTGTCTTTTTTTGTTTAAAAAAAAAAAATTGACCTTTGTATTTCAGGTAGAGCTGGGAGTTATGACGATATCTATAATCATTAGAGATTTTTCTGTATTGTTTATACCGTGGTATGCAAATATAGCCACATAGCACAGTACTAAAATCATTGACACTTTAGAGTGATAAATCGAAAAAAATGCACGAATGAGAAAATAAAGAGCGAGATGTACATGATTAAAACAAGTGATTAAACGCAAAAACCCGGAATCGGATCCTTAAAGGGATAGTTCACTTTGAAATAAAATTTTGGTATGTTTTAGCTTACCTCAAGGGCATCCAAGATGTAGGTGTCTTTTTTTCCGCAGTAGTTTCAAGTTTTATATTTTTAGGTCAAACCGTTCTTGTCTGTCAGTCATATAATTAGGGTTGGGAACCGGTTCCGACGTAAACGGTAGTATCGAGACCGAATAAGAACGAAACTTTCGGTGCCTGACTTTTTTCACCGCCCTATAAAACATCTCGCGGCACGAATGATCCAATAACAAAACATATCCAGTTAACCAACAGAGCATTAATTTAGTTCGTTTGTTAAATAAGAGACGATCTAGCGCTGAACTGTGTTTTTTAAATCAAGTGATCAAAGTGCTCATTGCTGCTGCGATCAGTGGCACGGATACAGTGTTTTCTCTTGTGGCTCGCGCACACCGCACTTTCTTCACTCGGACGCGCGCTTCAATACGTTGCAGAGATCGATCTATTTATGAGGCGCCGTCTATAGGAGTATGTGCGCGAAGAGTTTGTGTGTGCGTGTTCGCGTCTCAGATGAGTATGTGCGCGAGTTTGTGTGTGTGTGTGTGCTCGCGTCTCAGATGAGTATGTGCGCGGAGAGTTCCGCGCGTCTCGTGTGTGTAGAGTTTGCGTGTGTGTGCGTGAGCGACTTTAGATGTGACGTTGTGCATTTCATATAGTTGGAGCATTCAGCAGTATACATGTATGTGTGACTACTTAGTATATGTGTATGCAAGCGTTTTATGTGTGCGTGAATGAAGTTCGATTTAGGCCCTAGACGGCGCCTCATATCTATTCGTTCTGGTGAAATCACAACATATAATGCACACAAAGTGTCCCTGCTTGATATACAACCACTGATGAGCATAATCTGTAAAAAAAAAAACTAAAGTTCAAGTTCAGCTGCAGTGTTCCTCTTCGGGTAAGTCTAGTATTTTAATGCCAACTGCAAATCTTGCATATCAAGTATGAAGTATATCAAGTATATTTATATGAGGCTATACTATGTGTGTTAAATATTTCTGCCCAGTGTCAGATATTTCTCTGTTTTGTAAAAGTCTATAATATATAATATGTAATATAATATATATAAACACACAGAGGTATTATTTTTTTGATAAAGTGTGTGCGGTTTCGTTTTCTTAAGTACCGGTTTAAGAACCGTTTAAGCACTGGAACCGTTTGAAAAATACAGAGTAGGTACTGGTATCGGATAAAACCCAACCAATACCCAACCCTACATATAATGCAGGTCTATGGTCACTGTCTCAAAGAGCATGCACAGAGTCCAAATTAAAACAATTCGCCATCGTCCAAATTAAACAATTCCCCATCGTAAGTACACATTGATGGCCCAAGACACGAAACGAGCCGTTTGTGTGAGAAAACGAACAGTATTTATATCGTTGTTACCTCTTGAACACAGCCACGTCCAAGTGATTTGAGAGCGCGGGCGGGTATAGATATATACAATAGAAGTCGCCTTGGCTACTGCAGTTCATTGGAACGAAACCGTAGCCAAGGCGACGTCTAGTGTATATACAGGGCCGGCGCGTCCATATAGGCGAACTAGGCAATTGCCTAGAGCGGCACTTTTGTAAGGGCGGCAAAATGTGTGCCAATCGGGAATGAACAATTCACAAAATAGGCTATATGATTTGCTGAGCTGCCGCTGCGCCGCCCCGCGCCGCCCCGCCCCCTGCTCTCACGAGTCATGACTCATGACTGAGTGATGGGAAGTTCGGATAATTTTACTGACTCTCTTGTTCGATCTCGTTCATAAAAATGAACAAATCTTTATTTGAGTCATTTCGTTAATTTAAGTGGCTTTAAATGTTACACAGCCAAAATCCCCGATCACATCCACCTATAGTATATGTATATATTTGCTTCCTCTTGGCCTAAAGTGTTCCTGCAACGGGAGTGTTCTCTGGCTAGAGCGCAGAACAGCGGAGTTTGTATGGACAGAAGTGCATGCCTGAGCTTGTGTTTTGGGTTAAGCTGCGTTGCTTTGACATTGTGGAAAATATAACAATAGAAACAAAATATAGGCTATTAGCAGGCGCGTCGTTAGACGATGTTTTTTTTATAGCCCCGGATCTCAATTTTTTTTATTTATTGATAATTATTATTAGGCAAAGTGGCAAGCAGCACGAGTCCACGAGCCGTGAGAGCAGGGCGTGGACAGTAGCGCGAGTGTTAATGAGTCACCTGAATTCAAGTTCAAGCACCGGTTTCAAGTTTCTCACGGATGAACTTCGGGGGCGCACGCGCCGCACCGGTTTAAAAAAAATAACGCAGTCGGCACCGCCGCACAGTCTTCAGTCACACCAGATGTTGTCAGGCTATATGTCAGTAAAACTCAGAAAAACGAACTTACTTACGTCGTGCCAGCCGTTTGCTCGCGGCGCGCACTCTTCAATCACGCAAATGCAGTTTACTGTTTACATCTATGCAAAATTATTCTTGAAAGATTTCTCATTTAAGGCCATTCCTGTTTGGAATATGTGATTGGGCATTGTCAACAATAAGCAGAAACATTTTGCATTTACATTATATAGTGTGGATCATTCATTTCAACATTTATCCTCATTCTCATGTTTAAGAATCTGTTATCTGCTTGACAAATACTGACCCACTGACATGCTTTTAAAGCTATTGTTATCAAAAAATGTTGGCCTTCAAACACCTTAAAATGCACATATGTAGGTCTGAGAAATCAAAATTTTCTCGGGGGAGCATGCCCCCGAACCACCTTAACTACCTCACATTTGAATGTGTGTGTCTGTGTGGTAATATGGCCTGGACTGAATTTAACCAGTCTGCCCCCTGCATATAGGCCTAAAATATACATTATTCTCTGTATCGAATCATGTTATCTTGTTACCCAGCCCCTGATGTTTTTGGCTCAGCCCCTGGTGTTTTTAAAACCTAGAAACGCCCCTGGCTATTAGCCTTTTTACCCGTTATTATAAATCTAAATTAATCTCGATTTTAATTTAACTTAATTTCGTTTTTCTTTATTTAAATTTCGTTTTACTTTATTTAAATTTCGTTTTTTCTTTATTTAAATTTTACATTTTGTTTTTTCTTTATTTAAATGTTTTTTTTCTTTATTGAAATTTTGTTTTTCTTTATTGAAATTTTGTTTTTCTTTATTGAAATTTTGTTTTTCTTAATTTAAATCTACCCTTTACTGTGTCAGTAATTTGTTAGTCAGAAAAATATAGACTACCTTAAAGTATTGCTTAATTTAGACGTGTGTGTGCGTTTTATATTGCTAGTGCAGCGCGCGTCAAGTATTTAAGCCCTGCCCCCTTGAGGCGCGCCGCTTCCCGCTCGCGGTGTTCTGTAGTTTACTAAAAGTTTATTAATTCTGAACGTGTCGTGTCTCGCGTGTCCATCTATATTGCACCACCAAATGCTACACTGCACTCCCTTGTGAAGTCGATTGGATGAACGGTTCTCGAAATAATCAAAATGCAAACGGACATAGGCTATAGACACATAGAGATTCCTGCCTTTTTTAGAGAAGATGTTCAGCACCCTCTCGAAGCTTTGAATATTCGATGTTCATTACTACCGAAGCTTCGAAGCTCAAAAAATGGTATTCGGACCAGCCCTAGGGGCGGCACAAATGTTTTTCGCCTAGAGCGGCAGAAGTGCACGCGCCGGCCCTGTGTATATATCTATACCCGCCCGCGCTCTCAGATCACTTGGACGTGGCTGTGTTCAAGAGGTAAAAACGATATAAAAACTGTTCGTTTTCTCACACAAACGGCTCGTTTCGTGTCTTGGGCCATCAATGTGTACTTACGATGGGGAATTGTTTAATTTGGACGATGGGGAATTGTTTTAATTTGGACTCTGTGCATGCTCTTTGAGACAGTGACCATTATATGACTGACAGACAAGAACAGTTTGACCTAAAAATATCAAAATTGAAACTACTGCGGAAAAAAAGACACCTACATCTTGGATGCCCTTGAGGTAAGCTAAAACATACCAAAATTTAATTTCAAAGTGAACTATCCCTTTAAGGTCAGGAATCAGATACTAGTTATAAAATTACAAATCCTCTCATCGATTCCTGTGTGCACATTTTATTGTGGTTTTATATGGAGCTATTCTTGTGCCAATAAAAATGAACGTAGCTTTTCAAGAAACTAATGAAAATATAAATTGAAACTAAATAAATTATCTCTAAAACTGAAAAAGAATAAATCGCAGGCAAATTTTTTGACTTCGTTTTTAATACACTGCATGTTTTGCTAACTATTTCTCATATTTCAATCGCTGATCTGAACTTACAAATGCGCTTCCAGAGTTTTCATTTACGCTTCTGAAGTTTTCGTTTACGCTCCCAGAGTTTTCGTTCGCCGTTCTGACACATTTCTCTCGTGGGGGCGGGGCTAGTAGCAGTGTGTTCTCATTGGTTACTGAGCTTTTGATTGATAGCTTCGTGACCTGGAAGTGAAGACGTCAGTGGTGTGTTTATGTGTGGATGTGAGCGTCTGTAATCGCAGCTTTCTATTTCATTTTAGTGATATTAAGTTTATATCTGTAATTATTTGCTGCTACACTATATTGTTGAGATGATCTCTTATAGAAGGAATAGTAGCCTACAGACGAATGATATTTATCATTAGTCATCGTCGCTATATCAGGAGGATACTGATTTTTTTTTTTATACTATACTAATACTATTTATAATACAGTACTGGCTTTTTTTCAGGTGGAGAGGCATTTTAGAGCTCAGTGAGAGCCCATAACATTATACAGCTGAGCTGTGTTGTCTTGATTTAACTGTTAGCCCAATCATTACATGACTTGTTTATCTACATTCGGTTACAGTCTTCGATTAGATCATATTTGCTTCGATTAGATCATATTTCCCCCCAGCCACCCCAAACAACATTGAGCTAGAGTACTGTACAGTAGCCTATCTGTACTGTATCAGTCAATGACTGATGCCATAGGACCAGAGTGCTGTCAATCACTGCCTGATTCAATTTTGGCAATCTAAAGCCTTTTTTACCATGCCAATAAAGCTATTTAAACCTGAATTTCTCAATTGCTGATTAATTTGTGATGCAAAGTTTTTGAAAGAGGAGAGACACGAGTTGACCACAGACCACGTCTCTGTTCGTAATATGTAAACACTCAATTATTTTGAAGTATCGCCCTGGTCGCAGTATTTATTCTGATTACTTTTGTGTGATAAAGATGACTGATAAAGCTATTATATGTATCTAGTATGAGTAACAAATTGCTTTTTCTGTGTCCATATTTGACTAATAATAATGAAAAAAAGCACTTCAAATGAACATTTCTTTGACAAATGTTAAATCTTTAATAGTCTTTAATAATAAATATATGTCCACATTAAAAACTTAATACATGCAAGTAATTATGACTGAAAACATCCAGCAACTAGGGAATACACATCCATATGTTTATAGGGCAATACAGCCATCTACTGGTTACACAACAGTATTACAGATGATAAATGCTGCTTGACTCCGAGGTAAATATTTAGTACTGTAAAATCCCTTAAATATATATATAATAAATATTTTAAGTCTGCAAATTGTTACTGTATGGGGAGTTCAAAGCAGTTTGTATTGTTAGATTATAATACATTTCTTCTCTCATTTTCCAGGGAGTGGAGCAACTTTTCCATAAACAAAATTCTGATGCTGACACAGAGGATGGAGTGATAGTACCAGAGATCCACTGTCCCCATCAGACAATAATCTTACTTTGTTCAGACACATCACCTTTGAATGACTGGGATCTTGATCTTCAGACACCTGATTTATTTTAATATAAACTAGCAAATATTTAAATTTCCTCTAGATTAAAACAAACATAGTTCGCAAGTACACAAGAGGTTTCACTTTATTCTTATTAAACTATGCTGATCTTGGATTAGCATACCAACAGCATATGAATGTTGAGGGGATAGTTCACCCAAAAATACAATTCTCTCTTATTTTACTCACCCTCATGCTGTCCCAGATGCATTTTACTTTCTTTCTACAGATAAACACGAATTAAGATTGTAAGGAAAGTAATCCATCTCTGCGAGTCCTAAAGACGCTTTAAAAACCACACACAGTGAGCGTGACGGTAATCCATGCGACCTCAGTGGATGAATCAATGCCTTCTGAAGTCAAACAATAGGCTAGATAAAATAATAATAATGTAAACTGTTTTAACTATTAAAAATCTTACGTACATGGGTTACAATCCACTTGTATTATGGACTCACAGAGAAGGATTATTTCCTTAAAACTCTTTGTCCAGGTTTATATGAAGAAGAAAGTCATATACATCTGGGATGGCATGAAGGAGAGTAAATGATGAGAGAATGCTCATGTTTTGGGTGGACTATCCTTGTTCTGCTTGTGTCCAGTCACTGCTTTGTTACTTGTACTGCATCAGGAACTGTTTAAAGAATCATTGCAACATTTAAAATGTATATGAATTTTTAAAATGTATTCTGTATTTGTAATTGTGCATTTTGTATAGTAATGTATATCATCAGAATACTGTGCATTACATGTATATTATGCAGTTAATGTTTTGTGGATTCTGGTCTTTCCTGTCACAACATAATTGCATCCAAGACCTTCACTCTGATAGTTGTGTGTATGCTTTAGAGACAATAAAGAATGTACATTTATTTGAATTCATTTTTTCAATTACATTAATTTAACTGGTTGTATAAGTCACGATTGAAACGGTTGATGATTGTTAAAATATATTTAAATTAAATGAAAATGTTAATTAAATGAAATAACTAAATATAATTATCTATTTTTAAAAAAATGGCAACAAGAACATTCTTTGTGTGACATATGCAATGAAATGCCCTTTGAGGTCTGTATCTGACAGCAGGCCACGACTGTAATTTTCATATTGTTTAAATTCCTCTTATTTAAGTGATCATTAATTTTGATGGTGTAAACGTATATCATGCTAACAATGAGTAGTGTGATGGCCATGGCTGCCAACCTTGATTACCTGGTTGAAGTTTGACTTTCTTGACGGCTGAATATATCACACACGTTTGCTAATATTCTGTTTAAATTGTAACAGCTGAACCTAATCAGAGCCTAACATGCAAAATAATCATCAGGAATAAACAAATATTCTCCGAAAACATTGGACACTACAATATTTTAAGTATTATAAACAGACAGTACTTTAATGTGCAATTACACCTGAATAGACTGAATAGATCTCTTGTGAGTAGTAGTAAGTAGTAGTAACTAAGTAGTAGCAGCAGGTAAATACAGATAAAATTAAAAAACAAACATAACTTATCACTAAAATGAAATAGAAAGCTGCGATTACAGACGCTCACATCCACACATAAACACACCACTGACGTCTTCACTTCCAGGTCACGAAGCTATCAATCAAAAGCTCAGTAACCAATGAGAACACACTGCTACTAGCCCCGCCCCCACGAGAGAAATGTGTCAGAACGGCGAACGAAAACTCTGGGAGCGTAAACGAAAACTTCAGAAGCGTAAATGAAAACTCTGGGAGCGCATTTGTAAGTTCAGATCAGCGATTGAAATATGAGAAATAGTTAGCAAAACATGCAGTGTATTAAAAACGAAGTCAAAAAATTTGCCTGCGATTTATTCTTTTTCAGTTTTAGAGATAATTTATTTAGTTTCAATTTATATTTTCATTAGTTTCTTGAAAAGCTACGTTCATTTTTATTGGCACAAGAATAGCTCCATAGTTTTAAACCATTTAAGCACAAGAAGACATGAAAGAGATCTCAATTCGGCACTCGCGCACTGTTTTCTGAGCACATTCACAAAAAGCAGCCTCAGTACATGAATACTGAATGGAGTTCTCTTTCATGTCTTCTTGCGCTTGAACGGACAGATACACAAAATTATGTCAAAATCTCCTCGTAAACAGTTGTATATATGTCATAAGTGAAAGTAAACAGTGACTGTTTGGTTACCCATATTCTTCAAAATACCTTCTTTTGTGTTCAGAAGAAGAAAGAAATTCATACAGGTTTGGGAGAGTAATAGATTAATTTGTGGGTGAACGATGCAAGACACAGAATCTATTCTTTTAGCATGAACTCAACTCACCCTCCAGCAGCTGAAAGACGCCGTGACTCTCCATGTCCACCTGCATGTCGAAGTGTGAGCAGTCACTGAGCGTCACTCTCTCTCCGGCCAGCTGACCGAAGATTCGCAGCGGCAGGTCCAGGTTTAAGCCCACACGGGCCTCCACTGCACACGGGCTGAACTCCATGCCCACCGGCTCGATCACATACACCTGCAGGAACAACACAGAGCAGATCCATTATTCATTTATTTTAGTGCTGGGCAACGATTAATCGCATCCAAAATAAAAGTTTGTGTTTACATAATATGGCCCCTATCTTGCAACCAGCGCAATTGACTTTGTACACCGACGCATGCATCATTCCTATTTTGCACCCGCGCACAGCGGACTTTTCCCTCCACAGACGCACGTCAGTAAATTAGGAAATTAACTTGCGCTCCCGGGGGCGGTTCAGCGCAAAGAGGCGGCGTGTTCCGGCACAAACGTTCCCTGGTGCTATTTTGCAGGTTTAGAAAACAATTCCTAAATAGGAATATGAAAAACCTAGTCTAAAGTCAGTGGCGCGTTGCGCATGTTATTCATATGCTATTTTAAGGACGCATGCTTGTCCATAATAAATGTAGTGTGTGCACAGCGCGCATGCACTTTGCTTATCTCATCTACACAGACGCATCAGTTCTCATTTTTAGAAAACCATACATTATTACAAGGAAAAATATTAACACACGAGGGAAATCATTGTTGTGTCCATGAAGATGTGAAAAAAATAGGCATAAATCTAGCTTACACATTTACCAAAATTATTATATGCCTGTTTAACCGAAGCTAATTTGGGTATGTTTCTCCATCCCCATACAATGTCACTTCTCAGTGTTTTACAGCCCTGACGAGAACGTCGGTCTCCTCGGCTGTGAACCGCTCCTGGCGCGCGCCTGGCAAATCCGCCGTTATAATAGCAACCCGCCATGGAACAAGCACGCCTGCTCTTAAAGGGAATGTGAGATGACGCTCTGATTGGTTTATTTCACGTTACGCCCAAACCACACCTATGAGTAAAGAAGCTACTTCAGACCAACCCATTTTAGATTTGCGTCGGGCGCAAGAGTAATTTATCCCGCCGGTATAATAGCAACAGCACCCAAGATCTGCCCACAAAGTTACTTGCGTTTCGCGCTTGATACTTGCGTTTCAGATCGTTAAAATAGGGCCCTATGAGTGTGTGTGCTGTGTATAATTATTTTGTATATATATATAAATACACACATATGCATATATTTATTTAAGAAATATTTGCATGTATATGCAGTTTATATATCTAAACAATTTATATTATAAATAAATAAAAATATTTTATATGTAAATAAAACATTTTTCTTAAATATATACATGCATGTGTGTGCATTTATATATACAAAATAATTATACACATTACACACGTTACGTAAACAAACTTTTATTTTGGATGCGATTAATCGTTGCACAGCACTAATTAATGATTTAACGCCATATCAGCAGCGAAGGCTATATCATGGCAATCAACTATTTCAATTTTTACAAATAATTATGATTACAATATTACTTTGATACATTGTTTACAATCATTTAATTTACATAAAGCAGATTATCTAAGAGAAGAGCTCAAAATTTCTAAGCTCAAACACAATCAGTTATTTAAAAAGAATAATAAAAAATAAATAAATTCAAGAATGATAAATCTAGAAGAGTGATTAAAACACATCTTGATTTGTACGAGCATGAGCGTTGGCCTCACCTTCATGTCTCCGTAGTGCAGAGGATTTCTCACGTCATGGGCGTAGATCGCGCTGACCCCGACGTCCCTGACCGTGGTCATCACTCCTTTCACTGTAACCGTGGCGACTGCCGAGTTAGTGGATGACCAGCTGAAGTTCCCACTCCCTCCAGTCGCCTGAAACAGACACATCATCACATTAATGCACAGACTACACACCACACACATAAGAATAGATTCAAACTATATTTCCTCTTATGCGTTTTTGAAGTTTACAATGCTAAATGATTAATGTCTGACAAAAGAAAAGAGAGCCATAAGACACCTGGATGGTATACTGGTACGCTCCCTCTTTAGGCTGCCATGGGAATGTGAGGATGGCAGGATCGAGGACGATGGGGTCGTAGATCTCCACGTCCTGCTCATTACGCACAGGAACAGAGAGAGCGCGGACACTTCCTGCCTGAAGACACACATGAGGGTACAACAAACTAGAATAGCGTTGACAAACCAACACTGAACACAGGGAAGAACCTAGTAACTGGGCTAAATTATACAATTTTAAATGCTTAAGAAAACAAATGTTCACCTTGTAACAAGACAAAAACCTACTTGATCAACGACTGCTTTCAGTGTTCCATCGATGCCGGTCTGACCTCGTTTCAAAGCTTTCACGTGGTGGTAAGATCCATTCACAGACGACTCCAGAACCACAAAGTACTCGCTAGGGAATGTGGTTTCTATACGGATATTCTGTGAAAATAGGAGTTTTCATAAATTGTTTTAATAAAATAGTTTTGAATTTTATTTACACTAAAAAAATATTGTAAAACCAATTGGTTAATAAAGAAACATTTCCATCTCATATGTTCAAAAGAATAGAAGCATCACTTCACATTTATTAGCCTTTGAGGAAACCACTGTTGTTGTTGTTTTTAAATTAAATGTAATAAATTACTTATGTGGTTTAGATTGCACATTCAAAAACCACAGAGTATACCATAAACCAGGGGTCGGCAATAGGCAGCCCGCGGGCCAAAACTGGTCCGGCAGCAATATTTTCTGGCAATTTTTTTTTTTTAAATCAGCCTTTTTTTTAAATTACAATAACGGTTTACAAATAGTATCATTCGTTCAATCGTTTTTTCAAAAAAAAAAAAAAAAAAAAAAAAAAAGAAAAAGAAAAACGACTTGTTTTTCCATTATTTATTTCCTGAACTAAAATGAAAAAACGAATAACGACTCGTTTTCCGATTTTCTGATTGTGCGCTCAGATCAAACATAGAAAAAATAACGGGTTTAGACAAATTTGAATTTTGAATTTTAATTTAACACCTTTTTAGAGGTCCCCAACTCCCGGGCCGCGGACCGGTACCGGTCCGTGGGACATTTGGTACCGGGCCGCACAGAAAGAATAAATAACTTACCGTATTTTCCGGACTATAAGTCGCATCAGTCAAAAAATGCGCCATGAAGAAGAAAAAACATATAGCCTAAGTCGCACTGGACTATAAGTCGCATTCATTTAGAAATTTTTTTTTTTTTTAAATAAAAAAAAATGTTACGGACGGGACAGTTCTCCGTTACGGACATGAGCGCTCTGAAAGCGGCACTAAAAGACTGCTTTAAAACTTTCACAGATTCCTCAAACAGAAAGCACAAAGCCTGTCTTTAAATTTAATTTGTTTTGTATTAATTGTATCTTAATTTTAATCAATGTTTCACCAACCAATTGTCTGGATTTAATAAATAAGAAGTAAATATATTAGAAAATAGATAATCACGACACGGAGGCGCCGGCGTGTGAACCTGGAGCTCGTCTCATTAATGAACCGAAACTCAGCGTATAAGGTAGCCTACTTGCCTCACAGACCTGAGACATATATAAAGCTTGAAATGTCTACTTTTAAACAGAACAATTCAAAACGAAAGAAAACAGACTGTTCTCTGCTTATGTAATCCGTATGAAATGTGCATTTCTCTCATTGCGCATTCACTACTGCGAAGATCGCGAGTCAGCATCGTCAACTTCATCTTTCCAGCCGACACTGACATAAAAATACTGGTTTATTAGTAAACAGTAAAAATGTCTCCTGCTGTATTTAACATATTCATAATCATTCATTTTGCCGGTTCGCTGCCTGTAACAGATTTTAGGTGCTTTATTGGCAGCGCCAGCCTTACATGTTACATGAACGCGTCACCACCGAAAACATGTCGATTTTTTCTTTTGGGGGGCATTTTTGTTTGTGTTCAGGCTTTCTCAGTTGTCTTTAGGCGCGATGTTACGAGGACCCTGCTAATAAAGTTGCGAGTAGGCCTACACATTGGATTCACGTTTATTATTATATTTAAAAAATACCCCAGTTTTTATGCCGGTCGTATCATTTTATTTTGTTGTATTTATCCGCCACACCTTAAAGGCCAGTCCGTGAAAATATTGTCTGATATTAAACCGGTCCGTGGCGCAAAAAAGGTTGGGGACCGCTGGGCTACCAATGAAATCATTTTAAACAGATCAAGTAGCCTACTATTGTGGTAACAGATTACAGCCATTTTAATAAGTGTATGAATAGCAATCATGCTTTTTTTTATGTTGCTTAGAAATTTGAGTGATAGGCTTTTGTTAATTTATGTTATTTATATTTCATAAATTTTTTCTGTGACATTTTTTTCTCTGCTGACAGTACAATGTTAAAATAATATTTATATTGACACGAACACAATTTTTGTATAGCATTTATAATTGTTATAGGCTACTTAATCTCTCTCTTTCAGTTAGAGACATTTGAATGTGAGATTCTGGAAACGAGATCTAAATTTTGCGGACCCGTCAGGTCGGGAAATAAAGCGGGTGAACACAGTGTATTTTAAGCGGTTGCTGAATAGAACCTTGTGGGAGCGGGACGAAGAAAAAAAAAAAACAGTCCTGCGCAGACCTCCTTAAACCTTAGGTGTGTATGTGTGAGTTCCAAATAAATAATAATAATTTAAAAAAGGAATAAAGTTCGAAAGTCGGACTGTAAGCGAATGAGGCATGATTGGCCAAAATATTGTAAGCTACAAATTTATTATTCACAACATTGAAATGGGAGGTGAGACAGAGTTCATTAAGAGTATTTAATTTGTATCCATAGGCTAGGGCTGGGTATCGTTCAAAAAATTTCGATACCAATACCGATACCTTGATTTCGATACCGGTTCCTGAACAATACTTTTTTCGATACCAATTTTATGAAATCCATTTTAACAAGATTACATAACACATTACCTCAGAAAAACTTTGGTTTTATTTTTTCAGTTTGACTCATGCTCCTTAGTCAGTCCAGAAAGGAACAAAAAAAAAGCACAAAGGAACAAAATATTTTTTTATAAAGAGCTCATGCTCACCAAACCTGAATTTGTTTGATCAAAAATACAGTAAAACTTGTAATATTGTGGAATAGTATTACAATTTAAAATAGTATTTGAATATATTTCAAAATGTAATTTATTCCTGTGTTGTCAAAGCTGAATTTTCAAAATCATTACTCCAGTGTCACATGATCCTTCAGAAATATGAAAACAGTTTTTGGAAACTATGATACATTTTTTCATGATTCTTTGATGAATAAAAAAATTCAAAAGAACAGCATTTATTTGAAAAAGAAATCTTTAGTAACATTACACATGTTTTAAGGTCATTTTTGATAACTTTAATGCATCCTTACTGAAAATAAATTCTGACCAACACATTTTTGAACGGCAGTGTACATTCAGTAGGTCATTATTGCAATATAAACACTGTCAGAGTGATCAACAGGTATCTCTTCAGTTACCAGTCGAAGACGGAGCAACTTTCTGCTCTTATGTTTACTCCGTGCACTGTCAAGGGCTTCATCATATCTGTCGCGGTACCGGTCTTTGCAGCAATTATTTTACCACAAATACTGCATCGCACGCTTGGCATCGAGAATGGAGAAATGTAGCCACACTTTTGATCGGCTTTTCCACATCTTTAAGGAATTGTGAGTGTGTGTGCTCGCGTCTCATTGAGTATGTGCGCGAGTTTGTGTGTGTGTGCTCGCGTCTCATATGAGAATGTGTGCGTGGACAGTTTGTGTGCGCGCGCGCGCGTCTCATGAGTATGTGCGCGGAGAGTTCCGCGCGTCTCGTGTGTGTAGAGTTTGCGTGTATGTGCGTGAGCGACTTTAGGCGTGTCGTTGTGCATTTCATATGTATTTGTTTGAGCACTGACGTTGACGAGTTAACCCCTTAGGTATCGAAATCTGGTACCGAAAAACAAGTCATTTTTCGATACTCGATAGTATCGAGGCAATTCAGTCGGTACCTAAAAAGTATCGAACTCTGTACCCAGCCCTACCATAGGCCTACTCCGTGTAGCTGGCCCGCCATCGACTGGCTAAAAAAAATATTGGCCCGCGGCCAAAGTTACTTGCCATAGCAGCCAATCATCTGAGTTAATTAGTCCACTGACTTGAGTCGAAGTCAAATGAGCTTTTTGATGCGCAGCTGTACTTTATTCTGTAGTTATGTTTTCATCAAAGTTTATGTGCATCTTTTAATAATAAATAAAACATTGATCCACCTTAAAGGGTTAGTTTACCTAAAATTTTAATTCTGTCATTCACCCTAAAGTCGTTCCAAACCCACAAGTCAACGCAACCAAAACTTTCATGCATTAAAAAGTACAAAAAAAACATTGAAAAGTCTTCTGATAACTTTATGCGATGAACAGATGTAATTCAGGCTTTTATTATCATATAAACACCGATCAGCAAATGTACTTAAAGCACATCAAATACGGCAAACAGAAGCTCGAACGTGCTTGTGTGTCAGGCGAGAACAATGCTTTTATTTCTGGGTAACTAACCCTTTAAGCAAGTGTAGTGATTTAGTAATTGTTTATGAACTTTTCAGATATCCCTCTACTCATAATGAGCAGATGCATTTAGTGATATTGAAAAGAATAAAAAACAAGACATATTTTAAAAGTCCAAACTCAACTTACATCAGACAGATAAATCTTGTGTCCTGACTTATCAAACACTTCAATGAAGATCTCATATTGCCTCCCTGTCTCAAGGACCCAGCGATCCTCAGGATGAATTTTGAATGCTAGCAGAGAAGACAATTAAAAAAAAAATTTCAATCAATTATAGTCAATCATAGTCAATCAACTATACTAAAACATTATATTAAATTACTTATCAATTTACAAGTTGTCAAAATTCCTGACATTTTTCTCCATGCAAAGCTAATGAAGAGACAAACCCAAGTATCCAGGCTCCACAACATAGATGGTGCTGTTGGGAAGTCGGGAAACGCCCTGCATCCCGAGACCTTGGCGTCCAGAATCAAGGAAACCTCAGAGTAAACTGATCAAATCAACTGCAGCAAACACAATCCATCATCTCTAAACATGACATGCTACAGATTCCTGTGTTCTGGTCAGTGTTAAGGATACTCTTGTGGTCCAGCACAATGTTGGTGTGTCCATGCTGAAGGGCAAAGACTGTCGAGCTGCTCTGGTCCAGGTATGCGACAGGAGCCTCAGGGTTTCCATTAGGGGTGACCACACCGTTCTGAAGCTGAAGCTCATACTGATCACAGGGCATGGACAGCTCTGGAAGTGAGGACGACACACTCAGCCACAGACACTGGTGTAAAACCCAACATGGACAACCCATATGGACATTTTGGGTCCATTAGATTTTTTCCCAATATTTAAGTTAAAACTATAGTGATTATCAATGTATTGATAATTAGAGAGAGAGCATGTGTAATGCCTTCCTACAGGGTTTAGATGGCAACACAGAGGCCATAGTGCAGTTTTAACTTACATTATTAGACCCATTATTATACAATGGTAATGGATTATAGCCTGATTCGTTTGTTATTTTTGGCCAAAAATCTCAAACACGCTGTAATAACCAAAGAGTAGGGGCACAATATATCGTAATACAAAAATGCAACAATTCGTGGATAGTGACATTGATAGTGTATTGTGTATAGTTCACCCAAAATAAGAATTACTTTGTTTTAGTATCAGTACTACATTAAACTGCTATATATAATGTTGAATATAATGTATAATAAAACAATGGGGGAATATTTGTGGGTCCTGATAATGTCAAATGTCTAAAAGTGGCCTACATTATTTTAAATATATCTAGTCAGTGACAGAGTCCAAGCATATTCATCTAAAATAATTCTGTATTTCCAGCTTCATAATCATGAATATTGTTATTCTGGTGTCACTATTATCCTGTGCTTTGGGTTTCCAGCAAGTCCAAGCCTGTTAATTTACACACTCAATGTAATACCAAATTTTGTATTTTAATCAACAGTCCATTTTTTGTTTACCTTTTTTTTATGTCTTGCAGTATCGCAATAATATTGTATTGTGAGTTCAATATTGTGATATGTATCGAATCATGACATAAGGGAATCGTTACACCCCTACCAAAGACAAAATAATTTATTGATAAAGCAATATAAGCTTACCTGTAATCTTTCCTTGCCGGATTTTCTGGACTTTGTATGTGATGGAGGTGCCAGCCAGCAGATAAACATCATACGCAGGACTCAAGAGAATGTTTTCCAGAATCAGCAATCTGACCTCGGCAGCACCAACATCCTGAGAACAGTCAACCAGAAGTGTGCCACGATCAGAAAAACACACTCATGCGGACAACAGGACTATTGCTAACATATTCATATCTATGCCGTAACATCTTTATTCCCAAAACTATTCATATGAAGTATAAAATGACATGGGACCTTATAGATTGTCTCTTGTATTTTGGCTTTGAGTTTGGCGTGGCCGGTTTTGATTCCTGAAACGAGGATGATATCGCCCTGATGTCCCACTCGCTCCATCTCAGAGATATACGCTGGAGGAGTGTACGCTGACTCCGCAAACCTCAGGACCCTGCACACACACACACACACGGCAACATTACACGCGCAGGCAAGCTTGAACAGAGCGCAGTCGTGGAAGACGACATATAACATTTTAATGAATGTAAAATGAGGATGTGAAGGATAGATCCTTCACTTCAATAAATGGTGCTATCTTTTGGTTGTCTAATGATTTGTTACAAGGAATGTTTTTACAGATTACAATCCAGACAGAACAGGCTGTTTTCATTCACATATAATTATAAGGATAGTTCACTAAGAATTGATCATTCATAATTTCCCCAGCCTCGTGTCGTACCAAATCTTTATGACTTTCTTTGTTCCATAAAAGAAAAGAAAAAATATATATTTTGGTGTTTTTTTGTCTATACAATGAGTGTTAATGAAGTCCCCACTAAATTCCACTGTGTGGACAAAAACAGTTCACACATTCTTTAAAATATCTAATATAGAAGTTGAGGATGAGTAAATTATTATTTTTATTTTTTTGGATGAACTATCCATATAAATATTGTGTTTACCCCAGCTAAGGGATTAAAAACACTCTTCAGAGCTTATAATGAAATTCATGTTTTTGTTTTGTGATGCTTAAGAAAATTCAATTTGAAATATTCCAACATGAGGAAATGGGATAAAACAGGACTACGAAGTAAAAGACGTGAGCTCTTACTGTAGGGTGTTGTAGGAATCAGGGAAACCTGCCATTTCAGCGTCCTTCACGATAGTCCAGTCGAACAACAGACTGGCTAGAGTACTGAAGGTGTTTCCTGAAGACAGAATGAGGAACACTTTTACCCAGACTGCACATGAATGACACGAGGACAGTCCTTCTTCACTGTAAGAGTGATCCTGGAAGCTTCAAATAGTTTATGTTTGCAGTAGTTAACAACGATGCAAGTGTAGTATAGTGGTCAATGACGAATTAGTGTTATTATGACTATTATACCAAACTACGTAAGATTTTGTTTTCAGATGTTTTATTCTTATAATGATGCACTTTTCCATTATGATATCAAAACAAGTTTGAATTTTAATTTAAGAAATATTAAGCATGCTAACCATAGAATTGGTATATTCCAATCATTATATGTATAAATTACATTTACAAGTATTTTTAAATAAACAAGTCATGCCAAAAACAATGATACTGTAAGTGTATCACAATTAGTCTTAAATATTTATATAATTCGTATGTTAGACTTAATCATCTTGTTTCAGCTACTGTAGATTGCACCTAATTTACATACAGAAAAAAACACATCTTGAATTAGTTAGTTTTGTAATCAACTTGTTCACATCTTTAACTTAAATAGGATGAATACAAATGATAAGTAAATGTACAGCTTGGAAAGCTTGAGGTTTGACCTGGGTCGGTTTGGAAAAAGGTTTGGTCTGTAAAATCTTAAATCCTCCAACAATTTGAAAGCAATAAAATCATTCATCAGATCCAGACAGATGTATTATTACAATGCACACTTGATTTTAAAGGGATAGTTCACTTTGAAATTAAATTTTGGTATGTTTTAGCTTACCTCAAGGGCATCCAAGATGTAGGTGTCTTTTTTTCCGCAGTAGTTAATTTTTATATTTTTAGGTCAAACCGTTCTTGTCTGTCAGTCATATAATGCAGGTCGATGGTCACTGTCTCAAAGAGCATGCACAGAGTCCAAATTAAAACAATTCCCCATCGTCCAAATTAAACAATTCCCCATCGTAATGTCGCATTGGCTACGGTTTCGTTCCAATAAACTGCAGCCAAGGCGACTTCTATTGTATATATCTATACCCGCCCGCGCTCTCAGATCACTTGGACGTGGCTGTGTACAAGAGGTAAAAACGATATAAATACTGTTCGTTTTCTCACACAAACGGCTTGTTTCGTGTCTTGGGCCATCAATGTGTACTTACGATGGGGAATTGTTTAATTTGGACGATGGGGAATTGTTTTAATTTGGACTCTGTGCATGCTCTTTGAGGCAGTGACCATAGACCTGCATTAAATGACTGACAGACAAGAACGGTTTGACCTAAAAATATAAAAATTGAAACTACTGCGGAAAAAAAGACACCTACATCTTGGATGCCCTTGAGGTAAGCTAAAACATACCAAAATTTAATTTCAAAGTGAACTATCCCTTTAAAGTCCCCCAGTGGTGAAAATCTAAATTTAAATGTTGTTTATATGTCTATGTGGTGTTTTTAATATGCTTTAAGACACACCATGTGTAAATTCGTAAGTCGACAGCATTGCTGAGTATTTTCTCCTTAAAGGATTAGTTCACTTTCAAAAAATGTTTTGCTGATAATTTACTCACCCCGATGTCATCCAAGATATCCATGTCTTTCTTTCTTCAGTCGAAAAGAAATTAAGGTTTTTGAGGAAAACATTCCAGGATTTTTCTACACAGAATGGACTTCAATGGCAACCAACTATACCAACGTTCAAAGAAGGTTCAAATGTCCGTCTCAATGCAGCTTCAAAGTCTCGACACGATCCCAGTCGAGAAATAAGAGTCTTATCCAGCGAAACGATCTGTCATTTTCCAAATTTTTTCAAAAAATGATATACTTTTTAACCACAAATGCCCGTCGTGTACCATCTCTGAGATGTGCGACGCATTGCTTCATCACGTTGGAAAGGTCACGCGTCACGTCATCTATTTAAGTTATTTGTCTGTGTACTCCGGTTCAAAAAGGTCGGGAAGGGCAAAAAATGTCATCTCATTTTCTCCTCCAACTTCAAAATCGTCCGACATCTTTGTTTTAATTTATTATTATTTAAAAAAAATTCGTGACCTTTCCAACGTGATACGTCATCACAAATCTCATCTTGTAGCATCTCAGAGATGGTACAAGACAGGCATTTGTGGTTAAAAAGTATATATAAATCTTTTTTTTGGAAAAAGGCCGATCATTTAGCTGGATAAGACCCTTATTTTTCGACTGGGATTGTGTCGAGACTTTGAAGCTGCATTGAGACGGACATTTGAACCTTCTTTGAACATTGGAATAGTAGGTTGCCATTAAAGTCCATTCTATGTAGAAAAATCCTGGAATGTTTTCCTCAAAAGCCTTAATTTCTTTTCGACTGAAGAAAGAAAGACATGGATATCTTGGATTTCATCGGGGTGAGTAAATTATCAGCAAACATTTTTTTGAAAGTGAACTAATCCTTTAAAACTGCAGTGAACCAAAGACAGTCTCAAAAACACGGTTTGAAATCGCTGGTGTTTCTGACGTCACAAACGACCTTGTAACCAATCAGATCAACGTGTGATCATCAACGAGTGGATCTCTGAGCTGCTGTGAGTGAGTGGAGGCGGGGCTCATTTGCATATTCAAAGAACCGCATATACTAAATAAGGCAAGGGTGTAGAGTTACATTCAAGATATTTTATGGCATGGATCCTTAAAACTCGTCTTTGATTACCAAAATGACACATTTAAACATTTTTTATTTACTACAGGGGGACTTTAGGATATGTAAAGTTATCATAAAATGAAAACTATTTCATTCAAAAGTGAAACAGGAATGGTATAGCGCAACAAAATTAAATCCTTATAGATGTTAAGTTACAATTACCTTATAAAACAGACAAAGTGTTGTTTTTGCTAGGCGATACAAGCTAAAGAAGAACAGGAGTGAGCCGGTGTGCATGAAGACTCACCCTCTGAATCGAGCGCATGGATCTTCAGCTCCAGTGGAGAATCCTCCAAGTGAAGCTCGCGCGTTGTGGACTCAATCTGGATCTCACTGATCACATCCACTATAGCATCACAGCGTAGCACCTGTCCTGTCACTGAACACAGATCAACAGAAGGACTGAGCCTTCTACACAGGAGGACAATCACCCTGAAACTAATATGGTCAAACAACAGAAATATGTAATAGGAAAACAAACTCTTATTTAGGCACTATAAATTATATCAGCTCATTTCCATTCAGAGTAACCTGATCGGAGGATTTTTTGTTTGTCGTTTTGGTCTCTGTTTGTACTTTTTTAATATATAGAGCAGGGATGGGCAACTTCGGTCCTGGAGGGCCACTGTCCTACGGAGTTTAGCTTCAACCCTAATCAAACACACCTGAACAAGCTAATCAAGGTCCTCAGGATTACTAGAAAATTACAGGCAGGTAATTTTTTCAGGGTTGGAGCTAAACTCTGTAGGACAGTGGCCCTCCAGGACCGAAGTTGCCCATCCCTGATATAGAGACTACTTTGATTATGGTTGCACTTATTGTTTGCACTCCACTCGGGCCGGAGAGGCGAGCGCGTGCGGCTGCCAGGACCCTTTACCTCAGGGGTGGGCAAACTTTTTGGCTCAAGGGCCACACTGGGTTTTAAAATTTGACAGAGGGCCGGCCCAGTACAGATTATGAAACACGATCTCATGAAAGTGCGTATCTATACCACAAATTTTATTTCTCGTGCCATTTATACGCCAAAAATGTTTTTTTTTGCGTGCATATGCTACGAACTGTAAACCCCTTGGTTAGGATTAGGGGTGCGGAGTGCGTGCCTATTACACGCCATAAAGTGCGTATCATATGCACGCGAAAACTGCGTATCATAAGCACTACAAATACAATTCGTGGTATTCACACTTTCATGAGATCGGGCTGAGCAAACACATTTACGTTGTGGCAACGTCTGCATGAAATTCAACAACTGAGAGACGACATTATGACAATACATTTTTTATGCTAGATATCCCCCATTTAGTATGTTATGTTTTGAGGTTAATTTTTAATTAGTTAGATGTTATATAATTATAGCCTATACTTTTTAAATATTGTTTATCCGTATTATTATTTAATGGGCCTAACAGTAAATTAGAAACAAAACACCTGCAAGTGTACACTTAGAAGAGTAAAAATTACAGAAGGTGACGTTAATTCAACTTTATTAAAACTGCATATGGCAATCAATTTGCACTTCCAAAAGTCATACATTTGTGGAAAAAAAACGAAATAAACGAATATACAAATTTATTTTAAGTATAATAAAATAAAACATAAAAAGCAAAGGCAGATCAGAACATTTCATGAACAAAACCGGGTTCTGTAGCCTACATGGCAGACAGGGGAGCGTAGCCGAAAGCCGGGCGATAAAGGTCGGTAAACGGAATCAGTCAGGATACATCCACAAATCCAGAGGAGCAAAGAAACTAAATAGGTGTGCAAGCGGTTACCAAACATTTTTTTTCTGTGAGTTTCCAAAAAAGGAAAAAACATTAACGTGCAACAAGTCTATGCGCTTAAGTCGCTGTCTGTTTGGTTTCCATGGTGACGCGTCATTGCTTGTTACGTGACACACCGCAGCCACAACAGCGCTGAATGAATGATGATCTGCTTTTATGTCATTTTTCCTTTTTTACATTTGTTGGCTATGGCATGAAATATCTGATATTCCGATTGTCAAATATATGCAACGCATTATATATATATATATATATATATATATATATATATATATATATAACGCAAAGTATTGCAAGAAAAAGGCTAAATGAATGCGATCTTAAGACAATTTTTTAAATACTCGACGGGCCGGATTAAACAGCCTAGTATGTGGCCCACGGGCCGTAGTTTGCCCACCCCTGCTTTACCTGGACCATCCCGTCTTAATACTCCCTTTCCTTCACGCGCCCCAGCACAGCGAGGACACCAGATTCCCCATTTATACACCCACTGCCTCTGTCGTTGGCTCCTCCCATCACAAATTACATTAATTACAAGATTATTAGGTAAAACATTTCAAAATGCACCTGCAGACTATTTTTCCAGACATGAATTTTGTCATTGAGGATTTCTATAAAATATTGTGCAAAAATCTCATCTTTTCTCGTTCTCATGAGATAAGCGTCTCGTTTATTGTTAACCAATTATGGTTGAAAGTTCCGTTGTTAACAACATTTCAATGATTTGGCTTTACCCAAAACCATAGTCCCAATGCAAACAGCAAGGCAAACTAATGGCTGGAACTACAGCTCTCAGGCTGTGCTTAGAAGAATAGTTTCTTGTTCAATGACATGTTGACTTAAATGGATCATGCTCTTGGGCACAATAATCAAGCTAACATTCAGTACATTACATAGCTCTCATTATTTTTTAATATATATATATATACACATTAATTTGGTGAGGTGTGACCATGTTACTACAGTTATCAGGAGACAGTCGTTACTTGTTGGTTACTTCATCCAATGATGCGTCGTATATGAGAGTTAATTAGCAAGTTACACTAGCCGTGTTTCCAATACCCTTCAAATTGTGCAAATTGAAATTGGGTATTGAATAATACGCACAATGGAAACACGTCAATTTGGCAAAAACTCCCATATTTTTTTCAAGCAATTCGGAAAAGGAATATTTCGCAAACCAGTTTTTGAGCATTTACAGGTCACCTGACGTAGAAGGCACGGTGTGTTTGGACAGGAGACGAGACAGAGTCCTTTATTAAACTCATAAAAGACAAAAGTATTATGGGAAAATTGGATTCTAAACAACAAAGAAATGTCACAATTTATCAAGAGCTTGAAGCAGATCTGAGTGAGAAACAGTGTTGTTTTTGGCAGCCCTTTTAGTTTTAGTCTTAGTCTTAGTCTTTTGGACGAAAATGCTTTTTAGTTTTAGTCACATTTTAGTCACTTATAAACTTGATAGTTTTAGTCAAGTTTTAGTCGACGAAAACGCAAAAAGGTTTTAGTCAAGTTTTAGTCAATTTTTGTAAAAAAAAAAAAGAAAAAAAAAAGTAGTCTTTAACAAATTAATTTAGGTTAAAAAGTATTGGAAATGGGCTTAGGTTTGACAGGTTGTACTGTAGCAAGTGTTGCAATTCATAAAACAACAGTTAACCTTAAAACCTTTGCATAATAAACTAGACTTTCTCATTGATGGAGATGCAGTGCTGCCAAGCTGTACCTCATTGTTGCATTGGGCAGAAACCTTTTATCCCCATATTTCAAGATATATTTTTTCCATGAATTGATGCTCTTCTAAAATTTCAGCACATTGGCTATTTTCACCAGTAATCACAGTAATAAAGGAATGGTTTACAGTTTAAACAGCAAAAAACTTTGAGCTACTACAACATTACACACAGATAAAGTGGTAACATGGAATCACTGTTTTACTCAAAAAAAGCCAGGAATAAAAACATTCTTACTTTGGCAATTGTGGCTTTTTTATATAATTAGTTAAATAATAATTTATGTTATAATCTAAGTTATATAATTATATATTACTTTGTACCAATTAGCCCACTAAACTAATGCTCGGACACACTCGGTCTCTCTCGCGTACACTCGGTCTCTCTCGCGTGCAGACACACTCGGTCTCTCGCGCGCAGACACACTCGGTCTCTCGCGCGCACTTTCGGTCTCTCTCGCGCACTGTCGCTCGCTCGCGCAGTTCGTTTCGCTTTTGTCCAGTCCGGCGCCTCATATCGAAGATGTGTGGCGACTCGTGACTAGCCGCAGCCGCAGGTGTGTTGTTGTTGTGTGGAATCTGGTGCGCGGCATAGGCAGCCGGGTGGTGGGCGTACCCAAAACAAGGATAGGAAGCTGCAGCATTGCTGATACTTTTTTTTTTTTTAGCTCAAAACAGACAGATTTCATACAAATTAGGCAGAAATGACATGCATTGTGAACGTCAGACTTATAATCATTTTCGTTCCGTCTCGTCTCGTCAACGAAAACTCGAAAACGTCTCGTCATGTTTTAGTCACCTTAGAGCCATTTTTAGCTAGTCATCCTCGCGTTATCGTCATAAAAAAAAGGTGCGTCAACGAAATCATTTCGTTATCGTCATCGTTGACGAAAACAACATTGGTGAGAAACACCCAGAAACGCCTCATATGAGCCGCTCACAGTATAAGAGTCTTTCCTTGCCATTAATGCTTGGATAACACGTCTATGTCTCCTTCCATTATAATAATGGCTAGTGCGGTGGCTGAGATATACTGTACGTAAACCTACTAACATCCGTTGCCATGATTTTTGGGATGACTTATTGCGAGAGGAAAAAAATGATGTTTTAGTTGCATAACATTGGTTAATGGAAACACCGTCATTTTGCAATAGTTTTTTTATCGACATTTAGAAAATATCGCAAAAGCTTTGCGCAAATCTGTGATGGAAACGCACCCCTGAAGGAGTTGCTCACAAATCAGACTGATCCAGTTCTAATGATCCAATAGCAGTGGATGATTATCAATAATTAATTATTTTAATTTGCGTCACACAAAGTTACACTGCCCGGACTGTTTGGATTTAAATAGACAAGAGCTTATCATTATTGCAGTGTTCATTATGTTTCTGGCAGAATGCATAGCACATTGTCTCTGTAATTATCAATCATAAGATTACAAACTAACAAGGAATGACACAGCTACAGCAACAATAAGAAAGCCAGTGTGTGTGACTCACAGACGTCTTCAGCGAGGATGATGCTGGTGTGGCGGGAGGGCTGGGTGGAGCGGGCCTGCAGGACGGCCCTCTGAGAGCACTGACGCTCGTCCACCTCCACCGCCTCCACGCTGGCCACCTCCGGCCGGTTGGAGGACCTGAGGACACAACACACATTAACACCGAGATAATACACCACCTCCGGCCGGTTGGAGGACCTGAGGACACAACACACATTAACACCGAGATAATACACCACCTCCGGCCGGTTGGAGGACCTGAGGACACAACACACATTAACACCGAGATAATACACCACCTCCGGCCGGTTGGAGGACCTGAGGACACAACACACATTAACACCGACATAATACACCACCTCCGGCCGGTTGGAGGACCTGAGGACAAAACACACATTAACACCGACATAATACACCACCTCCGGAGAGGGACCTAGCAGGGTTCCCACACCTTGGTTAACTTCAAATTCAAGGACCTTTCAAGGACCTTCCAGGTCCAATACCCTCAAATTCAAGGACTTAATGTGGGGACACACTTCAAGTGAGAGCAAGGTTACATCGTGTTACCTTGTAAGATACATTGTTACAGTTTTGCGTGCGTGAACGTCATGGCAACGTACAACACAAAGTACCTCATGTGGGAAACACAACGTAACACATAAATGTGCGTAACTAACGTAAATTAAGCAAGCTAACTAACGTAAATTAAGCAAGCTAGTGTGCATAGGCCACGAAGTGTTGATGAAATAACATATTAGCGGTCCAGAGGGAATAATATGGATTTTTTTCCAGAACACTTATAAATTCAAATTATAAATTCAAGCACTTTCAAGGACCTTAATGCACTTCCTGCAGGCCCGCTCCACCCAGCCCTCCCGCCACACCAGCATCATCCTCAACGACTATGTAATAAACTATGTAAGTTTATTTTCAAAAACTTTCCAGGGCCTTGACTTTTTTTTTCTTTTTCAGATTTACAAACTTTCAAGGATTTCAAGGACCCGTGGGAACCCTGGACCTAGGGTTCTAGAAGTCTATGCATTGTGACAGGATGTAACACACATTTCACCGGTAACACTTTACAATAAGGTTCCATGTTTACTACATTGTTTCAATTACAATGAAAATACTTCTTCAGCATTTCTTATCTTAGCTAATTTCAACATTTAGTAATACATTATTAAAATCAAAAGTTGTATTTGTTAATATTATGTAATGGACCTGAGCTAACAAGAACTGAATGAACAGTTGTAATTTTATTAACTAACATTAATTAATACTGTAACAAATATTGCTCTTTGTGAGACAATGTTAGTTAATGCATTAGTTAAACTTATCTAATGAGACGTGATAATACTTTATTTGTCCCTTTTAAGGGAAATTTGTTTTGGGCAATACAAATGAAGCTGCATAACAAGATAGCCACACCAATAACAATCACACAGTCGTGTCCTTCGCACTAGAGTTTAACAGTCTTGTTGCCTAAGGAATAAAAGATTTTGTATAGCGGTTGTATCTAATCCTGGAGGTAGAAAAACGCCGACCAGATGGAAGTGGTTCGGATTCTGCATGAAAGGGTCCAGAGTCATTTTCCTTGCCTGTTTGAAAATGATTCTGTTGAATATAAACTGAAGAGGAGGTAAAACCTTATTGACCTTATTGTAATGTGTCGCCATTTTACCAGTAGTTGAGTTTTCCTAGCAAGCAAAGTGCAATGTACAATCTGATATTAATAATAAACTAAACTTATAAATATATAAAGAAAGAACTGATACAAATGAGTGAGATAGCTGTGCAAAAAAAAAGGTGCAATAATGTTAAAATAAAATGCACCTCTTAGTATTTAGCATATGACATTTATCACATTGATTTAAAATATTTTCTTATCTACAAAGTACACAAATTGAAAAATTGAGATTTGAGCAACTATAAGAAACACATCACAACAGCACCACGTGCTTGAGCTTTCTGCATTCATTGCAGTCCATAGACTGTAAAAAATAGTTGCAGTCACAATACATTTATTGTTATAGGCTAGTTCCTCTTTTAAAAAAAAGTCTAATATGGTCTAATGTTCTTTATCATTTGACATGTCAAAAACATGTTTGATGTCACAAACGGGCAAGGTATTCAATAGTATTACACTAGAAATGCATCAGTATTTCTTTATTACTTTACAAATGCTATATTTAATGAACTTACCAGCGATAACATCCTTCAGTTGCTTCCAGTGTAAAATTGATTTTTGTGCTTCTGGCAAGAGGTAATAAAACTTTAGGTATGTTGAGTTTGGCAGCGTTGGTGAAGCTGCAGATGAACGCAGATGTGAGGATCACGAGCACCGCGAGAGCACGAGCGTTCACCATCCTCACAGCTCTTCTATTCACACAGATGTTTCAAGTTATGGATATGAGACTATTCGTAGCGAGATGCCGAGTGAGTGTGTGCCGGTTTCTCCAGTAGCCTCCCGCCACATGCCTCTCACACACACCCCTGAACCGAACTAATGTGACAGCAGTGATGATGTGCAGTCAGTGTGTGTGTCTCATCCTACAGCACGCGCTCCACTTCACACACTTCACGGCGCGCGAGCTGCACAGTCACTGCTGTTACTTTCATTATTGCTTCTCTCTAAACTCAGCGGTTCAGGTGTTCAAATTAGAACAAAAAACGCGAATATCAAAAATACAAGTCAGTAAAATAGGCAAAAACTTTACCGGAGCATGCAACAAATTATACTGTTTGAATACACACAGTCGCATGGAAATACCCGCCGCAGGTTATACTATCGAAGTGGAGTGATGCATGCTGGGACTTGATCTTCCGTCATTCTGAAACACAGTGACGAGTTTCCTTAAAGGCACAGTGTAGTGATGCTGTCATTCTGCCGGTTTGAAGTGGCTTTACAGCAGTTTGAGTAGCTAATTAGAAATGTTAAAGAACTGGGGCACAACTCTCCTGCTTCATTTCAATCACTTTTGACATTGCATAATATAGTTATAATAAGGTGTATCCTGTACCTTTTTCTGGGTAGATTTGATAGATTTTATGTAATTTTGGTTGGGTAATGTAAGTGTATTTCCTGACGTAACGTTTTATTCAGCAACTCTAACGATGATATAGAAATATGTACCTTACATTTTCTGCTATGCAATTAACAGATTTTTGTTGATATCAGTAAATTGAAAGCAGTCATTCTGTTGTGTCAGAATTAGTCCAGTCATGTCCAGAATTAGTCCAGAATTAGTCCAGTCAACACCAAAATGGGGTCAACCTTGAACAAATTGCAACAGAAGCAAACTCAACTGATTTTGTATCCTCAATATGCCTTTTGGGGCTGGGTCCGTGGGACTGTTTCTGGGATTCACTTTTTATTTTACCTACCTTTTGTCTTCTGCATTCTCCTTACCATTGTCTCCTGTTCTTCCCTCAGACTCATCCCCCAGAAACAGTCCCACGGACCCAGGCCCAAACCCCATCTCTGCAATAATAATGAATAAAGGCTGGTTTCTAAAGTACTTCTTCCTGGCTGTATGTATTAATGCTCATGGGTAGCCTAAATGGGTTCCATTCAGACCTTAACATTAAGTATTTTACTGTTATAGTCATCAAGATTCTACAAAACATATTCACCTGGCTTTACCCAATGTTTAGATCTGTTGTGGTATTTATGCAAATTAGCACATATGTAATTAGATTATGTTTGTCCATGTTAATAAACAATTTCAATTTTTTTTTAATTAATCAACTCAGTAATTTTCATGGTGATATCTAAAGGTTACATTTTTTACGCTATTCACGTGAGAAAAAGAATGAATAGGCGTATGCATAGGCTATATTTGGGTCTTTTTAAAAACTTTCCCCCAATTGGGATTCTTCGGGACTTTTTTTTCCTTACTCAGGACATATTGAGGATACAAAATCAGTTGAGTTTGCTTCTGTTGCAATTTGTTCAACCTTTTTTTCATAAAATGACTGGACTAAATAGGCTTGAATGGGCTTGTTGACCAGGTAATATTGCTTTTGCCTGGAGTCTGATTTGGCTGTTACTGGCACTGGACAAACGCACTGAAGTCGGTTTCCTTACTGACTTATTTTCAGAATTTCTCTGTTTATCTTTAACCTATTTTTTATGATCTTCATTGAATTTTTCACTCTTTTCACTATTTTATTCTTATTTTATTTTATACTTCAACACAGAATATATGGTATTTACAGCGTGTTTAGTCTAAACCCTGAATCAATTTTATAATTTTTTATATATATATAAAAAAAACAGCATAGGTCAAAGTGCACTGCTGGGCCTTTACTAACACTCACAAACAGACTCTGGAACAGTTGCTGAATTCAGCAAGTGACTCGATCTGATGTGATTATGATTTACGGCTAAGAAAACCACATAAATATTTATATAATGCATTGTATGTTGCGTTGGATAAAAATGGCTGGCAAACACATAAATGTAAATGAAAACCTTTTTTTCACTGATGACTCTTCAGATAATTCCATGAAAACAATATGAGAGCATGACAAAGACTTAACTAGAACCTGTACCACCGCTCAATATATCAGACTATATGAAATCAAATCAAGTCAAGTCATCTTCATTTATATAGCGCTTTTACAATAGATTGTTTCAAAGCAGCTTTACAGTGATAATAGGAAATTACAGTAACAGAGATTGTTTTGGCTTTATAGCAGCTCTAGAATAAAGTTATTGTCCAACTAAAGTTAGTTTTGATTGATTGATTCACTTCCGTTGCGAAGATCATTAGTTAACTTAGGGGCCGCTAACAGGACACCGCTCTAACAGAAAACCCTCAACGCGCTCCGGCCCCCTCATCCGCACAACAACAGTGCCTGGTGGCTCGAGAACGCAAACCCTGAAATAGGTTTCAAGGAGCAAGCCTTGAAAAATTTGAGAGAAACAAAAAAAGTTATCTCTGCGCAAACCTCAGAAACGCAAACCCGCGAAAACGCTGACGACGTGAACATGCGCATCACGTGTTTAGTCTAGGGATGCGCATTTGAATATATATGTGCGCAGGCGTGTAGTCCTTCTGTACAAACCAACCCTCAACAAACTACTTGTCTGGCCTTAAAAATGTATAATAAAGAATTATTCATCACTTCCACGTATCCATGTGAACCGGAATTATCCCGACAACGTTTTATCTGTTAAAGAAGAGGTAAAGGGAAGGGAAGGAGGCCTTCACAGGGGAAAGACTATGCAATCGAGCTCTCTCTCCATGAGATGCGAAATACCTCTAGTTTTGTTTTCTTCCAGTTGCGCTCCATTTTTCTGGCTGCTCTCTTAAGGGCCCAAGTGTGCTCGTTGTACCACAGCGTTGGACTATTTCCTTTAATCTTCTTTAAGCGCAACGGAGCAACTGTGTCTAAAGTGCTGGAAAAGATCAAGTTAAAGTTTCTGTCGCAATATCGAGTTCTTCTAAGCTATCTGGGATGCTGAGATGATGAAACTGATCAGGAAGATTATTAATAAAGCAATCTTGAACTAACCACATGATTATTACAGAATTCCCCATAATATGCATATGTTCATATAGAACGCCAACAGAATTGTGGTATTTGTATTTTCTTTCTTTCTTTCTTTCTTTCTTTCTTTCTTTCTTTCTTTCTTTCTTTCTTTCTTTCTTTCTTTCTTTCTTTCTTTCTTTCTTTCTTTCTTTCTTTCTTTCTTTCTTTCTTTCTTTCTTTCTTTCTTTCTTTCTTTCTTTCACGGGTCAAAATGACCCGAAGGCCAAAAATTATACTTATTTTTTATAAAATGAATTTTATTTCATTTTGATAATATTTGTTTCTATTTTTATTTTTCTATTTACCATAGAATTACTAGATTTGATCAATAAACAATAAATAAATAGTAATTTAAACACTTTCCTCACCATTTCATACATAACCCAAATAATTCAGCTCAAAATATCTTACATTGGGTGTCTTTGCCGACCTCTTGTGGAAATAAAATAATATATCATGATATTTCATGACTCTTGCCATGATATATATACTCTTGCCTTATAGCTCTATATGGAGCAGATGAGCTGTTCCGCTGGGTCCTGAAGTCAGTTTCTCTTCAGTATGCATTCACATACAGATACACATGCAGACATTATAAAATATTTTTTTGGTAGTTCTTTAGCATTTTTAGGTTTTCTATGTGTACTGAAGCATTCCTCGCATTCCATTCATTCCTAAGGGGGTCAAATTGACCCGTGAGGGAAGGATTTGTTACTTTTTAAAAATTTCAACCACAAAACTCTTTGAATCCATTAAAAAAAATGTTGGTGTGTATTTGTGGTTCAAGTGCGACAAAAGTCCTAGGGTCTTGGACCCCTCTGATGAACATTCAATTTTTATTTTTATTTTAAAAATGAGTTTCATGTAAAAATGACCCGAGGGAAGGATGAGAAACAATGTGGACACTACATTATTATCTCAATAGTGTAAACTAATTCCCAGTATTTGCCTTTAGATATTTCTGATTACCGACAAGTTGCATTAGAAAGTGTTTAATTGTTTCGGGTGAGTAATCTTTTGTGTTTGTAGTCTGTTGGGTTTCTACAGGAGTCAACATTTGAAGAGGATCAAAACCTTTCATCAGATATATACATGAATTTTGAACAAAACCAGTTCTTGTCTTAGGACAACTTTTGATAGGAAGTAGTGTCAGTACATTAGTGAAGTTGGTGATACGTTTAGTAATGGCTTTTTAGAGGACTTCCTAAAGGAACCTTCAGAAGAGTTACTTGAGTTTTTCACCAAGGATCAACTCTTGCAGTTGGCCTCTCATTATGATATTCCCGTCACAAGTAGTGAGAAGCGACTGAAGGATAGTGTGAAGGAAATCATTAGTACTTTGATTGACAATGGTGTTTTGAAAGTTAAACAGGTTTCCCCACAATCCATGATTGTTCCTTAAGCTGGAATTGACCTTAGGCTCAAGGATATAGCTTTACAGGAGAAACAGCTCGAGGTTAATAGACTATTGGGTAAAGCTCAGGAAACTTATTCTGCTTTAAAGGGATTGTTCGGAGTAAAATCAACCTAGGGTCCTTTGCACCATGACCTCGAGCCAAACACCTTCATGCAAGAAAGGCGAGTTAGCTGGCTCATCATAATTTTTGATGGATGGTTTTGTGTGTTTGTCTTCTGACGCTGAACAAAAGCAAGCTATCCAGATCTGCAGAGATACAGGAGGTTTCAATCTGTAATTTTACATGATGTCTTGTCCTTCAGTGCAATTCAATGGTAATTGTCAAAGGCTTTGGTGGAGTTTTTTTGTATATGCCTTTACACACAGTAGCATTAATCTCCAATCGGATTTATTCTCTGGGATGTTGGTGTGGCACTTTTTTTTTTTTTTTACCAGATTCCTATAGATGGTGTGTCCTTTATTCTAGGGAATGATTTGGCTGGTGATAAGGTGCTAGATGTCCCTGAAGTTATCTTGTTAATATTCGACAAGTCAGATGGTCCAGATGAGCTTGAATTGACATTTCCAGAAACGTTTCCTGTCTGTGCAACTACTCGTGCCATGTCAGCAAAGAGGCATGCTGAAGATAAACATTCCAACAATCAGTCTGTGATTCCACTTTATTAAACGTTCATGGCCCAAGGTGACATGAACTTGTTAAGTTTCGGAAAGATGTTTCCATCTAGTGAGCAAATAATACTTAAACAAGAACAATAATACAAAAACAAGACCCCACTCTGTCACCTATGTTTGAAGATGTAGTGTCAGATGAAGCTTTACCAAATGTAGCTTCTGGCTATTTTGTCAGTGATGGTGTTTTGATGCAAAAGTGGACAGATCTAAAAATGGCAAGTGAGGATGACTGGAGTAGTCTTTCAAGTGGTGGTTCCAGAAGTTTATCGATCTGACATATTGTATCTTGCACATGATAATTGTCTGTCTGGCCACTTGGGTATCAGGAAAACTTTGGATCGTGTGTTAAGGCATTTTTTTTCTGGCCTGGTGTGAGGTCAGACATGGCACAGTATTGTAGATCATGTCATGTTTGTCAGATTGAAGGCAAACCTAGCCAGTCTATCCCTGCAGCTCCATTGCATCCTATTCCTGCCATTGGAGAGCCATTTGAACATGTTTTGATTGATTGTGTTGGACCTCTTCCACATTCCAAGTCAGGTAATCAATAGCTTCTCACAATTATGTGTGCAGCAACAAGGTTTGCTGAAGCTGTCCTTTTGCTCAAGGTCACAGCCCCTGCCATTTCAAGAGCCCTTAAGTTTTTCACAGTATTTGGGCTACCAAGATTTGTTCAGGCTTATCAAGGGTCTAATTTTATGTCTCGCCTTTTCTCCCAAGTGTTGAAGCAGTTATCTATTCAGCACAACATCTCATCTGCGTATCATCCAAGACTATGCTGAAGACCTACTGCAGTGAGTTTGAGAGAGATGGGATGATGGCATTCCACTACTCCTCTTCGCAGTTAGAGAGGTGCTTCAGGAGTCCCTTGGTTTCAGTCCAGCTGAAGTGGTGTTTGGCCATACTGTGAGGCGGCCCTTGACACTGGTAAAGGAGAAATGGTTAGATGTTGAGAATTCGGCTCCTACTAACCTCTTGGACTACATGTCTAACTTTCGTTTCAGGCTTAGCCTGTGAACTGGCCAAAGAAAATCTGAAAGCAGCTCAGGAGAAGATGAAGACTTGGTATGATCAAAAGGCTAAGCATTGTATGTTTTGTTCAGGAGACCAAGTACTTGTGCTCTTACCAATACTGGGTTCTGCGTTGCAGGCTCAATACAGTGGTCCATATACCATTGATTGGAAAGTTTGTGAGTGCAACTATTTAGTTAAGACTCCAGATTGTAAAAGGAAAACCTGAATGTGCCATGTTAATTTACTGAAGCCTTAATTTGACCGTAATCAAACAGTGTCTCTACAGAGGTCAAGACCTCGGCTGTACTGAATGCTCCATCTACTGAGACAGAAGGAGGTCTCTGTCTCTGAGATTGCTCAGAGTAGATTGCCAAATTCTAAAATCTTGGCTGTTTGGACTTTCATTTGTCTTATCTGAATCTTTCTGAGCGCCCTTTTATTCAGTTAATTGGTCAGCATTTGCAGGAGTTGCAGGATGGGAGGCCTACCTTGATGATTTGGTTATTTATAGTTCTACCTGGTCTCAACACTTGGCCCAGCTTGTGTCACGGACACACACAGGGAAAAGGTAGATCCAATCGCAATATTTATTGGGTAATCCGTAAATCCAGTCCAGGCAAGGGTCAAAACCATACAGGCAATCCAAAACAAGACACAAACGAGAAACAAGCAAGAAACAGACCTCAGGAAGTGTTGTAACATTAAACAAGGACTCCGTGACAAACACTGAAACAACCAGGGTATATATACACAGATACTAATGAGGTGACGGGAAACAGCTGTGTGCAATGATACAATGAGTGACAGAACAGGATGATGGGAAATGTAGTAAGAGTGAATGACACCGTGGGGAAAGAGGACCTCTAGTGGTGACCCAGGGAAACACAAACCAGACACTGTGACAGCTTGGGGATGTGTTCAAGCGGTTAATGGCTGCAAACCTTGAACTTCTCTAAGTGTAAGTTAGGACAAGCCACAGTAACGTACTTGGGCAAAGTTGTTGGCCATGGTCATATGTCTCTAGTAGGAGCAAAAGTAGAAACCATTGTGAATTTTGTGAAACATTGTGAAACCATCATCTCAAAGGGAATTAAAACGTTTCCTAGGCATGGACGGATACTATAGTTAGTTTTTGTAGAAATGTTGCCACTGTTGCTGCACCTTTAACTAACCTGCTTAGTCCCAAGTTTCATGTCAAGTCATGTCAGGCGGACTTAGACAATCTGAAGGCTTTGTTGAGCATTTCTCCTTTTCTTGCTGCCCCTGATTTCAACAGACCCTTCAAGCTAGCTGTAGATGCTAGTGATTTTGGTGTTGGTGCTGTACTTCTCCAAGATGATTCAGTGGGAGTTGAGCATCCTGTGTGCTATTTTTCAAAGGAATATGATATCCATCAGAAGCACTATTCTACAATTGAATAGGAAGCTTTGGCCATTATTCTTACTCTGGATGAAACATACACATCAAAATGATTCAGTGTTCCACTGATTGTGTACCCTGATCATAATCCTTTAGTTTTTCTCCACAGCATGAGAAGTTCCAACCAGAGTTTAATACGATGGAGTTTGTTTTTGCAGGGTTATAATCTTAAAGTTTGTCACATTCGTGGAAAGGATAATGTGTTGGCAGATGCCTTATCAAGGTCGTAAGTGTCCGCCCTTGTTTACATTTTCCTGTACATGTTGGTGTTGCATTAGGTTGTCCTATAGCAACATTTTAAGGGTGGGAGTGTTATGTTGTAAAGTGTTATTTGGGAGTGCTCTAACCTGTGTTTTGTTGCAGTTGTCTGGTAGCTCACCTGCAATTAACCTGTTAATTGGTGTCACCTGAAGGGAGCCATTTTAAATCCAGGACACATTCTCATTCTCTCTCTCTGGTCTTGCAGCCAACACTGTACTCGTAGTGTTGTCATCTCTACAGTCCCTTTTTCCTTTTAATATTTAATAAACTTAAAATTGTATTGGTCTTTTTGTCCTTGGTGTGTTCTGTGTATGTGTATATGTGTGTACTGTGTACCCAGCTGACAGGGTTTTGTTACAAGAACGTTCTCCAAACATTCAGTGTTGGTTCTGGGAACGTAAAAAATGTCCAGTTTTCTTGACGTTAGAGGGATGTATTTTAAAGGGTACGTATGATGTTCCTCATTCAACTTAATTTTGATTAACAATTCAACATTCTAGGAACGTTGATTTGTAACATTCCAAGAACATAAAACTGCCCAGATCAACATGACTGCTTCAATGGTCAAATGATTGCTTTTTCTGTAATTGTTGAGTTATGGATTTGAAGCATTATTGAAAAGTATCTCAGCTGATGTGATAAAGATAATTTGTAATACCATTGTTGCATTTCAGATGCTGAATGTTGATGCCAGTGAGTGTATAAATAACACTATCCTTGTTAACTTTGTTTGAAACGTGTTTTGTGTTGTTTATACACTCAGAAATCAACATTTGGCATATGAAACACAACAATGGTGACATTCTTCATGCCAGCATACAAATCACATTAATGGGTCCCAGCATGCATTGTGGCATGAATAAATTATGCAGCTGAATTATTTTTTGATTGTCACCATTGTTGAGGTTTGTATGATGAGTGTTGATGTCTAAGTGTGTCTTAATATCTTAACTTTCACGGTTGACTTTATTACTTAATTCTCCCCCCAAAAAAAAATATTTTTTAAATTCATCAATTCTAAAAATAAGCAAAACTACAGAAAAAGCAGTTGTTTAAACCACTTTAATGCTGTGATTTCACCATTAAGTCATGTTGATCTGCTTTATCAATGCAGAAATGTTTTCTGAAAACGTACTCGGTTACTAACGTAACCTCGGTTCTCTCTAGAAGAGGGAACGAGTACTGCGTAAGATATCTTACGCTAGGGGAAAATCCTTTTCCGCGAGATATTGAAGCCAAAAATTATCCTTAATTTTGTAATAATGCAAAACGCGTTGCAGCAGCAATGCAGACATAGGCGAGACAGCTCGCGCGCCTATTGGCTGCTCTGCGGCAACTGCAGCAGCCTATCGAGCGAGGCCTGGCGTGACGTCAGACCCAATCAGGGCACTTCGCGCCCGCTGCGTCACGTCCCGCCGAAATGGGCGTGGTCTAGGCCTATAAATATCGCTCGCAGGCAGCTATTATCTGGTTTTTCATCATCGAAGTAACCAGAGCGTGTGCATGCACGGCAAGATACGCAGTACTCGTTCCCTCTTCTAGAGAGAACCGAGGTTACGTTAGTAACCGAGTACGTTCTCTTACGAGAGGTCTCTCGTACTGCGTAAGATATCTTACGCTAGGGGACCCAATGTAAAACGCTGTGCATGCTGAGATCTGACACCAAAGACCCAAGGGCGAAAGCCCAGGGTACATATAGTGCACAATCACTCAGGGAACTCACAGGGAAGAGGGAGGGGTGCAGCCTCACTTTTCCACATAAAGTAGCGTCGATGGGACGCGAATTTCATCATACAGACAGGGCGGGGTACGGCCTGAACTGATGGGGAAAAAGTGGTCTTACACAGTTTGCCCAGCTTTATACTGTCGAACATTGAGCTGTGCTCAGCAGACGCAGCATTCTGAGCTGATCGCATCAGGTCAGATAATACTGGTAGTTTAGACCGACAGCAGCCTGGCCTGCAGGGCGGGAACCTCTAGGTTATAAAACCTTATAAATGTAGACGGGGAGGCCCAGCCTGCCGCCATACAAATATCTTGCAAGGCAATCCCACTTGACCAGGCCCACGAAGAGGCCATGCCTCTCGTGGAGTGCGCTCTGACACCCAAAGGGCACTGCATGCCCTTGGAGGCGTATGCCAGCGCTATAGCATCAACTATCCATCTGGATAGGCTCTGTTTCGACGCGGCTAGTCCCTTAGAACGTCCGCTAAACGAAACAAAGAGCTGCTCCGTCTGTCTGAAAACAGACGAGCGAGACACATAAGCTCGTAATGCCCTGACTGGGCAAAGGAGGCTCGCGTCTCTTTCCTCATCAGGGACCGGTAGGGCTGACAGGGAGATAACCTGCGCCCTAAACGGTGTGTTGAGGGATTTTGGAACATAACCGTGCTTAGGTTTGAGTATAACTTTTGAGTCATTGGGCCCAAACTCCATGCACGCCGCGCTCACAGAGAGCGCGTGCAGATCCCCTATGCGCTTCACTGAAGCGAGAGCCAGCAAAAACACCGTCTTGAAAGACAGGTGTTTCAAATCGATTGACTGTAAAGGCTCAAATGGCGCACCTTTCATGGCTTCCAGAACCGTAGAAAGGTCCCATACGGGGACTGAGGGAGGTCTGGGAGGATTCAGTCTCTTAGCTCCTAAGCGGATGACTAAATCGTTCCTTCCTATTGACTGACCAAGCGTTGTTTCTGAGAACGCTGCTATAGCCGCCACATAAACTTTGAGCGTGGAGGGGACCCTGCCCCCATCCAACAGCTCTTGTAGGAAGGAAAGCACCTCCGTCACATCACAGTTTGTGGGTGACACACCACGGGCTGTGCACCAGCCCGAAAACACTGACCATTTCGAAGAATAGAGTCGTCTTGTAGACGGAGCTCTAGCCTGCGTGATCGTGTTTAATACTCCTTTAGGGAGTCCAACATGTACCCGTTGATGGCCCAGACATGAAGGGACCATAGTTCCGGGTGAGGATGCCAGATCGAGCCGCGGGCCTGTGAGAGGAGATCTCTCCTCATTGGTACTGGCCACGGGGCAGTACTTGCTAACTGCATCACGGCTGGGAACCAAGGTTGGTTTTTCCAGAACGGTGCTACCAGCAGTACTGAGCATCCTTCTTCCCTGATCCGTTCTATCACCTGAGGCAGGAGAGAGACGGGGGGAAAAGCATAGAGCGGGCGGCGGGGCCACACATGGGCCAGCGCGCTCCTGCTCTTGGAGAAAAATTCTTGACAGTGAGCGTTTTCTTGAGACGCAAACAGGTCCACTTCCGCTCTGCCGAATTTCTTCCACAGCAGTTGGACTGTCTGTGGGTGTAGAGACAACTCGCCTGCCGGAACATTGTTCCTGGACAGTCTGTCCGGTCCTATATTCAAGATCCCTGGCACGTGCGCTGCTCTGAGCGAGCGCAGGTTGCACTGAGCCCATACCAGGAGGCGTTCTGCCAGCCTGTACAGTTTCTCGGATCTGATGCCGCCCTGGCGATTTATGTAGGACACCACAGACATGTTGTCCGAACGGACCAAGACGTGGTGACCTTTTATTTGGGGACAAAAACGCGTCAGCGCGTTGTCTACTGCCAGCATTTCGAGGCAGTTTATGTGCAGGAGCTTCTCCCGTTCTGACCACTGGCCGAAGAACGGTCTGCCCTCGAGCAGCGCTCCCCATCCCGAGGTGGACGCGTCCGTGGACACCACTTTCACCCTCGAGGAAGTCCCCAGGCTTACACCTGATTGGTACCAGTCGCTTTCCAGGGTTTCAGAGCTGTAACGCATTTCTGATTGACCCTGAGGCGAAGCAAACCGGGTGCCCACGCTTCGCGTGGGACTCGCGCTTTCAGCCAAAACTGCAGCGGGCGCATGCGGAGCAGACCCAGCTGGAGCACTGACGATACTGAGGCCATGAGACCTAGCATCTTCTGAAATCTCTTGAGCGGGACAGACGCGCCGCAGCGAAAAGAGTTCGCTGTGCGTCGAATGTCTACCGCGCGCTGTTGTGATAGTCGCGCTATCATGGATAGTGAGTCCAGTTCTGTGCCCAGGAAAGATATTTTCTGACTGGGTGACAGGGAGCTCTTCGCCCAATTGACACTCAGACCCAAATCCTCGAGGTGATCGAGTAAAATGGTCGTGTGTTCTATGAGCACTGCGCGAGATTGCGCTAGAATCAGCCAATCGTCCAAATAGTTCAGCACTCGCATGCCTCTCATTCTGAGGGGTGCGAGCGCCGCATCCATGCACTTCGTAAATGTACGGGGTGCTAGGGACAAACCGAACGGCAGGACTGTGTACTGATATGCCTGGCCCTCGAAGGCGAATCTCAAATATCGCCTGTGACGTGACGCTATCTGTATTTGAAAATATGCGTCTTTCAGATCTATTGACACAAACCAATCTCCTTGGCGAATCTGCACAAGGATTTGCCTGGTCGTGAGCATCCTGAACTGTCGCTTCACAAGCACTTTGTTCAGTTGCCTTAGATCTAGTATGGGTCTGAGACCCCCGTCTTTTTTCGGTACCAGGAAGTATCTGCTGTATAGCCCTCCTTCGCTCTGATCTTGAGAGAGAGGCTCTATGGCCCCTTTGCTCAATAGTTTCGTCACTTCGGCTCGAAGTAGATGTGCTACTTCTGTTTTTACCGTGGTCTCGACGCGCGCCACATAGCGGCGAGGGCGTCGGCGAAACTGCAGCGAATAGCCTCTTTCTATAATGTTCAGCACCCACTTCGAAACCCCGGGTAGCTATGCCCATGCGTCTGCATGGATAGCTAGGGGTTGAATACGAAGCGCGCTCCGCTCGCTCAGCGATGGAGAAGCTTCGGTGTGCTGTAACACAAGCGTGTCGCTCGTGACATTTGAGGCATGGGGCGCGCTGATGACAGATTGCCCGCGCTCGACTCCTCTGCGGTGGTTAACCGCGAGGGGGAGGGCTGGGCGGTTCCCGTGGGAACTGTCATGTCTATGTGTGGATGTGGGCGCGGGACAGCGGGCACATTTATCACACCGAAAGCATCGTTCGCTTGCGGGAAGCGAGTGCACGTTGGTTTCGTTTTTACAGAAACCGTGAGACATGCATAACGTGGTGTTAGTGGGCACTGGGTAGTGGGCACGTTCACCATGTTTGAAGCGCAACCGATCTGAGTCGGTTTTATGTGCGCGAGCCCTGTGTGACAGGCTGTGCTTGTGTGTAGGGATGGGCACTGGGCAGTGGGCATTCTTACTACACATGAAACACCATCGGCCGTGGCCGGGACACCAGAAAATACACTCTTTTGGGGATTTATCTGGGTAGCCGTGAAAACGGCATTTGAGTGCAGGCAAGCGGGTGACAGAACCGACTTGTTGGCTGCAGAAAACACTGGAACAGTCACATTTTCTGGAACTGGACGAGCGAATAGCTTTGGTGTGAGTCCGGCCGCAGCGGGACTGGAACACCGTCGTTTTCCTAGCTGTGCTAGGACGACTTCGGGGCCTCGGGCTTCACCGTGATCCTAGGTCGTGAGCCACGTCCTGCGGGGCGGCGACCGGATGAGCGGGAGCGCGGTCTCGCGCTTCTGGCCTGGCGGCGCTGTGAAGTGGAGGCAGTGGACGGTGGCTGTGGCTGTGAGCTCTGAGCAGACGGTTTCGCACGGCCTGCTGCAGAGCTGGAGCGCTTCGGGAGGAAGTGCTTCATAGCCTGAGACGCTTTCTGTACCTCTGCGAATCTCTCCGCGAAATCCTTGACGGAGGATCCAAAGAGGCCTGTGGCGGAAAGCGGGGCGTCGAGGAACGCGGTGCGTTCAGACTCGGCCATTTCCGAGAGCGTCAGCCAGAGATGTCTCTCAGACACGGTGAGAGAAGCCATAGTCCGTCCAATGGCTTGTGCTGCGGACTTAGTAGCACGAAGAGCGAGGTCCGTGGCACTCCTTAAGTCCGGCACGCAGATCGCGTCAGGTCCTTCCTCATCCAGCTTACGGAGGAGATCGGCCTGGAAGATCTGGAGCGTTGCCATGGTGTGCAACGCTGACGCAGCTTGCCCGGCGGCGGAGAAAGCGCGGTGGAGCAGGCTTGACGTCGTGCGGCAAGCTTTAGAGGGTAGGGCCGGCTTAGCGCGCCGTCCAGCGGAGGGCGGGCATAAGTGGGCCGCTATCGCCTCTTCAACCGGCGGCAGCGAGAGGTATCCTTTGTTCTTGGCATCGTCAACGGCGGAGAATGCCAAAGAAACAGCAGGACGCACTCTAGCAGAATAGGGGGCGCTCCAGGACTTGGCGACTTCTTCGTGTAACTCAGGAAGAAAGGGCGCCGGTCTGGACGCAGGCGAAGCGCGCTCCCCAGGCAGGAAAAATCCATCCAGCCGGTTGTGAGCGGGCTGCTCAGGCGAAGACCACTCGAGGCCGAGGCTCGCCGCGGCCTGTGCGAGTACTCGCATGAGTTCCGTCTCAATGGAAGCTCTCTTGCCTGACGACGTGCGGGCAGGGGGTGCGGGGTCCTCAGAGCCCGCCCAATCCTCACTGCCTGACGCCAGGATAGAGCAGGAATCATCCTCTCCCAGCAGGGCTTCCTCATCCGCAATATCAACGGAAGCGGCGGCAGACGGCGGCCGCTGTCCGTCAGGAAGCGAAACAGAAGAAGCCGGGGAAGCAAGCGGGCGAACCGGCGAGCTTTGGCGGCTGAGGGAGGGTTCCGGGGCCCGCTGGGCACGGCGCTTTTTACGGCGCGACGCCGCGGCGGGCGGGGGAGCAGTCTCGGTGAAGACGGCTAGGCGAGTCCTCAGAGTCGCCATTGCCATCAGCTCGCAGTGAGGGCATCCGCCGTCAGCGAGCGCGAGAGCTGCATGTTCCTCACCCAGGCAGGAAACGCAGATCACGTGGCGGTCCCCGTCGCTGAGTGTGGCTCTGCACGAGCCGCAGGAAGGCATCTTTAAAAAGACGCTAGCTCTTTTAGAATGTGTGTCGCGGCGGCGACACACACACACAGAAATACAGTGTAATAAAAGAGAAGGATATAAGCGCCGGAAAGCGCAGCAGGAAGGCAGGAAGGCGGCGCGGCCAGCGACTTCAGTGACTCGTCCTGCTGAAGGTGCTCTCTCTCACCGGCGCGGCTTCTAATCCAGCTCCAGCGATGCGTGTGCTTCGCTTGAAGGATGAAAAATCAGATAATAGCTGCCTGCGAGCGATATTTATAGGCCTAGACCACGCCCATTTCGGCGGGACGTGACGCAGCGGGCGCGAAGTGCCCTGATTGGGTCTGACATCACGCCAGGCCTCGCTCGATAGGCTGCTGCAGTTGCCGCAGAGCAGCCAATAGGCGCGCGAGCTGTCTCGCCTATGTCTGCATTGCTGCTGCAACGCGTTTTGCATTATTACAAAATTAAGGATAATTTTTGGCTTCAATATCTCGCGGAAAAGGATTTTCCCCTAGCGTAAGATATCTTACGCAGTACGAGAGACCTCTCGTAAGAGAACACCTGCAATGGCTGAAAAAAAGTAACTTAACAAAAGTCAAGGGTCAAGAGCCCAACTAAAGCAAACTAAAGCAAACGCTGATCATGATGGTAACGTCAAACTAAACAATAAATCATCACCATCTAAACCTCTATTTATTCTCAATAAGAACTGCTGTAGACGTCTGACAGAAATAAAGTCAGTCTGGTTAGTAATAAGTGAAGCTGGTAAAGCTGTTTGTGGAGTTGTTTAATCAGATCTTGAGAGATGTCATGTTTTCTTTTATCTTCAGTTGAGTTCATCTAAGACTGTGACTGAAGAAAGTTGTAGTTTGTGTTCTTATTTCTTTCAGTGCTTGTTCACAGCAGGTGTTTGAATGATTGAAAGAATGTTTCAGGAACATCATACTAACCTTTAAATAACATTCTATTAATATTCAGAAAACTCTGTTAGCTATGTGTGTGTGCACGGTTTAACTTTACAGTATATATGTACAGTATATATATATATATATATATATATGTGTGTGTGTGTGTACTGTGCACATATGTGTGCTGTGTACAGTACGTAAGTATGTGTATATGTGAGTGTACATACATACATATATATATATATATATATATATGTGTGTGAGTGAGTGTGTGTGTGTGTGTGTGTGTGTGTGTGTGTGTGTGTGTGTGTGTGTGTGTGTGTGTGTGTATATATGTGAGAGCGTGTTTGTGTGTGAGGCAACAGCAGGTCTCAGCAGTTCCTGTTGACGTCAGTGACATTCAAGAGAAGGAAGGAAGTGTTAATAAATTAAAGTTATTTCTAATGTTCTGTTTCCCCTATACGTGACTATCAAACATTTGATAGATAATTGTGTCTTTATTCTCTAAATGCAGTGCTGCGCATACAGGCAGGGTTACATATATCAGACAAACTGTCATATTTCAGAAACTGAGTTTTGCAAGACACAACAGGCAGGTCTTTCATGCCGCATACCTCAGAAACCACATTCTAACTATTATTTTCTTCATCTTTCCCCTACAGGTCAGGTGACAGTATCCTGTGTACTCCTTCCAAAAAGATCTCGGCTTCTGCAGGATACACAGAAACATTTGTGTTTTCCCTCGAGCAAATGCATGAAGTGTCTCCCATTTCAAGAAGTCAGCTATTCAGAGTAAAGATCTGCTTGATGAGGCATGATTTATATGTCAATGATAATGTAGTATTTCTTGAGACAATATAACTTTAATCCCACTTATGTGCTTATACTGTGTCCCAACCAAAAATGGCAGCGCTGTCATACAATTTGAGATTTGTGGAGTAATTTGCATCATGTTAATAGCAAAACCAGAAAAATGTGGGACTTTTCAATATTTATATTTAAAAAATTTTTTTATATATTATTATAATATTTATATTAATACTGTATCTGTGTTGTCACATGAAATATAGGTAAATATGTTGGACAGATTGTACATACACTTTTATGTTTTCAGTTTTGCTGTCTGATTTTGTCCCGGGACTGAAGAATTAGTGTAATATTGGGAAATTTCAGCTTCCACAAACCTGCGTGCACCTGTGCTAAGATACCACCAGGTGGTGCTGTGCTTCAGGAAAGGACAATGCTGATTTTGGTTTTTATAACTATTTACACATTGAAAACTATTTACAGGTGAAGTTATCATATCATTTGAGCACATCTTACCAGATCTGCAGGCTCTATAGGAGATCTGAAACATATGCTCATGGAAATCTGCTTTATGATTGGACAGAATTCAACACTGATTTCATCCTCTCATTTTCATGTTCTTCAGGCCTAAGTTTAAATAACACTTGGTCTGATATTTTGATGCTGTCTTATCAATCAAATGCTGCTAGTGTTTTTAGCAGTTGCTTTTCCTATGCATTTTTGCAATGACGTTCAATGACCAGGTATTCACAAAACAGATATCAGGTATTCACAAAACATTTTATCTTACCTCTGAGTTCTCCGAAATCGGCGCTACTTTTAGCCTTAAGATGTAAGATGTACAGCCGAAACAAACATTATTTTCCTGTTATCACTGTAAAGCTGCTTTGAAACAATCAGTATTGTAAAAAGCAAAGGTGACTTGACTAAAGATTTTAAAATGTAGGCTAAGTGTCACTAATTGAACAAGTAAATGTTCAGCTAATTGTCTCCTCTTACATGTGTGTATCTCGAGAGATTGCAGAATTCAAGTGACAAACTGCCACAGGTAACAGGACATTTCATTTGCCTGTACATAAATGAACGGCAATGAAAATGAATTTACTATTTACTACTGTATGAGTACTATTAACTAACAAGAAACTCTGATTAATGAATTAGTAAGTAATAGAGCTCAGTTGAATGTGGAAGTTCACTATTAGCTACTATTTTTCATACCTCACAGAGAACAACTATATAGAGGTTCATAATTAATATTAATAATGCATCATGTATAATATAGGGTTTTTGTAACTCATTAGTAATGAATCAAGTCTTACTACATCCTTCAAAAGGAACTACTAATAATTTGGATCAGTTTTCTAATGTGAAAAGCTTGATAACTACCTAATACTGACATAAGTCATTGTGAGCTTTTGAGGTTTTTGTAAGATCTTGGATAGTAATGACTCAAGTGTTACTACATCCTTCTAAAGGAACTAGTTATTTGTATCAGTAAAGTGAAGATCATGGGAACACACTAGAATGACTTAAGTGTTTCCAAATCCATCGGAAGGAATTCTATTCAAATTCTTACAAAAATCCCAAAAGCTTACAATGACTTCAGTCAATATTAGTTATCAGGTTTTTCACTTTATAATACTGATCCAAATAATTCAACGTATTAATATTAATTATGAACCTGTATATAGTAGTTCTATGGGAGGTATAAAAAATAGTAGTTATTGATTAGCTAATAGTGAACCTCCACATTTGACTGAGCGCTATTACTTACTAATGTGTTAATAAGAGTTTCTTGTTAGTTAATAGTAGTTACTAGAATGTTAACACTGCGTTACTCATTTGTTCGTGTGTAGTTATTCATTAATGAAGGAACAGTATTATAAGGTGTTACCAAATGAATCTTTATGTATGTATGTATAAAATCTATAAATCACAATATTTATTGCATTTATGAAGAAAAGGCTCTGCACTCAAGGCTCTATCGCCTATTGCCTCAATGGTGTTCAGTGTCTTTGGGCGGACTGCGGGCAACAGCCATTAGTCAAGTTAAGTCAAGTCACCTTTATTTATATAGCGCTTTTTACAATAGATTGTTTCAGAGCAGATTTACAGTGATAACAGGAAAATAAAGCAACAAAGTGTTGTTTCTGCTGTACAGCAGATCTAGAAGAAAATAGCGTCACAGTCCAGCTTAAGTAAGTTCAGTGATGGTTCATTTTTGTTGTAAAAAAGTTATTCATTTAGTTCATTCATATATATATGCCGCTCTGGAGAAAAAAAGTGATGTCATCGTCCAGCTCAGTTCAGTTCTCATATAATGGTGTCAATGCAGGCAGATCAGTATTATTGTTGAATATTAAATGTCCCCAACTAATCAAGCCTAGAGTCTAGCAGACACAATCTCTGCTGACACTTCAGGGATGCATTATGGTCATGTCTAGGAGCAGGTCCTCCATCTGATCTGGATACGGCCCGGATCCAGCTGACTACATCATGCGTTGTGCTCTTGTCTAAGCGCAGGTCCTCCATCTGATCTGGATCCGGCCCGGATCCGGCTGACTACATCATGCGTTGTGGTCGTGTCTAGGCGCAGGTCCTCCATCTGATCTGGATACGGCCCGGATCCGGCTGACTACATCATGCGTTGTGCTCTTGTCTAAGCGCAGGTCCTCCATCTGATCTGGATCCGGCCCGGATCCGGCTGACTACATCATGCGTTGTGGTCGTGTCTAGGCGCAGGTCCTCCATCTGATCTGGATACGGCCCGGATCCAGCTGACTACATCATGCGTTGTGCTCTTGTCTAAGCGCAGGTCCTCCATCTGATCTGGATCCGGCCCGGATCCGGCTGACTACATCATGCGTTGTGGTCGTGTCTAGGCGCAGGTCCTCCATCTGATCTGGATACGGCCCGGATCCGGCTGACTACATCATGCGTTGTGCTCTTGTCTAAGCGCAGGTCCTCCATCTGATCTGGATCCGGCCCGGATCCGGCTGACTACATCATGCGTTGTGGTCGTGTCTAGGCGCAGGTCCTCCATCTGATCTGGATACGGCCCGGATCCGGCTGACTACATCATGCGTTGTGGTCTTGTCTAGGAGCAGGTCCTCGATCTGATCTGGATACGGCCGGGATCTGGCTGACTACATCATGCGTTGTGGTCATGTCAAAGCGCAAGTCCTTGATCTGATCTGGATACGGCCCAGATCCGGCTGACTACATCATGCGTGGTGCTCTTGTCTAAGCGCAGGTCCTCCATCTGATCTGGATCCGGCCCGGATCCGGCTGACTACATCATGCGTGGTGCTCTTGTCTAAGCGCAGGTCCTCCATCTGATCTGGATCCGGCCTGGATCCGGCTGACTACATCATGCGTTGTGGTCGTGTCTAGGCGCAGGTCCTCCATCTGATCTGGATCCGGCCCGGATCCGGCTGACTACATCATGCGTTGTGGTGTTGTCTAGGAGCAGGTCCTCGATCTGATCTGGATACGGCCCGGATCCGGCTGACTACATCATGCGTTGTGGTGTTGTCTAGGAGCAGGTCCTCGATCTGATCTGGATATGGCCCGGATCCGGCTGACTACATCATGCGTTGTGGTGTTGTCTAGGAGCAGGTCCTCGATCTGATCTGGATACGGCCCGGATCCGGCTGACTTCATCATGCGTTGTGGTCTTGTCTAAGCGCAGGTCCTCGATCTGATCTGGATACGGCCCGGATCCGGCTGACAACATAATGCGTTGTGGTCTTGTCTAAGCGCAGGTCCTCGATCTGATCTGGATACGGCCCTGATCCGGCTGATTACATCATGCGTTGTGGTCTTGTCTAAGCGCAGGTCCTCGATCTGATCTGGATATGGCCCTGATCTGGCTGACTACATCATGCGTTGTGGTCTTGTCTAAGCGCAGGTCCTCGATCTGATCTGGATATGGCCCTGATCCGACCGACTACATCATGCGTTGTGGTCTTGTCTAAGCACAGGTCCTCGATCTGATCTGGATACGGCCCTGATCCGGCTGACTACATCATGCGTTGTGGTCTTGTCTAAGCGCAGGTCCTCGATCTGATCTGGATACGGCCCGGATCCGGCTGACAACATAATGCGTTGTGATCTTGTCTAAGCGAAGGTCCTCAATCTGATCTGGATACGGCCGGGATCCGGCTGACAACATCATGCGTTGTGGTCGTGTCCAGGCGCAGGTCCTCCATCTGATCTGGAAATGGCCGGGATCCGGCTGACAACATAATGTGTTGTGATCTTGTCTAAGTGAAGGTCCTCAATCTGATCTGGATACGGCCCTGATTCGGCCGACTACATCATGCGTTGTGGTCTTGTCTAAGCGCAGGTCCTCAATTTGATCTGGATATGGCTGGGATCCGGCTGACTACATTGTGCGTTTTGATCGTGTCTAAGCACAGGTCCTTCATCCGATCTGGATATGGCCCGGATCCGGCTGACTACATTGTGCATTGTGGTCGTGTCTAAGCGCAGGTCCTTCATCTGATCTAGATACGGCCCGGATCCGGCTGACTACATAATGCGTTGTGGTCGTGTCTAGGTGCAGGTCCTCCATCTGATCTGGATACGGCCCGGATCCGGCTAACTACGGATTATTTTATTTCTTTAAAATAAATGACAGTTTTTTTGTCATCTAATACAATGCCATTCAGATATTTTAATGTGCGAGTCCGAAATATTTGTTTGGCCACTGTAAGTGTTTAGATGACATGGCATTACAGGCTGGGACGTTTGGCAGCTCAAACTGAGGTCAGATGGCAGGACTGCCTCTTCAAAGGGCCGCTTTTTGGTGGAGGTGCAGGTGAAATCTTATGAAAAGGGAGCGAGAAAGCGTGAGATAAAAGGAGAGGAAAATGATGGATGAATTTAATGAATGTGATCATTGTTTCCCTCCGCTTTGCTGTTTCACATCATAACGCTCATGGAATGTGTAGCTTTAACTCATTCACTGATTTCAGAGCAGTTTCCCTATTCACACACACCACTATCAGCCATCTGCCCTGTGTGCTGATCCCAGAACAGTCCTGTGTCCTTCTGTTGAGGATCTGGAGAGGACAGACTGATCTGAGTTCATCTTGACTGCTTAGGCATGAGATTGTGCTCAAACACTGATAAGAGTCCCGCATTCATGTCTTTCACAGTCACCGGCCTTGTGTCAACAATATAAGAGTCGTTTGACGCTCACGTTTGTTATCTGGCAGAGCAGAGACTTCTGAGATGTTGGTCTCTGTGTAGAGGGAAACTAAGTGTGATCAGTGTGTGTGTGATTCCTGCTCACAATATTTTCCTCCAAACAGATTATGTAACTTACAGGTGACCGTGTGCCTAAAGCTGCTGTGTATGTGTGTGATTCAAAACTCAGTCTTCAAGACATTGTTCTGTTAGCCAGTTAGAATAGAACCATATGATTATTAATGCTGTAAAAATAATGGAATACTGTGATAAACTTTAAAGGCAAAAAACAGTAACTACGGTACAACGAAAGCAAAGGGTTTTAGCGTTTTTTATGTATCTTTTTATTGTCTTTTTTTTATAGTCACACCCTTACAAAAAAGACATTCATTCAAGTGCGCTATTAGTATAATTCTTTAAAAAAAAAGGAAAAAAAGAAAGCATACACTCTTCTTCTTATGTACTTCTCAGAAATATACTTAAAATTACACTTAAGTATAATTGACTTATACTGACAGAAAGTCTAAGTATATTAATGGCAGAAATGTGTGTGTTCAAACCTGTTTGAAGCCTCATTATTGGTGCAATACCGTTTGGTGCCGCTATTGGCACAGAAATTATACATTGCAATATGAAGAAGAGACATGGTAGGCAATCCTTCACATTATGACATTTCCTGCTGATGATTGTTTACACAAGTGCAAGTGAGTGCAGTGAGACACTGTAAAATAAATGAAAACATCTTAAAGACACAAGTTTCATCATGGTAAAGGCCACATCCATAAACATGCATTTAGAGACCAGGCTTTCCTCAGTGTTGATCTTTGCAAGGGAATTTCCGCTCCTTCTAATTTAGAAACCTCAATAGAGACGCTTAATTTTGGTCAAGTCTTTCATCTGCGATGTTTCAGGTGTGAAGGCTCATTACTCGTGACATTTAGGCATTTCAACAAAACTACTTGAAGATGGGAATTTCCTGGAGCACGACGAGCCGACTGCTACCTAAAGACGCCCAACAAAGTGATTCTTGACTTATAGGATTCTGGTAAATATTCAGATGACAGGGTTTTAATTACAAGATGAATTCCTCAATTGTAAGTCGCTCTGGATAAAAGCGTCTGCTGAATGAATGCATGTAAATGTTGAGGAGAAAGATGGAGCAAATATAGCACACACTATTTAATGTCCTATTTCCCTTGGTATTCTGGTAGGCTATTCCTTATGTGCAAGAAATCCCAAATCATCTGCTTGGGAAACCAATGATTTATTTTGACCTTCATTATACAATTTGATTGTGCTTCAGCTTAGGGAAGATAAATCATAAAAGGTGCACATTTAAAGTAAAATACGCAATTCTCATTACAGTTTTTTCAAATTGCTTAAACACAATTTCTGAAACTATGGCTCAATTTCTTGAAACTCTACACACAAAACCACAAAACACACACACAACATGCAAAACATCAGACATCTCTTGCAAAACACATCATTCAAAACTATTTTAACTCTTCCAAAATTTTTATTTTTGCATAGTAACTCTACACACAAACATAAAATGATCAGCCACATACACACCAAACTACACACAGATGTGAAAAATGTAAACCACTACTATCTTGTGTCCTTTGCTTGTTCAGTGTGCAGTGGAGTGTACAGAAGTTTGTCACACGTACATGTATGTGCACAAATACACGGTATATACAGTATGTTTGCACAACTGATGAATGTTACAGTTATTTAACTGAACTGAATCAACACTGAAATGACTTGAAGTGAATATTGACACTATTGGTTTGTTAGAGCTGTTTCTCGGGCGATTCTGAATTTGTTATTATTGTGAAGCTGCTGTGAAACAATCTGTATTGTAGCTTGTATGTATATTCATAAAATATATATATAACACACACACACATACTGAATATGTATACAAGCCAAGTACGAAAGTCAACTTTATTTCTAAACCGCTGTGTGTGTGCGTGTGTATGTGTATACAGTTTATGTACTGTATGTCTGTATGTATATGTAGTATACATATATATGTACACATAAATATATATAAATAAATACATATATGTAAATATATATACATATATATTTACACTATTAACAGAAATTCAAGGGGGTAAAATGATTTATTTCTCAAAACTGAGTTTTGATTTCTAAGTGATCAAGTAAGTGTTTTCACACATGATCATTGGGTGTAGGCCATCAGTAAATGAGTGTGCATGTAGAGAACTGTGTTTAGAGTTTTGCAAAAAGTTTGTTTTTCAATTCAAACTGTGTAAAGCGTATAATGTGTTTGCAATTCTGCAGACTTGCTCTGAAGATAGGTACATGTGTGAATGGTTTCACTGAGTGAGTCTCAAGTTCCACTTTTAGTGTCTAAGCAATCTGAAAAAACTGTAATCAATATACAGTGTCCTCCACTAATATTGACATCCTTGGTAAATATAAACAAAACGGACTGTGAAAAATGTTTTTTCCCCTTTTTCTCCACTTAATCCTTCATTCAAAATATTCACAGGGAAGTTTTTCTGCCAATATTTCTGGCACCCTTACAAATTCGAGTAAAGATCAAACTGAAGTATATACTCCCATTCAAATGCTATGTTTTTAAGTTTACCTTAGTAATTACCCTTGTGAAAAAAAACCTATACCAAAAATTATTTTAAAATACATTAATTTCATACTAAGCATAGCACAAATCCATTAACATATTTACTGACAAATCGCTTGAGACTTGCTGATATAAATATTGTAATTAAACTTTATTGGAGTACTTTACATTTCTAAATATTAAGCCTAAAATGTGTTTTAATATCACTATTAGAATAATATCATTCTTTAAATGCAAGGTATTTAAAGTGTACCTAAAGTTTACTTGCAATTGTTGTAGAATCTTGAGTTGGACCTCAGCACTACTTCTGGATAACTAAAGTGCATTAACTTCAAAATTAGTTGTTCCAATTTAGCAGTCTTTAATTAGCAATTTAGTAAACCAAAAGTACAATTGCAGGGTATTTTTATTTAGCATAAATATGTAAATGTCTTTGTAGTAAACTTAGCATGAAATAAATCTATTTCAAATACATTTTGGTATATTTATTTTTCACTATTGGAACATTTTAATCCATGACTTTACTTCCGGTTCCGCTCTAAACACGAGATGACACATGAGATCATCCTCAGGATCATCAGGATCACATCAGTGGGAAGAAACCAAAAATACAGTAATGATGCTGTTAAAGCTGTTGAGCTGCTCAAATGAAGGAAATGGCTATAAAATACAGTTGGAGTGCTCATTCCCACTAACAGGACAATTATTAAAAAGATGGAGAGTGAACCTGGAACAAATGACCTGGAAAAGACATGCTTCCCCACTCATACGAGAAGAGGGATTTGAGTGACCAAACAATCGGTAAGAATCACAGTTAGAGAACTATAAACTGAAAGAACTATAGCTGTTCTCTAAAACTACGATCAGAACACCTTTATAACCACAACTTGTTTGGGAAGGTTGTCATTAAACACCAGAGGTGTGAATGGGGGATCTCTGCATCCCTATTGCGGTGGATCTTTACACTATTTAAATGTGAAATTGTCTCAGTTGAACATGCGTTCATATCTGTAACATGAATTCTCCTTCTCGATCAGTTGTTCTCAGTATTAGACGGCGTGGGATAATGGCTACCTGCAGGGCCATGTTTTCCTCCTCTGCCTCAGTGAGCAGAATATGGGCTTCCTTTATGGGAGATCTCCAAACTTGTCTCCACAGGACCGAAGAACTCAAACACTATAAAACAAGCATGGTAAGAAGCAAGCAACTACTGAGATGGTCAAACCATTCAATTCATAACTGTGTAATCCATGATGTCATTAAACACGACATGAGCCAAGCAGGATTTTGCACATGTGAAATAAATGTACAGAGAATGGTGTTGTGATAAATTCTTATTTTATGCAGCTTTGAAATTGGTGAAACAACCAACAATAAAGGTGAAGAGAGATTATGGCTTCATCATGCCATTTCCCTTTATCCCACTTTCTTCCTCGTGCGCGGCGATGGGATCAGGATAAAAGAAACTCTTGTTATCAAATTACAATCTGAATATGTAATCATGTAAACATCACTAACGTGAAATTCAGTCACAACTGCAGGTTGTGCTTAAACACATGTATGATGTATGATAACAGAGAGTTAATTAAAAAAACAAGACAAATCACATACATAAGTGTAATCCACAATAACTTACTGTCTTTCAGGACAGTGAAATAAACATGCAATGTGAAATCAATCATGCCTTCATCAAACAGGAGCTAAAATGTGTGTGTTTAGGGAAATTATTCAAACAATTTGAGAACACTGCCGTCTGTCTAGTGTGAGAAACTGTGCTTTGTCTAAATGTTATAAAGGTCTGCACTCTATAATGTTAAAGTTATATAGAAATGTTTGACAGAAGGACTTTACATGTAACTCGGAGTATGAATATATAATTATCAGCAATTATGATTTAATTATTTAATTTCTGCACAGATTTATTCAGATCTTTCTTAAAACTTGTTGATTATCCAACACTCTGTTAGCGTGATAGGTGTGTGTGAAGCGCGCAGTGACAGTGGAGTGCATGCCGGTTCACATCGCTCTGCCGTCGCTGGGCTCAAAGCCTCCAGGGACTGAGGCCATTTTTCACATAATTGCAGCAAACCTGCCTGACGAGCTTTCTGAGCTCAAAGAGTTTCTTTCCACTGTATGAGGGAGAACCAACTCAAGACACAAGACTTTGCTCAGTGTGTCTGACTTCTAGTAGCAAAATATTATAATAAAAAATGTATTTTAACTTACAAAAAGTAACAGTATTGCCATGCTTTTTTGTGCATAGTGTACCATTTAAATATGGTAATCATCCTGTACCATCCTTACAGTGCTTTTAATATTTTTTTTTTTTTTTATGGTTTTGAGGGTGAGAGACAACACACATGAGACTGAAGTACTTGAAACATGTTGTTTATTGTATTATTGTCTAACCAGTCAAAAACATCTCAGGGCTTTCTGATCCTGTAGCTCCAACAGCAACACCAAAGGAATTATCAACCTGTAAAATGGTAATACGTTACAGGTCACAGTATGTTAGTTAATGCATTAAGTAAGATTAATTTACAATGAGCAATGAGAATTTGTTATAGCATGTAAAGTATCTTAACAATAAATCAATTAAATTTGTAATTTTAATTTTACATTTAATTAAAAAGTTAATTGTATTTATTTTTAATGTTATAAAACCTTATTCTAAAGTGAAAGCCTCCTGAAAAAATACTTAGCTTTAATGCATTCTATGTTGCTTTCTGTCAAATGCTTTAATGTGAATGTTTCTTCAAACAAGGTACATCAGAGACTGCCTGTTGTTTCTATAGTGATTTACAATGAAAAACTGAAATTGTTCTCAATCAGTGCAATGGGCTCTTTTCAGAAAACGAATGCTCTTTAGCATGCTTGTTTTTAGGCCCACTTTACACCAGGTAATGCCGTTTTCAGTTGTTAATGCACAAGTCTATGCTTTATAGAGAAATATAATCATGTAGAGCACCCTTTCTCTTTCCCTTTGTGTTTTTTCCCGAAGCCCAAACTTCATGTCATCGATGCCACTTTATTAATTCATGAAGTTTTGGCTGTATGGCCATTGCCATAACATTGCTCATTAGCTTGATGGTTTAGGACTGCTGCACCACCTTGAACTTCAGTGTTCAAGAACAGATTGATGCGTCTTGATGCGTTCTTGGGCGCCTCTTCCTCAACATCAGATCTGATGGAGTCAACAACCATCAACATATACTGTACCTTTTCTGCAAGTCATTTTGAATAAAAGCATCAGTTTCGTGACTACTTGTAACACGTTGCCTTGAAAACATGTGTACTTTATGTTACAGAGGCGAGACTTCCAAGACACTCTGCAGTTGGTTTGCTTTTTACAAGCTATTCTAAAAATAAACAGCATTAAAATTGTAGTGTGAATGTGACAATGGCCTGAATCCAAAAGCAGTCTATATGTAACATCCAGCGTGTTTTTATTGTGTGCAAACTTGTTTCTCTTTCCAGGATTCTGAGCGACTGTCACCTGCAGCAACACTTCACTTGTTTGGTCCCAACAAGAAAGCTTCACTCTTTTCCAAACCTGCAAAATAATGTCAGGCTTCTTCTTGCAAAGGATTTACATTGTCTTGCCAATTTAAGCCTAGCTATAAAAAATTATTTGTCTTAACAAGTATGATGTGCACTGAAAGCGTCTCAGTCTTGGCCAAGCATATTTCTGAAAACAAAAAAGGTCTTTCAAGGGTCATATTTGTTAATGAGAGCTATAGAGGTACAGTCTTCATATCAGGAGTGATTATCTGACAGGCTTCGAAGCGGCAAATGAACCAAGGCGTGAACCAACCTGTTCATTTCGCTCAGATCAATCTACAACACACATTCAACATTTTAATGACACGCATTTGAAAAGTATATTTAAAGAAATATTTTTCGCAACATGTGCTATAAAATAGTAGATGTCTAGAAATGTACTTTCAAAGATTGAAACATCCCTGAGAAATAACTGAAGTAAAAAGTGTGGCATGGTTCAGCTCTGACATTACTGGCACACAAAACAATTATGAAACAAAAAACAATTCAGAATACAGTCAAATGTAAAAGGCATCATAAAACATTTTAAAACAAATATTTTAATCAATAAATTGTATAGATTTAATTTACATTTGAAAAAAATGGGACAACTTACCATGTCATTTATGAAAAATACCTACTTGACAAAAAATATTTTAATATATGTTCACCATATGGTTATAGACACTTGAGTGAGAGAATGCCAGTGTGATGTTATTGTGTTAACTTGTTTTGCCAACTGCTACAAAAATTATAGTGAAATTGCAAATTTAGTTTAGAAAAAGACACAAAAAGCGCTTCAAGGCATTTCTTTTTATTTTTTAAACATACATAAATATATGAGCACAGTCAATTTCCAAATAGAAAACATAGTTTCTGGTCCCCATTGACTTCCATAGTATTTTTTTCTATACGGCAGTCAATGGGGTCAAGCAACATTTTGGTTACCAACACTACTGAAGTGATAACTATACTGAAGTGATACTGAATAAGACTATAAAGTCCAGTAGTTTGGTGGGTTGCCCAGCCCAACATCAGTGTCTCATGTACCTTGAGACAATTGGCTGAAAAAGACAATGGTCTGCTAATGTGTCAGATGGTTCCTCTATGGGAGGCACCTGTGGTTAATTAATGTCTTTACGGCACGTCTCTTTGCAGCAGCTCCATTCAGATGCTGTGGGACTCCTCCCTGTCTTCACCGGCTTTCTGGATTCTTCTGTCTTTAATGTAATGGGAGATTCAGTCTTTAGAAAGTCTCTCATTTACAAAGGAGGGTTATGACACCAGTTACAGCACAGAATGCCAGTGTGCTACTTTCTTTTCCCAAGACACCCTCGACAACGGAAGATCGCACTGCCGGTGTTCACTTTCCCCTCCGAGACGCAGCTTGAAAAGACTCCTTTGACACCTTCCCACATTCAATGACTGGCTAAAACCACTGACAGCTCCCTCAAATGGAAAAGATTGCTTCTGTGAGCCAGGAGAAACCCTGATAGAGCACAACAGAAGACAATAGCCTCTCTGAGTAAATTCATCTCTGTCTGTCTCTGCCTTTGGACACTGTTCTACAGCACAACCATCTCACTAACTTGAGCAGAAAGAGATAGTTAGTGTGAAACTGGCTGTCTGTGTTCAGGTTAATATTCATCAGTGCTGTATCACCAGGGTCTCTGTCTTTTTGGTGACATACAAAGGCTTTTCTCTTTTTCCCATTATGTCTTTTGTCACATCAAATTTGACTCTTTAGCATTCCTATTCTTCAGCAGTACCACACCAACACTGAGCAGGACCTTTGACCTTACTCTGAACTCGTGCTAAAAGAGGTCATATAAAGTCCCTAAATAGAGGTTTTGAACTTTTGATAATTTGAACTTTTGATCATCACATTTAAATTTCATTTTTTTGTCAATCTGTTATACTTTATAGGGTTTTATTCTAAATTCCTAACTGAGTCCAAATTATCACTAACTCTCCACCAAAACCAGCACAGGCTTTCACAGGCTCAGCAAATCTTGACTGTGTGACTGTATTATCACACAGATCTATGTAAAGTTTTTGTTTGATTTGTTCATTGCAAAACCTTGGGGGAAAAACTTCCCCCATTGCAAATCAGATTTATTGGCAAAATTTACAGACTTTTAGCTGCTTGCAAAGAACCAGTCATAGAAAGGTAATTGAAATAGCTCAACACAACAAATGTTTTAAGTGGTTTCCCCAAATTCAACTGAAAATGCAACTTTTAATGACTTCTGCAGTTTCAAAATTATTCAACCCCTTCATGGCAAGCATCTTTAGTACTGAGTAGAACAGCCTTTTGCTGTCCTGACCTGCTGCAAACGAGCTGTATAACAGACAGCAGCTTCTGCCAGCGTTTCTGAGCAACATGAGCCCGTTCCTCATGAGCAATGGCCTCCAGGTCAGTGATGTTCTTGGGTTTGCATGTTGCAACCGCCTTCTTCAAATCCCTCCAGAGATTTTCTATTGGGTTCAAGTCAGGTGACTGTGATGGCACTGTAGATTCTTCCAGGACTTCTTCTGAAACCAAGCCGTGGTAGAATTGTACGTTTTACTCCTAAGATTTCCTGATATAGCCTGCAAAAATGAATCCATCTCTCCTTCCACACGTTGCAGGTTTCCAGTGCCAGAGGATGTAAATCAGCCGCAGAGCATCACGAGCTCCACATGCTGAACTGTAGTCCGTGTTCATTTCAGCATATGCTTCATTCTTCTTCCTCCAGACACACCGCTGATCCATAGGGCCGAAAAGTTCCAGTTTTGTTCCATTGCTCCACAGAACAGACTCCCAAAACTTCTGTGGCTTATTTATATGATTTGGAGCAGTTTTCTTGTGCTTTTGGGTCAGTAGTGGTGTACGTCTTGGAGTTCTGGCATGCGTTTAGGATGGGCCTTACTGTGCAGCTGAAACCTCAGTTTCAGAAAGTCTTGCTACAGGTGTTTTACAGTCACTCAAGGGTTTTTCTGCCCCCTCCAGATAGTGTAAGCACTGTTTCTTTGACTTTGAACATGCAAACTATGCATCCAACAGTGACTCTAGGAATATTTAGTGCATTCGCTATCTTTTTGTATCCTGTCCCTTGTTTGTGAAGGGCGATGATATCTTCTCTTAACTTTTTGGACCATTCTTTTGACTTCTTCTAACATGCAGTCAAACGTGACACTGAACCAGTGGAGGATGAAGTTCCTGAAAGCCACACTTGAATAAAAGTAGATATCTTAGTAAGTAGAAAATTACTTTGGTAGAAGTTAAAGTCACTGCTTAGAATATTGACTAAAAATGAGATGAGTTATGAGTTATGAGATGAGTTATTATATCGTGAACACAATTAACTCAAAACGGGAACGAATTAGTAAAACATGGGAAAAATTGTTGATTCGTGGCCACGATATAGCCTACATATGTTTTCCCTGTATGTCATGTGTGGGGCTCTGTATATTGTGAATGAAACGTCCATGTGTATATATCACTTTAAAAAAAAAAACTTATAATGCTTGTAATCACAATGTCATAACTCGATCTTCGGGTAAAAATGACAGACTTCTCTCTGGTGAGTCGTGATGTATAACAGACTTCTCCAATCATGTAAATTCAACAGCAAGCTCGCTTTGATTTTTTAGTGCCACGTTGTAACACCTGCTTTTTAAACATAAAGAATTAAGACTTCCAGAGACCTCCAAGTTTACACCTGAAATCAACACACAGTCAGCAAACACATAACATACGAGGTTCAGTTGCGAGGGAAACACCAATGAGTTCAGACTTTTATAGTCACATTTTTGGCTACCAAGAGCTCAGTCATTGGAGTAGTAGGAGCGAGATGAAGCAGTACTTAAGTGCAATGTTGATGAAGCCCTGCAAATGAGTCTCCAAGAGGCTGTTGGTAATGTGGACGAACTGTAGCTCATGAAATTAACAATAAATGAAAAAGGTGTTGTTGGCAGAACAAAGACAATTAATCCCTTTTTGGTAAAGGTCGTATTTATAGTCAAGCTTTTTCCTCATGCTTACACAATGAACCTTATTTGAGTTCAGGAACCACAAGTTCCTCAAAACAGGGCACAGACACAAGATAGCATTGGCGAGAAAGCTTCTCCATGTGGTTAACACACCGGGTGCTTCTCCATATCCCTCCTCGTCTCCTCGCTCCTCCGTCCTCCAGCCTATGACCCGGAAACTGATCAAGCTCAGCCATCTTGAAGGACATCTCAATTCTCTAACTGCACCGTGAGGAGCCGAGGATCGAGGAGTGAGGAGCTTCTAGAGGAGTCATGAGCAGGACACACAAGTGTACACTTTGCAGAAGAGTTTTATCGACTAATCGTGACGCACGTATAAATTCTCCTCCCCTTTCACATCAGTCACAATAATTTTTATTTATATTTTACCTTTGCAGTTTATATAAACCACACATCTCACATATTTCAACAGGGTATCTTCATTTACTATTATTTATTATGAATTTCTTAAATAACCAAACTTCAACAACATAAGGGCAGATCCTTTGAGCGCTGCTGATGACGCAGTGAAGTGATGCTCGAGTGATCAAATATTCCAATGTATAAAAAAGCTTTCATCCGATTCCTCCGCCCTCCTTTTCTTTTCACACTTCTTCTCTTCTCCTTTTTATGCTAACAGGAAGCTCACTGACTAGAGCGCCCCCTAGTGACCGCTAATGGGACAGAAGTTACAACGTCCACATCTCAAGATCCAATCAACAAGCGATCCACAGAACCAAGTTGTTCTCGCCCTAAATGTTTTACTTTTTCGATAATCCATTAAACTCGGTTATACGTCACAACATGGAAGAAAAAAATCTCTTGCCACTTCTGTTTCACTGCGACTTTAAACGCAATACAAAGGGAAATATGAGCAAATTCCAGATTAAATTCAATGCACTTGAAAATGAGTATGAGCAGGAATCATACACCATCGCTGCAGATGTTTCTTACAGTGAGCTCCTCATGAAAACACAGACCTGAGTGAGGCATGTCCTCCAGGCACTGTAACACACAGCCTCTCTCAGCTTTCACGCGTTTACCTCTGCTCCTGTCTGGACCTGTTCTGAATGTATCATTGCAGAAAGCCATGAAATAATTTGAGATGATACTGCCAGTTTAAATGACTAAAGCATGCCATCATAGTCATTATGACATCAATCTTTCCTCTAACTTACATTTACTTCAAACAAAAAAGAAAGAGACAGAAAAATGGGGCAGGGAATGTGTAAACATTCTGTGTATGGTAAAAACTAACATGACACGAAAAAAAACAAAAAAAACACTGTTACATAAATATGCAGTTCACATTGATTTGTGGATGTTTGTCCACCTGTTCTGCTCATTTGTCATAGCAGGACTACTTACAATAATCAGTGAGGATGATGGGGATCCTTTAAAATTGTAATCTACGTCGGCGCTGATAGCCTCGTGGGCCAGTGCGTCGACATGTAGCGCCGCTGTGCTTCGGGCGACCCGAGTTCGAGTCCCGGCTCGTGGACCTTTCCCGATCCTGTCCTCTCTCTCTCACAGTCTAGCTACTGTCCTATCCTAATAAAAGGCACAAACAAAATTGTAATCTACAAATGTATTCCTTAAAGTATAATTGAAATCTTACTGAATAAGTTATGTTGTATGAGGGGATCTTCAACTAGCATTCCAACCCAGCTGATTTTCACAAGATTTAGTTTTGTAATAAACATCAGACTCATCTGCATATTTGCAAATGATATAAAATTAAAAATAAAGTATTGGTAAAAAAAGCTTCTAATCATGTGAAAGTTGTGAGACTAGAGATTATATATGCAACATAAATTAATCCAATTACCCCAAAAAATCCATAAAATCATATTCAAATCATACATTTATTATCAACTCATGCAATACAGCCACAATCATTTGCATATGATTTCTTTCTATGTATATCTGATGAACAGTCGTTGTTTAAAGGAAAGAAATGAGCAAGTAGTGCCATAAATCCTTCCTGATGAAACTGAAGCCAAATGAGATTCTGTGTATTAATGTTTATGATTCTGAAGAAGAGCATATACTGATATTGATCAGGATTGGAGTTAAACTGTCACAGGCCAGGGTCGTAAGATCTTTTTTGATTCCTTCACAGATTACACAATTCTTATTTGTTCCTTTAGTATTTGTATTAATTTATGCCATTAGAAATACAGTATGTAGTATGGAAAAATGTAATAGGGCAAACACAAAGTAATCTGTGTGTTTTCCCCCTTGTAGTTCAGAGTAGAAATGATTAAAATGAGTATTTATCTTTTACCATATAGTGCTACCAAATTTCATTTGTGAGCAAAAAGGAAAACAAGATCAGTTTTTCTGTATATTAAAGCACTGTTGACACAGTAAACATGTCTTTAATTCAACAGTAAACTGGACTAGACGTTGTGCTGTTGTCACAACATTGTTGATCTGCACATGTGGTCATTAAGCCAGAGGACATAAAAAGACACAGCAGGTTCAAAGAGAAGTGTTCATCAACATTTGCCAGCACTAATATGCTAGCCTTGCTTCATAAGGATATATCTATTCATAAAGATATCTAAAAGATATGGAGAACAATGTGTGTTGTTGACTGATCACACAAGCGTTTCGGCTTTTATACACTTTAATAAGTGGACATTTTATACTCTGTATTTATACACTTTCATAGATTGTAAAAAGGGAAATGTGCTGTTGTTTCTCAGATTGGACCCTTGAATATTTATGTTGTTGTAGCAGGTCATGCTAGATTGTGTCCTCAATCAAATATGAACAAATATTCTGATTTATTCAGTCATATCAGATCATATTTATGACTTGAATAAAAGCAGTTTTAATTATGTAGATGTAGATCATCATTCAAAAATGTCAGTTAAATATGAACGAATATGAAAAGTGTTCATGTGACTGATTGATGCAATTAGAAGCATGGCTTTCTCAATGTTCACGTCAGGTTTGAAACACTCCCAAAGCATCAGAAGAGGAAAATGGCATGATTCCTGAATATCTCTCAGCATTGAGGTTATGTTTGTTTTCCACATGGCGATTCATCAGACAGTAATCGTTTCTCAGATGCCATTAAAGGTGGAGGGGCATGTGAGGGACCACCATACCCCACACAGCAGGAGATGAAAAAGTATCATATGGGACCCTTCGATTAGTATGAATCCCAGAACACATTCAGGAATTTATGCATGATCTTCAAAGGCGATTGTTACTTAGGTTCACTCACAAATCCATCTCCCCATATCTCAAACAGTCTTGCGAAATACAGACCTAAAGGGACGTTTTTTTTTTTTTTTTTTTTTTACAATATCAGCTTTGCTTGCCTGAGAGCTGCAACTTTACAAGTCTAATCTAAGCGTCTAGTAATGTTCCCTGTGGGGTTTCTGAAGCTTTGAACCTTTTGGAAAGGTTACAGGCAAAGAAACGCTGTCAAAAACAACAGTTCATATCCCATAACATAATATGTTATGGTGTTGCTGGTGAAAACTGCTGCTTTGAAATGGCACTGGAGAAGTCAGACTCACACTTATTCTTTGCACGTGTATGAAAACCAGAGAAAGACTGCCTTGCAATTTGCAAGCTCTTCTAAGATGCACGTGCATGTCTCAACCAGGTGAAAAACAAACATATGACTGATGGAATTATGTGTTGGGTGATTTATAGACAGGCAGCGGGTGCAAAACACACGTTTCTTCCACCTCTTCACTACATGCTATTACTGCTGTTATTATTATCTTTAGACTACTGATAGTTTGTGGTTTTTACCCTCAATTTAAGTGAAAAATTGTGAGATTAAGCATATTGCGGAAAAGCATTTCTGTTTAAAATTCAACTCTCTTCTCTGTCCCTGCTAAAAAATCAGGTATGTTTTAAATGGGACACTGGTTGCTGGTCTCCAGCATGGGAAGCTGGAAGACCAGCTAAACCAGCACTGGACCAGTCTAGTACTAGGCAAGATACCAGTCTGCAGTCTGAGATTTCAATATCAACTCAAAATATCTCATCAAACTCACAAAAGGTCAAATGATCAATGATCTATTCACATTCATTTTATATTTCTATGCTCTGATTGTACTGGATATTGACTTCTGACTTTGTGCTTTTTAATGCACAAAAAAATGCTTTTTTGTGCATTAAAAAAAGTTTCCAATAAGATCAACTGCCCTTCTACCCTGGTAAACCAGAGTTCTCGCGAGAGCACAAGTTGAATTTGCTCAGCGAGTTACTCTGGTGTCGAGCAATGGAGCTCATTAAATATGCCCCTCGATCTGAGCTGCACCAATCACATCGGGTTATCTGATATAGGCGGGCCAGAGGCAAGCTAAACAGATGACGACAGCGCTGTGACGTCGAAGTCATCAGTAAACATTGCAAGATGGCTATGGATGAACACCAGTTGTTTGAAACGGCTTTGGCCGCTACAATGAACGAGTTAGACTTGGCTTTTTCCCAAAAGAGAAGACGGCGCTCGAATCATTCCTTTGCAAGAAGGGTGTTTTTGCTGTTTTGCCGACCGGAAGAGTCTAATCTACCAGTTAGCTCCGCTGGTAGCTAAGCGTATGGGGTTTATTGTTCTGATTGGTCGTAGTGTTATCCAATTGCGTGCTGTGAGATTTTCAAATGCATGCTTGGTGCCGCCCCTCGAGCTGGAGTTTCATTGATCGACACCAGACCATTAATCTTTTAGATTTAGGTCTGGATTTCCAGGCTACTGCCCTTCTGAAAATACAATAAAATATAAAACAAAAATAGCCTTACATATCCTACATCATATATAAGCTTTGTCAGTGAAATGGAGATGTTTATGTACAAACACAGCTAATTTAATTGCTTAATAAGTGTTATCTATCTATCTATCTATCTATCTATCTATCTATCTATCTATCTATCTATCTATCTATCTATCTATCTATCTATCTATCTATCTATCTATCTATCTATCTATGCCTTGGGCGGCTCACTCCTGTTTGCCAGATCTGGGCCACAAGCAGGCCGTAGCAATGCCACATGTCAGCCAAGAGCAAAGAAATAAACCACAACTGGACCTTATCTGAGCCACAAAATCTGTGTATATTAAATATGGAGTCATCTCAGCCTTAATAAGCCAGTTAACAAGCAGAATAACTGAAGGAAAGAAGAGAACAGAAAAAGAGACGAGCAGAAACACAAGAACTACAACTGACTTCCAACCACAGCCTTAGATGAAATCAACTGAAGAGAAAAGACATTAAATCTCTGAAGATCTCAGCAGAGGAGGATTAACAACTCCACAAACAGCATTACCAGCTTCACTTATTACTAACCAGATCTATCTATCTACCGGTATCTATCTATCTATCTATCTATCTATCTATCTATCTATCTATCTATCTATCTATCTATCTATCTATCTATCTATCTATCTATCTATCTATATTAATTCACTATGACCTTGAAAGTAATGCCTTGTACTGTCCTTTCTTCCCCACTGTGTGTATCTGAATGCCATCACACACGTCAGCACTAATGGGCAAGCTGACTTTCCCTGAGTGACTGGCTGACATTTTGCAGCAGGCAATGGAGTTGTTTAGCAACTAGTGGCAAAGGTCTGAATGAAAGAAATGTCAGAGTCATCAATCACCTGACAGCTCCAGCCCCGCCCACTTAAACAAGTCATCACTATAACACTCACTGCGCTCATCAATTACTCAAGGAGCCCGAATTACTGTCCTAAACTGAGCATTTGTGCATTTCACTGTTTATTTAGCCTGAATTCCTTAACAAGAAGTTTCACACATGCTAAGACAGACGAGGTACACTAACACCATCAACATTTTTACATATTGTCAAGGAAATGTGAGTGGAAAACTCGTGTTGTGCGATGTTAGGGTGTTTAATCTGATATGTATGTGTTTGCTAAAGTGTTTTAGTGCTTTGCAGTCACTGAGGTTTTTGGGTGATGCTTACTGGCTCAAGTCAAAAGAGCTTAAACCCAATACTCTATGCTTCTGTCTGTAATATTTATGGATCATGTCCCAATTAGGTTTGCCCATTTTAACCTCCACGATCTCTTAGAAAAGCAACAGCACACCTCTCTTCAACACACTAATGTTCAATACTTGGGACTATTTGTTCAAATCACTAAGCCTAAGTAAGAGCAATAGTAACAGAGATGCTTGCCCTACAACACAATTAATAATATCACCATTGTCACACGCACTTTTGTTCATCTTCAGTTTCACTTTCATGGACTTTGTTTTTTTCATCAGTCTTTGTTTCCCGCCACTCATCTGTTCCCATGGACACTAATCTTCCACCACAGCTGCCCATCATTTAGTTTGTTACCTCTGTGTATTTAGTCAATTTTTTTATGTTCACAGAGAAGATCTGCCGTCTGGCCGTAACCTGCCCATTTGACGACGAGACCCCCAAGTCACTGTTCTGTGTCGGGGCGAATTACCATCACCCCGTAGACCACCCAGGGCTGTGAGTCTGCGACATCTGTGGCTGAGGGTATACTGGTGGAAATAGAGAATGAGGACTGGCTGATGGACTTCAGCACGGAGGTATCATCTCCCACCAGATCACCGGCTCCACCAGACACCCTCGGCCTTACAGCTCCACCAGGTTCCCTCGTCCCACCGGCTCGTCACACCACCTCCGTCACGGACTTGCGGATCTTCTGCTACGCTCCAGTCCTCCACCCCTACGGCTGCAGCGGGCTCCTCCTTCCCTTCGGTTACACCTCGATCCTCCATCACACTGGCATCGCCTTAGTCCTCGGGCGATCTGGCTCCACCTCAGATGATCGTCCCAGCGGCATTGCCCAGGCCCACTTTCATGGACAATTTTTAGTGCTTTCATCAGTCACATGTTTCTTTGTGTCCTGTTACTCATCTGTTCCCTTGGAGACTAATCAGCACATTATTTAGTTCCTCTTTGTTCAGTCTTCAGTTGTCGGTCGATGTTTATTGTGTTGTGTGTGTGTGTGTGTCTACCCCTGTTTCACAAACACACTGTTAAACCTTCTGTCTGTTCCTGTGTTTATTGTTTTATTAAAATCTCTACGCATTGGATACCTTCATCTTCATGACAACCATGTTTGCATGATTAGATCTAGAAGGTTTATTTTAATAATTAACATTCACATTCCAACTTTGTCACCCACAAATTAAAATGACTGCCTAATGCTACTGGAACGCATTGAATTGTCCGAAATTACAAAGTATAAATAAAACATTCATATAAAAATAGTCTTTCACAAAATATACTATCTCACCAATATTTTCAAGTGTAAATTCTATGTCTGGATTTATCACTATACCAGTTACAAAAAGCTTGTGGTCAGTAGTCTCTTAATATTACAGCAAATGTGATTATTCCAGACTATTAGCAGCATACAGGAAATTTCTCAAAGAAAAAAATATTGCTTGTTGTCTTATAACAATGTATTATGTAAACTAAAAAAAGCTATTCTTTCAGATAAAAGCTCGGTGTTTTTCTGAATAAATTCAGCATTCATAAACATGGAGAGCTGCATTTAACCACTATTTCTGCTCAATGTTCCATTAATTACAGTTATCAACATTTTTGTAATAAATAAATAAAATCAGTGGTTTGGAAGAATTAAACAGCAGAGCACAAAAATTATCGCCAACATTTTCAGCAACCTTGGTTCCGGAAGTAGTTTTCCCATTCATTTTCTTCTGTAAGGCATTCAGATTCATGAACCGAACCAACCAGCTTCACAACATCACGAATCTTGATTTGTATGTATGTATATAAACTATAGGGCTGGGGGAATTAACGCGTTAATCTTTGCGATTAATTTGAGATGTTTAACGCGTTAAAAAAAAAGAACGCAATTAACGCAGCACTTTTTTTTTTTTTGTTGCCTTGTTTTAATAATTTCCTGTTGCGGCTGCTATTGAAAAGCCCGAAAATATGCCGTCCCGCCCCTCCGTGTTCGGCGATCAGGTTTCATTCTCGCGCAGCTTTCATGAGCGGGTCTTTTCCGCTCCGTGTGTGCCACCGCACTCTCCGTTCCGTGTGTGTGTGTGTGTGTGTGTCGGTGTGTCTCTGCTCAATGTTCTCCTCTTAACGGCCCAAACGTTCCAATCATGTACCGATCACGCACTGGAAAAGCAAAGTCCGCTCAAATAACGTGACATTTCTCTGTAGACTTCTGTTTGCTGAGCTGGTATAGTCATGAAGGGCAACAATGGTAAAATGACCTGCTCTGATCACATGCTCTGGTAATAATAGCTTTGTAGGACTATATTTTATTTTGATAATTAGTTTAAAAATCTGTTAAATTGATTATGTTGATTGATTGATTATTTAAAAAGAATAATACATTGATATATTGATGTTTAATATTATTTTAATATAGGGCTATTGTCTGTTCCTTTTTTTTCCTGTGTTGTTTCATTTAATTAGGTGATACTTAGTTTAAATATTGATGATTACAAGCTTGGGGGAAATGCAATTAATTGCAATTAATTACAGCAAATTGTGCAATTAATTAGTTAATTTTTTTTATATAATTATATAATCTATTAAAATTGACTGCCCAATATAAAACTGTTTAATTGAAAAATATTTAATAAAATTGAGTTATTTGAGAGTAAAGCAACGTGAATGTGTCATTCACTACTGAGTTCTTTTGCGGCAATCTCAGACTTCTCTGATTGGTCTTCAACAGCTTTTATAGTGTAAAGTGTAGGTCTTCATTATAAAAATATGGTAGTTAATCCACTTTGACTTGCAGCTTCTACAGAAACATATATAACACTCACGGTAGGTCTTTCATGAAACGTCATACATTATCAGAGAAGATGAATAGGATTTACTTCAGGAACCCTGCGGTTGTGCTCTATTGGAGTATTTACTCCATAATTTTCATTGCAAGACGTCCATGTCCCAGTAACTCCATTGGTAAAATCAATGTGCAGATAGTTGTTATCAGTTTTGCCAGCAGGTCGAAGACAAGAAAGCCATATTTGAATCCAGACAGCTTCAGGATCCTGCAGACCCGAGTCACGCTCTAGATTTAGTGAAGAAAGCAGGTAAAACTGTGTGGCATCAGAAATAAAACAATACACACCTTTCAGTTCCTTCTCAAGATGAATTCTTTCTCCAGTTATCTCGATGATCATCCATTAAAGTGAAGGAAGCATGTCTAAAGTAAGGTCTTGTGCAAAAGAATAAATGCCACCTGATTGAGTCATATTTTAAGGTCAGGGAGTCAAAAGACCCTGTCAAAAACTAGGCAGAAGTTCAAAGTCATTTACACGTGTACACCTCTGTCCTCTCGCTACACGTGTTGCATTTGACATAACAGCACCAAAAGAACTTGCAGTTGCACTGCCACACGCGTGAGTACTGGTGTGTGTTGTACCCGCGTCCGCAGCACATGAGGTCGCAGCCGTTGTGATGGTGCATCAGCGTCTTATTGCAAACTCGCCCCTGAGTGCCGACGCTGCCGCTCACCGGATCCGCCTCGCAGTAGTTGGGAGATTTCTCGATGTACACCAGATCTGTGTCCATGGGCTTGCGGTACGAGTAGGATTTTTTGATCTTGAGAAATGTTGGTCGTTTGTGGCGCGTGGCTTTCACTGGCTCCACGTGGACAGCGTTGGTGTATTTGTCTTTGAGGATGTAGCCAAGCTCACGAAACTGGGGCAGGGTCATCCAGCAAGTCCTGGTGGTGCAGGATCCAGATACACCGTGACATTTACACTCCAGCCGCATACTCCGCTCTAGGACCTGGGTCGAGCACAGCAGCAAGAGTGGGAAAAATTAGCGCTTTAATTAAGCAAATGCTTCATTACTCAATATGAATACACCACATTTTGTCAACACACTCAAATGAATGTCATACAAATACAACTACATTGTATAAATTGCACAAATTTGGGAGCTTGCAATATCGTTTCATGTTGACGTTTTGTTTGAACCTCAGTATTCAGATAACATCCTCAATAATATGAAAACATGAAGCTGTTGGTACACTTACACAAGACAAAGAACTAGAATTTGCTTCTGGTGCAAAAGTCTTCTGATTGTTTTTACACCTTTACCATGTAGTTGCTACGTAAAGAAAGCTGTGTGACCATTGCGTGCATGAAGTGTCCAACATACCACATGTCGTTTTGTGATTAAATGACTGCAATTTAAAGTGCACTTCTTCTGGTAAGACTTAATAGTCCACTTTAGACATTCTACTAACGATGAGTAACAATGCAACTACATGTCAACTAGCAGTCTATCTTAAATTGGAGCGTAAACTCCACACTAGAGACCTAGCTAGTTTGTAACTACTGAACTTTATTCGGTTGCACCATTTGTTCTTAAGGCAGAACGTAAGCACGTAATGCAGAAGTAGATCTTAAGCTCTCCGTAGTCGCATAATATGGCGTTTACCCTAATGATCCAATAGCAGCCTTTCAATACATGAGCAGAAGTTATGCTGAAAGTTTATTCTTGACTAATTTTTGCTTCACATAACTAGGAAAAATTTAAATACGATACTACCCAGCAGTCAATAGCCGTTATGTCACTGTCTAGATTCTAGACCCGGCTATGAGTAACCCACTTTTAGCCAAAGTAATCTTGAATTTGGTTACATGTCGTTTTTGCCAAATTAACTTGTGAGATGTATGATATTTCATTGTGTAAGCAAAGTCAACAGTGATTATAAGGTGTTTGATTTCATTTCTTTGACATGTTATCTAATTGATGGCTAGTCTATTCTTGGGCTATGGTTTAGACGTCTATAAAATTTCCCCTGACAGCCCGAATTTTGCCTTGTTTTAGCCTAGACGTCAGGGTTGTGCTTGGACGGCTATTAGACGTCTTTTAAATGCAAAATTGCTTGCCGAGTACTTAATCATGAATAACATAATAGGTATATAACATTCAACTGTATTTGAAATTAATATAAGGATCAATAAATACTGATTACAAATAAAACAAAACAATAAATTTGACATGGACCACTGCAAACAAAGACACACTGTTCAGGTCGAGTTCATGTTGAAGAGCGCAAACACTGTAATGGGTTACGCTTTATTTCTATAGTCCACTTTGGACTATATGCAGCTATGCAACTACATGTCAACTAACTCTCATTAATCTGCAACCACATGTTGGGTTAGGGTTAGTAGAATAAGTTGACGTAGCTGACATAGACTGTCAGCTTAATATCTGCTAACTCTTTATTTAGATGCTCCTCCAACAAAATTCTACTGACTATAATGACTGCTAGTTGACATGTACTTGCAAAGTTACTTGTAGTTAGTAGAATGTCTAAAGTGGACTATAGAAACAAAGCACTACCAAGTAATTTTCAGATACTGTTCTCTCTCTTAAAATGTAAATTAATGTAAATGTCAAGATTACCAGATATGTCTAAAGAACTGAAGTAAAGCCAATCTAATATTTTATTCCATCCGTTACTCCTGGTCGGAGGCTTTCATAAATATTTCGTTTATAAGTAGAGTAACATTTCAACTAGGCCTACGTTTAATGGTGCAATGGAGAAATATTAAATAGTGCGTAAATACTTTAGTGCCCCTTTATGTCAAAACTAGGCTAAGTTGTAACTTACAACCGGCGCCTGGTCTTGAGGGGCTGTTTACAGGACACCATTTTTAACTAAAAACGCGATTTTTGGCCGTTCATTTACACGACAACAGCGTTTTGGGTGCATAAAAATGGCCTCCATGTAAACAGCAAAAACATGAATCTCTCAAGACGATGACGTCATGCATATGTCTATAGTGTTTCATCACCATCTAATGGCCTGGCTGCAGAATACACAGTCGTGTAGTCGTTTAGTCGTTTTCGCGGATCCTTGTGACAATGACAATGGCAACTTTTCCTTTTTAAGCACATCGTTGTCGTGTAAATGTACCCTGAGTCTCTACGGTTGGGAAACAGTGCCCTTGGGTCTTCTGTATGCTTGCTAATACTAGGTGTTTGCTGTAGGGTGTTCTGGATGGTTGCTAAGTGGTTGCTAGGGTGTTCTTTGCTAGATGACTTCCCAAGTCAATATTCTGTTCTCAAAAATGGCTTGGGTTCTTTCCTCTATCAGGTAAAAAGTATAAGGTTATTGTTCTCTATAAGGTATTCATGTTCACAGCACGTACGGGACAAGCTAGTTAGTTTAAGTTTAAGGCTACTTGTTTAAATTACAAACCCTGTATAAGCAATAGCAAAAGTGAGGCTTCACTTAGCAAACTGATAATTACATGACTTCACATTCAACAAACAAATGTACAATAATTGTATTATCATTGCACATAATGTTATTTTTCTCCACAACATACGAACAGCAATAACACCAGTCAAATCACACATCCTCTCATCATACCAAGACCTTCTGCTATCTGTTCTCAGAGATGGGCACCATGAGCCAATGTCATTACATTCGCTGGCATAAATTAAGAAAGGGAGGGGGCATTCAAACAGAGCACTCTTTTAGTTCGCTCAACACAAAACCTGCAGCTAGAATGATCCTGTAGGGATAGTCAGTTCACTAAGAGGCAATTTAGCGTCTCAGATAAGACCGTATGAACGCAGTCCCACAGAAAAGGCTCTTCAACTAGCTGCACAATGTCAGGGTGAATGAGGAGAAGTGTTGGTGCCATGAATCAGCTCTCTGTGACCAAAGGTGGAACACGCTAGATATACGCTCGAAGCTTCTTTACCCCTCATTAAGCTTCACTGACTCTTTCATTTAAGAATGAAAACGCTGTATGATAAATGCGATTTCTGTCAAACTATATTTAACTGCATTGACATTATTGATGTTTGGTCGTGAGACATGCGAGAACCAATGATGTTTGATTTCACTGACGTCCTAACTGAGCCATAAGCTTTAGAAGGCTTGGAATATACAGTGCATCATAATGACTACACTGTAAAATACAACGGTTGTTCTAACTAACACTTAATGTCTTTATTGTAAAAACCTAGTAAACTTAAATTTTCACATACTATTCATTGTTTACTTTATTGATTAATTGATTATTAATTGATAATTAATATTGATACATTGATTAATTGATTGGTTTGAGTGCCGGGGTAATAGACTTTTCGCTCATTTCCTCCACTTTTGCATCTTTCTCTAGTTGCATTCACTAATTTCCCAAAGTCATCTTGAATGTTGAATTGTCAATACAACTGAAAGATTTGAGAGAACATCACATAAGCTGACTTCATAAATTGATGCGGATTTTGCTAAAAAAAAAATTGTTTGAACTCACCGTTATTGTGATCAGTGTTCCCTTTAATTGGTCACTTGGAACGTTATTTATATTATTGTAATTCTCCTCCTATTGATGAAGCAATGCAACAAGAAATCACAAAACGCATTCCCGTTACAAATTTGCGCAACACTTTAAAAATTATTCTTTTAGAAAGAGTCCTTATTACGGAAATAATATTCTTTAAAAAAAATACTCAAGTCAAACTGAATGTTTTTAATTGCATGATATTTACAAGTAATAACCATGTTTTATAATTTACATTTAAATGCAATTAGCTGAAATTCAGAGAGCATTTTTGACCTACTTAAACAGGAATTTAGTATTTAGCATCTTTATTTGTCATTTCATAATTCGATTGTCTTTGAAATATGGTTAAAGTCTACTGCCGAATGTACTGACAAGTATTTATGGCAAACTAACGTATACTTTAATGTAATTTGTATTGAAACTTGTATTCACATATTTAAATATATTTGTAATTACACATTTGTAAAGAAGTTGCAATTTAATACATTTAAAATGTATTAAACTTTAAATATAATGTAAAATAACACTCTATATTTTAAATGATACATGACACACAATACCTGTGCTTTAGTATGTCAAGCAACGCATCACAATATATGTACTTTGTTAAAGAATGACAAAGATTATTAAAACATAATGATTTAAAATGTTCTTTAAAGTAGCCTATTGTACTTAAGTACTTAAGTGTATATGTACAGTTAAAAAAAAAGAAGTACACTAAAAGTACACATTCAGTACATTTAAGCACACTTTCCCCCCCAAGGGACTGTATCCCTTATTCCACATCAAAGACAACCTACAAATGTCTGAACAGTATATGCGGGGAAAAGCACAGCCTCTAAATGCAGGTGAAAGTGAAAAAGCCTTTTAGGACCTCTGGCGGTTTGAGCATTGAAAGTTGAGACAAAAGCACACCATCAAAGATGAAGCGTTTCCATCAAAGGTAGAGATAGGGGATACTGGTGTAAGCCAGTGTCTATTTAACTGAGCAGAAAATGGGAGTGGTTTTGTACAGAGCTTGGTGTGTTGGAGCTCATCTGATTTGTAATCAAACTCTAGCACTTATTCTGCTCTTACCCCTAAAAGCTTCCTATTATCGCTGTGCCAGTCCAGTCTTGGCTTTGCTGCTGGATTGTTGACGGCTGCAAACCGCAGTGCCATAGTTACTGAATCCTTCCCTGTACTTGACTTTCACTTGATGCGTTCAGTGTAACCAAAACATCACTTCACTGATAGATAATACCTCTTATAGGAATAGTTCACCCAAAAATGAAAATTCGGTCATTTACTCACCCTCATGCCATTCAAAACCCGTATGTAACTCTCGCATGTCATCCACATATCCTCGTTTTCCAACTTGATGTGACAAGGCATGACTGAACGTCATGCGTCTCGTAGCTGAACATATGGAAGCTTGTTTCCGCCACAGAATAAAAAAATAAAAAAGGTAATTGCGACTTTTTATCTCACAATTCAGACTTTTTTTCTTGCAATTGCGAGTTTACATCTCACGTCAGAATTGTTATAAAGTTAAAACAGTCAGAATTGCAAGAGACTTTTTTTCTCACAATTACGAGTTTATATGGCGCAATTCAGACTTTATTTCTTGCAGTTGTGAGATAAAAAGTTGCAGTTATCTTTATTACGTGGTGGAATGCACACTGCTTTTTATGATACTTCTCGTGTGATTTTGTCACTAGTAACTGTATGCTTTCAGTGAACGGAAAATAACGGTGTGAACGGAGTTCAGTATGGTGTACCACAAGGCTCAGTACTAGGACCGTTGCTGTTCACTCTGTACATGCTACCCTTAGGAAATATCATTGGGAACCATGGAATTAGTTTTCACTGTTATGCTGATGATACTCAGCTCTATATTTCTTCACGTCCCAACGAAATGCACCAATTCACAAAATTAACGGAATGCATAGCTGATATAAAAATTTCGATGACTAGTAATTAATTCTGAAAAAACAGAGATTCTAATTATTGGGCACAAAACCTCTGCATGTATTAACCCAGAATACTGTCTAACACTTGATGGATGCTCTCTCAAGTCTTCGTCGTCTGTCAACATTGCATTGGCTCCCTTAAACATCGTATACATTTTTAAATATTGATGACTACTTTCAAAGCACTAAATGGTTTAGCTCCTCAGTACTTGAGCGAGCTCTTAACGCATTATAGTCCTTCACATCTATTGCGATCTCAAAATTCCGGCCAGTTGATAATACCTAGAATATCAAAATCGACTGCTGGCGGTAGATCCTTTTCCTATTTAGCACCTAAACTTTGGAACAGTCTTCCTAACATTGTCCGGGAAGCAGACACACTCTGTCAGTTCAAATCTAGACTAAAAACACATCTCTTTGACCTAGCATACACATAACACATTATATACATTCCTATTATTCAAATCAGTTAAATGATTATTAGGTTGCATAGATTAGGTCAGCCAGAACCGGGGACACTTCCTATTACACCTGATGTACTCATTACATAATAAGAAGAATGGCATCTATTCTAATGTTAGTCTTTCTGTTTATTCTGAGGTTTACTGAAGTCAGCCGGATCCGGGCCGTCTCCAGATCAGATGGAGGACCTGCACCTGGACCCATCCACGACGCATCCCTGAAGTGCCAGCCTCATCAGCCCTGTGAAGGCCTCATCGACACGACAGCCATCGGCACTGATCCACAACAAACTCGTCTCCATTCCGGCGTGATGACTCCGACTTCCAACCAGATGAACTGGATAAATACTCTGAATGTTCTGATGCAATCTGACTTCTGACCTGTAATGCTGCCTGGATCATAATCATACACTGTTCGCTCGTTGGCAAGAGGAGAACTGAGCGACTGAGCCTGGGTTCTCCCAAGGTTTTTTTTCTCCATTCTGTCACTGATGGAGTTTTGGTTCCTTGCCACTGTCGCCTTGGCTTTTGGCTTGCTTAGTTGGGGACATTTAATATTCAACAATATTATTGATCTGCCTCACTTAAGGTGGACGATGACGCAATTTTCTTCTAGAAACAAACTTTGTTGTATTATTTTCATGTTATCACCGTGAAGCTGCTTTGATACAATCTGTATTGTAAAAAGCACTATATAAATAAAGGTGACTTGACTTGACTTGAACTATTTTGAGCTCCACATAGAGAGAGTCATGCTGCACAACACAAGCGTGACAAACTGGTGAACTTGTGGCTAATTCATATGAAATTGCCCAATCTCATTCACACGTTTATGTACCATCTGTTTTCCCCCAAATGACGGTTATGTTTAGGGGTGAACCTTCATCCTACTTTTTTTCTAAAAATCTTACTTTTTATCCAATTCACATCATACAAATTTATATGAAATCACCACCTCGTAAAATAGTTACACTATACTGTGGGTCAACTTTTCTTTAAACTAAAGCGGCACGCTTTAGACACCGGCAGCTTTCATTTACAACAAACATACAAACGGAAACCTTTTCTTGATAATCAAATATATCGAAGACTAAAGATATACAAAGACGGATCTCTCGTATTACTATGAATGGGGGAAATTGTATCTGCCAATATGGTGGAATAAGTCCCGCCTTCTAAATAAAAGAGCCAATCAGGAGTTGGTAAAGTCAGAGAAACCTGAGGCTCATGCATATGTGCATTGGCTGGACCAACCTGAAATATACGCCATATGAGCGTGAGAAATAACATTTGTGAGGCAGACAGTTCATGTCAGATTTTATTGGTGATTTCAAATATGAAATTTAATCGTACGCTTGGAATTTGATGTTTCCCCATTCAAAGAGATATGAGCTGTACTTGCATGACTGAGACAGCTGCCCGGGGGCCTTTCAAAGATGCAAGGGACTTTGAAATACATACCTTTCTTCCGACTTCGTTGTTATGCAGATTCATAAGCGCCCTGGCACTGTGTTTGATCTCTCTAGCATCCATGAAGACTTTGGAGAAGCCCAGGCCGTAGTGTATGTCCGCGGAGCAGCCGCCCCACCTCCACCCGCTGGCGTGCCCGTGGAAGCCCTGCTTGTCCCGGTCGCAGCTGCAGGCGCTGAGGTTCCCCCGCGTGCAGGCCGAGGTGATGGCGTGGGCCACTCCGGCCGAGAGGATGGCGTACCTGAACGCAGACTCTTTACTGCCTGCCAGCAGACCACAGACACGCTATATTAACTGCACATCACAACAGTCACAGTTCTTTGTAGATCAGCGATTAACAGTGTGGCTGGCCAAGAGTCAAATACTTCAAATTAACCATCAAATATTGGCAATGATGTCGGATTTAATGTGATTAGAAGTGCAAAAACAAATGACTTTGAATAAGTGCTGACGTGCAGATTTGTCAAATCATGTCCAAATGTCTTAGACCACTAGTGCATATGTATTTGTAAAAACGTTTGGTTATGTGCAGACAATTAAGTAGTGTGTCATACGCCCTTTTCGCCTCTGGCTTTTGGCTTGCTAGTTGGGGACACTTAATACTCAACAATATTATTGATCTGCCTGCATTGACACCATTATATGAGAACTGAACTGAGCTGGACGATGACATCACTGTTTTCTCCAGAGCGGCTGTATAAATAAATAATAACTTTTTTACAATAAAAATGAACCATCACTGAACTTAAGCTGGACTGTGACACTATTTTCTTCTAGAAACAAACTTTGTTGCATTATTTTCCTGTTATCTCTGTAAAGCCTTTGAAACAATCTGTACAGTAAAAATCACTATATCAATAAAGGTAACTTGACTTGACTAATAAGTGTGTGTGTGTTTTTTTATACTCTTATATAGGTAGTTTTTTTATATTTCACAGACAGAGAACATTTAATACATTTAATTAGACAAAATATGAATGAGCTCAAAAGTAAAAAAAAATTTTTTTTTTTTATTAAAAAAATTACTTGAAGGATGGAATGAACTTCCGAACATCTACTTCCTGAGGTTATCAGTCATCGCTTCTCCATAAATCATTGACAAACACGGCAGTATTTGCATAATCGGCAGATGTATAACCATTAACTTGAATTGTAAATTAGAGCTGTCATCCAAGATAATGTGATAAATCAATGAATGTATAGTCAAAAATGTAAAAATGTATTGCTTTTATTAACGTTTTATACCTGAACTCTCGCAGACCCCATACAGAAATAATGTAACATTTTCATCTGGGACTTTTGAAGCTACTTAAGTTGCAAAGAAATATGCTTATATATTTTTGTCCATGTCATTACATACACTTAATATTCAACAACATTATTGATCTGACTGCACTGACATTATTGGATGAGAGCTGGATGATGACATCACTGTTTTTTGCAGAACTGCTTTATAAATGAAATGAACTCATTTAATAATTGATGATCTTTACAACAGAACTGACTCAACACTGACTTCAGCTGTACAGCCGTAATGAACTGTTTGCATCATTGGATCCTTTTCCTGTTATCACGGTAAAGCTGCTTTAAAACATAAATAAAGGTGACTTGACTTGCTTGCGCTCTTTAACTTTACTCATCTGGAAGACCTAAGTTATAAACTGATACAGTAGTTTTAAGCAGGTTGGTTTGGCAAAGTAAAAGTCCATTTGTCTCAGGTGACATCTTTTCATGCTCTGTAATTTACACCTGTGGAAAAACTCTTCAGGCTGCAAATACTAACCCAAACACTGATACATGCATGAAAAATGTTAGTACCAAACTCACAAGACAGTTTTCAGTTTGGAAAGGGGGCTGTGTTCTTAAAAATAAAGGTTCTAACAAGAATCAAGTAGGCCTAGTCCTTCTGTCGGAGAACTTAGTTCTTTACAAAACCATTGGTGCTAGTGCTTTGAAGAGCCCAAGACACTGAAATACTGATCTCAAAGCTATTAAACTTCAAGCATTTTTGAATCTAAAAAAAAAAAGTACAATAAATAAATAAAGCAATTCAAGTTGGCCAACACCCCTCCAAGAAGAGCCATTTATGTGCTTGTATTTTCCTGAAGATATTTATAAACCTATTATTTATATTATTATTATATTCCCATCTTTAATGATTGGTTTCTGCGATTGTAAGGAGATGTTTTGTAGCGCATCATGAATACCTATATGACCGCAGGTGAGAAACAGGCGCGCGCATATAGGCTTAATATCTCATCTACTAGATATTTCAGGCATGTGGCGCGGAAACCTTAACTTCAACCGGTCGATTTGTATATCGAAGCCAATGAACGGGGACAAGTAAAGGAGGTAACTGTTTTACCCCAAATTAAACAAAACTGTATAATCCGTAACCACATTGGTAAACACTTCCCTCCTATCTTTAGTGACACATTTCCCCCAAACACTGTTTTCGAAACACTGACATACATGAGAAGATGTCCAACATACCCACTTTCAACTCTCTCCCGAAGACGGTCCTCTCGCCGAGCGCGGAGCAGTTCCAGCGGCCGTGTCTGAACTGGAACTGGCACTCGCTGATGCCCATCTGTGCGCCCTTGCTAATCACGATCAGCGCGTCCGGGCGGCTCTGGCAGATCAGCCGCTGACGGGGCGCCAGGCCCGGGATCTTGTTGCATATGATGCTCGCTCCCAGCGCCAGTACGGTGGAGAACCCTCTAGAAGTGATCAGAGAAGAGCGCGAATCAAACTAATCTTTGAATGCATGCATAGGATTAAAAACTGTAGGAGATATAGCTTACACACACACACACACACACACACACACACACGCACACACACGCACACACACACACACACACACACACACACACACACACACACACACACACACACACACACACACACACACACACACACACACACACACACACACACACACACACACACACACACACACATATATATATATATAGCCTACAGCCTATTGCAGGTTTTATAGGATACTGCGCGTGGACGAGCACTGGACAGCTCACGCGCGCACCGAAGGCGTCCACAGGTTTCCGACATCCCCTAATGTCTCTGGAAAGCATCATTATTTAATGGCTTGTATTCCCCCCAAAAAGTGAATTTCCCACTGAATAAAAACAATTTGCTTTGTTCTATCTCAATATCGTTGTTATAAAATAACCTGATAAGACATCAATTTAACTTCAGCTGGAACTACAGTAGAACTTATCCTACAGTAAGGTTTTTATCAGCTCACCCCATTTTCAAGTAGATTATTCCAAGACAAAGGAACATGTGAAATATCCAGCGTCGTGTTTTTCTGCTCATGATGGTCCTGTCTCGTTTTCGCTCAAAAGGAACGAGGAACTTGAATAGCCAGTAAATAAAGTCAGTTTGCACTAAAGTTCCAGCAAGGATAGTTTCCCCGCACGTGTGTGTCCACCTTCACGGTGTGTCCAGGTCGTGTGTGTCCACCTTCACGGTGTGTCCAGGTCGAGTTGAGAGCGCATATCGGCACAGGTGAGCAGATGTGTGTGATCTGAGCCCTTCATCCTCACACTGGAGACGGCTTTATATCTCTGGGCGTGTTCTCACGGGCTTTAGAGACACCCATGCTATCTCATATGCATTACAGTAGCCCTATATGCTTTATTCACTGCCATAAATCATCCTGTTAGTGAAAAAAACCGTTTGACACAGGCTAGGGAAAAAAATCAATTAACACTAAGCACATAATACGCTGTTAGTAAGACTCAACACAACATCTATACATAAGTCTTCTGAACTTGATGCATAACTTGTTTTTAAATTAATTAATTTTTCTTAATCTTACTTATTTAAATAGTCTTTATATTCTCTTGTGTTATGTATGTGTGAATGAATGAATGTTCCCAGAGCTGCTGGAAACCACAACAATCGCTTATGTGTTTGCGCGCACTTGCCGAATAAAGCTCATTCTGCTTCTGATAACAGGAGATTTTGCGCATTTGAAGCATTGCTGTTGTGGATCAATGTGCATTGCCAAGGACAATTCAGAAGTGACTGTATAGGCTACTCTAAAGAAACACTTGCTTAGATGTATAGATATAAGCAAACAGGACTCAAAAAAAAAAAAAAAAAAAAAAAAAGTAGCTAAAGTCAAACCTGTGCTACATCTTAGAGAACAGAATACTGCGAAATATAGTTATTTTGTGTCCAATTCCTTGACGCTCTTTCTTTCTCTGTTGTTGATGAACTCGCAGTTGTGTTTGCTGTGGTTTATGAGTGTTGAAGTCAGATAGACTGCAGGTGCTTCAGGAATAACTGCAGATTTGAGAAAGACTTTATAGTGTCAGATGTCTGTCCGTCCATTCATTCTCTATTCACTCGAGCAAGGCACATAATCACAATTTGAATAATTTGCAGCTTTTTACTTAGCAGTATTGTTTATCAATTCAAGAAAACATTAACATCTTTTGCAATCACTCCCCCTACAGGCATGATCAGTTAAATGACTCAATGAAGGAAATATAGGCCTATACTGTACATCTGAGCAGTAGCGCGGGAAGGGGGGTGCTGCGGGGGCTGCAGCCCCCTCGTCATAGCATCAGCACCCCCAAGTGGGGGGCTGTGGACTAACATAATATTGTACTTTAAAAACGTGAAATAAAAATAAATAAATGGACAGCGTTGAGTGCGAGTATTTGTGAAAACACAACTTATCTATGTTTCAAGAAGGTTTATTTTCTTAAATGTGGTCAGTTCTGTTAATTAATTTATGAAATTAATTTTGCACTTTCATGTTTAAATACCAGATCAAAAGTTCGGTGCCCATTTATATGAGCTTTTAAACTTTATGATGACCTAATATTCAAACTCCTTATCAACATTTACAAAAAGATAAACAGGACTATTATAAGCTAAAACGTATATGTGATACATGTTTGTCAAATGAAAACTGTGATAGTAAAGTTTGTCCCAATACAGTATATTTTCACAATAATGGGGCACATATTGTCACTTATTATCAGATAATGTTATTTTTCGTCTCAGGCTGGTTCCTCACCTCAGATTCGGCTGAGTTTCTGTCCCGTTGGGCACCATGTCAAGACGAGATGCCTTTTCATTACTGGACTCTGTTCAAGCGCATGGCTGACTTGAAGGTCATGAAGTAATGGTGTGGTGATGCCTGAAGCCTGCAAATCAAACATTTCTCTGACAGTGACACTCTTGTAAAGTATTATAGTTCATAAGTGCATTCAGAAAGCACTCAGACCCCATCATTCAGTATTTCTTTAAATAAATACATTGGCAAAGTAATGACAAATCTGGCTTTATAATTTTGGGGTAAAGAGTGTAGACTGATGTGAACCTTTTAAAAAGCATTGTATCATAACAACATGTGAATCAAAGTTGGCATATTTTTAACTAAAACTAAAACCAAGACCATGAAAAAAAAAATTTAATCACTTGGGAAAAAAACATTAACTGAAATTCAAAAAAATTCTGCTCATTACCAAGGCACCATTTCTCATTTCCATTTAGTTTAAGTTCAAGTACTAAAATAACTAAACTAAAAATGAATAAATATCTTTTTTTGACATTGAAAAACCTTTTAACACTTTACAATAAGGTTAATTAGTTTACATGATTTAAATACCTTAATGAACTTCAATAACATGAAGTTAACATGAACTAAGAATGAATAATACTTCTACAGCATTTCTTAATCTTAGTTAATAGTCATTTCAACATTTACTAATACTTTATTAAAATCAAAGGTTGTATTTGTTAACAGTTAATGCACCGTAAAGCAACATGAACAAACAATGAACAGCTGTATTTTTATTAACTAACATTAACAAAGATTAATAAATACAGTAACAAATATATTTCTCATGGTTAGTTCATGTTAGTTAACACGTTAACTAATTTTAACTAATGAACTTTATTGTAAAGTGTTACCAAAAAACAAATAAAAATGACAAAAACACAACAAAATTACAAAAAAATGTGAAAACAGAAAATATAAAAATAAATACTAATTCAAATATTAACCAAAACTATAGGCAAATACTAATACTATATTACGAATACCTACTAAATGTATTTTCTGAAGGCACTGTATTCATATACAAACACAGTTGGTATATTATCTTTATTATTTTCCAAGTTACAAAGGTTGTAATGGGCCCAGCACACACTCCCGGACCCACCGAGTTCTGGGTTATTATGGGCCAGCACACACTCCAGGACCCATCGAGCTCTGGGTCATTATGGGCCAGCACACACTCCCGGACCCATCGAGCTCTGGGTTATTATGGGCCAGCACACACTCCAGGACCCATCGAGCTCTGGGTCATTATGGGCCAGCACACACTCCCGGACCCATCGAGCTCTGGGTTATTATGGGCCAGCACACACTCCAGGACCCATCGAGCTCTGGGTCATTATGGGCCAGCACACACTCCCGGACCCATCGAGCTCTGGGTTATTATGGGCCAGCACACACTCCAGGACCCATCGAGCTCTGGGTCATTATGGGCCAGCACACACTCCCGGACCCATCGAGCTCTGGGTTATTATGGGCCAGCACACACTCCCGGACCCATCGAGCTCTGGGTCATTATGGGCCCAGCACACACTCCCGGACCCATCGAGCTCTGGGTTATTATGGGCCAGCACACACTCTGCGTTACTCTGCTGACTCTCTGCCAGGTGTCCAACACTGGGATACCTAATGTACAAACTAAAACTAAAAACCAGATTAATTCCTCGAGCACAGCGCATATTAGTGTCATTTCACCTCACAGATAAAACAGGCTTTCTGACTGTAATTAAAAAGAGCAGTGAGGGGATCAGCACTTATACACGTTGTAGGAGCCATACTTACCACCTTAATTATTTTGTATAAATTTGTTCATTTAAATATGAATGATATTGTTGTGTATTGTTAATTTTGTTTATTTCTCTGAGTATGTGCCCTCTATAGGGAAAAGTTCTTTAAGGATAGGCCACCCCTGACAGGAGGGGGGCGCTGGTGCAAGAGCACCTGAAAAGTTGTTTGTTCTGTTTTATGTTACAGGTCTTTATTTTTGATTTAATAAACGTCAGTTATCTATCTATCTATCTATCTATCTATCTATCTATCTATCTATCTATCTATCTATCTATCTATCTATCTATCTATCTATCTATCTATCTATCTATCTATCTATCTATCTATCTATCTATCTATCTATCCATCGGTCTATGCTTTGTTTCTCCAATAGTGTACAGATATTTGCCACACGCTATTTGCTTTTCAATGCTCGATAACATTCCAATTTACTATTTCATTTTTACTATTCAAATATTAATTTCATAACGTTTATTTGAGTGATTCTGAGAATGCAAAGTTGAGTTACCGAATTCAAAATCGAATTTTCTCTGAACATTCATATACAAATGTATTACAGTTTTTCTCAGTAGCTTTGGTGCATTTCTCACATCACTATTTGCATTTGTACAACAGTTAATGCAGTTCTCAAAACAATTAGTACAAACTGCAAAACCTAGTTGATAACCTGCAAAAGCGTGTCACTTGCTCAAAATGGATAGCTCATTCCTCAAAAGCAAGTATTCATATCAATGAAAGTGTCAGTGTCATCAAGATGAAAAGTCCTGACACCATTGTTTATGAACAAGATAGTCAAATGGCTTTGTCATGTTTTCATTATGACAGTTTACTCTGTAAATGTTTTCCAATGCAAAAAAGTCAGATCTTGGTGACACTACCTGAAAATGCTCAAGACAGCACTGTATACTATTTGCACAGCCATTTGAAAAATACAGTAAAGTTACACATTACTGTATTTAGTGAGGTAACTGAGTACAAGACACTGAATATGTATGTTTCACATTTTTACTGCATATGCTCTTTGCAATTCTAATTTGTTCTCAGCATTGTGCAAAAGAAAAAAATACACCCTTATTTACAACAAACATAAACTCCCTTTGGGTAGAGCTGTGCACAACTGGAAACAATATTGCAGTACATATTGGAACTGAACATTGGTTGCAACTAATGCTTCACACACCCCTTCTCATCAGTGAAAGCTGAGATTCACCTGAGAGAAATTGTTCAATTTAGGAGACAAATTTTTTAAATGTGTAAAATTTGCTTGACAGATTTTGACAACTAGTTCAACATTTTTGTATGTAATGACTCAAGCAATGAAATGAGGACTATTAGTTTTATATGGAATGACTATTCAGCATTCACAAGTAGTTAATTTTGACTGACATGACATAAGCAAATGATAATGTTATAAAACAGCAGAGAGTTGTATGAAAGCAATTGATGCATGTCCAAAAGCATTTGCAATTTGTTGGAAGGAATGAGAAACTGCTACTATGATGTGCACAAATGACTAAATGTTGTGGAGGTTGAACTAACTGTTGTGCAAATGTAAATAGTGATGTGAGAAATGCACCAAAGCGACTGAGAAAAACTGTAATTCTTGTAGCCATGACCTTTTTGATGTAAAAATGTTTGTGAGAGCTCTCTTGTCTTGGCTATATTTGCTATTGAACTTCAGCACATGCATGGGTTTAAACGTATGCATGTGTCACAACTACAGATAATTAATTTAAGTGTCGATATAGAGTTCCCTAATGTTTTTTTTTTTTTTTTACCACAGTTTTGTACCCTATACCATAAGTGATTTGAAAACAGCAATGTTGAATAGGGATTGATTATAAAATTATAAATTGCTGTATTAGACCTATAAACAATTCTTTACATATTGACATTATCACTTTTAATATGCCACTAAGTGCTTACATTTGTAAATTATTCCAGTCTCTGTGGGGTTGAATAATTTTGATTGCAAGTGCATGTTTACAGGTAACGTAATGTCCCTGAGGTTATTCCGTAGAAAACATCATCATTACGTCACCATCCCGAAACTGAAAGGAACAGTCAGCTGTAGTTCTGCTGTGAGAAATGGAGATCTGGCAAAGTTTACCTCTGGACTGTCTGATCAGTATCTTCTCTCTTCTTCAAGAAGAAGATTTAATCCGAGCATCCACAGTGTGTAAGGTATGCGACAGAGATAATGATGACACGCCAGTCGCGTAGAGTCCAGAAAGACCGAGAGTCAGACTGATGACAGGACATCTATTATTCTGGACACTGACTCCTTTTGTTTCCATTAGAAAGAGATGTTATTATCCCTATAACCTACTTTACAAAAAATAAATACATTAACTTTTGCTTGAATATTGACACTGACAAACTTTAGTGGACATTGAATTGAAAGAACGCAATGAAATATTACAATATGATCTTTATTTAGAAGTAAAAAAGAAAGCCAGGACATAAATGTTCATATTGCTTCAATGTCTCCTAAGTAGAGAACATAAATCAGAAATCTTGCACTCTTTACATTTACTGTACAGCCACTACAGTTTTACGTAGTTCAAAATCCAAAATCCAAAATTCAAAATCCAATTTAAACATGGAAAAATAGAAGATTTTAAGGACGTTAAATAATTTAAAATAGAAATATAGGCCTACAATTTTTTAGGTAACTAATCATATAATCAAATGTGTGACAATGAGCATGTGATCTCATTGAAACACAAAAGATGCTATTTGAAGAATTCTCAATTCCTAACATGGATAATCTGTTTTTTTCTGGCATGTCACGTGACCTGTCAGTGGCTGGCTAGTTGTCTGGCAGTCTGCCTTTGGCAAGTTTCAGAAACCATTGATTTTTTGCAGTTTTTGTGTTCCTCCCTCTCAAGCTCATTTATTATGCATCTGTTGATATGATTATGTTCTTTTGCATGATTGGCGTTTTAGAGAATTTTATCCCAATTCAAGCAGTCATATGGCCGTGATCAGACTGGCACAGTGGCAGCTTACTGACGCTTTGCTGGACGCTAGTTTTCTTATTACGAATATAATCTCATGCATCTATTCTTTAGTATGATTGATGTTTGGGGACGGTTATCCCAATTAAAGCAGTCAAATGGCCGTGATAACGACTGGCAGCTGCCAGCCAGCCACTGACAGGTCACGTGACATGCCAGTGGCGGCTCCTGCCAGCCAGCTGAAGATTGAACCCCCACTCTTTTTCAATGCCAGCTCGCTGTTATCATAAAGTAAGAGGGACACGTACCAAATACTGCTATTTTCGAATTCATGTACAATTTTCAACTTTGCACTGTAATTGTGATGCTGATATAAATTATAAAACAGAAAAGAGAGCTAAATGGAAGCATTTTCACTAGACTTGTGGATCTCACTGTACTGTAGCCTATGTTATTTTCATACACATTTAAAATGTTTGTGTAGGATTGGTGCTATGCTGCGGACACACCGTGGTTGTGGAGGTAAGTAAATAAAGGTTATATGTCGTTAAACATCGCTTAAACTGTAAAATTACAATAATTATCTGTACTGTTTGCTATATAAGGGTCATTCCTGGGATTCAGTGCCTTTTGTGTGTAAAGATCACGACCTTACTGCCTTAAAATGTTGATCAGTATCCATTTTAAAGCTGATGGATACACTCTGTTTTTTTGACTACTTTCCCTTCTAATGAAAGTTGAAAAAGTTAAATGACATATCATAAAGCAGTCATCACTTCTTTGGAGGGACAACAACTTGGGCAAGTTTGTGAGAACTATTATTTTCTGTTTGAAAACCCATATTTTTAAAATTACAGTTTGAAAACCATGCCGTTCTTAATTTGATAAAGCGTCTAAGTTAGCTTCTTGTTGCTCAGACGTGGTGCACCCTGTTAAATCAGTGGACACTGTGAGTAAACATACTGATTGTGAAAGTAAGTTATGTTTAAAGTTGAAGAAGTAGTGTATTTAAAGTTCTTTAGTAATAGTTTACTGTTTCTTATCAAAATTATGTTCAAACTAAATTAATATTGTAACTGGTTTTAGGTGAGAGATCCATCCGTCCATTTTTTATACCACTTGTCCACCCTGTTATTATTTTGTCCACCCTGTCATTACCTAGTCCACCCTATTAAGCAGTTTTTGTTTACAACAATTTCATAAAAATAGCACAAAAAACCCGCCTAATAATTCAGTGACATTGAAAATTTATTGGAGTATCCATACTTAAAAAACATAAAGAAAAACGCCTTTTAGGCATTTTTATCTGAAAAATATATATAAATATAAATTAGAATCTAAATTAGAAGTATTTTAAACTGTTGTTTTTTTTGTCCCCGTGGACATTTTTTATCTTCCATTTTATTGATTTTGTTTAATAAATGGTTAAATTTATTTACCTGAGATTGACCAAAATCTTTTTTCAAATGTTTTACATCACCGTATCATGATTAATGATTTTTCTTTTAAAAACTGAGTTTGATTTTCTAAATTTGATGATGTCCAAATGGCACTGAATACCAGGGATGACCCATGAATAGCATTCATCTTAGGATGCTGATGTCTTGTGTTTTACACCACATTCTTCTGTTGAGACGCTTAAGATCGAATCCTTGTGTAGGAGAATGTGTCTGCAGAGATGGAGTTTCTGCAATGTTTCCCAGCATCTCTCAGACACCGGGACACACTCATGGAAAGCTTATTACCTGCGTCGTTCTCACCTGGAGATGAAAATGAAGACGGGCAGGTCGTGTGCAGACTACACGTGCAAAACCCTACGAGGACATACTGGCAAGTTATCTCATACAAACATATGCTATAATGCCAATGCAAATCAAGGGTGACAGTGACATAAATTCTCTTCAAATGATTTAATGACACATTGGCCACATTTACATGCAACCAAATAATCTGTTAGTGAAGTGAATCAGATTGGAAGGGGTGGTGTAGACCTGAAATAAAAACTGTAATTGCTTGAATCCAATTGATTTCTCAATGACAGTGCCGTGAACGTTTACATCTCACAAACTTTTCTTTTCGTCTTCCGCCATCTTATGAACTGTTCAGTGGTGGAGGCTAAATATTTGCTAACAGCAATTACACTGACATTCATGCTTTTCATGAAAAGAAATTTTTCTTTTTCTAGAAAACAGGTACTGCACATGTAAATGAATATGTAAATGAATCTGAAATCAGATGAAACTCAGGATTGATGAAAATCTGAGTTTTTGAGTCATTCTGTTCATCCATAGGCAGGGTTGTTGGTTTTGAATACCTGTCTGGAAACGACGGCCGCTCAGATGTGTGGAAAAGCTCTCCTGTTGTGTGCAGTGCATCGACAGATGGGACAGTCAAAGCGTGGGACATTCACAAGGTATTAACAGGCTTTCTCGTTCATGTGGCAGAGACCTAATTAAAGTGTGTAGGCATGAAGCTGGATCTCAAGAAACACCTTCGACATTTTTCACCCCCAAATCAAAAGAGAGAAAGCAGAAAGTTTAGTTCTGCTGGAAAGCAGCTCTAAAAAGACAATAGTGTCATTGTTCAGTTGAAATCAGTTCAGTGTTGATTCAGTTCCTTTCAATAACTGTGTAAAATTAATCAATTATGGAATGAGTTCAATTCAGCTATAAAGCAGCTCAGTTCAGTTCTCATAATAATGACAGAGTAGTCAAGTCAATAATATTGCTGAATATTAAAGGGATAGTTCACACAAAAATGAAAATTAGCCCATGATTTACTCACCCTCAAGACAATCCTAGGTGTATATGACTTTCTTCTTTCAGACGAATATAATTGGAGTTTTATTAAAAAATATCCTGGCTCTTCCAAGCTTTATAATGGCAGTGAATGGAGGATGAGATTTTGAAGCTCTGCAGGGGTTAATAAAGTCCTTCTGAAGTGAAACCATGTGTTTGTGTTAGAAACATATCCATATTTAAAACTTCCGGCAGACGGCCTACGAATGTCGACTCACACCCCAAGAGTAACCCCTGACGCGGTGTAGGAGTAGCGTAAGCTTACAGTAGGTGAGTCAAACAAATACATCTGGGCATCAAACTCAAGCTCCTTTCTCTTTAAAATTTCTTGTTTTAAACTTCTAATTCGTGACTGGTGTTTTGTTTCATTCTATCCTCTGTGCTTCCGCGTTCGACAATGTGTCGGGTCAAGTGTTACTCTATCGACGTAAACCGCTGTATACGGCCGTTACTGGAAGCTGGTGATTATAGTCGATAAAGTTTTAAATTTGGATATTTTTTTCTTTCACCAACGCATCGCTTCACTTCAGAAGGCCTTTATTAACCCACAGGAGTCGTATGGATACACTTTTATGATGGATGAATGCACTTTTATGGACTTCACTGCCATTATAAAGCTTGGAAGAGCCAGGATTTTTTTTTTTATATAACTCCGCAGTCTATAGGTATGAGAGTTTGAATATATATGTGCGCAGGCGTGTAGTCCTTCACAAACCAACCCTAACTTGTCTGGCCTTAAACATTTATAATACAGAATTTTTTATCGCTTCCGCGTATCCATGTGAACTGGAATTATCCCGACATCACTTTATCTGTAGAGAGGTAAAGGGAGGGGATGGAGGCCTTCACAGGGGAGAGCCTAGTGGACACTTCAGAACTGCGCTGTCGTCGTGTCCAGGCATAGGTCCTTCATCTGATTTGGATACGGCCTGAATCCGGCGGACTGCGGTAAACCTTGGGATAAACAGAGAGACTATATTAGCGTAGACGCCATTCTTCTTATGATGTAACGAGTACATCAGGATTTATGGGAAGTGTTCCCGGTTCCGGCTGGCCTAATCTATGCAGCCTAATATTGAATTATGGAAGTCTATAATGTGTTATGTGTATGCTAGGTCAAAGAGATGTGTTTTTAGTCTAGATTTGAACTGACAGAGTGTGTCTGCTTCCCGGACAATGTTAGGCTAAATAGGAAAAGGATCTACCGCCAGCAGTCGATTTTGATATTCTAAACCCTACCTAGAATACAGCAGGGTGACTGAACATTATCACATATTTATTATGAATAAAGAAACTGAAGCCTATTGTAAGAACTATTTTGTGATATGACATTATTTTTTATGACAATTAAGCGCAACCAAATTGAAGTTTGTCAGTTTTTGATCCAGCTCCACAGTAACTGTGGTTTGCTGCAGGGTGTTAGTGTGTGGTCGAGTCCTGCCCAGAGCCCCATGCAGGACATCACCGTGGATCCGGGGCAGTCTGTGGTCGTCACGTCCGACAGCGCGGGGACTATCAAAACCTGGAAGGGCTCCAGCGGAGAGGAGCTGGCCTGCTTTATGTCTGGATTCTCTGAGACCACACTACTGGCATTCAGCTACAAAGACAGCTCTTTTCTCATGGTAGGCTATCGTTTACAAATGTGAAGCTGCACAGTCAATATGTAGTATGTACTGTAGACCTAAGTGAAAATTGTTTTCTCAATTGGATGTAAAAATCACATCTTGTGCACATGCATAATAATCTGTTAGTAAAGTGAATCAGATTGGAAGGGGTGGTGTAAACCTGAAATAATAACTGTAATTGCTTGAATCCAATTGGATTCAAAATACCTTGCGCACATGCACAATGCCGTGATGTGTACGTTTACTTTCGGATTACACCTCACAAACCTCTCTTTCCATCTTCCGTCTTAGGAACTGTTCGGTGAATGAGACTAAATATTGGCTAAAAAAGCTTTTCTGACATATATGTTACATGTTTAGTCTGTCTGCTGTGTTTCATTGTGTTCTTGGTTCAGTCCCTGTGACCTAGTTTCCCCCAGTCTGTTTAATTAGTGACGTCATTTACCTTGTTCATTTACTAATCAAGCTCCTTTGTTACTGTAGCTCCATATATTTAGTCCCTGTGTTCTCCCTCAGGGTACGTGTACATGACAACGATGTGCTTAAAATGGAGAAGTGTTTCTGTGTACAGACAACATCACATGGATCCGCGAAAACGACTAAAAACGCTGTATTCTGCTGTCAGGCCATTAGATGGCGATGAAACACTATAGACTGAACATGTAATGCGCATGTGTGTGACGTCATCGTCTTCAGAGATTCAGGTTTTTGCTGTTTACACTGACTGTTTTCAGACACATGCACTTTGAAACCCGTTTTCAAGTTTGCATTTACATGCACCCATTGTCGTGTAAATGAACGGCCAAAACGCATAAAAAGTTTTACGTTTTTTTGTTGAAAACGGTGTCGTGTAAACAGCCCCTCAGTCTTAGTCCGTTCTCGTTAATGACAGCGTTAATGTTTGTGTGTATTTCTCCTGAGTTTATCCTGTTTCCCAAGTATTTGCTATTAAAGCCCATCTCCTAGTATTCTTCCTTGTCGTGCGATTTACTATTACGTAACAATATGTCCTCTTCATTTATTAGGTGGGAACAGTTGTAGGGTCTCTGCTCGCCCTGACTTGCCCTGCGCTGTGTGAAGTCTCGAGACACGTGGTGTGCGACTCCTTCAGGCTAAACCTCCTCCTCTCGTCGCCAGATAAAAAATGGATATTCACGGCCTCCAAAGAGGCCTCCAAAGAAAACTTTAACTCGAGCCCAAAGGTAAGCCAAGCACTCAAAATTAGCTTCAGTCCATTTCATCGTTGGAATAGATCAGAAAGCGAGCACAGCATTAGGGTTCCAGATAGAAAAACCCCAAATCTCCATAGAGATATTGTGTATATATACTGTATATATATATATATTTTTTTTTTTATATAACATATAAACCTTCATTTACGTATGCAGGAACCGCAAGTGTAATTTCAGCTTTTTTTGTTAAAAAACAAGTTAAATTGTCAAATTCTCAGTGGAAAACCAATAGCAATAGCAATCACACAGTCCCATAAAGCACTGTAACTGAGATAATTACATAGTTGAATATGTGTATGGAATGCTTTGTGATAATCTTCTGGTATTTAATGTGTATATTACTTAAAGTCAGAAGTTTGTAAATTTTTATTTGATTAGTTCTAAGTATGCAATTTTGGTCTTTTTTCAAAAATAATTTCTTCAAATCAAATGTTTCATGTTGGAGCTCACCAGTTTTCAAGGGTTTAAACTCTTATGCCTGTTGTGAAAGAACTGACAGTTGTCACTGTTGGTTTACACAATGAGCCATGACGTATTCTTGTAGCCGAACTCTGCATCACACCGGTTCCCTCGGCAAAAAAAACAAACAGGATTTTTCCATTCGATTTTGGATTACTGCATAAAATTATCTCTGTGAAAAACAAAAGTTCATGATTCTTATACGTTTTGTTCATCATGATAATCTTCACCAAGGAACATGAATTTTGAAGCCAGAAGTACAAAAGTAGGCTATAAACAAACTGCACTACGGTCATCATCAATAAGCTTCCGACAACTCTTTCAGTCGTCATTTTTATTGCTTTCAGTCCGCATGTAAAAAACATTTTCCCTTAAAGTTTGAGTTATAGTTCTCTTACGAGAGGTCTCTCGTACTTGCGTAAGATATCTTACGCTAGGGGAAAACCTCTTTTCCTCGAGATATTGAAGCCAAAAATTATCCTTAATTTTGCAATAATGTAAAACGCATTGCAGCAGCATGCAGACATGGGCGAGACAGCTCGCGCGCCCATTGGCTGCTCTGCGGCAACTGCACCAGCCTATCGATAGAGGCTCCTCATGACGTCAGAACCAATGAGGGCGCTTCGCGCCCATTACGTCATGTCCCGCCGAAATCGGGTGGGGCCAGGGCTATAAATACGGCCCAGAGAGGCTGGTTTGGTCAGTTTTTCATCTCTTCAGCGGGCTCACGCATCGCTGGATCCTGAGAGGAAGCCGCGCCGTCTGATTGCAAGCACCCAGCGGGATTAGTCTGCATCTGAAGCTGCCGGTCGACAACTCGCCGCCTTCAGTCGCCGTTCCTGCTGACGCTTTCCGGCGTACATATCCTTTTCTCTGTTACTGTGTTTTGTGTATGTGTGTGTGTTCGCCGCCGCGACACACACTCTCATTGCACTAAAAGAGCCGGGCGTCTTTTTCAAGACGCCCCTTTCCCCCTATAACCGCCAAAATTACACAGAGGGTTTGAAGTGGGCTAGTTGACGCGCTTCCCGTGGCTTGATTGTTTGTTTGAGAAATAACGTGACAAGAGTTCAAGTTCTGATTTCAACTCTGTCGTGAGAGATATGATTTATTGTCACACAAAGTCTTCATTATCCATAACAGAACAATATTCCATCTTCATCGACACTGTCACATTATCTAACATGTATTCACCACATCCGTAGCGGTCAAAAACTAGTTGGCCATTTCCCCTCTGGCAACACCTGCGTCTGATTACACCTACCCTCCCAAGTAGATGAGCCCTATTTAGCTATGCCATGACCGTAGTACCACCTACTGGCCAAACCTGGACATAAACACTGAAATGGCTCTTACACAACCGGCCTCTAATTGAAATGTTTAACAAACATTACAATTCAAAACAAAACAAATTAAGGAGCCATTACCAACCTGACATAACATTTTATCCAAACATTTTAGTCACAGTGAGTTCACACACATTAACACTAAAATTGCCCATTTAACCAGCAGCCTCAAGCAACAGGCAGAGCTTTGTTACAGGACGTTGAATGACACTTGACTTTGTTTGCAGACGCACTGAACGCACAAATCCCTTTTTATCCCGGAAAGCTTCCAACACTCTTCCCAGTGGCCAAGAGCCTCGTGGGGCAGTAGGATCCATAATGACGACAATATCTCCAGGCTTTAGATTTCTCCTGATTTCATTCCATTTTTGCCTCTCTTGCAGCAAAGGTAGATATTCCCGTACCCAACGTTTCCAAAAAAGTTCAGCAATATACTGAACTTGCTTCCATCTGCGTTTTAAATACAAGTCATGTGGCTCAAACAATCCTGGCGGCAATGATGGATTTCCTTTCATTAGAAGAATGTGGTTGGGAGTAAGTGGCTCCAAATCATTTGGATCGTCAGAGAGTTTGGTGATAGGCCGATCATTTAGGATGGCTTCAGCTTCACACATAACTGTATGAAGCCCATCATCGTTCAGGGCCTGCTGTTGAAGAACTGAACTTAGAATCCTTCTCACCATGCGGATAACCCGCTCCCAAACCCCACCATGATGTGAACCTGCTGGAGGATTAAAACTCCACTTAACTCCCCTTTGCCGGAGAGCTCCCTGAATTCTTCCATGATCCAAAGCTGCGAGAGCCTCTCTTAGTTCCCTCTCTGCTCCTATAAAGTTGGTTCCATTGTCAGATAAAATACGAACAACTTGACCTCTTCTACAGATGAAACGCCGCAGAGCATTGATACATGCATCAGTGTCCAAAGAGTCAGCCACTTCGAGGTGGACTGCTCTGCTTGCCAGGCAAGTTAGTATCACGCCATAGCGTTTGGCTGTACCACGTCCTTTCCTCACTGTAATTGGGCCAAAATAATCAACGCCAACGTTGGTAAATGGGGGCTTGTCAGGAAGAATCCTTTCCTCTGGCAAATCTGCCATCTTTTGCTCCTGCATTTTTCCATTATACTTCTTGCAACAGACACATTCTGTAATGACTTTTCTTACAGCGGAGTTGGCACTAGTGACCCAATACTTCTTCCGCAGTGTTGATAGCGTGTGATTCCGACCACTATGGCCCTGCTGCTGATGGATGTGCCTGAGGATAAGAGTGGCCACATTTTGGTCCTTGGAGAGGATCAGCGGATGTTTAATCGACTCTGGCAATGAACTTCTGGTCAGCCGCCCTCCAACTCTGAGAAACCCATCATCCAAGCGTGGATCCAACCTGTAGATTGTACTAAGCCTGCTCACTGTAGAGTTCCCAGCTGACAACATGGCAATTTCCTCTCCAAATCTCTGTTGCTGACAATATCTAATGATTGCCAGCTCTGCTCCCAAAAGGTCATCAATGGACAAAATTTGCCGTCCCGGCTTGTCCTTAAACCCTCGTCTCCTCGGTGGCACATTATCTGTGCTCTGCTTACCAGTGACAGCAGCTGTCTCCTCCTCCCTCCTCCTGCAACTCCTTTCTAACAGAATGCTTTTCCATTTAAGAAACCAGGCTACTGCCACCTTAAGCTTACTCCAACTTGAGAAATAGGTCAGTAACCGGCTTGTGGCAACATGTGAGCCCTCCACAGACACAACATTCACTGTGACTTCCCTCTTGACCTCCTGATCATCTGGTTCTATGATAGTTTCTACCATGTTTGTTGTCCAGTTAGATTCTGGTTTACACAAAAAACCTGGACCCTCTATCCACCTCCTGCCATGAATGAAGTCTCCAACCCTCACTCCTCTGGATGCCTCATCAGCTGGATTCTCCTTGGAGCTGATATATCGCCATTGTGAAGTTTCAGTGGCCCCTCTTATAGTCGAAACCCTGTTCGCCACAAATGTATGGAAACGTTTATCCTCGTTTTTTATATACTTCAACACAGAAGTGCTGTCAGTCCAAAAGATGGACTGCTGCAACTGGAATCTCAACTCAGCCTTCAGCATCAGATCAACACGAACTGCAAGCACAGCAGCAGTCAGCTCCAGGCGAGGAATAGTAACGGTCTTTAAAGGTGTAACTCTGGCTCTGCCCATCAGGAATGCAACATGAATATCATTTCCATCATTCAGCATCCGGAGATATGTGACTGATCCATATCCTGTTTCACTAGCGTCTGCAAAGTGATGAAGTTGAGCATGTCTTGGTTGTCCAAAGCCCTTGGGCTTAACGCAACGATCAACCTTAAATTCAGACAGCATATCCAAGTCCTCCAACCACCTGAGCCACTGTTGCGCAATGTCTTGTGGCACAGTCTCATCCCATCCAAAATTTCTTCTGCAAAGTTCCTGCAGCAGGATTTTGGCAGGCAATACCACAGGCGCAACAAATCCTAGGGGATCGTACACAGAACTAGCCACTGATAACATTCCACGCCTGGTGACTGGCTTTTGTTGGATCTCCATCTTGAACTTGAATGAATCACTCTCAACACACCATTGCAAGCCAAGAGCTCTCTCAAGAGGAAGTTTGTCTCTATCCAGATTCAGTTCAGTCAGGTCTTTAGCTCTGTGTTCCTCTGAAATACTCTGCAGTGTGGTGCGACTATTGAGGACTATTCCTCGCCGGTGCGCCCGCTTGCCTTGCCTGCTTGGAGGATGATACCTGCTCTCCCTCTGTTCGAGCCGCGCAAACCGCGCCGTTCACAGGGGATGTCAGGAGCGGACGGTCACGGGGCTAGCTTTCTCTCTCCCTCTGTTCGAGCCGCGCAAAATGCGCCGTTCACAGGGGAGGCTGGAAGCGGACGGTCGGGGTTAGTTTTTCTTTACGTACAAGAAAGCTACCCTGCCTCTGCGCCCCATTCACGCGTCAATCACCAGCGAAAGGAGAAAATAGCGTTTTAGTCCCGCCGAGGCTGGACTGACCTGAATTTTCTCACACATTTCTCAGTTCCCTGATCAGGCGACTGGAAATATAAATATTGCAGCGCCGGCAAGCAAACGCCGAAGAAAACATGTTGACGCTCTTATATGCTCGTGCATCTGAAAGCCTTTGTGTTTCCCCCTGTGGCTCAGTGGCGGAATCTTTGGTTTTTCACACGAGAGACCGGGGTTCGAATCTCGGTCTAACGGCAGATTAATTATGCCTCCAATGCTTCGCTCTGTCAGTTCCCTGAAAGGCGACTGCAGATGTGCATTTTGCAGCCAACGAGCGCGTTGTACAACCCGCTCGCCTGCACCCAAACACCGTTTCTATGGTTCCCGCGCGTCACTGGCGAAAGGAGAAAAGAGTGATAATGTCCCGCTGCGGCCGGGCCGAATTCTATTTCTCACACATTTCTCATTCCCCTCTGAAGTTCAGGCGACTGGAAATGTCATACTGCAGTGAGCGAGTCTGTTGTAATGCACGCACGCCTGCAAACAAACGCCAGCATGTTGACGCTCTCTGTTTCTATGGCAACTTCTCGCTCGTTCAGTTCCAGTAAATGCGACTGTTCCAGTGTATTCTGCAGTAAACAAGTCGGCGACACAGCCCGCTTGCCTGCACACAAACGCCGCTTTACGGCTACCCAGATAAATCCCATAGAGTGTATTTTCTGGTGTTCCGGCCACGGCCGATGGTGTTATGAGTGTAAACAAAATGCCCACTGCCCAGTGCTCATTCCTACACAGAAACACAGGTTTCTCTGATAATACTCGTGCTATATAAATGCCTTTGTGTCTTCCCCTGTGGCCCAGTGGCAGATTCTCAGGTTTTCACGCGATAGACCCGTGTTCGATCCCAGGTCTACCGGCAAAAAAAAGTAAAAAATTTGCCGTCAATGCTCGCTCTGTCAGTTCCCTGAAAAGGCGACTGCAGATGTGTATTTTTGCAGCCAACGAGCGCGTTGTACAACCCGCTCGCCTGCACCCAAGCACCGTTTCTATGGTTTCCGTGCGTCACTACCTCCATTCTCACACATTTCTCTGGAAATGTCAATATTGCAGTGCACGAGCCTATTGTAATACACGCACACCTGCAAACAAACGCCAGCATGTTGACGCTCTCTGTTTCTATGGCAACTTCTCGCTCGTTCAGTTCCAGTAAATGCGACTGTTCCAGTGTATTCTGCAGTAAACAAGTCGGCGACACAGCCCGCTTGCCTGCACACAAACGCCACTTTACGGCTACCCAGATAAATCCCATAGAGTGTATTTTCTGGTGTTCCGGCCACGGCCGATGGTGTTATGAGTGTAGACAAAATGCCCACTGCCCAGTGCTCATTCCTACACAGAAACACAGCCCGTCGCACAGGGCTCGCGCACATGAAATCGACCCAGATCGATTGCGCATTAAATGTGGTAAATGTGCCCACTGCCCAGTGTCCACAAACACTACGTTCTGCATGTCTCAAGGTTTCTGTAAAACGAAACCAACATGCATTCGCTCTGCTCAGGCAGACAATGCTCTCAGTGTTGTAAATGTGCCCGCTATCCCACGCCCACATTCACACATAGACATGACAGGTCTTACGGGATTCGCCCAGCCCTCCCCCTCTCGGTTGACCACCGCAGAGGAGTCGAGCGCGGGCAATCTGCCCGCTGTTATCAGCGCGCCCCCTGCCTCAAATGTCATAAGCGCAACGCTTATGTTGCAGCACACTGAAGCCCCTCTGTCGCTGAGCGACCAGAGCGCGCTTCGCATTCAACCCCTAGCCATTCGTGCAAACGCATGGGCAAGGCTACCCGGGGTTTCGAAGTGGGTGCTAGACATTATAGAAAGAGGCTATTCGCTACATTTCGGTCGACGCCCGCAACACAAAGTGGCGCGAATCGATACTACGGTAAAAAAGGAAGTAGCACACCTACTTCGGGCCGAAATAGCGAAGTTACTGAGCAAAGGGGCTATAGAACCCCTATCACAAGCTCAGAGCGAAGGGGTCATGTACAGCAGATATTTTCTGGTACCCAAAAAAGACGGAGGTCTCAGACCCATTTTAGATCTAAGACGACTAAACAAAGCACTTCTGAAACGACGGTTCAGAATGCTCACGACCAAGAAAATCCTCTCGCAAATTTGCCAAGGGGACTGGTTCATGTCGATAGATCTGAAAGACGCTTATTTTCAAATACAAATAGCATCACGTCACAGGCGATTTTTGAGAGTCGCCTTCGAGGGCCAGGCATATCAGTACACAGTCCTGCCATTTGGCCTATCCCTGGCACCTCGCGTATTCACGATGTGCATGGATGCAGCGCTCGCACCCCTCAGGCTCCGAGGCATACGAGTGCTGAATTATTTGGACGATTGGCTGGTTCTAGCTCGATCACAGTCGGAGCTCATAGAACACAGGACCATATTACTCGATCACCTCGAGAATTTAGGTCTCACAGTCAATTGGGCAAAGAGTTCACTGTCTCCCAGTCAGAAAATATATTTTCTGGGCACAGATCTGGACTCGCTGTCTATGACAGCACAGCTGTCGCCGCAGCGCAGACTAAGTATTCAGCGCATGACAGAGATTTTTCGCCACGGCGCTTTAGTCCCGCTCAAAAAGTTTCAAAGGATGCTGGGTCTCATGGCTTCAGCATCCTCAGTGCTTCAGCTGGGTCTGCTTCGCATGCGCCCGCTGCAGTATTGGTTGAAAGCGCGCGCCGCGCAGAGCTTGGACCTCCGGTCTCGCGCGCCTCAAGGTCGATCAGAAATGCGTCGCAGCTCTGAAACCTTGGACAGTGACCGACTGGTACCGGTCAGGTGTAAGCCTGGGGACTTCCTCGAGTGTGAAGGTGGTGTCTACGGACGCCTCAACCTCGGGATGGGGAGCGCTGCTCGAGGGCAGACCGTTATTCGGCCAGTGGTCGGAACGGGAAAAGCTTCTGCATATAAACTGCCTGGAAATGATGGCAGTCGACAACGCGCTGAGGCGCTTTTGTCCCCAGATAAAAAGACACCACGTCTTGGTCCATTCGGACAACATGTCAGTGGTGGCTTATATAAATCACCAAGGAGGTATCAGATCCAGAATCCTTCACAGGCTGACGGAACGCCTCCTGGTCTGGGCTCAGCACAGTCTGCGCTCGCTCAGGGCAGCGCATGTGCCCGGCCATCTGAATGTGGGACCAGACAGACTGTCCAGAAACAATCTGCCGACAGGAGAATGATCTTTACATCCACAGACAGTCAAAATGCTATGGAGGACATTTGGCAGAGCGGAAATAGACCTATTTGCGTCTCAAGAGAACGGTCATTGTCAGGAATTCTTCTCCAAGAGCAGGGATGCGCTGGCTCACGTCTGGCCCCGCTGCCCGCTCTATGCGTTTCCCCCTGTCACGCTCCTACCCCAGGTGTTAGAGCGAATCAGGGAGAGCGGATGCCCAGTGCTACTCGTCGCCCCATTTTGGACAAACCAAGTCTGGTTTCCAGTCCTGATGCAGCTGACGAGTACCGCCCCGTGGCCGATACCGGTGAGGAGGGATCTCCTCTCGCAGGCGAACGGCTCGATCTGGCATCCTCGCCCGGAGCTTTGGTCCCTACATGTGTGGGCCATCAACGGGTACCCGTTAACCTCCCAGCGGGAGTGTTAAACACGATCACGCAGGCTAGAGCTCCATCTACGAGGCGGCTCTATTCCTCAAAATGGTCTGTGTTCACTAGCTGGTGTACAGCGAGTGGCACTTCACCCTCACGCTGTGGGGTGCCGGAGGTTCTCTCCTTTTTACAAGAGCTTCTGGATAAGGGCAGAACCCCATCCACGCTCAAAGTTTATGTGGCGGCCATAGCAGCGTTCGCTGAACCACCGCTTGGCCAGTCATTAGGAAGGAACGATCTGGTCATTCGCTTCCTTAGAGGAGCTAAGAGGCTAAACCCTCCCAGACCACCCTCAGTTCCCGTTTGGGACCTTTCCACGGTTCTGGAAGCCATGAAATGTGCCCCATTCGAGCCAATACAGTCAATAGACCTGAAACCCTTGCCTTTCAAAACAGTGTTTCTTCTGGCTCTCGCTTCAGTGAAGCGCATAGGGGATTTGCAAGCGCTCTCAGTGAGCACGACGTGTATGGAGTTTGGGCCGAATGACTCGAGAGTCATACTCAAACCAAAGCACGGATATGTTCCTAAATCCCTCAACACACCGTTTAGGGCACAGGTTATCTCCCTGTCGGCCCTGCCGGTATCTGAGGAGGAAGGGGACGCAGGCTTCCTTTGCCCGGTCAGGGCGTTAAGAGCCTAATGTGTCTCGCTCATCTGTTTTCAGACAGACGGAGCAGCTCTTTGTTTTGTTCAGCGGACGTTCTAAGGGACTAGCTGCGTCAAAACAGAGTCTATCCAGATGGATAGTTGATGCTATAGCGCTAGCTTACACATCCAAGGGCCTGCAATGCCCGATAGGTGTCAAAGCGCACTCCACAAGAGGCATGGCCTCGTCGTGGGCTTGGTCCAGTGGGATTGCCTTGCAAGATATCTGTATGGCGGCAGGCTGGGCCTCCCCGTCTACATTTATAAGGTTTTATAACCTCGAGGTTCCCGCTTTGCAAGCTAGGTTGCTCTCGGTTTAATTTTTCAGTATTGCCCGCCCGATGCTATCGGCTCGGGATGCTGAAACTGCTAGAGCGTCGATCACTGATCGCCTATATACTTCTGTGGGCAGTACGTAAGTCCCCCATATTTACCAGTCCAGGCTGAGTTCGCCCTGGCTGTGTGGAACAATTGATATAACATGCTCTTATCAGAGCTCAATATTACAGGAATGATGCTATTCTAGCCCCTCTTCCCGGATTCTCTGTGAGTCCCTTGTGATTAGGCACTGTATGAGCCCCGGGCACCTGCCCTTGGGACTTTAGTGTTATGTCTCAAGCACGCACGGCGTTTTACATTGTGTTCCCCTAGCGTAAGATATCTTACGCAAGTACGAGAGACCTCTCGTAAGAGAACGTACTCGGTTACTAACGTAACCTCGGTTCTCTCTAGAAGAGGGAACGAGTACTTGCGTATCTTGCCGTGTATGCGTCATGTTCTGATTCGCTTCAGCGATGAAAAACTGACCAAACCAGCCTCTCTGGGCCGTATTTATAGCCCTGGCCCCACCCGATTTCGGCGGGACATGACGTACTGTTCTGGTGGTTCTGACGTCATGAGGAGCCTCAATCGATAGGCTGGTGCAGTTGCCACAGAGCAGCCAATGGGCGCGCGAGCTGTCTCGCCCATGTCTGCATTCTGCTGCAATGCGTTTTACATTATTGCAAAATTAAGGATAATTTTTGGCTTCAATATCTCGAGGAAAAGAGGTTTTCCCCTAGCGTAAGATATCTTACGCAAGTACTCGTTCCCTCTTCTAGAGAGAACCGAGGTTACGTTAGTAACCGAGTACGTTTTCAAGAGCGTGAAGGTTGTGAAAGCGACTAGTGATTGGATGAGTTTACCTGTTCGGCTGATGATGTTTAATGTCCCCGACAACATCTGTAGTCCCATTACTCTGATGTATTTTATGTCACAGAATAAAATGTGAAAATATCTCGAGCTTGTGTTCACCACAGACCTTATTTCAGGCATTTAAAGGGGTCATGAACTGGATTGTTTTATTATTTTATAATGTTGCCTGGGGTGCCCTTATAATGTTAGTATGATTTTTACATAAAAAATTGTCATAATTTATAAATAAAAGCCATTTTTCCAAGCCTGATTTCAGCCTCAGATTTGAACGCTCTGTTTTAAAGGCCAATTTATACTTCTGCGTCGAGTGTACGCCGTAGTGTACGTCGTAGGATACGCACGTAGGCGACGCCGTCGTGAGCATTTATACTTCTGCGAATGTCTGTGTTGCTCTGCAGTTACACCGCCGAACACTAGTTGGCGCGGGTGGGTTTTAATGTTCCAGTTCCACTGTGTTTACATTCCTCGCGGCTGTTTTGAGTTTAGGTTTCTACGAGCAATGGCGACTGAAGGAGTCATACAGATGGCTGTATTTCCGCACTTCTTCAAGCAATCTCTCGGTCACTTGGTCTATTTCCATGGCTCTTCACTGATCTTCGGAATTTAAAAATGGCGGGCGGGCGGTGCAGAGTGCAGAAGATCATTCCGGAAATGCGTAGGAGGAAACGTGATGCTATCCAGCCGACCAATCACAGATCTTGCGGTCCGCGTCGCCGCGACGCGTAGTTACATTTTTGAGGAGGTGCGCGTCAGGGTACGGCGAAGGGTACGACGTATGGTACACGTCAATGCGTATGCTACGCCGTACCTTCTACGCGCACCCGACGCAGAAGTATAAATTGGCCTTAAGGGACGTGTCTGCTGTGAGACTGCAGTGCAAACGCCCACTGCTGTGATTGGCTGACATGCTTGCATATGAAATAGCTAGTATTACATGAACTCTCTCGAAAACTTTTACTACGTTTTTACTATTACAGCTATCGAGATTAACAAATCGTGAATAGTATCGTTTAAAGCATTATATTTAAATCTATTCCACATGAAAGGTTGCAGCATGATGAGCACTGACTGAGCAGATGACAGACAGTCTGTTGATCGCGTGAATAAAGATCTTATCACTGCAACGCAATTTTTGCACTCTCACAAATGCTTACACCAAATCACAATGCAAACACGATGTGAATACACAGTAAGAGCTTTGTTGTGCAGTGTAACAAGTGTCATTATTTCATCACGAGTTTGGTAAGTGTCCAGATAAGCTTTCGCGGCTCGCGCTGTGCTGTTTGATTGACAGCTTGGGCGATTGGAAAGGGATCGTTCTTTGATCGCTTTCTGTATATAATTTAATAACAGTTTAAAAAAGATTATTTTCATAATACTACGAGAAATTATGTGAAGTTGATCGTTTAGTCACTGATGCATAAACAGTATTGAACGATTTTAAGAGAAATATCTGAACTTGAATAATTACACAGAAATCACTGATCGCAGATCAGGCATTAGAATACACATGGTTACTTACATGTTGCTGGCAGATTCGTGTCGGGAAATTGTGATTGACTGATTTAATAAAGTTTAACCATGCTGGAATCCGAAGGAAGCTTATGCAGACTGTCTTCTTCCACAAACAGGCACTGCACAATATTTAGTAAACAGCATGTTTATTGCTTGGAAGTAGCTCGATCCGGTTTAGCAATTATCATGTCGTCCTATGTTATTTAGCATGTTTGGGCGAATCGGTGGGCGGGGCTAAACAGGCCGTGTTGAAGTAGGCGTTGATCTTCTTTTGTGGAGGCGGTGTTTTATCCTCTTTGACGTCATAGTTCCCCACTTTGAAAAACGAGTTGTTTGCTGAGCCTGATGTCTATAAAAGCTTTTATTGGACTAACAAGGTAGTTTTCAGTTCTGAAACTTACAGGATATTATTACAGTATGATGATCTCTTATATGTCAAAAGCTCAAGGAAATTTTGATTTCTCTGTTCATCACCCCTTTAACCAAAAACCCATCCAAAAAAAACCATTGACTTTGAGACAAAGGAGCCAGAAGTGCTAAAATGCAACGCGTTTCCAAGTTTTGGCCTACAAAAATACATCATCCCTGCAGCATTACAGACATCCCGTTTGAAATGCATGTTTAAGTTAGTTTGGAAAGACTGACGTGTGGCGTGTGTTTGGGCAGGTTTTCTACAGTGAGAGTGTGTGTTGTCCTGCTGAAGACGAGGACATTGTGTGTGATAGTCTGCCCGTCTCTGGCTGTTGTGCCGCCGTCTTCCTCCCGTCTCAACCGGCACGTCTCGCAGTGATCCAATCTGACGGTCTCTTCACCAACAAAACACTCGCAGTCTTCGACCTGGCCTTAAAGGAGTCCAAATACAAAAAGGAACCACAAGGTTAGCCTTAGAAATCTATTGCTTTTCTTGCCGTAGGTTTAATTGAAGGTGACATATTATACCACTTTACACAAGATGTAATATAAATCTATGGTGTCCCCAGAATGTGTCCAAATACCCCACAGGTCATTTATTATAGCTTGTCAAAGTTGCCCCTTTTTGGGTGTGAGCAAAAACGCGCCGTTTTTGTGTGTGTCCCTTTAAAGCATTTTCATGAGCATCCTTTACATGAGCTTCAGATACTCTGGCAATATCAAAACACGCGAATCTCACTCATCCAAAATCTCAGAAATAACCTGTAGCGAGTGCAGCCTTACGGAGAGACTCAGGAAGAGTTTAAACTTTTAGACGCACCTGGACGTTTCTGAATGGTTAGTGGATACATTTATGTAGTTGTTGTGGAGTTACATTGATTCATCTCATCGACTACCGTCATGTTTAACTTTTCCACAAGTTGACACATGTTGTGTCTTCTCTATCTATAGAGCATCACAGTCCCGCCCACAGCCGGTGCCGGAAGTAAAAATTCAATACAATTTCTCCATTGACAGTTGGGGTATAAGCCATAAAAACGTAACCATACATGGTAGACTTAAAACCAGCTACGGCTGTACTAAGCGATTGTATATGCTCATATAACCGCCAAAAGTTCATGGGGCACTAACCTTGTTTTGAGATAAATGCCTTTTATTCGCGATGTCTTGGAGAAGTACTTCATTACCCACAATCCTAAACAATCCCACAATCCCACAGTGATGCATCTGATTGGTGGAGCTCGTGTAAACCCCGCGAAAGTTCGTGAAGACTCAAGATAAATAAAAAAAAATAAAAAAACTGTTGCGTTTTTTTGCACTGTATCACTGATGTGACATTTGAACCGAGGAGTCTTCATATATGGTATGAGTCATATCAAGCATTTTATGATGCCACTGTCAAAACAATATTTAGCTTAGGCATACCCAGAGCCATAGAGAGCTCTTCATGCATTTACTGAACATTTGTGTAATAATTTATGGCAAGTTAATAAACTGAATATGATGCACTTTCTGGTTTGCTGACCTTCACTTTTTAATTTTCACTTGTTGTTATTAAGAAAATACATTAAATGTTATTAAAATTAAGGATGAACTATAACTTCATGAATAAAATGAGCATGGATCACAAGTGGGAAATTGTTGAGGCATTTGTCAGCAACCTGCCCGTGGGCCGCTGAAACTGATGAGCAGAACGCCGCGCGGACTGCCAGATCTGCACCCGTGAGCCGCGGACCACCAGCCATGCTTTCCAGTCTATTTACACAATTACTACTGAAAGAACTGCTATAAACGGCACAAGAAAAAGTTCGCGTGGCTGTCGTCAGATTTTAAAGTCGCTCTAAAGGCTCTTTCGCGGTTGTGGCTTCAGTCGACTTCAGTGAGGCGCGGTGGTTTATGGGATGAGTAGTTCCTTCGCTCGGAAATGAAAATATGTACACAGTCTTGTACCTTTGACTTTTTTTGGATTTTCTCGCCGTTTTTTCACTCGAAATGATATGTTGTATGCCTATGAGTTCAGCCGTAGCTGGTTATCCTCAGACATGCTCTAAAACTCTTTAGATACGGATTTTCGAAAACGTCAATGGGAGAAATGAATGGGAAATTTACTTCCGGCACCGAAGCGCTCTCGGGCTGTGGGCGGGACTGTGATGCTCTATTGTATTGCTATAGTATCATGTCCACTAGGTGGCACTGATGTGTTTACATGTTCAACTGATGTAAGAGCTGTGAAGAAAAGAGAGTAAAGAAAATGCTAAGCTACTGCTCGTGTCTGTCTGCATTTTATCCATGACTATTCCAACTTAACAAGTGGCGACGAGGATGTTAAGATGGCCCTGCTCTCTCTACAACCCCCAGTAGCATTCCTGGAATGCCCAGGTGAACCGAAACTGTCCTTTGATGCGTGGGAAAAGTTATTTCAGAACTACCTGCTTGCGATCGGCGGAGAAGAGTTTTCTGCCGAGAGAAAGAGAGCACTGCTCATACACTGCTTAGGAACAGAAGGGCAACGAATCTACAATACATTGACTCTTACTGCTGATACATACGATGGATCATTACAAGCACTGAAACAGTTCTTTTCTCCTAAGCTGAATGTGGTTTCAGAGAGATATCGCTGAGTCCACTGATCATTACGTTGCAGCGCTGCGCGAACTAGTGAAAACATGCGCTTTTGGAAATATTGAGCATGAAATGATCCGTGATCAGATTGTGGAAAAAACGTCCATGCCTCGAATTCGTGAAAGACTGTTTCTAGAGCCAGATTTAACCCTTGAAAAGACGATAGCTATTGCAAGACAAATTGAATCGGCAGTAGCAGACGCCAAAGTCATAGCTGACGGGGAATCAAAACAAGTAGCAGCGATTCAGAGGCAAGAAAAGACGCGAATGCTCAAAAATAAAACAAGGATTAAGTCGAAGGAGGATAAACGTGTGAAGGTAGTGTTACCGTTGTGGTTCTGCTAACCACCTCGCAAATGATAAGTCATGTCCTACTAAAGACTACTAATGTAGAACATGTGGAAAATTCGGACATTTCTCAAAGGTGTGTAAGACAGCATCAAAGTCAGTTAATGAAGTATGCTTGCCTGAAGTGACAGTACTGTGTGTGAATGACTGCCATACAGATGATGGAGCTCCAGTGGGTACTTTTACCATAGCCACGCCCACATCTCCAATACAGACTTGTACCATTATGATGGTGGATACAGGGTCTGGTGCATCAATTCTACCGCAACACATATTCAAAGAATACTTCAGCTCATGTGTTCTTCTGTCACCACCGAAAGTGCAGCTTTTGACTTACTCAAAGGAGAACATACCTGTGTGTGGTTCCCTGAGACTGAATGTGACATATTACGGAAAGACTGTTGCTGGTGAGTTTAATATTGTCAAATCAGGAACTCCTCTCATTGGACGTGACTTATGTAAAGCACTGGACATTGAGATTAAGGGTGGACGCTTGATTGAACCTGCTACTCACTGTGCAATGCTTAAACCATCCAGCATTTCACTTGTTTCTGCTGATAGTCCTGTTTCCGTACCAACTGGCACTGGATTTGGATGCGCTAAAAATTTCACACACAAAGTGAAGATCCGCCCTGGAGTTAAGCCTATACAACAAAAACTTCATCACCTACCTTTATCAGTGCGAGCAGCAGTGTCAGACGAACTCAAGATGCTAGAGGAGAATAGCATAATTGAGAAGATTGATTCATCTGAGTGGGTTTCTCCTATTGTGGTCACAAAACGAAAGAACAACACAATTCGTATGTGTGTTGATTTACGAGAACCTAACAAGACAGTCACCCCCTACCACTGATCGAAGACATACTGTCTGAGTTGCATGGATCAGTGATGTTCTCTTCTCTTGACCTCAAAAATGCATACCACCAAGTACAATTACACGAGGAGAGTAGAGGACTTACTGCTTTCATTACCCATGAAGGCCTATATCAGTTTTGTAGAGTACCGTATGGACTGTGTTCGGCACCATCTGCTTTTCAACGAATGATGACCATGATCTTAAAAGGCCTTGATGGTGTACAGTGTTACTTGGACGATGTGATTGTCCATGGTGCATCCGAAGCCATTCACAATGCAAATCTCAAAGCTGTCCTGCACAGGATCAGTGAGGCTGGGTTGAAACTGAATACAGAAAAGTGTAAGTTCAACTTGACGACACTTAGTTTTCTTGGATACAGATTCTCAGCTGATGGTCTGCATGCAGATGATGCTCATGTTACTGCAATAATAAATGCGCCCCCTCCTACTGATGCAACTACACTACGGTCATTTCTGGGTCTTAGTGCCTGGTACAGTAAGTTCGTGCCTGCCTATGCTACTCTGGTTGAGCCAATGAGAGCCTTACTCCGTAAAGACTGTGAATTCCACTGGAATACTGCAGCACAAGAAAGTTTTGATAGAGTCAAACAGGCAATAGTGGATAGCCCTGCTCTTTCCTTATTCAATCCCAATCACAGTACAATCCTTTCGTGTGACGCCTCAGACTATGGTGTGGGTGCTGTCTTGACTCAGCTGGATGACACAGGAACAGAAAGAACCATTGCTTTTGCTTCACGTTCCTTGTCTGATGCTGAACGAAAATACTCCATCGTCGAGAAGGAAGCACTGTCCTGTGTCTGGGCTGAAGAGAAATGGCGTACATGGCTGTGGGGAAGAAAATTCTTACTACGCACTGACCATCAAGCTCTGACTACTCTTCTCACGAGTAAAGGAAATAGTCGAGCTGGGTTACGTGTGGCTAGATGGTCTGCACGCTTAATGGAGTTTGACTACAATGTTGAATACAGACCTGGTCCATTGAACAGTGTTGCTGATTGCTTATCAAGATTGCCTCTTGTTAACAATGAACCTGACTTTGCGGAAACTATTGAGTCTGTTGCTATGATTTCCTTTGCTTCCAGCGCAATCACCAAGGAAAATTTCCAGTCTGCATGCAATAACTGCCCAGTGTTCGCTAAATTGCATACATATCAACAGACACGTTGGCCAAAACACATGAAGGATGTTGATCCGGACTTACAGGGATACTTTCCTGTCCGACATGAGCTCGCTGACGTGGATGGATGTATTGTCAGAGGAACATACCGTCTCTTGGTACCTGAGTCACTACAGAAGAAACTCATAGAACTGGCACATGAATCACATCAAGGGATGGGTCGGACAAAGCACAGACTTAGGCAACTGTACTGGTGGCCAAAGATGGACAATCAGACGGAAGTTCTGATACGTAACTGTCAGACGTGCAAACAAAATGACAAATCTGCGGTGATACATAATGCTCCTCACAACCCTGTTGAATTGCCCTCTGCTGCATGGGAAAAGGTCTCCATAGACATTGTCGGACCATTCGAAACTGCACCATCAGACTGTAGATACGCAATAACGCTCGTGGACTACTTCAGCAAATGGCCGGAAGTCGCTTTTGCGTCCAGGGTTGACACATCTACTGTTAAACAGTTCTTGATTACTGTTTTTACTAGAGAAGGAAATCCAAAGGAGTTGGTCTCAGACAATGGACCTCAGTTTATCTCTGCTGAGTTTTCTGAGTTTCTGAGAGAGAGAAACATAAGTCATTTCAGATCTGCTGTTTATTATCCCCGTGCGAATGGAGAAGTTCAGAGGTTCAACAGAGTTCTGAAAGACTGTCTACAAACTGCTTCAATTCAAGGAGAACCTTGGAAGACGTTCACTCAAACATTCTTGATGGACTACCGAAGTACTCCTCATGCTACTACAGGAGTTACACCATCTGAGTTACTCCATGGTCGATGTATGAGAACCAAGTTACAAATCATGGACTTTCCAGTAAAAGAAACTGACAGAAACTTGATACGAGAACACGTAAAAGTGAAACAAGACAAGGTTAAACGGTACACTGATGCCAGGAGAAATGCAAAGCCCTCAAGATTCCGACCTGGTGATCTAGTTCGAGTTAAGAAACCTTGGATGGTAAAGAAGGGTGATCAGAAGTTCACACATCCAAAAGCTGTTGTACAGAAGAAAGGTGAAGATTCGTACCTGCTTGATGATGGTAAGGTGTGGAATGCCTCACGTCTTGCTGAAATGCCGAAATCAAGTGGAAGTGTTACTCCTACTGAGGTACAACATGGAACAACAAGTCCGTTAAATAGGTCTGTTAGAGTTAGACAAAAACCCGTCTGGACCAAGGACTATGTTTTAGATATGTAAGGAAATGCAGAACTTGAGATAGTGGAGTTAATATTTGAATGAAAAAAACAACAACACGAAAAGTAGAATTTATTTTGTTGTTTCAAAATACTTTTATTCTTGATTTTGTTTATTTCTGTTGTGATATACATACAGTTGTATTCTTTCTGAAAAGGGGAAGATGTTGTGTCCTCTCTATCTATTGTATTGCTATAGTATCATGTCCACTAGGTGGCACTGATGTGTTTACATGTTCAACTGATGTAAGAGCTGTGAAGAAAAGAGAGTAAAGAAAATGCTAAGCTACTGCTCGTGTCTGTCTGCGTTTTATCCATGACTATTCCAACTTAACAACACAGTTCCTGAGGTCTTTATAAGACAGCTGTGACATGTTTTGGTCAATAGTGTTCTGTGCTCAACGACAGAACAGTTTCATGCTTTGCTCCAACTTTTGCCATTGCGTTAGAACTGATTACACTGTTGTCGCTTGTGAAAACCAAATGGCGGTGCCGTGGGTGGAAATGTGCAGATTAAGGGCCGGTAATATTATAATAAGATCCCCTTCCTACGTCAGAAGCGAAATCAGATCGGCTTATTTTTTTTACATGTTTGCAGAGAAAGGCTCACCAAAACAAAGTTACTGGGTTTCACTTTTCTCGTTTTCAGGGTTGGTACTGTAGATGCACAGGGGACCCGATTATAGCACTTAAACACGGAAAAAGTCTGATTTTCATGATATTTCCCCTTTAATGCTATATTTGTTGTTTACAATCTTCACGAACCTACAAATTACATTTGAAAGTGTTATGATGCAATGTTTACTGAATGTCATGCCTTCCCAATGTAGCTCAGCAAGTGGCGTGTTTCGGGGTAGAGCTGAGCCAGCGTTCAGACGTGGTTCTCGAGGCGAGAGGGAACAGCACTCTTCTGGTTGCAGACGGGAACCATCTGAAGGTCTACACGTTTAAAGGAGAACTTGTAGCTAGTTTTCAAGACCATTTACAGCCAATCTCTGCTCTTTGTGTGGTAAGCTGTTTGAACACTCGCATCAACACTTTCCCTGTGAATCGTCTCGCTTATAAAACATGAGTTGTGCTGACCCTGCAGGACAGTTTTCGGGTGGTGACCGCATCTCGAGACCTGTCTCTCAGAGTACTGACCTGGAGAAATGACCCAGAACATGGGCTGACCCTCGAGAGCCAGTATCACCTGCTTGGAGGATCCTTCACGAGATCCAGGTACAGCGGTATCACCTGTACTGACAAGTGATGTTCACATGTACTGTATTTTGACAGGTATTTTCTTCTTTTTTTTCTCTGTCTAGAGGATTCACCAATGTTGCCTGTGATTATTCCAGTATTGTGGCCTCTGCAGAGTCATTGGATGGGAAGGATGTTTTGAAGGCTTATACCTTTGATTTCTGAAATCACCAAATGTATTCAGATCTTTTGACTGACTCACTGACCAGATCCAGGTTTAGCCAAAGATGATCTTGCATTGATGAGACAATAAAAAAGTTGTTTCAAACAATTCAAAACTGTTTAAAGGCTGTAATTGTTTGCATAAAACATACATTTTCTTCTTTGCAATTAGCTAATCTTCAGTTAGTGCACACACCTTCGCCTTCACATTAATGTAAAATGAAGACAGTTTTCATTTCTCATTTACATACAATCTACTTATTTTATTACAAATAACTGTACAAACATGGTACAAAAATGAGAGGTTTCCGTTGCAGTGCTTTTCAAGTATTAACACCATGGCACATAATAAACAGTATGTGATTTTCCTACATCATAACGGTAACACTTTACTATAAGGTTCATTAGTTAACATGAATTAATGTATTAACTTACATGAACTAACCATGAGCAATACATTTGTTACTGTATTTGTTAATCTGTTAATGATAGTTAATAAAAAAAGCTGTTCATTGTTAGTTCACAGTGCATTAACTAATGTTAACAATATTTTAAGTATTAGTAAATACTAAAGTATAAGTAAATGTTGAAATTAACATTAACAAAGAATAATAAATGCTGTATAAGTGCAGTTAATTATTAGTTTATGCTAACAAATGTAGTTAACCAATGTTAACTAATGAACCTTATTGTAAAGTGTTACCCAATTAACCATATAAGATGCATTTTTCAGCGCTTACAAATGGGAATAATGGATGTTAATCTGAACTAAGAGGCGAGGAACAAACAAAGACTTTAATACTGATTCTCCCATGACCCTGTTCTTCAGTCCTGTGCCAAGCTTCACCGGTCACTGAGAAACTGATGCGTGTAGCTTTTCTTTGATGATGGACAGAGGTGTAAATGAACTCTCTTTGCAGTGAAGGTCTTCAGTTAGGTATTGTTACCTGTGTTACACCTCAAACTCGTTCATGGCGGCCGACCTCAAATCATGCAGAACAAGCTTTAAGACGCTCTTCCCACCATCTGTGCTTTTCATCTGAAGAAAGCAAAAAGTGAATCAAAGTGTGCATGTAAGCATTTAGACACATCTTTAGAATGAGACACAGTACCTGTGTGAAAGCTTTTGCTGCTCGCTCCAGAAAAGCGCTCTCGACTTCCTCGGGTATTGTAAATAAATGAGCGAAACAGTCCAGAATACACCTCACTGTTTCTCTGGAAGCCTGAAGTTGGTAATAAGAATGGATTCCGATTAGTTCCATGAAATGAGTTCCATTTAGAATCATGCATGGAATGCCTCTTGTGATCTCACCCTATCCAGGCAGTTGAGGACAGTCGTGGGGTCCTGGCTGGTCTCGTTTAGCGCGTGAACATTGTGAGCTGAGATGATTGGCTCTTTGAGCTGCTCCAACCAGGACCACAAGATCCCAGACAGAATAAACGGGTCTTTTTCCAAACACAGTCGCTCCCACGCTCCCTGCCGATTGAGGTCGGCCTGCAGAAAAGAACGAACACATGTACTAACCTTGCATTCAGAAAACGCATGAATATTTTAATATATTCAACGCCTTGCATATTTTCTATATGACGTGAATAGATTGTTGATTAGCTAGATAAGACAATAACTAGGTCCTGGATGCAGAGCTGGTTTTCTTCAGCAGGACAGTGAGGATGGCTGGCGGACTAAGGGTGCATTCACAACGGTCTTGTTTGGTTCGAGTGAATCGAACTCAAGTTCTTTTCCCTCCTTGATGCGGATCTTTTGGGCAGGTGTGTATACAGCAATCGCACTCGGGCGTGGACCAAACAACCGTACCGAGACCCAGCTGAAGAGGTGGTCTCGGTCCGGCTCCAAACCATCTCTGGTACAGTTTGAATTTCTGTCCAATGAATGGATGACCTTAGCACACGTGTGGTTTTGTTTACAAATTTTGGTTCACTTGCAAAAAGGGCCGTGTGAAAGCGAACCACACCAAAAAAAAAACGCCAGGCCACATAAACCCCTGACCTGTTGGTTCAACAACGAGGCTAGGCGTTTAAATGAACTGAAACAGAGAAGAAGCTGAATTTTCACAGCAAAGATTTTCACTAGTTCACATGTTCATGTAATCTAGCCTGAAGTTCCCCCTAGGACTAACTTTTCTGGTTTTAGTGGTGACCAACCAAGAAGGTGCAGTTTTGGTGGCGAAGGGATGCCGGAAGAACTGTAGTAGGACTTATCTACGCCTGCTCAGGCGCTGTCAAGTCACCATTATTTATACACCGCTCTTCCGTTCCGATTACAATAACATATAGATTCAAAGCAAATTTAAAAGTGCTGGCTAATGCTAATCGTAAATTCCCTAAGATTATTATTCACGTCGGCACTAATGATGTTCGACTTCGCCAGTCGGAGATCACTAAAATTAACGTTAAAGAGGTGTGTGAACTCACAAGTACAATGTCAGGCACTGTAATTTGCTCTGTCCCCCTTCCTGTTCACAGGAGTGATGAGATACTTAGTAGATTGTCCTCACTCAATGGCTGGTTGTCTAAGTGGTGTCCACAAAATAATATAGATTTCATAGACAATTGGAAAAGTTTTTGGGGCAGACCTGACCTGTTGAAAAGAGATGGTATTCATCCCTCCTGGGATGGTGCTGCTCTTCTCTCTAGTAATATGGCACATAGTCTTAGAGCTCAAACATGACTTGGGGCTCAGGTCAGGAAGCAGACAGACTGGCTAAACCGACCGTCTGCTAGCTGTCTCACGTCACTGAGGTCAGATAAATCCCATCACATAGAGACTCTTTCACCTAGATATCATCCCCGAATTAGGAAATACAAAAAACTTCCAAATCCATCTAAGGGTAAATTTTTTATTGATGTTCAACAAATAAAAAACAGATATAATACAAATGAGCAAATGATAAAGCTTGGGTTGCTGAATATTCGATCCCTTACTTCAAAAGCACTTATTGTTAATAATATGATTACTGACTATAATCTAGATGTGCTGTGTTTGACAGAAACCTGGCTAAAACCAAACGATTACATTACTTTAAATGAGTCAACCCCACAAGTTTACTGTTATAAACATGAACCTCGTCTGAAAGGCAAAGGGGGAGGTGTTGCTGTAATTTATAGTAATATCTTCAGAATTACTAAGAAGTCTAGTTTCAAATATAATTCTTTTGAAGTGTTGGTGCTTAATGTAACACTATCTAGTGTAAATTATAAATCACGTTTGAGATTTGTGCTGGCTACTTTATACAGGCCACCAGGGCACCATACAGACTTTATCAAAGAATTTGCTGATTTTCTATCAGAGTTAGTACTGGCTGCAGATAAAGTCCTAATTGTTGGTGATTTTAATATACATGTAGATAACGAAAAAGATGCATTGGGATTGGCATTTAAAGACATTTTAAAGGCATTTAAAGACATTTTTTTTTTTACAGTCTATGGTCAGGACCTACTCATTGTTGTAATCATACTCTAGATCTAATATTATCACACGGAATCAATGTTGATGCCGTCGAAATTCTGCAGCAGAGCGATGACATCTCAGATCATTATCTTGTCTCGTGTAAACTTCATTTAGCCAAGGCTGCAAAGCCGACTCCGTGTTACAAATATTTTAGACCTATCACTTCTGCCACTAAAGATTGCTTTATTAATAATCTTCCTGATCAGTTTCATCATCTCAGCATCCCAGATAGCTTAGAAGAACTCGATATTGCGACAGAAACTTTAACTTGATCTTTTCCAGCACTTTAGACACAGTTGCTCCTTTGCGCTTAAAGAAGATTAAAGAAAATAGTCCAACGCCGTGGTACAACGAGCACACTCGGGCCCTTAAGAGAGCAGCCAGAAAAATGGAGCGCAACTGGAAGAAAACAAAACCAGAGGTATTTCGCATTTCATAGAAAGAGAGCATGATTGCATGCAGAGAGGCCTTAAAAACTGATAGATCTGCTTATTTTTCAACCCTATTAGAAAAAAAAACCCTAGGTATTTATTTGAAACAGTGGCTGAACTAATGAAAAATAAAGCTTCTAGCCCAGACGTTTCCAAGCAACACAGCAGTAATGACTTTATGAACTTCTTCACTTATAAGATTGATAATATCAGGGAGAAAATTATAACTATGCAACCGTCTACTACAGTATCGCATTAGGCAGTGCATTGTAGTCTCCTTGAAGAAAAATTCTATTCAATCATTGCTATAGGAGAGGAAGAATTTTCTAAACTCGTTAAATCATCTAAATTGACAACATGTATGTTAGACCCTATACCGACTAAGCTACTGAAAGAGAGGCTTCCAGAGGTCATAGATCCTCTTTTAATATCATTAATTCATCTTTGTCATTAGGATACATACCAAAAACTTTTAAGCTGGCTATGATTAAACCGCTTGTTAAAAAAACGCAACTTGATCCTACAGAACTAGTCAGTTACAGGCCGATCTCAAATCTACCTTTTCTGTCAAAGATACTAGAAAAGGCAGTATATTCACAACTATGTTCCTTTTAAGAAAGAAATTATATCTGCGAGGATTTTCAATCCGGATTTAAACCGTACCATAGTACTGAGACTGCTCTCATTAGAGTTACAAATGATTTGCTCTTATCATCCGATCGTGGTTGTATATCTCTATTAGTGTTACTCGATCTTAGTGCTGCATTTGACACTATCGACCACAACATTCTTTTAAATAGACTCGAAAATTATGTTGGCATTAGTGGAATTGCATTAGCCTGGTTTAAATCATACTTATCTGATCGTTATCAGTTTGTAGCAGTAAATGAAGAGATGTCTTATCGATCACAAGTTCAGTATGGCGTACCACAAGGCTCAGTACTAGGACCGTTGCTGTTCACTCTGTACATGCTACCCTTAGGAGATATCATTAGGAAGCATGGCATTAGTTTTCACTGTTATGCTGATAATACGCAGCTCTATATTTCTTCACACCCTGACGAAACTTATCAATTCACAAAATTAACCAAACCTAAGCCAAAACCTAGTATCAGATCAAGACGAACTCATCCTGCTAAACACATGTCTGGAGGTATGTTTGTTCTGAAGTTTTAACCCAAATCCTAGACTTTTAGTCTTCATAGTTCATCAGCACATGCACCCATACCTGCCAAGTGGCCACTTTCTGGATGTGTTTCTCCCCCCCGTCCTTCTCGAGGTCCACGGCGAGGGACTGAGCCACCAGGAGGCGGCGGGACTCCAGAGACAGCTCGGACTGGACCTTGATCACAGGCACCTCCGAATGATCTTTCTCGTGAACATTTCCAGTCTCGTCGGGGGCAGAATGTTTCTTGCAGTCTTTCTTCCAGAAGGACAACATTCTGGCGATGCTTGTGAAGTTTTTTTCATCTGAAACGCCCACAGATTGGCTTCGCTGCAGGACGGACTGCCTCCTGCTTTTGAGCTGCTGAGATCCTTCGTTCTGGTCCATGAGTGTCTTCAGCTCCCAGATATTGCTGGTTGAGCTGTAGGTGGGATTGTCCTTACAAGCACCCAGAGAAGGAGGGATATAGCTCTGGGAAAGTCCCATCTGATTGCCGAAGGTCGATGAATGTATACTGGCTAAAAGACCCAGAGGGTTATCTGAGAGGTTGAGCGACGCCGCTAGCCTCCGCAGGTCAGAATCGCTGTAGCTGAGGCTCTTACGCACGTAGTAAAGAGGTTGTGACTTGTCTCCGTTGGCTCTGGGAAGACCTGGAAGACGTGGGCAGATCATCGTCATCCCGTTTCCCGGTATCTCTCTGTTTAACTGATAGATCGAGTTCCCATTAATCGGTTTCTCTTCGTCAGATGTGATGTCAGGAACTTCGACGATGTCCTCCTCGATGACCTGCCGGTTCACTGCGATGTCCAGGAGAAGTCTGCAGACGAGAGGAACGAGCTTTGGCATGAATCTCAGCTGCCGAGCCTCGTATCCATGCAGGATGTGATTCTGCCGGATCAGATACTGCGGAAGAGTGACGGCCGGCGCTCCAGGCTCAGCGTTGGCGAACAGGTTCCTCAGGGGAACGAGGAACTGAGCAAACTGCCGCACGCACTGGAGCTGTCCTCTCGTCTGGATCGAGTTTGGTCTTTTGCCTCGGACTAACAGAATGGCTTGATCTGCTGTCATCTGTGTGGTGAACAACAAGAAACAGGCCAGCAACACACCTATGCCAAAAATGTGTAAAAAGAGTTAGTCTCCAGCTAGCGTACATATGTTGCAGTTTGTTTTTGTTTTTTTTACTTTATAGGAACCACACCTAAATAAAACTTTCCTGCGGGAACACACTTCCTCAGCCGGACTGAGTGGCAAATGAGCTGCTGCGTGACAGAATTGAATGGGGGAAACTCGATTCCTTATAGTGTTCCTTACAATAACCAAAGGGCCAGTGATATTGACATGTAGCCAGGAATCGTGTTTCCTGACATTTATATGTGCCTGATTTCGACATCGGGGGAAATACATACGACAAAGTTGCCTGTGAATGCTTTATATAAATAGGTCTAAATCCGGGTGATCATCAGTGTTATCTATATCAACATATCGTCCAGCCCTAAAACCTGTATTTTGTTCAAAACTTGTTTTTTTGTCAGTGTTTATTTAAAAACATCCAATTATACAGAATATACGATGGTAAATATTAAATAGAGGGTATGCGTGTGACGTCACCGTCGAAATTAGGCTCATATAAATGTCAGGAAACACGATTTCTGGGTGCATGTCAATATCCATGGATCACTGGATCTTTGGTAAGTTGTAAGGAACACTATATCGAGTCCAACCTTTAATTTAAACTGATAATCGTTCGTTTTACTTGTGTTTTCAAAGTTTGCCCTATTATTGTAACTAAAACACCACATGCAGTTAAAGTATTTGTATTACCATAAAAATATCAGTATTGGGAAACGACTACAAGTCAGGTTGCCTAAAATGCTGTTGCGCTATATGTTGGAGCACTATACACAAGGCATTTTAAAAACATTTGTTTATTTAAGGTGTTCTTGTTACAGTGTAATTGTACATTTAAGTACCAAGTAATATTTATTAACTAAATGTACTTACTGTCACCTGAGGTTAAGTGTCTTTCTTGAGGACACTGATAGCTTATGGCTGCCAGCAACCGATCAACACTTAAGCCTATAAGCCACATCAACCTAAAAAAGATGCCACCACTGCTCCACTTTCATCTAAATATACCGTAAACATTCACAACAGAACTATACCTGTTCTGCCAAGCCCCGCGTGACAGTGAACAGCGATTTTGCCTTCTTGAATGGCGAAAGACATGACTTTCACCATATCCAGGATTGATGTGAGAGACGATACTCCATAGTCATTCCATCTAAAGTTGTAGAAATATACTAAAATAGAGCAACAAGAGCACCTTTATAATCTGAAGACAAAAGAACAACCACAGCTACTATGGTATTACTTAAAAAAAAAAAAAGAATCTTAACATAATTAATGATTTGTACTTTATTGATTTTCTCATTTGCAAACAAGAAATTATATAAACAATCATGTACTTGGCATATTAAAAAATGATATATATGGCATATAAAACAACACAGTTAACCAATAAATGGTAACAATATAAATAATAAGTAAATAAATAAATAGAACAGTTTGAAAAAACTAAAAAACAAAAACAAAACAACACACACCAAAGTGGACAGGGGTGTTGCAAGCACCATAAGTTCCCACTATAAAATCACTAAATTATATTTACCATGACCATTTTTTATTATCTGATTTATTTATCAAAATAAACATCAATCCTCCCATGCAAACTATAGGAGAGTTTTTCAAGGGCTGCGACCTGCCCTAAATCCGAAAGCCACTCAAAAATCTGAGGCCTTCCGGAAGATTTCTAGTTTTTACAATCACACGTCTGCCCAGCGTGATGCAGCTCTGTATCCACTGTGATTCATTTTTTTAACATGACTTAAAGGCAGAGGGTCACCAAGAATGTATAAACTATGACAGAAATCATACTGGGTCTGTGATATCTTTAAGATATAGTCGTGTAACTCTCTCCAGAAATACTGGACTTCTGAGCATTGCCATTAGACATGAAATAGGTTGCCTTCCTCTGTCTGGCATCGCCAACATTCAGGATTATCCTTAAAACCTTCTGGGTGTCCAGTAGAATCTGTGTAAAATGTTTTATTGTATGAGACGTGTTCTAATATCTCTAGACATAAATTTTAAATTACCAGTGATCCTCCCCCATTCCTCATCATCAAATGAGCATCCCAAATCTTTTTCCCAAATTATCTTAACCGCAGAACTAATGTTTTGGCCCGTCTGACTAATAAGTAAGGAATAATATTTAGATGCCTCGTGACCAGTACCCATAATATTCCGGATCATCTTGAGAATGTTTTTACCCTGGGAATGTATGAGGAGGAGGCAAAAATACTTTTGAGCATATGTCTCATCTGTAGATATCTCCAGAATTGATCATTAGACCAGATTCATTTTTGTTTAAGTCTCCAAGATATCAATGCATCATCCTCAGAAAGATCTTCCAGAATATTGATATTTTTATCTACCCATTCCTTCCAAAACACAGGTGTTCCACCTATTAACAACTTTGGATGGCCCAAATAGCAGACGAAGGGCTTAAAAAAGGGTCAACCCCTAAAATGCGAGAGGTCTTCTTCCAGACGGTTTGTAGATGTGAAATAATTGGATGATTGCGTGATTGGATGATTGCGCCACTGGTAGTGGTAGTTTTGTTATCAACTAGGACTCAAATGGTAAATGTGGACAAACAGATGTTAAGAAGATTCTTTATAACTTTGTCACATCGCACAGGAAAGCGCACATTTGGCAGAATGAACTGTTACTCACTGCCAGCCTCCATGAAGGTCTCGGGTCGGTAAGTAAAGCCACTCTCAGGATCGAGCGGGTTTCCACAGCTGGCATGTTCACCAGGGCATTGGAGGTTAATGACGGTCCTCAAACCACAGCTTAACATGACGAAACTTTGAATTATAAGTGTGTACCAAGTTTTCTGAAAGCACTTTAAGTTAAGATTAAGTTGGTTTTACCTCAAAAACTGGTCTATTATGTCGAATTTTTCAATAATTTCAGTGGAAGGGCGGGCCATGGCCAGCAGATTATCAGTAATCCTAGAAAAAGAGACAAGAGGAAATTAACAATCTATTAAATCTTGAAGCTGAACTTTTTGACATGTACACTATATTGACAAAAGTTTTGGGACGTCTGCCTTTACATGCACATGAACTTTAATGACATCCCATTCCTAATCTGTAGGGTTTAATATGGAGTTGGCCCACCCTTTACAGCTATAACAGCTTCAACTCTTCTGGGAAGGGTTTCCACAAGGTTTAGGAGTGTGTTTATGAGAATTTTTGAAACGCATTTGTGAGATTAGGCACTGATGTTGGACGAGAAGGCCTGGCTCACAGTCCCACGTTTACACCACTGCGTCCCACGCTTTACACCACTGCGTCCCACGCTTTACACCACTGCGTCCCACGCTTTACACCACTGCGTCCCACGCTTTACACCACTGCGTCCCACGCTTTACTCCACTGCGTCTCACGCTTTACTCCACTGCGTCCCACGCTTTACACCACTGCATCCCACGCTTTACTCCACTGCATCCCACGCTTTACACCACTGCATCTCACGCTTTACACCACTGCATCCCACGCTTTACTCCACTGCATCCCACGCTTTACACCACTGCATCCCACGCTTTACACCACTGCATCCCACGCTTTACACCACTGCATCCCACGCTTTACTCCACTGCATCCCACGCTTTACACCACTGCATCTCACGCTTTACACCACTGCATCCCACGCTTTACTCCACTGCATCCCACGCTTTACACCACTGCATCCCACGCTTTACACCACTGCATCCCACGCTTTACTCCACTGCATCCCACGCTTTACTCCACTGCATCTCACGCTTTACACCACTGTATCTCACGCTTCCACTGTTATAATACAACTAACAGTTGACCGTGGAATATTTAGTTGAGAGGAAATTACACGAATGGACTTCTTGCACAGGTGGCAACCCAATGACCATTCTTTCACAAATGTTTGTAGAAGCGTCTGCATGCCTAGGTGCTTGATTGTATACCCCTGTGGCCATGGAAGTGATTGGAACACCTGAATTAAATGATATGGAGGAGTGTCCAAATACTTTTGGCAATATAGTGTAAAATCAAATACAAGTAAGCCTTTATTTACAGGTTGACTTTTCTGAAATAAATAATCATTATTTTTGCAATTCTGTTTGGCATATAATAAGGAAAATGAACATGATACTTTGACAGAGATCTCATCACAACAAATAGAGAAGGTTAATTGTCAGACTTTTATATTTGAAAAAGTTTAAGTAAGCGTACCAGGACGAGTAGACTCCTCGTATGGCCTGCCGGTCGTCGCTCCAGTGGGACGGGTCCTCGTACTTGCAGGCCTGTCCTCCACACCCCATGGAGCACTGCATGTGGCAGGGGATCACGTAACGCAGCGCCTCTCCAACCATTGTGTATCTGGCTCTGGGAACCCTGGAACCCGTCACTTTAAAAACACAATCATAATTCAGTCTAATCGATTTCATTCTTGTCTTAGGGAAAGAATGTCTGAAATAAATTTCTACTCAGGTGAGCAAAATAAATTGGCTAACTGATGAGATTGGCTCAGTTCTGCCATATAGATGTGTAGTAGATGCAGATCCTGTTGCTTTACTGATTACAGCAAGAAATCAAAATGCTTTTAAAAAGGTCAGATGGTGGTTCTTGTAAAGTCGGACTCGAGAAGAACACAGTGTAACATCGTTCTGATGGTTATTATTTGACTAATAATACAATATAATAACACATGTGGCTGTAACTTTTTTCCGTCGCTTACCAAAGTCCATGATACTCCCTCCTCCATGGCAATCTCTGTTCGGGCACAGGGAAAACGCATTAGCACTACAGCAAAGAGGTCATTCCAGAACAAAACAAGGCTGTATTTATCAGATCGAAAATACAATAATTTTGTGATATGTTTTTTACCATTTAAAATCAGTTTTCTATTTGTTAAATGCTATTTATTCCTGTGATGGAAATTATTACTCTTCAGTCTTCAGTGTCACATGATCCTTCAGAAATCAGTCTGACGATTTTCTGCTCAAGAAACAGTTCTTTTATTATAAGTTCAATTATTATCAATGTTGAAAACAGTTTATTTATTAGTTAAGTCTATTTTTACGATCTTTTGCATTGTGACAATCAGGACAATTAAGCAGTTTTCCCCCAGTTCTCATTAATGTAATGGGAAAACAATGATATATATTTTGTTCAACATGGTATTTTTTTAATGTTGCGTTTAATTTTTGTTGATTTAAATTAAAAAAATTGTAACTATTACAATAATTTTTACTAAAAAAAAAATGATATTCAGGATGCAATACAATTTGGGATGTAAGTGTGCCACAAAAATTGTCAATGCACAAAATCAGGTTTCATTCTTTATGCAAAATAAAAAGTTTGTCAAATCAGTGCTAAAACTGGTCTTCATACAAAATGTATTTACATCTTTATAAATTCACACTGTACACAGTGAATTCACTGTTCAGTGACATTCAAGAAACTAAATCCTTTGCGAGCATCATGTGAATTTCTTCTAAAGAACGAGTTGTATGAATTACTCACCCAAACACCGCTAGAGAAAATGAACTGTCTTTTCTCTTCGATCCATTGAGTCCACAGCTGATTTGATAACTTGATATTAGAGTAAAAAGCAATTGTCACTTTATCATTTGTTTTGCCGTCCTTTAAGATGCACAATCTTTACTGTGGAAAACTCATGGATCCATCCAGATACACTGGACATCCTGGTCATTTTCAAGAGGCAAGTGTTCGAGTGAAGATGAAGTTAATACTGCGGTCACATCAAGCCAAAGAGTGAATAGAGCAGCTATTTCAGACTCGCACAAGATTTACCAACTAATCCACTTACTCCTGAAGAAGCCCGTTTCTCTGACCTCACAGACGCACACTGGCTCTATCACCATCATAGTTGTCTGAACTCTTATTTTATGAAAGAAAGAAAATGAGGGGGAAACACTTTCCTTCTATGATTGTCCAGAATTTCAGTAAAAGAGTAAAATAATTTCTCCTTTATTCAAAATATGAGTACATACACACTGCCTTCATCAAGCCCCACATATTCAGTTTCTTTTTGTTTACGACTATTGATTCAACTATTAAAAAGGTCAATGCAGCTCGTACTGAACCCAGTGACTGAAAATGAGGTGATTTTCTTGTTCTCAAAGCTTTGCAAACTGATCGACTTACAGTAAATCTGATTAAAGGAGAGTGTCTTAAGTAGGAAGTTAACAAACAGCTGACGCACTGCTCCACTTTTACTCCATCGGCATCAAGAGGTGAACTGATACAGGGAGACCAAGCATATTTAAAGGCAAAAGACACACTTTAACTGAATAAAAGTATAGCTCTGATTTATTATTGTTTATGAATGAAGGACACAGATGACATGAATAATCATAGATGGTGTACACCAGTAATTGTCCCTCATCATCACACATTTAACACAAGTGCCATAACCCACCATATCAAAGCAGGAATCATGTTTGCTGTTGGTCTCACAGTGATGACCTTGTAAACGTCAGAAAACTGACCTAAACGGGTGTTTCTACAACATTTGTTTTTGATTAATGCAAACAAGTTAAGATTACACGCATTAAAACAAAAAACAGCGTAACACTGTAATGACAATGACACACTATTCTGCTTTATAGCATGTCGACAAAACAATTAAAAAACATTTCCGATTGATAGGACTCAAAGATGATGATGTTATCAAACGTATTACTTCAGAGCCATTTCTCTGGATGTGAATGAAATGTACCAGATTACTTGGGTTTACTCGTTTCCAATAAAGTCTATCATCAAACTCTCGGTAAAGCCGGAAAATCACATTAAGGGCTTCACTAGTGAGATTACCTGAGTTCACGCAGGGTCAAAAGTCATTCAAGAAGCCCTCAAACTCTCCTCATCAATATTCAAACATCTCTTAATGCTTTCATTAGATGCAACTGCACCATGTGACACTAACTGCCAAAAACTATTTTATATTAATTGGTCACCAGCTCAGGCTTTTTTTTCCATTAAAAAACAACAACAAAAAAACAATTATGAATCTGAGAAGGGAAAAGTGCTCGGTACTAACTTAACCACTGAACAACAGCATTCTGGGATATTACAGAGACTTGGAAATTATTATAAAATAAAGTATTTAAAAAATAAAATAAAATACAGCATTTTAATTTGTAAGTGCAACTGATTTTCATTAGAATAACAAAAAAAAAACCGGAATAAAACTATTAGTGTATACGCACACCTTGTGTACAGTGTGTGTGTATTAATGTGTCCTAGTGTCTTTCTGTATGCATGTATGCGAGGGCGAATCAAGCCCCTCTCGTATAACACACCAGCAACGACACTTCAGCTCTTCATTGTTCCCTTTGTTTGGCTGGTATTGACATCCACACGGTTAATGTGTTTTCCAGTAGACATTTACTTCTTTTTCTTCTTCTGATTCCCTTTTGGAGAAAAACTACAGTCAGTATGGATGATAATAATAATAACATACAAAATCTACCACACTCTGTGATGACAAAAAATATAGTTAGCCGGATATTCAGGTTAAAGGAATAGTTCACCCAAAAAATGAAAATGTCCTGATTATGTCCTCGCCCCAGGCCATCCCAGATCTACACGACTCTTTCTTCAGCCGAAGACAATTAAGGAAACCATTTCAGGATTTTTCCCCATCTAATGCAAGTGAACGTTCAAAGAGGAAGTGTCGGACGAAGAACTTCAAATTCGTCCGGCACAGTTGTTTTGGACTGTTTTACAGTGTGTGAATGACGCTGGACATGTAGTCTGTGAACGATCCTCTTGTAAACATGTAAAACATGTAAAAATGGGCTGGTTCTTGTGGCCTACATCAAACGTGACCTTCTCAACGTCCATACAGTGCGTCACACAGGAGGTGCTGAACTCCACCGTCAGTGCAGAGCTGGACCAAGGCAAACAATTATAGTTAAAAAGTATATAGGCCAAATTTATTTATTTATTTTTCCAGAAAAAGACTAATGGTTTTGCTAGAGTAGAGCCTTATTCGTCAGCTGGGGTTGTGTGGAGCCCTTTAAAGGTACAATATGTACGATTTTTGTAATAATAACATTCAAAAACCACTTGCACAGTGTGATATATTTCATGCAGTTGTGTACTTACATGATCCCAAAACACCCCAAGGATTTGTAAATCCATATATATATTATATATAGATGCATCGTTAGCGGCAGTTTCAATGGGCCGCTATCCGTAAGCCACCAATGAGGAATCTATGTATACATATCTATGATACAAGATCTCGCACTGTGTTGTGTCGTTCAGTCATCATGGTTCACCATTATAGATTGGCGAGTGCAGAAAATCCCCCCAAAAATGTAAACGTAGATCAACGGAGGCGAGCAGGCTTTGGGAAAAACGGAGAAAGGCGTTTTCAGGATTCAAGCTTCTTTTAGAAAAATCCTGGAATGTTATCCTCTAAAACCTTAATTTCTTTCTGGTTGAAGAAAGAAAGTCATGTACATCTTGGATGGCTGGGGGCCATTAGTAAATAATCAGGACATTTTAATTTTTGGGTGAACTTTTAAACGGTTCCAAGTTAGCGGTTACTGTTAAACCTTTGTAAAGACAGATCCGTCTAATGGCGGGTGGGTCAGTTCCTCACCTGTGGCGCCCCACATCACGAGGCTGAGCTTCTCTCCTAACAGGTAAAGAGGAGCCATGGTGAGGGACGCGCCGCCCAGGAACACACACAGTCCCACGGGACTCAAGTGAGCCATGATGGGGTACACCCAGATCCCGGAGGCGTGGTGCACCCACAACACCCTGATGAGGGATAGGGCAGAAACACACATCAGTGCAGCTCTGCTGAAGAGAGAACCAGTGTGTGTGTGTGTGAGCGAGATTACCATGACAGATACAGGACGGAGAACAGAGCCAGCGCAGAAATGCCTTTAGTGCGACTGGGATACGTGTGATTCTGCAGGAACATCTGGAGCAGTAGCAGAGGCATGATCACCGTGTGCTGGAGGAAAACACAGATCACACGTCAACACACAGCCATATAATCATGTCTTAAGTATTCATTACTTCAATGAGCTCATTGTTTCTGCCTTAAATTATTACATTGTTTAAATTAATACATTTTTAGCTAACTGTGATTTGTATATGTACATTTCTGAAATACATAACTTAGAGCACTCTAACGCCGGTTTCACACATACTCCGCTGAATTAAAGCGACAGCGCATGTTTCGTGGTCAAAATGAACAGATTGACCTGAAAATGTAGTAATTTCACCATAAATGCGTTTAATTAAATAAAATGTAGTAATCTCACCATAAATGTATTTAATTAAATACTACTTTTTTTCACAGTCATTTTTTTACTTTAAGACCGGGGTAAAGCAAGGACAACTACAATTTACCTCAACAAGGCGACACAATGAACAGCACCCGTCTCATTCGTGGAGGTGGAAAAACAAGTTCTTTGTGACATGCAAGATTTATTATATTAAAATTTAAATGCAAAAGAAAAGGCATGAGAGTCGGCTGTGCTCATTTTAAAGTTTTAACTTAAAATGTTTGTGCTTTTAATATAAGTACATGGTTAAATATTTGACCACTTGCTTGAGCAACTTAATATAAGTAGAAGTAATGCATGGAATAATATAGGCCTACATTGTTTAAATTGTGTTTAAACGTGCATATGTCCATTAAAGAGTGTGTATGTGTACAAAGAGAATCGCAATGCTGACAAAACTTTTTTTTAAATAAAAGTTGCTGATAACTTCTGGATTTGAAATAAAAATAGTGAGTATGTGTTTGTGGCACAGTTACGCACTGCAGACGCAGCACATGTGACAGCACTATAGCGCGTGCATACACACTGCACACGGAGTATGTGTGAAACAGGCGTAAATTGTAATGTGGATTAATGCATTTTCTGTAAAGCTGCTTTGAAACGATGTGTATTGAGAAAAGCGCTATACACATAAATGTGAATTGAATGTCCAGACTGCATTAAATGAGCTCTAGATGAAGGCTGTGTATCTCCTCACCATTGCGTGATTCAGCCAGATGGGAATGATCTCATCTAACATTTTGGGATACACCAGCTCTCGGTCGTAAGTGTAGAGACTCCAGAAAGAAACAAACACAAACTGCAAGCAAGAAGATCAACTCATTCAAAGTTCACATTAGTAGTTGACCAATAAAGTTTGATGATACCAATATTTAAGAAGCAGGCTTGGCCATTATCGAATATAAATGATATGACACTGAAGACTCAAATTTTTTATCTAAGAAGATTTTGATCTAATATTGTTTTTAGTATTATTATTACTTTTATTAGCATTATTAATCAGTAGTATTATGTATCTGTGTCATAATTTTTATATACATTTATAATCATTTGTAATCATTGTGTTTTGTGAATCATGGAGAAGAGACTTTGGGTGAGTGCGTGTTGAAGTTAGACTGAAATGTATGTGCAGTGTTTTCACCGAGCATAGTATAAGGAGATACATTCATATGTTAATGGAAACCACATGTTTCTCTGGTGATGTACTGTTTTAGTCACATTATAATCATGTGTCTCACATCATGTGTTTTTCTGATAATGCAGTTTTCTGGTCAACATATACAATAACTGATAGTCTTTGTCTATGGCAGAGAGATGCTAATGGTATAAAAACCAAGCCCTTCTGTTCGAAAATGAGGAAGAGATGGAAAGGCTGCTGAATCAAGACCTTCGTTTTATCCATTGTCTCTTCTTCCTATGTCTTATATAAAATAAATAAGAGATCTCTTGGCAAAATCACTGGTGTCTGTTTCCATGAAATCAAACAACAGGGGAAAACAAGATTTTTAAATCTACAGACACAAAATTGTTGTCATTATATATAAAAAATAATAATAACATTATACATATAAAAAAACAATATTAAAAGACAATATGCACTGAAACAACAACAGTTTTCTAGTTCTTCTATGACTTTTGCTATTTTAAGAGCTCATATTGATGCTTTTGAGACGGATTGAAATATTTTTACTACGCATGAAATACTGTTTTTAAAATACATTCAATTAGACTATTGATGAAAAAACTGAAATGTTTCATGTTTTGTGTCAGCCATTCACATCCTACATACACTTATTTCAGGATTCTTTGATGAATAGAAAGAACAAAATTAATCTGAAATAAAAAAGCTTTTGTAAGATTAAACACTACCGTTTAAAAGTTTGGGGTCAGTAAGAATTTTTATTTGGTGGGGGGGGGGGGGGGGGGGGGGGGGGGTGGGGGGGTGGGGGGGGGGATTCATCAAGGTTGCATTAAGTTGATCACAATTTAGAGTAAAGACCTTTATAATGTTACAAAACATTCTATTTCAGATAAATGCTGAAAATAAATTGTACACAACTGTTTTCAACTGATAATAATAATGAATGTTTCTTGATCATCAAATCATCATATTATACTGATTTGTGAAGGATCATGTGACACTGAAGACTGGAGTAATGATGCTGAAAATACACTATATATATACACTTTATATACACACTACCGTTCAAACGTTTGGGGTCAGTAAGATTTTTTTATGTTTTTAAAAGAAGTATCTTCTGCAGTGCTATTGTGAAATATTATGACAATTTAAAATGACTGTTTTCTATTTTAATATATTTTAAACTGTAATTTATTCCTGTGATCAAAGCTGAATTTTCAGCATCATTACTCCAGTCTTCAGGGTCACATGATCCTTCACAAATCAGTATAATATGATGATTTGATGATCAAGAAACATTCATTATTATTATTAATGTTGAAAACTGTTGTGTGTAAAAGAATCAGAATTCTTTAATGAATAGAAAGTTCAAAAGAACAGCATTTATTTAAAATAGAATATTTTCTAACATTATAAATGTCTTTACTGTAACTTTTGATCAGTTTAACTCATCCTTGAAGAATAAAAGTATTGATTTATTTTATTTCTTTCCCCCAAAATAAAATAAAAATTCTTACTGACCCCAAACTTTTGAACGGTTGTGTTTAATGTTACAAAAGCTTTAGATGTCAGATAAACGCTGTTCTTTTGAACTTTCTATTCATCATAGCATCATGAAATAAAAATGTAAATAACTGTTTTCAACATTGATAATAATCATAAATGTTTCTTGATCATCAAATCATCATATTAGAATGATTTCTGAAGGATCATGTGACACTGAAGACTGGAGTAATGATGCTGAAAATTCAGCTTTGATCACAGGAATAAATTACACTTTACTGTATATTCACATAGAAAACAGCTGATTTACATTATAATAATATTTCACAATATTACAGTTTTTGTTTGTATTTTTAATCAAATAAATGCAGCCTTGGTGAGCAGAAGATACTTCTTTTAAAAACATTAAAAATCTTACTGACCACACACTTTTGAACGGTAGTGTATATTCACACAGAATACAGTTATTTTAAATTGTCCATTTTTTTTTTTTTTTTTTCCAAATAAATGCAGCCTTGGTGAGCAGAAATGACTTATTTTAAAAACATTAACAATCTTACCGATCCCAAACTTTTGAACGGCAGTGTATGTAATGTATTAAACAGGGTTCCTGCAGGTTTCAGTTAGTCAAATTTAAGACCTTTTTAAGACATTAAGACCATAAAGATTGAAATTTAAGACCTATTGCATTGCCAAAAAAATATTCAAATCAAAGAATTCATTTTATTTCAATGAATTCAGTAATTGAAAAAGCATTAACTTAATTTACAGATAAAGCAATCACATTAGTAACCTTCCAGACCCAACAACGCGTGTCAGAGAAAAGAACAGAATCAGATATAATTTTTTTATAGAAAATTGTACTTTGCATATTATAGGCCTACTGTAAAAAACACATAATTAGTTGATTTTAGTTGATCATAACTAGAGATGAAATGGCATGAACATTTCATTTAATTATTATAGCGCCAAAAATTTTCACTGTTATCACAGAATCCTGTTCAAAAAGTACTAATACTACACAATGAAATCAATTCACCAAGTTTTATGTCGAAAAACAGCAAATAACAAATAAAATTAGCATCAATATGCACTAACATAAACATTAAAATAATACGATTAAAAATGATAGCCAGATTTTAAAAGTGTCTTGCAACATGTTATATACTAACATGTACAAGTTCAAATAAAGTTGACAAAAAAGGTTTTTATAAAAAGATAAACCTCACATATTTCAGACTTTATCTTTTTTTGACTCATTCTTTTTATAAAAAATGATTTACTGACATTTACAATACACTTTAGCTTATCTTTTATTATTAATAGTAAAATGCGGTCAGATTTTCCAGTGGCGTCTGTCGTTACTATGCAACCATGCACTGCGCTCTCCACAATGACAAAAAAAGTTTTAGTGGCTAATGGATTTCCACCGCCGAAAAACGCTTGCTGTAGCTCTGTTACAAGATTTATTTACGGAGAAGAGAAAAACACCCGTAGTGTTTGGGTGCACCCGCATCCTTCATGTCTTTTTTCATGTCGCTGCGCCTGGAAAAAAACGAGCGCGTCGCTTCAGTTATAAGCGCGCTCTACATTTGAATGAACTTGAGCGCGAAAAAGACGCGATATGTGAACTGCCTCTTGGCGAGCGACTTCTGCGGCCAGCGTTTCTGGAAATGAACGAGGGTAAAAGCTTTTTTAAAGGGGTCATATAATGGTACATGCACTTTTACAAGTTGATTGCACTGAAATGTCTGTTGGCAGTGCCTGTACACAACCATCCTATCATGATTAAAATCCATCCAGTGGTTTTGTTTTAATCTCCTTATATGTTTGACCATCTCTGAAATCAAGCCGTTCGATATTGTGACGTCATAAGATCGTACGCCCCTCCCGCGATTGTGATTGACAGCCGTGCTTCAACACAAGACCCGCCCTGAGCAAGCTGTGACAGCCGTCGTCATAGTAGTCCGCCATTGTTGATATGCTGGAGTAGAATGGCGTCTAAGCGATTGTGGTGTTCTGTTCTTAGATGTAATAAGGAACACAGCAGTCATTTGGATGTTCCTAAATCCGAGCCGTTGAAGAAGCAGTGGCTGAGTTTTGTTTTTGAAGCGATATGCCCAAAGGATTGACGCGGGGATTCCCTCACGGGGATTCCCGTCTGTGCTTTCATGTTTACGCTAATCATTTCACACCAGACAGCTTTACAAACGAGAAAAAACGGATCGGTACCAACGTGTTACTGCTGAACCTCCAGAAGATGTGAGTGTAATGTTTTATTAACCTTTATATTAGTATTTATATTAATCTTTGCGAAATTTGCAAACCTTGCTGCAGGCTTCACGATGAATGCGTCTAAGGTTTACACTCAGGGTACATTACGGCATGTTTTCTATGTACGACGTTCTCAATATAATTCATAATCCCACGTTTATAATGAACAACGCGTGGTTATTGTGTTACAAACGGTGTACGCACAGAACAGAGGGGCGGGGTGAGCAAAGCTCATTATCATTTAAAGACACATGCACTGAAACGGCGTGCTGAAAACAGAGCTGTTTTTGACCAGCTAAAATTAGTGTTTTCTTACAATACTAATGAGAATTTTTAATTAAAGTATATTACAAACTTTTAATTTAGACCCTAAAGAATCATATTAGCTTGTACAAAAATGGCATTATATGACCCCTTTAAGACCTGACTAAATGAAATTTAAGACCGCGGATGAAAATCTGCCTGTTTTTAAGACGTTTTAAGGCCTTAAATTTAAAGTTCAGAATTTAAGACTTTTTAAGACCCCGCGGGAACCCTGATTAAAGGTCCCATGACATGCTACTTTTTGTAGGCTTTAATATAGTCCTTAGTGGTCCTTAGTACTGTATCTGAAATCTCTTTCCAAAAATTCAGCCTCGGTGCAGAATTATAGCCACTACAAGCCAGTCCCAGAATGAGCTTCCTTCAGACAGGCCGTTTCGGTGTCTGTAGCTTTAAATACTAATGAGGAGGAGAAAGGCGGCGCAAGGTGGAGGGTGGGTGTGGCCTTGACCATCTTGCGCAACGGTACCATGCATGTTTGTTTATGTTGGATATATTGCAATGGCACGAAGACACGCAGTCGTTCAAGCATTTCAGTTTGACCCAGAATCTGATCCAGATGGAGAAGCAACGGATGAGGAAGTTGCAACTCAGCGGCTCCAGCAGGACGTTTCCGAATGGTTAGTTTAAAATATTATGTCTGGATACGGTACTTTATTCGGATGGTTTACAGTTATCATCATGTAGCTAACGCGAACCTACTGTTGCCTTTTCATGAGAGATCTGTAACGTCTGTAATTTATCTTATTACAATTACATCAAGCTCTGCGATCTTGAAATGCGGATATCGAGCGCCATATAACCAACAGGAAAACGGTTATCCAAATAACAAAGAAGTGTACAACACTCGCGTTACAGTGTGTGTAACTTGATGCTGTCTACCTTTACATTAGCGCAAGTAACTGCATAGCTGCATAGCTAATGTGACAGCCACATTCTACGTGTAAGAAGCTAGGTAACCATAAACAGTAAAGCAACACACTTATATATAATTTGTTGACTTACTTGTCCGACGTTCAGCAAGCCCAGCTCTGTATTGACCATTCAATGTTCATTTGTACATCCAATTATTGAGCAATTGTTATGCTTCGCTCGCTCAAAAGCCATGATATCTCTCGTGGACAAACTAAAATCGCGCGCGCGTTCTACTTCCTAGCTCATTTTCTCATGGGCGAGAAATATTCTCTGGGCGGGCAAAGCAGAGAAAGGGGAGGTAACATTTCTCCTTATAACGTCATAAGGAGGAGATTCAAGATCAGCCCGTTTGAGCTTCCATTTTCTCAAAGGCAGAGAAAAATAGCAAAAGCTCGATTTACACCGATTACAATTTTTAGAAACTTGGGGACCATATACAGGCTAGGGGAACTCATATTAATGTTAAAAAACCTCAGAAAGTTGAAATTTCATGTCATGGGACCTTTAAACTGGGACTTTAATGGTACTCACAGTGCCGACGGGAAAGGCCAGCGCAGTGAAGTAGAAGTCTCTGGCTTTAGTGAGGGTCAGAGGAGTCCCGCTCCGAGTGCGTTTCACCGGCACCAGCATGAGCGTCACATCCACGAACACACACCATCCAAAAAACACCGCCTGCAGCACCTGACACAAAAACAACACACACACGCATGAGTCAAGTGACATGAACACACTACCACTGTAAAGTTGATTTAACGTTTGGCACTCAGTTTCATACTGACTAAACTCTGGGCATTTCATGTTTTCAGCACAAACCAACTCAGATATACATAAACAGACACCCTCTGCATAGCGCAAGGCTTAACTTCAAGAAATAAAATATATATTAATTAGGCTAGCCCTATAAATCAATTAAACAATTTAACTAAATGACATTATATCAAACTAATAGTAACATGTTCAGAATAATATCCCTTTTATTGCACAAGGCTTGTTTTTCACATTATTAATCTGGTCATTTTGATATACAGTACTGGACCCATTTAAATCCATTTTACAAATACCAGATTAATCATCTGAAAAACAAGCCTTGTACATTATAGGAAATAATATTATGAGTAATTTACAATTGGTTTGATACCATTAGTTCAAACGGTGTTGTAGTTTGATGGATTTACAGTATTGCATACATTTAAAGTTCTAAAATTATTATAAAACATGAAATGCTATTTCCAAAAAAGGAGCCTTGTACAATAAAAGGGATTTTTTTTTTCTGAACATTGTACTATTAGTTTGATTTCATAATAATTTAGTTAAATTGTTTAATTGATTCATAGGTCTAATTAATATATACACAATCTTTTTATTATTATTATTAAGCCATGCGCTCTGCAAAGGGCGTTTGTCTCTGTATATCTGAGCTGGTTCTGTATATCTGAGCTGGTTTGGTTCTGTATATCTGAGCTGGTTTGGTTCTGTATATCTAAGTTGGTTTGTTTCTGTATATCTGAGCTGGTTTGGTTCTGTATATCTGAGCTGGTTTGGTTCTGTATATCTGAGCTGGTTTGGTTCTGTATATCTGAGCTGGTTTGGTTCTGTATATCTGAGCTGGTTTGGTTCTGTATATCTGAGCTGGTTTAGTTCTGTATATCTGAGCTGGTTTGGTTCTGTATATCTGAGCTGGTTTGGTTCTGTATATCTGAGCTAGTTTGTTTCTGTATATCGGAGTTGGTTTGGTTCTGTATATCGGAGTTGGTTTGGTTCTGTATATCGGAGTTGGTTTGGTTCTGTATATCGGAGTTGGTTTGGTTCTGTAACCAAAAAATCCAAAAAAAAAAACAACTTCTTACAATATTTAAATTGGAAATGCATATTCTCAGAGCACCCAATCTGGGGAATTGACAGGCAAAATATGTTTTTCTAAAATATATTTAAGCACCCCCAAAAAAGGAAAATATGCATGCGTTATGGATGTGACGGGAAATGACAGAGTTTGGTATACTGTTCGATTTCCTTTAAAGTCTGTAAACTTATAAGTCCAATGTATAAATATTGCTATCCACATGATGAAGGGGTCTTAGCTGAACATACAAATATCAATGTTTAAAATATATATATTTTTTATGAAGTGTATTATGAGGAAAAACCAACGTTATGGATGTGACAAAAACCCTGTTATGGATGTGACGCGTCTGAAATACATAGAATCTGTTTGGAAAATCAACAATCAAACCATCATGGCAATTTTGGTGATGCATAATGGCTGTTTTGACATTAAGAAGACTGTCTTAAAATGATTCTGAAGATTCCTCCCCATATATGTATACATATGAAGAGTTCAGATGCAAAAGCCTCTCAGTGCCATCTGAAATTTTCTTCTAGAATGATCTTTTTTTTCAAGCTTGTATATTTAAGTTCAGTAATTTAACTTAAATTACAATTAATAGGTAATTCTCATTGCCATTTAAGTGAAATTACTGAACTTAAATATACAAGCTTGATAAAAATGATCATTCTAGAGGAAAATTTCAGATGGCACTGAGAGGCTTTTGCATCTGAACTCTTCATATATAGCCTGCTATAAAGTAGGTTGTTATATTGTCATGGTATCTTATCTGAGGTGACAAGACTATTTGATATGACACATTAATATAACTAGATTTTTATTCAATTTATTTTCCCTGATTGTGTGCGGTTTTTAGTATCATCTTACCATTTTATCCATCTGTCGTTGTGGTAGGCGTTTAGCTTTAAGATAACGCTATCTTCGAGCTGTCAAAACCTGAGCTTGAATGACAGGAAGCGCAAGCGAATTAGAGGACGCCTGTTTCGCGCCTAAACCAATCAGGTTCCTCGCGCAATTGCAGGACGCCTCTCGATTAGGACGTGAATAGGCTACTATAAACACACAGACGGAACATTAAAGCAGAGACTATTACGGAAGACAGTCAAGATTAAAATACATTAACAATTAATGTTTGTCATATAGGAGTTCAAATCACAGGTTTCCTCCACAGTCAGGTGAACCGATGGACATTATTGTCCGTAGATGTGAGTCACTAGCAATCACAGGGTTGCCAACTCTCACGCATCTCGCGTGACAGTCACGCATTCAGCCTCAATCTCACGCTCTCACGCTCAACAAAGAAATCTCACGCAAAAATAGACATTCTTCTGTGCTCTATTTTTTTTTCACTCATGTGCACTAAATTTCAGAATTACTATAAACAATTCAGGCTCTTAACTACTGGATGGACCACTAGTTATGGCGCAAATTAGTTAAAAATCTCCCAGAACCTAGAGCGAGCACGCATGCGAGACTGTCGTCCAAACCAACCGATAGCGCGCGCACGCACGGCAGAGAGGGAAAGTCTTACAACTGCGCATTTTATCAGTTGCGGCGCCTTCATCTATAGTCTACACTGCAGCACGACGTATATTCACATCAAATGTTAACGCAGAGGAACGGGACACTGCAGTTCACAAAAGTTCATTATTTGCATGTGCTTTAAAGCCTTGCCGGTTAAACATGTCATTCGCTGCTGATGCGCTGTTCAAATATGCGCTTTACTGAGCGCGTACACTCGACGCGCACATGCACTAAAAGCCTGTTACTGGACTAAGTTATCTTGTGAGTCTAATATTGCGCTAATACTGTCAAATACAGACAATGTTTACATAAACAAAGTTGGTTATGTCTAAAGTGAAAGCAAACAGAGAAAATTAATTAAAATCTGCTTGTCATATATATATGCGTGTATATTAGACGCGTCGCGTGCAGTTCTTAAAGAGACAGTAGCCCTAATAATAAACGTGCTGCCGCTTGTTCTTAAAGAGATAGTTCACCCAAAACCAAACAGTTGCTGGTCCCCATTGACATACATAGTAGGAAAAAAATATACTATGGAAGTCACAGGGGTACATCAACTGTTTGGTTACTGACATTCTTTCAAATAACGTTTATTTTCAACAGAAGAAAGAAACTTATTCAGGTTTAAAACAACTTAAGAGAGTAAATTATGACTTTTTGGGGGGAGAACTATCCCTTTAATGTTAATAAAACAACAAAACACACAGAGGAAATCATTCACTGCTCTTGACTGAGAACTTTAAGTCTTTTGTGTTTTATTTTCATATTTGTCCATTTAATTACTTTCTTCAATTCTACTGTTAAATACACCTATAGCTGAAAAAATAAAGCACTGTTTATTTCATTTGTATATTAAGTTGTGTATGTGTAATATGTATCTCTGTTCTTAATTTTTAATAACAAAGAAAATAGTGACAAAGATTTTAGCTTCGCCACTTTGACCTAAATGTCTGCCATTCTTTTTTATTTTATATTTTGTTACCTATATTTTGTTATAAGGCTTTGTTTTTAAAATAGGGACATTAGTTTGGCTGTAATGCTCAGTCACATGCAAAATAGTAAAACCAACATGAAAAAGAATCATGATAAAATCGTGATTTTTTCTGAAAAACAAAACAAAAATTGTGATATTATTGCCATATCGCCCCCCCCAGGTGTAAAAAAGTGCCTAGATGTGCTTAGATGCTAAAAATGTGTTATTATTGATCATTATATCACACTACAATTAAACATAATGAAACATTCATTTGAATTGAAATTGTTTTATTAGCTTAGCTAATATTATTTATTAGCTTTTTCTAGAGATTGCAGTCATGCATGACATGGTGAAAAATGACTTGAAATAATACTGAAAATAGGTTAAGATGAATGTTAAAGGTGTGCCCCCTAAAAGCACAAGTGGCCCCTGCCTGCCCCATCCCCCCCCCCCCCCAGTTAGCCCCCCCCCCCGTTAGCCCCCCCCCCCCCAGTTAGCCCCCCCCCCCCCGTTAGCCCCCCCCCCCCCCGTCGGAGAAGTCTCACTCCGAGCTAAACTGAAAAGTTGGCAACCCTGCAATCATGTAGCCTACGTTTTTTGTGTCTAAATGATCGCACGGTTTTCGGCCAGTTTATGGATTTTAATGCACAGTCGCGAGTCAAAATCATCACATTTTATTTCGTATAAAAATGATTTGACAAAATAATTGACACGCAATATTATTAGCCTATTATTATTATTTTGTCAGCGTGATCGTACCGAGCCTCTAAAGGGACGTGGTGGTGGAAAAAGCACATTTCATACGGATTACACAATCAGAGAGTTGCCTATTTCTTTTCGTTTTGATCTTTCAATCTTTCTATAGATAGGCTATATTTCTGAGAGGCATATTGAGTTTCTGTTCAGTTATGAGACGCGCTCAAGTTCACGTGTTGCAAGTGATCGCGCCTGCACCTCCATGTCTGCTATATTTGCTTCTTATTTATTAAATCCAAAGTTGATGAAACTTTGACTTAAAATTAAGATACAATTTATACAAAACGAAATTCACTTTAAAGAAAGTCTTTCTACAAAACAAAACTTTAATGAAGTGGCCAAAATCATTTCTGTCTTGAAACAGATCACAATAGTCATATGCATGATTTAATGTGAAGCGTCCGTAACGGTCACGTCCGTAACACATTATTATGGTTGTTCAGAGCAAAGTAGTGAGATGAATTGTCGATCCTAATAAGCATAAACATAATTTAGCTTTGTAAATAAAGTTTCAAGTTATTTGCATTTATAATTGTCATATTAAATAAACTAAACCTTTAAAACGTTATGGACGTGACAGACAGTGCACTGAAGCGTCAAGACCTCTTTATTATAGCCCTTATAAATTCAACAGGCAGTGCTGTTATGACCAAATTAGTATATTTATTTCTCAGGCATGCCTCCATCTTTCTGCAAAATGCTTACTGTTAAAATAAAGTTTAAAAAGGGGGGTCTTTGATACCTTTTTTTGAAAGCATGAAATATGGCTGGTTGAAAATGTAATTTAAGCATTGTTGCTCACCTCATATCTGGTGGATAAACAAGGCAATTTTCTTAAAATTAATGTTAAAGCACATTAATACAGTATATTACAGACCTAAATGGACAACTTAAAAAGGGTTTTGTTCTTTTGGTTAAAACTTTATTTTTTCATGGTAAAGATGACCTTTGCATGGAATTGCCCATATCTGAGCTGGTTTGTTTCTGTATATCTGAGTTGGTTTGCGCAGAGTTGAATGGCTTTGAAACCGAATGTCAAACGCTAGACTGACGTCGCCGGCGTGTCATAATAACTGACAGCAGAGCCAAAGGTGGATTGAGTGTGAACGGTGTGAACTGCTCCTACCAGATTGATAAAGGTCAGATACTTCCAGCGGCCTCCGTATGAGCGCACACCGGGGTGTCTGTCTGAGGTCTGCAGGGAGCAGTTACTCCAGATGGTGAATATATACCAGCTGAAGACAAGCAGATGAAGCAGCAGGCACATCTTCTGCCCGGTGGCGACCATGACAGTCCTCCTCCTCCTCTTCTTCTTCTTCGGGTTGTAACGGCAGCTCGCAGTCTGAATGTTGCACTACTGCCACCTGGAGTTAGTTAGTTCTATAACTCCTATTTAAAGCAACAGTTCAGATCGACTCTGAAATGTGACTTTTTTTCCTGCTATTTCCGTGTTTACACTACCGTTCAAAAGTTTGGGGTCAGTAAGATTTTTTTTATGTTTTTAAAAGAAGTATCTTCTGCTCACCAAGGCTGCATTTATTTGATTTAAAAAATGACTGTTTTCTATTTTAATATATTTTAAAGTGTAATTTATTCCTGTGATCAAAGCTGAATTTTCAGCATCATTACTCCAGTCTTCAGGGTCACATGATCCTTCACAAATCACTCTAATATGATGATCAAGAAACATTCATTATTATTATTGTTGAAAACTGTTGATCTTAAAACCGAAAACACTGAATCCTCCTTCAATTTTTGACCTACAAATATTTTTCCTCCACTCCTTACCAGTGTTTTTCTGCCGCCACATGCATCTTGTATTTTTAGTAAAATAATCCTTTGTATAATTATTTGTTTGTTGGACATTCTAATATTAATAATAATAAAAAAAAAGAAAAGGAGTAATGGTAATGTGTATAATCATTAAAAATACTTTTTTCCTTCAATATACTGTATACCTTTCCATTTAAATGCTCTCATAATAAATGTCAATGTATTATTAATTAATAATAAAAGTATTTTGACACATATAGGTTGTTCTGTCACTTAAGTTAAAGACAAGTTGACCATTCCTGTGAACATTTACTTTTTTTAATAAACTTTATTTGCATTAGTACAAGGTATACAACAAAACAAATACAAAGACAATTCTCTTTTAGGATCAACATTTTAGAAAAACCAATGTTTTTTATTCCCATGTGTTTCCTCCTCGTGTCACACCTCTCCTTGAGGATTGATCCACACACCTGTCAGTCAGCAGGTCTTCCTTCAGTGTTTAACAGACTGAAGCCACTGGATCATCAGGTGTTGCTGCTCTCACAACCGCAATCACAGAAAAGCTTTCTTGGCACTCGCTGGCTCAGCCTGTACAACTATCGTGTCCAGTTCGATTACGGCTGAGCTGACCACAGCACACTTTGCCACCGATTTTTCTCCTCTCAATGTGATACGAGTCTGAGAGAAACAACTTATTGGACGAGAACAAAATGTAGAGTGGATGTTGCAAACTAAATGGAGGCAGATCTGAAAGCAAGTTTGCAGTCAGTCATGGATCAAAGCTTTGTTAGCCAATACACATTCTCAGAGGAGAGACTGACGCCGCCTCCCACTGGATGCTCAAGCGGAGCGGAGGCAGCGCAGAAGAAGAGCTGGAGCAGGACACACACCCGCGAGCTGAACTGAGACTCACTGATGCAAATACAGACAAGTGTCGGCCATTCTGGCACGCTTTTCAGGAGCTCTCCTTCAGCCACTGTTTCATTTATGATAGGCAGCATAGTCAGCTGTGATGCCACTGTGCTCCTACTGTCCCACACATATGCACATAACATGCTGTGTTTATGTGTGTGTATATATATATATATATATATATATATATATATCTTAGAGTTTGCATGATGAGCTCTGGTGCGAGTGCGGTTCATCTGAATAAGTGTGAACACTGCCATCTGAAACCTGGTGCCACCAAACAAGCGGACCGAGACGCTGAAAAGATGGGACTCGCACTGCTTAGAAACAAACTCTGGTGCGGTTCGAATTAAATATGAACGCAACACGGACCAAAGACATGTAAACGAACCAAAAATAGCACATGATGTCACAGGATGCGACCCTAAAAAGGGCAGAATGCTCGAGCATACCTGTTTTTTGTTGCCCATCACAGTTCGGGACAGGATCAGAATAATTAGATAGGGCAAAAGAGTAGGGCTGCGTTCAGCCCCGGCAAAACGTTGCACAACGTTTTATAAACAGAAACGGTGATGCGTTGAACACACTGTTCTGATGACGCAAGAGTTGCAACTATGGCAGCTGAGAAGGCTCATTCTTTGTGAAGAATTTTCTGAGCCTGATGAAGTCGGTATAAATATGTGTTTAATACTACAAAATATGCTCGATGTTACAGTTACTGCACTTGCCGCCCAGAACAAAAGAGAACATCCCAATCGAGTGAAGGGATTGCTGAAACTGAAATGGAAGCACACATCTTACCTAATTCAGACTAAAATACATCTATTTAGCCTCACATACTGACTTTATTTGTAGGTCATACTGTTTTAATACCCTGTATTTTCTTTCTCATTTTTAGGAAAAGCACTTAATTACCATTGTTTATTTCTATACCAAATGTCATACACTTGCAATGAAGCTAAAAATATAAACAACTACATCATTATGTTGATATCCTATACTTTTACAATAAAACTTACGACAAACATGTCTTCTAATATCCTCAGTTGTTGCGTATACCGAGCTGCATCGAACACATTTGTAAATTACTTTCCTTGAACCCATTGTGCAAGTTCACTTTAATACCCCGTGTTTTATATACATGTTGCTGCTGATTGCTCGTGTTTACTCAGGAGAGAGAGTAAGCCAATCAGCAGTAGGGGGCGTGTTTACTCAGGAGAGTGAGCCAATCAGCAGAAGGGGGCATGTTTACTCAGGAGCGTGAGCCAATCAGCAGAAGGGGGCATGTTTACTAGGGAGAGAGAGTGAGCCAATCAGCAGTAAGGGGCGTGTCCACTCAGGAGAGAGAGTGAGCAAGAGGGAGATTTGAAGAAAGACTGTAGAAAGAGAGATGGCTGAGACATTACAAATAGGGATCGGCGCATCGACTAATTTGACAGTCGTTTAAACAGAAGTTTTGTAACCGACTAGTCCAAAAGTAAGAGACTTGTGTATATGTGATCTATTTGAGCACTTAATCTATGAATCAAACAGTCAAATCCTATGATAAATGCCGCACACTTGGCGAATAAAGCTCATTCTGGTTCTGAAGCTGTTCTTTTTTCTAGATTGAAGTGAATACGTGATGGACATGTGCGTGCGTCGGCTATACCACTTATGTGCATGTCCTGAACATGGCTATGCACGGCTCTACAGGGATTATGGCACAGCTCACATAAAACTTCTCAGTTTTATTTCTAATTCATAATACTCCCACACCTCGTTTATCTTGAGCCAAAAATCATTAGGATATTAAGTAAAGATCATGTTCAATGAAGATATTTAGTAAATATCCTACTGTATATATATAAAACATGTATTTTTGTGAGTGAATGCAGCACAATCGTGAACATAAATGCACAACTTTAAAGGAGATTTTCTCAATGTTTCGATTTTTTTGCACCCTCAGATTCCAGATTTTCAATAGTTGTATCTCGGCCAAATATTGTCCCATCCTAACAAACCATACATCAATGAAAAGCTTATTTATTCAGCTGATGATGTATCTCAATTTCAAAAATTTGACCCATGTGACTGGTTTTGTGGTCCAGGGTCACATATAAGCAGATTATCCCTCGTTCAGAATTGTTAAACAACGATTTGATAACCAGTGTAGTTCTAGATGTCAAAAGTTTCAAGATCATTCAAGTTTCAGGTTTATTGTCAGTGGCGCTCATGAAAAGTCACTCAATTAAAAAATATCCACTGAATCAAAAAAAAAAGCAAAAAAAAAAAAAGCATATCTGCATATCTTCCCCAGTTCCTCCCAGGCAAACAGCTCAGTATTACTCGGCTGCAGCTGTGCTGTGCTTCCTCAGATGCTCTCGGTACAGCAGAAGTCGCTCTGTCGTGTGCTGCGGAAGCTTGCTCCTTCGGGCTCGCACAATGCAGCACGCTAGAGGAAACAGTCTCTTAAACCCCCCTGAAGATGCTGGGACGGCCAACCATTTGCGGCAAATGCTCTGCAGGCGAGGGAAGCGGGTCGCTTCTTTCCAGAACGTTTGAACGGAAACATCTTCCTCGGACAAGAGCTCTGATAAATACTGAGTCAGCTCAGCGGACTGCATATCAACATGTTCTGGTTTATCACGTCCCATCTCTTTTGCGGCTTCACCAAGTGCTGACTTCACAACTAAAGAGGCACGGTGTTTGGAAGGTGTAAACAGTGTGCTAGTCTTGAATTGCTCTTTTCCACTGTCAAAGGGTTGAAGCTTGATTCGTGGGTCCAGAACTGTGGCTAGAATCAAATCTCTTCGCAAAATAAGAGGTTGGAAGCAAGAACGCAGACCAGAACGGAGGGATGAGCAGAAAAGGCTGAACTTTGTGGTCTTGTTCTCAAGTGTTTTATCAAGTCCAATGATAGTAGGGATGATGAGGGACAAGGTGATGCCGTCTTCCTGAAGCACTTGGACCACCTCTTCAAAAGGTTCCATTAACCCAACAAACTCCACGACTTGATCACGTGTAACATGAACCACAGGTGGACAAACGTGGCAGCTGTTCGCCTCGGTGTGGGCTCGATTCACAAGGGTCATCACCAAGTCCCACACTGATTCCTGCATTATTTCACGGATGATGGTGATTGTGGAGTTCCAGGTGTAGCTGCTGGTGCTGAACGTGCCAGATAGCGAGAGCTTGCATTTCTTTGCGAGAACCTCAAGCCAGTAGGAGCTGCGGCGAAAAAAAGACACCACACTTTGCACCTCAAATAGTATACGCTCAACAACTCTGGACTTCTTTATCGCCTCCTTAATCACGCAATGCAGGAGGGTAGTAATACAATCCAGATGTTTGCTGGAAGATACTTCAGCTATAGAGAAGTCATCTATGGTGACCTGATCATCTAGAAAACTCAATAATTCATCTTCATCGGGATCGTTCTTCTGTGCAGAATACATGATCTTGTGGTCACAGAAAAGGTCATGCGTAGCGATAGTGTTCTTGGCCTCATGGATGATGCTGTAACCAATGTTATGAGGGAAAAGCCCATAGCTTAGAAGAACAGATTCGATTTCTGCTCCGATCTGTGTTGTAAACGGTTTACACTGCAAATGGCGAAAAGCCACAGTTCGCCTGTGAACGTTCCAGTCGTCATCAAGAAAATGCATCTGAACGGCAAGAAGAGGTTCTGTATGTTCACCAGCCCAAATATCAGCAGTGATGTGAACAACATTACGGCCTCCGCTCGACGACACACAGTTCCTGAGCTGCTGGATCAGCTGTGGCTTGACTGTTTTCTCCACAGCGTTATATAGTTGTGAAGCGATCGTGCGCTGCGAGAGCTGTGGGTGTTGAGGACCCACTGAAGTCATGAACCTACGAAACCCACAGCCTTCAGTGAAGTTTAGCGGTAGCATGTCCTCCGCAATCATTTGCAAAACATCATCTACAAATGCTTTATGTTGCGAGTCCACAATGGAAGGACTTCTGGAGAAAGAGGGTGATGCTGAACACGGATAGAGGGCTGGACTGCTGGCCTTCAGGTTTTTCTCTGACGCTTTCCTTTTCATCGGTTTCCCCCTGGGCAATGGCTCCGGTGTTCTTATGGACTGTGGATTAAAATCAAACATTAAAATCACAAGTGCAGGCAAACACATTTACTTCTAATTTATCCCAATTACAATAGCCGCTTTTCCACCGTCGGGCCAAATCACTGTTTGCTTAACCGTTCCCTTCCATGCCGATCCGGTCCAGTCGGTACGTATAAATAAAACGGATGTAATGTAACGGAGCTCTTTAGACTGTAATACAAATGCGTCAGTTGTTGCCTTGTTAACACAAGAGTTTTAATGGTCATCAGTAGGGATGGGCATTCGATTAAATTTTATTAGTCGATCGTCGGGAGAATTAACGATCGACTATCGATTAATCATTAATATTTTTATATTGAAATGTATTATTTCTTTAACTTTTTATAAATTAAAAATGCAATGAAAATACAAAAATACAGTTTGTTTGTCCTCGATGAGATCTTTATTACAAGATCAACTTGTGGCAGTGAAACTGGACGTTCGGTAGACTTGAAGATTCCTGCGGTGCTCTAAACCAGCGGAACCTGCAGCTGCGAGCACCCATGGCCACTTCATCCGTTTTCTGTGATCGGATAGCTATCCGGTCGTGAAAAGACCAAATCTAAATGCCCTCCGAAACGCATTCGAGACGGATTTAAATCCGATCGCTCAAACCACTTTATACTTTATATCTGAGACGCATTCCAGACGAAACTGGACAAGAGTAAATGCATCTGGTTGTTGAAACCACATATGTAAATTTGACTTATCCCAAAAATGATAAGAAATAAACGTGTGAGAGCGTGTTATAGGCTATATATGTCATGTTATATCCAGATATGACGACGCTACTTCAACACGCATCACCACAGATGAGCATCTATTCATCAAGCTAACGTGCAAACTATCGCAAATCAAAGTGAAAGTCATTCATCAACACACAATCATCTTCATTAAAAGTAAAGAACCGAAATGATCTTACCAGGGCTGTTGCCGCAATATCTTGTTGCGGTCTTTGATTTAGAAATTTTCGCTGATGATCAATAAAATGCAGCTCATATCAGTTGCATTCGATGACGTGCAACAATTTAAATATGCATATAGCGCGGGAATTCAAGATCTGATTTATATCCGTTTTGCAAAAACACATTTATGTGACCAGGTGTAAATGGAATCGTTTTGATAAATCAGATAGCTATCCGATCTGAGAAAACGCATGAAGTTCCCATAGAACTTCTGCACCAGTCTACTGATTTCTGTTGAGAAAGATAAGCATGTTGACATGATCTGGGATCAGACGCGACCGCAACCTGGTGACAGCCAGTCCAGCCGCCGAAAACACCCGCTCTGAGCAGCCCGGTCTCACCCCAAAACGTCATATACTGACGCGTCTTGACCATGCGTCAACATACGACGAAAAGGGTACCCCTTTAACGTCAATATGAGACGCAGACAGAAGCGCACCAGCAGCGCCTCCTAGCGGTACCCTAACGCATACCTAAACCTACCCATAACCCGAATCGTCACATATGGACGTTATGGGGGTACCCTTTTCGTCGTATGTTGACGCATGGTCAAGACGCGTCAGTATATGACGTTTTGGGGTGAGACTGTCAAGCCGGGGCAGCCGGGGACTGACGTTGCCGGGATGCACAGGTACCTCCGCGCTAAAATTAATTCCATTGCTTCAAGACACACTACGCAACGCAACCTGCATTAGTTTAATCGATAACAAATAAACGTGATCGACGAAATTCTTAACGATCAATTATCGATCGTCGATTAATCATGCCCATCCCTAGTCATCAGCATAGTAAATCTTGCAACGTTTTTGCATTTTTAAAACTATGTATGTATATTTATAACACAATACTTAGTATTATATTACCTTTTGACATCTTTCTCTCTTCTGACGGCTGTTATCAATCGCTCTCTATTTTTTTCCTCTTTTTGAATGTTGTGAAAACACTATTGTGGAGTTTTTCTTTTGCTATTTGAGCAAATGGTGACACACGAAAAAATATTTCATGTATTCTCTCATTCGTCAATATGGAATTTTACCCAACTATGATGACTTTCGCTTCTGAGAGACCAGGAAATGTGAAAAGGGTCTAACAAAACCTTGATTTTCACCACATGGGGACTTTAAAGGGTTAGTTCACCCAAAAATGAAAATTCTGCCAGTAATTACTCGCCCTCATATTGTTCCAACCCCGTAAGACTTTCGTTCATCTTCGGAACACAAATTAAGATATTTTTTATTAAATCTGAGAGCTGTCTCACTCCTTCATAGGCTGCTAGGTAATTGATATCTGCCATCCTAGAAAGTTAGTAAAGACATCGTTAAAATAGTCCAAGTGACTACAGTGGCTCAACCTTAAGTTTATCAAGCGACGAGAATACTTTTAGTGCGCAAAACCCCCCCAAAAATAACAAGTTTATTCAACTCTGAATTTTCTTCTGTGTTTCTCTGAGTGAGTTCACGTAGTGTAACAGCGCAGCGCTTCTGTGTTGTACGTTCTGACGAGGAAGCGCTGCGCTGTTACACTACGTCAACAGCTTAGGAGAATGACATAGAAGAGAAGAGATTGTTGAATAAAGTCGTTATTTTGGGTTTTTTGCACACAAAAAGTATTCTCGTCGCTTGATAAACTTAAGGGTGAGCCACTGTAGTCACTTGGACTATTTTAACGATGTCTTTATTAACTTTTCTGGGCTGGCTGATATCGATTACCTAGAAGCCTATGGAGAAGGGTGAGCCAGCTCTCAGATTTCATCAAATATATCTTCATTTGTGTTCCGAAGAGACGAAAGTCTCACGGGGTTGGAACAACATGAGGGTGAGTAATTACTGGCAGAACTTAAATTTTTGGGTGAACTAACGCTTATATAAAGTATAAGCAGCATTCATATTTATTTCTAATTTATAAAATATTTATTAAAATAATTATAAACTATATATATATATACATACACAGATGTGTATGGTTATGGTAACTACAGAGCTACATAGTTTTAACATTTGTCAGTTTTTTCCAGTATCGTCGATAACCTGACTGCTGAAATCAACATCGGCCACTTGTGAAATATCATCGATATATACAAAAACATCATCAGATCGCCTAGCCCTACTGACCACAGCAATTCAGTCTGACTAAACTAACACAAATGAAGAATTCTGCAAGATCTAGTGCTCATCAAACTGGATATTAACACAACAGTACAGTGTAAAGATACAGAATACCTTTTCATGACTTGTGGAAGCAGAGCTTTCTTTGAGCGTCAGGTAGATTCCAAGATCACTCAAGTCAACATCCTCCATCTTATAGGTGCCCTTGTCCATTTTACGCTTTAAGGTTGAATACCAATGGTTCTTTATGGAGTTATCAGTCCTGTCAAACATTACCAGTAGGAAACTGAACTGAGTACAATGCCTTACATTATAACAGTAATTACAAATAAAGATCAAATAGATGACAATACTATAACACTATTTAACATTAGGGTTGTAACGGTATGACGATATATCACAGTTCTTAATTTTCATATATTTTTAATGATAAAAATAAGTTGTTAGTCTAATCCATAATCAATTATTAAGTTTAATTGATTAGACATGTTTTAGATTATTGAACTTTGAATAAACAAAAAAACAAATAAATGGTCTCAAGTTTGTTATAATAAAGCATTTGTTTAACCAAAGAAACCCTGTTTTCATTCAACAGTCATTTAAACTGATGATGATAATTAAAACTGATTGTTTAATACCCTGATATTTTCAAAGACCGCTATCATATCGTGAAATCTCGTTCCATTACAACCCTATTTAACACTAACTATAACAAAACACACATATATACAGGGTCCGAAATTAACTTTTTGCCTCACCTGCCACGGGGACTGGTAGATGAAAAAATCCACCAGCCAAGCATATTTTTTACCGGCCAAAATAATAAACAGCCTTTTTTTTGGTCACATATACATTCATTTCAGTACTTTTAATTGAGATAATAAGGTAGGCCTATTATGTTGAATACAAACATTAAAAATTGTCCAGAGCAAAATTTGAAATGTATAATAAAAAATAAAAAAACGATATATATATATATATTGATCAAAATGAGAGAAATATATGAAATATTACTATCATTGGGGTAAAATATATATATATATTTTTTTCAGTTTTGTTTCCTGACTCATGTGGAAGGGAAGGCAGAACGTACTCGGTTACTTACGTAACCTCGGTTCCCTGAGAGATAAGGGAAGTAGGGAACGAGTATTGCGTTGCAAACGCTATAAGAAAACTAATTTTATCGAGAAAAGAACGGCCATGGTGTGTAAAGCAGAAGCAGCCTGGCCAGCGGCGGGGTATGCATGATCCGCAAGTGCTGAAGACGTTCAGCACGGCTTTGATGAGCAGGACACAAATGGGCGGCGACCGCTTCCAGTGGCGCCGGGAGCTTCACATATCCTTTTTCCTCAGCGCCGTAAACAGATAGAGCGTTAACTGTAACTGTTACATACACACCGCCGCCGACTTGAGCGGCAAAGAAGCTCTGGCCGCCCTGTCAAGGACGCTTGTGAAAAAGTATGGGAGGAAGCTCTCTCTTCTCTCTTTCTAAGAGGCAGAAGAGCGTGTGCGCGCTGAAAATTTTATTATTTTGGTATGAACATTCACCCGCCACTGTGGCGGATAGCCTTTTGAGATTTACTCGCCAAACTGAAAATCTACCCGCATTTGGCGCTTGGCGGGTGTTAATTTCGGACCCTGCATATATATATATATATATATATTTAACAATACAAACAAAACTATTTAAAAAAGGAAAGAAAAAAAATGTACGCTCTAAATTACCTTCCAGGGAGAAACTTTGCAATTTGTGCCCAGCGAGATCCCAGAACACAATGGCATTTAACGATGAGAAGATCCTCGTCTGTTGTCCAGGGTGTCTTGATCACAGAAGGGTCGAGATGATTATGCCACCGCTCTCTGCACTGTTTGCCCCGCCGCCCTTTTAGGTGCTTTGCAATCGTGCTCCACTTCTTGTCACCAAACAAAGACACCAGCTGAATGAGCTACAGGAAGAGAAGACAACACAGTTAGACAGCTTTCGACAAGATGATCCGTTTTCTAAATTGATGCCTTCAAGACCAATACTTCTAAGAAAACAATGATGATAAACATGAATGCTCCATGCATGTTGTGCAATGGTGTCTGATAAACACAGAAGCAAACTGTGCCACTCAATCAATGCCATACAATTTAAATATAGGGCAAGTGACACAAAACCGTTCCCTTTTGTCCAGCTCTGATAAATACCCCAAACAATGCTCACCCTTTCATCTTCTTCTTTGGTCCAGGCTCCTTTAACGAGCTCTGGGTCTAAGACAACCGTGAATCTGTTTTTACATTCCTGTGCAGAGCGCCCCTGCAATAATACACAATTCCAGAGTTACTACAATTTCTCAAATATGTACAGTCACAAATATCCACATAAACATTTGAATATTTATGAATGAACACTTTAGATCACTTGCCGGTAGGTAGCCTGCAATCAGTTCCCACTCCTCCCGTCCAAACCTCACCACGAGGGACGCGAGACTTTCATCCTAAAGAATTTGTACAAGATTTGTAGCACATTATAAGCAATATAACGATGGCATTACGAAAAAAAAATCATAGTTTCAGGCAGTGTTGGGAGTAACGCATAACAAATAACACTATACGTTACGTAATCACATTACCTTCCCCAAGTAACTAGTTACTTTTTCAAATAAGTATTTCGTTTTCCCATTTATTGACATGTTGAGAGAAATCTTGAGTGAGTGTTGAGGCGTTGTGTGCGTGAACATGATCAGATGGTTATTGTAGATCTGAGTTATTGTAGACTAAATGTGAGCATGCATTTACTCATCCCACTTTCACAAAAACAGATTTAGTATTCCTCTAATTAAATGTTAAATTACACAAATATACTATGTATTTAATCTCACTTTATTAACCAATGTCTTTGCTGCTGACCTTCGATGATCCAATTCAACAAAACTGATAAGTAAAAATTACTTTAATTAAACATCACATTTGTGTTTCATTTCTTGGTTTTAATCACTGAAGTAATGATGTTGAACTTTCTTCTTCTGTGGTCCAGGATGGCAGCACAATTAATTAATTAATGATTTTAATGCACCTCAGTGCTTTAGCTCACCTCTTTTGAAGTCCATTTGCTCTTCAGTCGTTCGCTATCTTCATCAATATCAGACTCCAGATCAGTCACACACTTGGGGTTAAGACTCACCACAGCTTCCATTACACTACACACACAGAAATGAGAATCAGCACACCAAATCCTTGCTCTGTTTCTGTTGGAATGTGTGAATTTGTCCAGTTCAGTTTCCTAGATTTGCAATAGGGCTGAACGATTTTGTAAAATAATCTAATTGCGATTTAGTTTTACCAATATTGCGATTGCGATTTAATATGCGATTATTTTTTAAGCTCTTTCCTTTATCTTTTCTATTATTCAACAAAAACAAGCAATAAATCATTGTAAAATAGGGAAGGGAATCTTTAGGCACCTCATGAGCCGATCATTTTTTTTTTCTTTAATTGATCTTATTAATAAAACTTAAAATATTTAATTACATAATTATAAGTAGGCCTACTTATAATAATTACACATTAAAAAACTAAATTAATTCAATTACATGTTAATAATTTTAACAAATATAGCTTCAAAACAAATAACAAAGAGGGGGGAAAAATATTACAAGCAATAAACAGAGTGCTTTCAGTATTTAAGAGTAGGCTGTCTGAACGTTTTCATCCCTTTTGAAATTATAAGATGTGGTTTGTCCTGTCTGTTTAATAACTTAAGATATAACTGACTGTCACATTAATTTCGCGTCATAAAAGCATTTTGAGATGCAAGTACATTTAACCACGTAGACGGAGTCGCTCACAGCCGCATGCTCAAGCACTCTTCGCAAAGCGCGCGTGAGTATTTGAAATTGAAAGCAGCTTCTGTCTGTGATTTTCATATTTTTAATATGTAAGCCAACTGCAGTCCAAGACATATGATGCCTTCGTAGAACATTTGTAAGTAAAATACCGGCGGGCGAGACCGCGCACTACAAAAGTAACATCACGCAGACCGCGCGCCTCATATCTTGTGAAGTGAAGACCGCGAATGTCCTTGTAATTCGCTTCAACTTTTCCGAACTTTATTAAAGATTATTTCTCGTACGGTTCGAGTGGTGTCGTGTGTGTGTGTGAGAGAGAGAGACAGAGGAATTAGAAGCAAGCAGAATACGGTTGTTTATAAAGCACACGCATCATCATGTAGCCTATCTGTGTTTAAAACTAAGCTCAGACATAAATCTGAAATGATCTTAATCGATACAGAATCGTTGGAGAGAATCTATAACACAATATCACATAAATTAAACATAAACTGTTATTTCCTGTAGCCAGGCCTATATGTGTAGCATGCCAAGTTGATGCTTCATCTGCAATACAGGCTGGTTTACTCTCGCGTGTCATGTGACCAGACTGTAATCGCAGCTTTGCGGTTAAAAAAATCGCATTTCATCATATCGCGATATTATCGCAAATGCAATTAATCGTTCAGCCCTAATTTGCAAGCAGGATCGGCGGGACCCAACTCTGCAGGACAGTGAAGAACGCTGCTATAAACTTCTGTCCACTCTTTTACAGACTGGGATGACGCTTCTCCACAATTCATGCAAATCTAGTCAAAAGTTTTTAAGTTTTTATTTTAATACACATTTTTAATGCTATACTTTGTTTTAAATGTAAATTGACAAAAAACGCTGAAACGAATTAACGCTGCTGAGAGTGTGTTTCTAAATATAACGGCTGAGGGAGTGACAGTAAATTTGACATCTTTCTCTGTTCTCACCAACGTTAATAATCTCTCTATTATGTTTTCCTCTTTTGGAAAGTTGTGGAAACTACCACAATTTTTTTCTTTTGCTATTGGAGCAAATGCAAATAATAAAATTATATTTGCTGTCATCTCCCACTCACTGCTATAGAAATTTACCCAACTATGACGACTTCTTCTGCGACGGGAACCCCAGAAATGTAAAAAGCGTCCGTACACAAACTGCTCCAATGAGAAGCGGGTGTAGAAAACTGAGTGATAAATGATACGCATATTGTTTTTGCAAAATTGAATGAAATATGGTTTTGATAAGACATGCAAACTCATCAATGTAAAAGAACAGAAAGATACAATTAATTCAACAAAGGTAGAAAGTTAAACAAAGGGAACATGCAACATACCTTACTTTCCCTTTTAAACAGCTGCGCTTTTGAAGAATGACTCAAATGAATCGCCAGACTAGTATACTGGACCTAAACATTTGGAAAGAATCACTTTAGTACAATAAATAAAACTTTCCATCACTTATTTAACACCAGATAACACAGCCATTACATGAAAATAATGATCAGCTTACGAATATAGGAACATTTTTCAATATCACTGCATCCAAGAGCCACTACCATTTATTCTAGATACAATTCATTTTGGTAGAATTAAACAATACTACTAGAAAGTAATGATAATAACTCATTCTCAGAGGGTTTTCTCTGGGGTTCAGAGTATCACGCTGTTGAAGTTGCTATGAAGTCATGTCCTCCTGGGAAGTCGAGTTCACGACGGCATGTGCGTTCAAGTCACTTCTGTCGGAGTAAGATGGCGGTGTAGTACCTTCTTTTAGTTAACTACACAAAAAAACAGCAAGGTTCTTAAACTCTAGTTCTACTAAATGAAGAACATAGAAGGGCGATTCCACAGTTTCTGTCCACAAGGGGTGTAATGAACAATATAGATTGAATAATACCCAGTTGTTGTCATTTTTTTATTTTTAGTTCACTATTTTGTTAAAGATAGATGTAAGAAATAATAAAGTTGCTTTCATCCCACTAAGCCTTGGAATTATCGTGTAATGAGACTTTATTTTATTTCCGTCCCCAGAAATTGCGGATGTCATGGTGGGACATTCAGTGCATCTGGATTTTTCCTAAGTCATGTCTTTCATTTCCTTTAATAAAATCCAGAATTTTGGCGCATAACATTTATTTTGGTGTGTCTTCTACAAAATACTAGTACTAACATTGAAAGTATAATTCCCTTAATCCACCACGATGCAATGGAAATATTTACTAACATTCGTTACACTTTCTGTCCAAGCAGTTACGCACGTTAAACTATGATTCTAAAGGAAGCAGAGATATAATTTTTCCATGTAATTCTATAAGTAGCAAAACGATAAAAACATCTTGTGTGGGTTAAATTCTCATATGCGTTGCTACATGATAAATTGTTAATAAATCGGGATAAAACGGGGGCCGAGATTTTCTGTCCAAAAATCATAACGCTCGAACATTTTATTCTGACGCTGAATTTCCATCTCCTAATGTCTCAACGGTTCTCATGTCAGAAATAAGATTGTCTAGGTCACGGTCGCTCTGCGTGGAAGGAAGAGTTAACAGGATTTCACGGATTTCGACGAATGTGGGTAAGTTTGTGGATTCTGTCCAAAAGTTTACGAACGTTAAAATGTTACGAACGTGGTAAACTTTGGTTAAGTAAACATTAAATAGGATCATTGTGGTGAGAAAGGATAAAAGAGTGTGCGAGTCGGATGATTGCGAGTGGTTTCGGACCGAAAGCGTCGTGTTCATCGTGAAAAGAGCATGCTGGTTTTACATTTTGACAGATTCTGCACATCTCGTTCGTAAATTAGACGGACATTTTCAGTCTGTCCAACTTCGAACGTTGTTTTCTGCGTATTTTTGACTCATCCTCAACTGCCTTCCATTTACTTCTGCAGTAAATTAATTGTCCTTTAGTTAACAAATATTCAGGGTTACTTTGCATAAAGAGTTATTGGTGCTCTATTCAGCAGAATTACTAATTTTATCTGTCCACGTTACAAATGTTATTTCATTCACGATGTATGATCTTTAAATTTGATAGTATGATAACAGGTTATTTTAATGTGTTATGAACTTGTTCTATTCTTTGCCAGTTTTCATGAAATGGTATTATTTTGTGTTACAGAGGCAATCTTGCAGGATTGTTTAATTTTTTCCGTCCACGTTACGCACGTTATAACTTTGCACACTTGCAGGAGTTCCTTTGTCTTCTACATTTGGCAAATACATTTGAAAAATATACCTGTGGTATTTTTTTGTAATTTTGCTGGCTTTCAGTTTATGAACATACCAGACTCAAAAATGCACCTTTAAGTTTATAGAACAGATCATATTAGATGGCCACCCTGCCTGCATGGAAGTCCTATTACCAGTTTTGTGAACCATACACAACGCATGACTCATAACTATACCAAATTAGGAACAAAGCAAAACATGAACTGGGATTCAACCAGAATTTTATTGTTCCATTGTCCATGTTACATACGTTAAATATAACATCAACTCAACTTTGATCAAAGTTTACTAGTTTACCATTGCCAGATTTATCCTGCCTTTCACACAGCTGTACCCCAGGTTTTCTCAGGATGTTAACCTGAGGACAATGGCTTTCTCCATGAAGATTGATTTTGCAGGCTGTTTGTCCTTGCATTTAGGCCTAAACTGTGGAATCGCCCAGAAATGTGCATCAGGTGTGTTTTGCTTTTGTATGTTTTTAAATAATTTATGAAGCCACTGTAAACTTTGTTACAATTAATATTATATTATAATGCTATCATATTCTGTGCAGGAAATTAGCTTACTTTGCTGTAAATAGAAAAGCGTGACAATGTCACTGCTGATTACCTGTAAGTATTGTGGTATCCGCCATGTTTCTCACGGACACGCCCCCAAATCGCGAAGATCGGGGCTTAAAGAAAATCCCGAGCTTCCCACTCGTATTTACGACATTGTGTTCATTAGCATTCAACTCGTAAATACGATTTTCCGACATGACTTCAACGCACCAGTTCGGTTCTTCTCGCCGCATTGCATTATGGGCACAACTACGACCGTTGGTGAACATTTTGCATATTGATATTATGAATCAAAAAGAGATGCGTAGATAATAAAAGGCAACTTGTAACGTTATAGTAAATAAAATTGTTTTAGGACAACATGACAAAAGAAAACACACTACACATAGGTGAGAGTGAGCGGTTTACCACAGAGAAACTTAATGATTAAGTTAGCATTTCTGGCTAGTTCTGAACCAAACTAACAGGAAAATACCATTAACCTCACGCTGCAGTAATGTTTTCGTTTATAATAATGCATAATTTAATATCAGTATACTAAAGATCCCTCCTCTATAAAACTGAAGTTGTTCTCGTATATTTCAGACACCAAAATAATCCGAGAAAACTTCGACAGTTGGTTCAACGGCTGCTAACACGAGCACTTCTGCTGATAGACTAACGTTAACGTATGGTGATTTGAGCATCAGTTTGTGGATAGAGACACTGGATTGTCTTTTCTTCGGATACAGTGGAGAACATTTCCAGCGATTTTAACAGAACACTTTTGTTGAAAACTGTTGTTTTACTTTCTTACCCACACGCTTGCCAGGACATATCTTCGTTGTTTTGCAGAAGTCTTAAATTTCTCCGATAGTTCAGGAGGTACCATAATATTGTACGTGTAAGATACACGTTTGTTATGAATAATCGTCTGCAGACTGTGTGTGTGTGTGGTTTTGTATGCGCTTCTACTGCTCCAACTGCTGCCTGAGCTGAGCTGAGCCCGCGCGCGAGAATCCTGTGTTCACGCGCGTCATGTGTGCGCTCAGCATTGCGCAGTTGCCCCGCACTCGGGCCTCTCCTCACACCGCAGACACATGGGACTGCGTAGACAATACGCAGAAGAGGCTGTTCGCGAACGTTAACTGTCAAAATCAGTACATGTAAATTCGATGACACAGAATTTACCTTAATTATAAGGCAGGACACCCCAGGTGAATAGGGTAAAAAAGCTAAAATTAACTTAATAAATAGCATCATACTTCACCAGTTGATTGATTACATTAATAATTGCAAACATATTTGTATTACATGTTCTAAAAAAATATTTTTAAATATACAAATGAGGCGTTGTCTAATTAAATATGCACTATTTTGCATACATTTCCAGAACAAAAATATGAACATTGGACAAAGCCAGGTTCAAAATTCTTGTTTCATTTGTTATATATATATATATATATATATTAGAGTCAAAGGTTTTTAGAGGGGATTTTGGACATCTCTTTTTATCACTCCATAAATCAGAAAATACTGTTAACAGCCAGAAATAAATACATTTTCACCCTTTTTTTTATTTAGGAATTAAATGTTGTACAAAATCAGGAAATTGTATATGAACAAACCCCTCTGTGAAAAAAAACCTTCAGAATATAGATAAGAATAAAACTGTAAAGTTTGGTGAATGAATTGTTTCTGAAGTGGAGATTTCTGGCTCAATGTAGGAGGAAAAACTCATTTTGGGAAACCGGCCAGCAAAGATATACTGTAATGGAAATCTACAGACGCAAACAGATAAAGTGCTCTAAAAGATACAGTTAAAGGTGTATTTTGGATGTTTTCTTTCTACTTGCCCAAAATCTCTAAATTGACAGATGAAACAACACTGTTTTTGCCTGTAGTGTCTCGCCTTACGTGCTTTATATCAGACACTGGAGTCTGGAGGACAATAATATAATTATCTTAGTGTTTATACATTTATTCAAATTATTCAATTTTCCATATTCACCCATAATTATTATTAATTACTATTAGATTATTTCATAAAGACTGGATGGAAAAGGGAGTTTGGGCTGTAATGCATTTAATGGATGAAGATGGTAATATGAATTGTTCAGACAAAATTCTTTAGTTCTTCCTGTAGCTTTGAGAAATCTAATTAAAGGTATTTTACAATGTTCTTCGGTAATACCAACACCTCTGGATTTGTTTATAGACCAGTATGATTTCTTGGATGATAAATGTAATATCAAGGTTTTGAGATAACTTATTACCAAATCATATTTCCCTCTTCCTGTTAAAAGAAAAGTTGTATCTCCAAGGTTTTCAAAAGTTGAAACCAGTTGAAACACTATCAAAGTTAGAACCAGATATTTGTCATTTCTTTTGTTTGGTTTAATTTGGTTTAATTTGGATAGTAATGTACATTCTGTCAAAAAGGTATTGAATATCAGGAACATGTTTTTTTTATTTATTTATTTTTTTTACAATTGTACGATATAATTTTTGTGTTATAATATGTTGATTGTAAAAAAGTTTTACTTAGCCTACACAAACGTAGATTTGTTAAAGTTTCTCCATGTTTTGAGGCCATTCAAAATTTTCAAATTTGATTTCAATCCTTAAAACAATTAAAAAGGAGGAGTTTCTTAAAACTCTCTAAATTACTGCAACTATATATGGATAAACTCCCCCTGAAATGTAATTTATTATGTTATGTGCTTTACATGTTTTTGTATTTTTATTATGTAGCCTAGTATTATTTGTTGTTGTTGTTATATGTTGTTTACGATATGCTGCTTGGTCTTATTATTAATGTGTTTAACAATGATAATATGTTAATGTTTGTTATTTGAAATGATTTAATAAAGTAAAAAAAAATAATAATTTTGTTGCTTGTACTGATTTGGCTTATAGTGCCGCCTAGAGGCGTGGATGCAGCATCACACACACAGAGACGGGACCGGGGAGTGTTGTAACACAGGGTCAGTTGTCAAGTCAAGTAAAGTCACCTTTATTTATAGCGCTTTTACAACACAGATTGTTTCAAAGCAGCTTTACAGAGATAAGAGGAAATGATTGCAGCAAAGATCGTTTTGGCAGATCTAGAAGAAAGTCAATGTCCAGTTTAAGTTCAACGTTGATCAATTTCCATTGTAAAAATCATTATTTATTAATTTAGGGGCCGTTTACACGACACTGTTTTTAACTGAAAAACAAAAAACTTTAATGAAAATCTATAATAATACCTAATAATAATTTAACTGATTTGAATTTGAATAATAGTGTATGCTAGGCCAAAGAGATGTGTTTTTAGTCTAGATTTGAACTGACAGAGTGTGTCTGCTTCCCGGACAATGTTAGGAAGACTGTTCCAAAGTTTTGGTGCTAAATAGGAGAAGGATCTACCGGCAGCAGTCGATTTTGATATTCTAGGTGTTATCAACTGGCCGGAATTTTGAGATCGCAATAGACGTGAAGGACTATAATGCGTTAAGAGCTCGCTCAAGTACTGCGGAGCTAAACCATTTAGTGCTTTGTAAGTAATTAGCAATATTTTAAAATTTAAACAATGTTTAATAGGGAGCCAGTGCAGTGTTGACAGAACAGGGCTAATATGGTCATACTTCCTGGTTCTGGTAAGAACTCGAGCTGCTGCGTTTTGGACCAGCTGTAGTTTGTTTATTACAAACTAATAAAGTCATGTCTACACATAACAAAGGACATATTTTAGACCTGGATATCTAATGGATCTTTTGTGTCTCACTTGTCTACCATTGACTTGGGATTGTCTGATCATCTGGCAATCTTTTTTTGATATGCAAAGCCCTGTTGCCAACATTGCCTCCTTTCGTATTTTGACATCCGGAAATGGAGATCAGTTGACCCCATAACTTCTCTGTTTTTATTGATTCTTCATCAAGTAGTTTCTCTTCATCTGATCCTCTGGAGACAAAGGTTTCTTTGTTAAATTCTGTTCTCTTGTCTGGACTAGACTTATTTGCTCCTCAAAAGTCAGGCACTGTTTCATTTGTACGTCCTGCTCCTTGGTATAATGAGGATTTGTGTATGATGAAGTCATCTTGCCGTAAAATGGAGCGTCTCTCAGGTCTGACTGTTCATCATCAAGCATGGAAAGACTGCTTACAAGAATATAAGGTTGGAATTACTCCTGCCAGATCTGATTATTTCTCTAAAATTATTAATGACAATCAAGGAAACTCAAGACAGCTTTTTAATTCTTTTATCAAATTGCTGAATTGTAATACTGTTCACTGGTTACTGCTTCAGATCATCTTTGTAATAAGTGTCTGGATTTTTTTGGCACCAAGGTTGATCATGTACGTAAAGGTTTTTGTGCTTCTACTTCATTGTCTTCTTCTTTTGAAATTATTCCTTATTTTTCTGGTATCATTTTTTCTAAATTCTGTCCACTTGACTCTTTTTCTCTTTTAGAGGAGGTTTCTCAAACGAAAGCAGCCACTTCTCTTCTAGATCCCATACCTACTGGTCTGTTTCAGTCGTGTTTAGCTTCTCTGTGTTCTGAGCATTATAAATGACTCTCTGTGTACTGGGGTTGTCCAAACAGCTTTTAAAATAGCTGTGATGACCCCACTACCTAAAAAGACAAATTTTGACTATGAGAACCGTTCTAATTTTCATCCCATATCTAATCTCCCTTTTCTTCCCAAAATATTAAAGCGAGTTGTTGCTTCTCAGTTAATTTCTCATTTAACTGAAAACAATCTTTTTGAGCCTCTGCAATCTGGCTTTCATAAAGTTCACAGTACAGAAACAGCTCTGGTCAAGGTCACTAATGATTTGTTAATTGCTTCAGATTCTGACTGTCTTTCAAAATCCTTCTTGATCTCAGTGCCGCTTTTGAAACTGTAGATCATTCTGTTTTAATTACTCGTTTAGAAACTGTTTTTGGGGTCTCTGATACTGCTGTTTATTGGTTTATGTCCTACCTCAGTGATCGTAAGCAATTGGTTGCCTGAGCTTGATGTTGTAAATCTGGCGTCCCTCAGGGATCAATCTTGGGCCCTTTGCTTTTTAACATCTATATTTTTCCACTTGGCTAAATTCTGAGATCACTTGGTCAAAAATTTCATTTTTATGCAGACGATACTCAGATCATACATTTTAAACCTAAGGAAACTGTACCTGTAGATTTTCTTTCTAAATATATCTCTAAGATAAAAGTAAAGATAAAAATGTCCAACTCAACGGAGTAGGTTGTAACAATGAGACTCTTTGTGTTTTGACATTAACTCAGATAATCTGTGATTGTGTGTACATGTCCAAGTGAGTTATATTTGTAGCAGACAAATGTAGCTACCATATCGTCACCTTCCTAAAATAATTGCCCAAGTCATTTTTTCAGGTTTCTCAGAAAACACAATATATCGACGATCGTCTTTCAGAGGTTGAGTAGATCTTCTTCTTGATGCAGCTGCCATCTTGAAAAGCTTGTAAAATTGCCTCAGTCTCATTGTCTATTGACTTAGGCAAAATAAAACGGCCTAAGTCACACTCTTGACATCGGCCATTACTACCGGGGTAGAATTGCATGATCTGTTAAACTGAGGATGTGGGCGATTTTTGCCCAAAAATGACAAAAGGCAATTATTTTAGGAAGGTGACGATATATCAAATTTTTAGAGAAATAAACAACCACTGTGTTACCAATGCTCAATCAAAAGTTCTCTCTCTCTCTCTCTCTCTCTCTCTCTCTCTCTCTCTCTCTATTTAAATATATATTATAATTTATAATATAAATTTTAGCAAAGATTTTATTAAACTTTAAACGAAAACATGTAACAATATTAGCAATATATCTGTTTAGCTACAATGAGAAAAAAATATATTCTGTATATTTGTCAGTCGTATTACACTTCTCAAGACATGTTAAGCATTAATACATGATTTCATAAAGCACAGTCATATAATGTTCACATTTATGGTTCACATTTATGGATCATTCATAATATAGATTTGATTATGTGACATTTTTAATAACAGCAGAAGAGTAAGTTTTGCACAAAATGTTCCAAAGCAAAACAGATTTTCCCCCCATGCTCGTTTCAGTAATCAGATAAAGAACATTAGACGAGGACGTTGCCAACCTGCAGATCCACAATCCCTAAGAGACGAGCAAGATCAGAAATCTAGACTTTTACAGATTTTGCAACAAGCTGCTTTTCCAGTGGTGCAATCAACAAAAACATCTCCTGCAATGTTCCTTACAAAACGAACAAGAGTGCAACGCACACTGATGAAATATTCCCTTTTATTATGAATGCAAAATGAGCGAAACTCCTCATTCAACAGCTGCGATTCCTGCTTCACAGCTTTTACCCTGATTTCAGTGCAGTGTTTTTCCACAGTCGTCCAGAAACGCGCTCTCGATGAGCTGAAGGTGCGTGAAGCCTCCACCGGTCAGAGGAAGCCATCTTCCCCGGAGATATAGGAGAAGCCGTTGAAGGCGCTGGAGCTGCTGGTGGCCAGGCTGGGCGTGGGCTCTGGCGTTCGGCCCACTGAGTTCGGCACCATCTCTCTGGTGAACTCTGGGTCAATGTGCTGAAGGTCTGCAGGGCCTCTCTGGAGAAACACGCCACATGGCTAGGCTTTATACACAGATCGCCTTCAGTGCCAGACGGGACAGAACTGAATACGTACATACAGTAAAGAGGTGCACTAAGGCCACGTGTCCACCAAAGCTTAGCTGTCGTTTCTTTGAGAACGTGTTTTTTTTCCAGTTGAGACGCTTTGCTTGCTATGATGTGATACAGAACATCCGCGGAAGTGTTACTAGTATCTCATTTCACAGATAGTTTATTTCTGTGTTGTTTCTATATAAAAATGGCGATACAATGTAAAGTATTGGTGCGTTCATGTCCTCGTATTGACAAGGTGGGAAGTCGGGTTCACGACGTCATGTAAGATGATCTTTCCCACTTTCGTCGGAGCAAGATGGCAGAGTACTTTCTCTTAATTAATTGCACAAAAATACAACAAGGTTCTTAAAATCTACTTCCAGAAAATGAAGAACAAGGAACATGCATCAGTGTGTTTTGCTTTTCTATGTTTTAATTAATTTATGAAGAGACTGTAAACTTTATTGTTATATTGTTATGTTATAATGCTATCATCTTCTGTGCAGTCAGTTAGCTCACTGCGCTGTAAATAGAAAAGTCTAGCAATATCACTGCTAAATACCTTCAAGTATTGTGGTATTCGCCATGTTTCTCACTGACACGCCCCCAACTTGTACAGATCGGGGCTTAAAGAAAATCCCGAGCTTCCCACTGATGACATTGTGGTGTGTTCATGTGGCGTTCATAAATACGATCTTTACGGCATGACTCGAACGCGCCATATTTGCTCTGGCTCTTGTTTTAAATTATTTTGTTCTGTTTTTATGCTTGTTGTTGTCATCTGTTGACGTTGTATGAGGAGAATGTGGCGGTTGGCCGGTGTGGAATTAGTCCCGCCCCTCCTCTGCTGTGATTGGACGGCTGGGTAAAAAGTGACAATGATGAGGGCTGCGTTTTGGCGACTGGTAAAAAACGCTGAGTGGCGTTTAAAAAACGTGGAGCTCCCATTGAAAACAATTGGAATGATATGCCAGCTGCGCTTTGGTGGACAAAATGCACTAATAATCTCTATATTTGGGACCCAATAAAGACCCATAGGGAGTTTGTAAGAGCCTACCACATTGGGGTTATACGGAGGCGTGATTCGCTTGTGGTAGAGGTCGTCCCAGTTTATGGGGGCAAAGAACAGATGATTTTTAATCTCCAACTGCAAAACAACAGTTGACACATTAACTGTGACTCTTGGCCTGATGAACAGTTTCACAATGGCAAAGACATCCAGATGGTCACTCACAAAATCAGCAATGGCTCCAATGCGCCGATGCTGGTCTTTCTGCAGGAGTCCGTGGAGCAGGTGACACGAGGCCTCGGACTTACCCGGGGGCAGGTGGAGTGGCTTATGCAGGATCGCATCGTACATCTCAGACACATCCCGGCTGTAGAACGGAGGCTGTTTGTCACAATAATCCCAAAAGAAATGTGATTATAATCCATTAAGTTTGGGCTAAGCTAAAGTAAATATGTTGAGCCGATCAGTAAACTTACCAAGCTGTAGAGCATCTCATAGAGCACAGCTCCAAGACACCACCAGTCCACCGTACGGTCATACGGCTCTTTCCGGAGGACCTCAGGTGCCAGATACTAAGAGTGAGAGAATATCGCATGACTCTGGGTCACGTTAAAGTCCCTGTAAGGCAAGTCATTTCAGTTGGCGCCCGTCTCCGAAACGCCTCTTTTAGGCAGCTGTTTCAGTCATGCTCCTATAGGCCTTATTCACAGCAGTGCCATCTTTGATGTTTAACGGGAATGAAAGCGAGGCTGTGAGCGATAGACATTCATCTCTTCAGTGGGTTGTACTGTTATTTAATGTGTTTTTGGATTGTTCTGCTGACGAAACACTGCAAAAATATCTTTCATAGAAATTTCTTTTTTTACAGCGGATGCTTTTGAAAAGACAGTAAGTCTATCCCCCACAGCCTCGCTTTCATACCTGTCATGGCGTCGCTATGAATAAGGTCTGTCTCTTTGAATGGAGAAGCTGTTCACTAAGCTTATGATTCAATTTCATATTTTAAACCACTAATGAAATCAGACAACTGTTTCATACATTTTGTTTTGACGTGTGTAAGGTGTGGCAGAGGTTAATTTTCACAACAAATGAGAAAGGTTGACATTGAGCAACTGAATCTCCAACCTCCGAGGGAATCATCCGTTTTAAACAAACCCTGAACAGAGGAGAGTTTTATGGCAAAAAGAGAAAGCGACAGAGCTCGTAATAAAACAAAAATCAACACTGGCTTGATTTGTTGCTCAGCTTTCCTGTAGCTCAGTGGTAAGAGCATTGCGTTAACAACGCAAGGTTGTGGGTTCGATCCCAGGGGATTGCACATACCTATGTATAAATGTATAGGATAATGCAATGTAAGTCGCTTTGGATAAAAGCGTCTGCCAAATGCATAAATGTAAAAATGGCTTGGCTTTTCTGAGATGGTGAGAACTGAGGGATCTGAAATGCGGTAAAAGCGACGCAGAGATGGCGTTTTTATTACTCAACAGCTGATAAAGGTTTTTTATTGAACAGATAAATTGCAAATAAATGTAAACTCTCTAACAGAGTTGATTGTAAAGCATTATTTATGGTGAAGGGTCATATTCATCCGCTCAGACACGCAGAGCTGAAGCACAACCAAAACAATATTCTCCCACAAAATGCATTTACTTTTGTTTTGAACTGCTAGAGGGCCAAAAGTTACATCGGCTGCATCTGAAACCTTAAACAGCTGACTTGTTGCCTCACTCCCTTATAGGCAATGACTTTGCAGGCAGCATTTGCACACAAAGGTTCCTCGCAAAACTGATTTCAGACAGACTTCTGAGGCAGCTTAACGGTTTAATGATCTACAGCAACATAGAGCGAGATTTGGTGATAACTAAGAGAATATTTTAATTACTACAATATTAATTTCTCGCTAGAAATGACATCAGAAGTTGGAAACGTTGGTTAAAAATGTACATTTACACACAAACTGACCAGGCCCGCAACTTTCTGACGCCATCTTTCTTTTTCTAGCTCAACTGTCAGAGTATAGAAAGCACAGGATTGTGGGAAATCAAAGGCAGCGAAGGATACATCTACGCTGCCTTCAAAACTCAATCAGATCAAGGTATTTCAGGAGCTAAAATTGGATTCGCCCTCTGAAGGTAGCATTTGTAGGTTTTCAGATGCAGCCATAGTGTACCTTTAAAGGGGTGGTTGATTATGATTTCACTTTTCGAACTTTAGTTAGTGTGTAATGTTGCTGTTTGAGCATAAACAACATCTGCAAAGTTACGACGCTCAAAGTTCAAAGCAAAGGGAGATTTTTGCTTTTAAAGAAATCGTTTTTTAAGGACTACAACAAACGGCTGGAAGGGACTACATGAGATTCCTATTGGGTTAGTGACATCACCAACCCTAGAATTTACATAAACCCCGCCCCCGGAACACGCAACAAAGGGGATGAGTCCAAGTTGAGAAGAGGTGATAGGATTTGCTAACACACAAGCTGTTGAAGCTCCGCCCCCTTTGCCGGGAGCAGCAGCTCATTTGCATTTAAAGGGACACACACAAAACGAAAAAAAATTCTCACCCTCAAAAAGTGACAACTTTAACATGCTATATAAAAATATCTGTGGAGTATTTTGAGCTAAAACTTAACATAAACACTCTGGGGACATCAGAGACTTATTTTATATCTTGCAAAAAGGGGCATATACCACCCCTTTAACTCAGGATAAATGAGAACAATCTTGATTCATACCTCTGGAGTGCCGCAAAAAGTTGTGGTGGTTCCTTCTGGTTCTATGCCTTCTTTACACAAACCAAAATCTGTTAACACCACATGGCCCTGAAAGGGAGATGAGAAACAAAAATACACACTATCAAAATGTATTTACCATTGTGCATATGCTACGTGAATTCTACATTCATATTCGTTTTACCTGGTAGTCTAATAGAATGTTTTCTGGCTTGAGATCTCTAGACGGGAGCATGAAGATATGAAAGTGAGGTCAGGCCAACTGTAAGTGGGATTATAATGAAAAGCGTCCCAGTTACTGACCTGTAAACTATATTGAGAGAGTGAAGGTATCCGATGGCACTGGCCACCTCAGCTGAGTAGAAGCGAGCTCGTGCCTCTGAGAAACAGCGCTCTCGCTGCAGGTGATAAAACAGCTGGAGGGCGACAAGAGAGGACCTGCTTTTAACACATTCAGGCCATTACGCTGCTCGTTTCCACCAGGGAAAAATCTGTTTAAAGCTAAAGTTTGTCTGTAAACATAAGGGCATATCAAAATATGGTCATTTATAATGTTGTGCCAAATCCTATCCTCTGTCATACACTGCCAAAAAAATGCATGTCTTGTTCCCAGTCCAAATATCTAAAAATTCTTTAAATCAAGAAGAATTCTCTAGACTAGTAAAAATCATTGTCTTGTTTTAAGAAAAAAAAGAAGTCAAAATTAAGTGAGTTTTTGCTTGAAAAAGTGAAATAATCTGCTAATGGGGGATGCAACATGATCTTGTTTTCTGTTTGAAATAAGATTATTTTGCTTACTCCATTGGCAGATTATTTAGCAAAAGTTTTTGTAATCCTGCCTTTTTTTTGTGTGTTGAGTTTTTCCCAAGTTTTAAATCACTATCAGTCATGCTTTCTTCCCATACCTCTCCACCATTGACATAATCCAGGACAAAATAAAGCTTCTCAGTGGTCTGAAAGGAGTAGTGCAGGCCGACCAGAAAAGGGTGTTTCAGACTCTTGAGCAGAACGTTCCTCTCCGCCATGATATTCTTCTGCTGTTGTACACAAGGCAGCGTTGACAGAGGTAAACAAGAGAATACACACATGAGCCGACACCACCCACAAGACAAATGACAATGTTACAGCCTCAAGCTTTTCAATGACAATACAGTGATATTCTGTAAGCAACTTTAACTGTGCTTGTGTGTTCATCATTTTCCTTAATTATATTCCAACATCAAAACAAGTGGTAAATATTAGTCACTGCTACAACTACTGTAGTAAATAAAAAGCCCGTCTTTTGGCCAGCAAGTAGTGTAACAGATTAGCATGGTACAAAGGACAGAGTAAAAGGTAGATTAGATTAGATTCTATCATTATCAGAGCAATGAGGTTATATGGACAAACAAGCTAAAAAAAAAAAAAAAAAAAAAAAAAAATATATATATATATATATATATATATATATATACAAAAAACAAACCTCTTTTTTCTTCAATATAACCTTCTTTTGCAGAACCTTCACTGCATAGAATTTTCCATCTGCTTTCAGTTTTGCTAAGAGCACCTGCAACCCACATGATATCTCAGATATTGTTTAGCATTTCTGTAGCTTTTTTTCTTGTAGGTCACTTATGCCCAGTGGAAAACAAAACACAACTTTCATCAAGGTAACCTTACTAGGCTTCCTTCTGAAGTGTTAATCATTTGTGAAGTCATAAGGTACACTGTTAATCAGATAGTGGCGTCGGACGCGCCTCACCTTCCCAAATGTTCCTTTACCAATCACAGCCAGAAAGTCAAAGTCAGTGGGTTTGGCACTGAAGCACACAAGACACAATAAATGTCAACAGTCTAGTTACGGCACTGCATCACAATCACGTTCTATGCACATAAATCCATTAACTGTGTTAATTTGCACATATGAAAGGTTTACAGGAATCTTTTGACAAATGACTGATAAAACAGGGACATCTTACTGAGGATTGACAGACACACCCAGATTGACCTCGTCGGATGGAGACGATGTTAATGGCTGAAGGGGGACATTGAAATGTGTTAAACGGCATGGCTAATCTAGAACCTGAAGATGGAACGGCGAAGAATAAAAAGTTCTTACTGGATTATAATGAGCCATCTTCAGTTCCCGCAGTGTTTTCAGTGGAGAGTCTCACTCGCAGCCGTGACTGTCCTGAATGTAGAGATTTGATGTGTCCACCAGCACTGAGCTCTTATGCTGGTCCGACTGTACAAAACTGGATGATCAGGTTTTGGTGACACAGACCCATGAAGGACGTTTGGTAACTCAGCATTAACAAGTTTACACAGTAAATACAGCTTTGCAATTCTCCTGCAAATTAGGACTATGAATAAGCCCTGTGTTCTAAAAGGTCATCTTCACTTGTTAGTGTACAGGACTGACTAAATGTGTTGTTTGTTTGATAGACACAATGGAGTAAAGCAAAAATATCACTTTGTAAGTGATAATAATAATCATTAAGTTATTCATGTTTTTATTCATCTTATTCAACTGTTCATTGGATGGAAAATTATGACCTTTAATAATAATAATAATAATAATAACTCACATAATAATAAAAGTATATTATATGCACTGACAAGCTGTTTGAATGCTAATAAGAGTTTCTAATAAGATAAAAATAAAAACAGAGTGGGTAACATTTTATTTGACAGTGTCCTTGTTACATATGTTACATGTACTTACCATAGTAATAACAGTAAATTATGCATAATTAGATGCAACTAACCCTCAACCAAACCCTAATCCTATAATAAGTACATGTAGTTGCTTAATATTACTCAGTACTTAAATATATAATTACACTGTAACAATGACACCTTAAAATAACCACAGAGTGTAAATATGTTGTCAGACAAAAACATGCATTTAAAATAATTAAATAATTAATAATTAAAATGTTAAAAATTAAGCAGTTCTGAGAAACCACTTACCTGTCAGCGTTAAATATATAGTTTATGAAGTTTTGCAGATAAAGTGTTGTTGAAGTGCATCATTTTCTGCCCATGTCGCAGAACCATCGCGTTACGCAGCTGTGTTTGGCTGAAGGCCCGGGTGAATGATCAACCCATGTGTGCATGACACTAGATATGAGAGCCCGAGCCCGCAGGACAGCAATGTGTGGGTGTGCGTGCGTGTGTGTGTGTGTGTGTAATTTGTTATGCTTTGGACACAAATATGTCCCCAGAAATGACTTAAATCTGACAAAACTTCCATCTGGGGACATTCTCATTTGTAAAAACAATAAATAAAGTAGGCCTAAATAATCTTTTGTTTATGACTTTATTCTGAAAATGTAGAACTGTTAGGGTGTGGCTTTGGGTTAATCAGTATTTATTAACTGCATATAAAAACAATAGAAGATAACGCGTGTGTGTGTGTGTGTACAGGTTTGGCTATATTGCGAGGGCCGAATGTCTTCACAAGTAAAATATGATGACCTTTTTAAGGATTAAACTTTATATTATAATGATAAATTGATCATCAAAAATTTCACCTGCGCTTCATTTAGCTCCCTTTGTGTTTATACCCTGTGTTTTAGTTATTCCTGGTCGGTTCTCATTAATGTATGGTGTCATTATTGTTCCTGAGTTTATTCTAGTCAAGTCATGTCACCTTTATTTATATAGCACTTTCTACAATACAGATTGTTTCAAAGCAGCTTTACAGAGATAACAAGAAAATAATGCAACAAAGTTTGTTTCTAGAAGGAAATACAGTCCAGCTTAAGTAAGTTCAGTGATGGTTAATTTTTGTTGTAAAAAAGTTATTAATTTAGTTAATTTATATATATATATATAGCCGCTCTGGAGAAAACAGTGATGCCATCGTCTAGCTCAGTTCAGTTCTCATATGATAATGTCAATGCAGGCAGATCAATATTATTGTTGAATATTAAATTAAAGCCAATGGCGACAAAGGTGAAAAAAGGCATAAAAAGGCAAGGAACCAAAACTCCACAAGCGTTTGTTCTGAGATTGTAAAGTTTAATAAAGACTGTAATTGTGATCTCCTTTGTCTTCATCGTGCGCTACTACCACACAATACGTGACAGAGGAACCGACCCAAACTAAATGGATTTACCAGCAGTTCCAGGATCACTCCACACACTTTCAGGATCTAACGTTTCATTGGTCAGGTTTCTGACTCCGCCCTGGCTTCTCACACCATCGGCTCTGCTGTGGGCCCTTGCCCTGGCTCGGCTCCGCTGTGGGCCCTTGTCCTGGCTCTGCTCCGGGTCATCATCTGGCTCCTTCATCCATCCGTGATCCATCCGTTTCCTTCCGCCTCCTTCTCCCATCTTCCATCTGTCTTCCTCTGCGCACTCCTCCAAACCCTCCACCCTCCCTCCGCTTTTGGACTGTATTAGCTACAGCACGATTGTTTCGATTATTTGTGCTTGAGTTTGGTTTTGTTGTGTTCCTGTTTGCATGTTATTCCAATTCTAGATACTGTTCATGCCCTAGTTTGTTTCCATAGTTACTGATTAGTTTCACCTGCGTTTCATTTAGCTCCCTTTGTTTGCCCTGTGTGTTTATACCCTGTGTTTTAGTTATTCCTGGTCAGTTTTCACTAATATATGGTGTCATTATTGTTCCTGAGTTTATTCTAGTGTTTGTCCTAAGTTTGTAAAGCTTAATTAAGACTGTTATTGTTATTTCCTTCATCTTCATCTTGTGCTGCTATCACACAATATGTGATAGTTGGTGAAAGGGAGATAATTTGATTGGCAGTCTGGAAACAGTAAAATCACATCTCAGTAGGAAATCAATTCCACCTTATTTTCTAAATATATCTCTGGAAATGTAAAATCAAAATTAGTGCACACATTTTCTCCATACAAAATTGAAATTCGACTGGTTAATGGTCTTAATAGATCTATTAGAATAGTATTAATAGTTTTTATTAGAGACAAGATGCAGGATAGATACACCTAGCAATAATTGCCTAGTCTGGCAATCACCAGACCAAGCTCAGTCTTTTAAGATTGAACATTAGTCTGGGGAGTCTGCTCTGTATTTCTACTGCACAAGAGGCGTGATCAACGGGCGTAGTTCAAATGACTCTGTACGCAATTGGATAGTCCTTCAACCAATCAGACCAACGATCCGGGTGACGTACTTTGCAGCGAAAACTCCAGGCAGGAAACGTGTCAACAAACGTGTTGGTTTGTAGCATTGATCAGTGGTTTGCAGAAACAGCGATGGCATCCAGCGACTTTTGCAGGTTGTGCAAAAAACAACATGAAAGTGAGTGGTATTTACATCCACTCGAGCGATTTGTTTGCTAAACTAAAGAAGCCATTGAGCATCGTCGAGAGGTTAAAAGGAATTGGATAGGTCGTTAAACTCGCCAATAGCGCACCAGGTGGATAAGCCAGTTTGTGATTGGTCCCCGCAGATTTGTAATGGAAGCAGGATAGAAGAATGTACAGGTTTCCAGCCTGAGCTGCAGGGCCAAATCAAATCGCCGGCGGATCGGGCTGGGTTTACCTGCGACCCAACAGGACACACACTTCGGAGAACGGATGGATGGATGATCCCATGCTGCGATGATTCTCTTCATACTCCGGCCCCCTGTGGCACTACAACAGCACACTTCAGAAACTGGACTTTCTTTAAATACTAGAATGAAATATATGGAACAAAATTGTTCTGCATATTAGCTTGCTTATATTCCATTTGAACATGAAGGACACATGTCATATAGTAACAAGGACATGACTAGTTCAGTCATGAAACTATAGATGGCGCAGGCTATTAGGAAGTTTACATGCAACCTGCTAGCAAACACAACATTTAAACGTTTACTACAGTGCACTCTTTGCCTCCCTTTATGCAAATAGATTGAAACCATGCTTAAAATAATTAGGCTATCTCTGTTTCCCAATCTGGCTTTATGAGAGGTAGGAATGTAGCAAATAATATTAGCCATGTGTTGGATATATTAGATTAATCAGTCATCTAACTGTCATGCTTTGTGTAGAAGCGGTGCACGATAAAGATGAAGGAGATCAAAATAACAGTCTTTATTTAGCTTTACAATCTCAGAACAAACACTAGAATAAACTCAGGAACAATAATGACACCATATATTAACTAGAACCGAACACGAGTAACTAAAACAAAGGTTATAAATACACAGGGCAAACAAACCAATCAGTAACTATGGAAACAAACTGTGTTCTGATTCAGAAACACAGGCAAAAAGGAACAGAACACAACCAAACTAAAACACAAACAAACTGAACATAAATCTGACAACAGCTATTTTGTTTTAGACTTTTATAAGACCTTCGATAAGGTTGAACGTGCGTTTATGTATGAATCTTTGCATAGGGTGGGATTGGGTTCAACTTCATATTTCAAACATTTTATAAATGTAAATATTAATAGCGATGTGTCTTTGGAGAATGGTGTTTCTTCCCGGTTTGTGATCCCTTTTGGTTTTTGTTGGTTGCTGTCTCTCAATATTTGTATAACTCGAAGTGTAGATGTTCAGGGTATTTTAGTGGCAGAACACACTTTTCTGATCAGTCATCTGGCACCTGTTTATTTAAAAGACGAGAAACCGGTTCCTGTTATTTTGGAAGCTTACAATTTATTTTGAAATGCATCTGGCCTCTCGGTCAATCAAAACTAAAGTAATTTAATGCCTGTTGACAGACTTGATAAAGAACATATAGAAGATATTGAGTAAAAAACAAAAGGTGTTAGATATTTGGGCATTTTAATAAGTAGCCTAAATCACCCACTAATGGAAGATTTTAGTAGACCGTTGCTTATAGTCAGTATAATGTATTTTGATGGAGCATCAAAATAAAGTGTTAGCAGATATTAAGCAGATATCTAAGTTACTCTAATACATGAAGTTACAAAATTACTTAAAGTTAGTAGAAAGTGGACTATCAAAATAAAGTGTTAACCAGCCATGCTGTTGCTAAGATGATCTTAGTATATTTGTTTCCTGTTTTCTTTGTCTGGTAGATGAAAATTGCGAATCAGTCGTTCAGAAATAGCACTACTCTTCTACAAGCAGCAAGACTTCATGTATCATTCGCACAAACACCACTAAACACAAGCAGAAACCAGACTTGATAAACATTTATTCATGTTGATGAACTGAACGACATTGTTACTCAACTGTACATTATTAAAATTTCCCATCAGAGAGAGAAACATAGATCACCTAAAACCTTCCAACGGTTAATATTTACCCCTCGGGGTTTCCATTCATACAAAAATAACAACACTGACATGACAATCCAAATTCGGTAAAATAGCTCATTTAATCTCATTTAACACCACAATGTCAGTAGCACTTTGTTACTGAGGGCAAATATATTTAACGGTCCCCAAACAGGTTTAGTTGGCTCAGATTGTCTAAAGGACAGCTCCCTCTAGTGGCTCCTCAGGTAAAGTGCATAAACATCATCAGGGCTCTAATAAAGGGGACAGTAGCACCAATCAACTGAAATCTGCCCTGATATTTCTCTGCACCAGTTACTGTTACACATACTGAGAACAAATGTAGATTTCAGTTAACACTCCAAATACAAAATATCCTGCACGGTGTTTTCAGATCAGGTTGTTCTTTATCAGAACGTGTCATTTCGCTTTTGAAATAAAGCAGCATCGTAGCTCAGCTTGGCTGTACTGTTTCATGTTTAGTTCATCCTGCTCTGGTTTTCTCTCTCTCTCTCTCTAGTGGGTTCAGACGTTAAACACCAAACACGTGATTAGATGTCGGATTCTGAATGGATCGTTATGGCATGAGGAGCTTGAAGATGAGTTGTTCACTTCAGGCCTTCGTCTGTGCTCTTGAACACTAAAATGGCGTTGTGAATCTTCAGTGCTGGTCCTAGCTTTATATTCATGATCTTCACAATATCATTCTGAGTCAGAAGAAGGAAGGCCTCTCCATCGATCATCTGCAGAGAAAAGTGACGCAGTATCAGTGACCAGCTGGAACAAGAAACCTCAAACGACATGTTACACAACACCACTCAATGATATACCTGAAATCTTTGTATAAGTTCATAGTTTGGATTTTATTTCTTAAAATGTAATCAAATATATAGAAATTTTTTTCTAAGAAAATGTGAGTGGTGTTGTAGTGTGTTGGCTGGTTGCCAGGGTGTTGCTAAGCATAATTGCTATGCTGTCCAGAGTGTTGTGCTTCTTGCTAGGCTATTCTGCATCTAAATTCGATTATAAATTCTATTCTGTTCTATAATCAACATAGATCAGCGAATGTACGCATTCAAATTTGGCAAACTGAAGCTCAAGCATGCTTGTTGGCGAACCGATGAGGTTCATTCCTAAGCATGACGCTTCAGCAAAAACCAATGAGATCTGTTCTCGCATATCAAACATCTATGGTTGAGCTTCCGTTGACCAAATAAGCGCTGCGGTGATGACATATTTTTGTTGGCCAACCCGTATGTCAGCATCACCCTGGTTCCCTTGACAAAAACCAATAGGATTTTTCCATTGGCTTTTGGATTATTGAAAAAAATAAGTTCTGTGAACAAAAAAAAATCTTATTGATTCTTACATGTTTTGTCCATCATGATAATCTTCACAACTGAACAACTTTTATGAATTTTAAAGCATAAATACAAACTCTTTCAGTCTTTATTTTAAAACACTTTCCATGAAAGTTTGAGTTATAGTTTTCAAGAGCGTGATTATAAACACAACGATGCTGTGAAAGTGACTAGTGAGTAGATGAGTTTACCTGTTCCGTGTGATGATGATTAATGTCTCCGACAACATCTGTAGTGCTATTTAGCCACTTGTTAACAACTGCCTTTTTCAAGACAAGTAAAAGCTTTAATGACATCATGAGAGGGGTATTACTGATGCATTTTATGTTGTAGAAAAAAATATTGAAAATATCTCGAGCTTGTGTTCACCACCGACCTTATTTTAGGCATTTAAACAAAAGCCCATTAAAAAAAAAAGGACTTTTTTCGACTTTGAGACGATGGAACCGGAAGCGCTAAAATGCAATTCGTTTCCTGGTTTTATAGCACTCTATTAGCAAGCTCTATGTATGTATGTTAGTTTATCAATGTTAATATGTGAATAAAAGCCTAAATTAAATCTGTTCATCACATAAAGTAATTGTGTCTCTTCAGAAGATTTGGGATTAACCGCTCGATTGACATTCTCTTTATGAATGTTTTGAAGCATCATAGTTTTGGGTAAATAGACTTTTAATGGAGGGACAGAAATCTCTCAATTTTTTTAAAGGTCCCATGACATGAAATTTCCACTTTCTGAGGTTTTTTAACATTAATATGAGTTCCCCTAGCCTGTATATGGTCCCCAAGTTTCAAAAAATTGTAATCGGTGTAAATCGAGCTTTTGCTATTTTTCTCTGCCTTTGAGAAAATGGAAGCTCAACCGGGCTGATCTTGAATCTCCTCCTTATGACGTTATAAGGAGAAATGTTACCTCCCCTTTCTCTGCTTTGCCCGCCCAGAGAATATTTCTCGCCCATGAGAAAATGAGCTAGGAAGTTGAACGCGCGCGCGCGCGATTTTAGTTTGTCCACGAGAGATATCATGGCTTTTGAGCGAGCGAAGCATAATAATTGCTCAATAATTGGATGTACAAATGAACATCGAATGGTCAATACAGAGCTGGGCTTGCTGAACGTCGGACAAGTAAGTCAACAAATTATAAGTGTGTTGCTTTACTGTTTATGGTTACCTAGCTTGTTACACGTAGAATGTGGCTGTCACATTAGCTATGCAGCTATGCAGTTACTTGCGCTAATGTAAAGGTAGACAGCATCAAGTTACACATACTGTAACGCGAGTGTTGTACATTTCTTTGTTATTTGGATAACCGTTTTCCTGTTGGTTATATGGCGCGCGCGATATCCGCATTTCAAGATTGCAGAGCTTGATGTAATTGTAATAAGATCAATTACAGACGTTACAGATATCTCATGAAAAGGCAACAGTAGGTTCGCGTTAGCTACATGATGATAACTGTAAACCATCCGAATAAAGTACCGTATCCAGACATAATATTTTAAACTAACCATTCGGAAACGTCCTGCTGGAGCCGCTGAGTTGCAACTTCCTCATCCGTTGCTTCTCCATCTGGATCAGATTCTGGGTCAAACTGAAATGCTTGAACGACTGCGTGTCTTCGTGCCATTGCAATATATCCAACATAAACAAACATGCATGGTACCGTTGCGCAAGATGGTCAAGGCCACACCCACCCTCCACCTTGCGCTGCCTTTCTCCTCCTCATTAGTATTTAAAGCTACAGACACCGAAACGGCTCGTCTGAAGGAAGCTCATTCTGGGACTGGCTTGTAGTGGCTATAATTCTGCACCGAGGCTGAATTTTTGGAAAGAGATTTCAAATACAGTACTAAGGTCCACTAAGGACTATATTAAAGCCTACAAAAAGTAGCATGTCATGGGACCTTTAAAGTCCCCCTGTAGTCAATCATATTATGCCTTAAAACTCATCTTTGATCACCAAAGTGATACATTTAAATGTTTTTTCCTTGAATAAAAATTGCTCATGCGTTAAAATAGCTTGAATGTAACTCGACACCCTTGCCTAATTTAGTATACGCGGAGGTTCTATGAATATGCAAATGAGCCCCTCCTCCACTCACTCACTCACTCAGCTCAGAGATCCACTCATTGACGATCACACGTTGATCTGATTGGTTACAAGGTAGTTTGTGACGTCAGAAACACCAGCGATTTCAAACTGTGTTTTTGAGACTGTCTTTGGTTCACTGCAGTTTTAAGGAGAAAATACTCAGCAATGCTGTCGACTTATGAATTTACACATAGTTTGTCTTAAATCATATTAAAAACACCACATAGACATATAAACAACATTAAAAGCTTGATTTGCACCACAGGTGTTTCAAATATAAACAAAAATCTTGAACAACATGAGCGCGAGTAATGACAGAAGCATTTTCAACTATCCCTTTATCATCGTAAATCTAGCTTTTACATTTTTTGATTTTTAAAATGTAATGTACAGTTATGTTTATATATTTTGTGTTTAATTACCTTGTCATTAAATTACAGAAAACTGGTCAATGCAAGAGTGTTTGTAATACAACGGCTGAAGGAGTGATGGCAAACTTTGTTCTCTTTCTCCCTTCTTCTGAGCAACGTAATATCAATCTCTTGATAATTTTCATTCTTTTGAAAAGTCATAGAAACGCAATTGTGTATTTATTTTTTTGCTTTTGGGACAAATGTTTTCAAAGAGACAGTTCTGTTTCTGTATTCGCTATTTGTTTGTAGTCAAGTTATGTCAAGTCACAGTCTAGATTAGTCACTCGTTGTCCTGTCTAGTCTTGTTTTGCCCCCTCGTGGGCTTTGTTTTCCCTTTCTATTTGTATATAATAAACCTTGTGTGTCCTGCAAACTGTCTGCGATTGGGTTCATCCTTCAACCTCATAACACAGAAGACATTTGCAACAAGGTTAAGCTCCGGAGAGCAAACCTTCACTTCAAGGTTCCTTCATCTGCGTGTTCCAGAAATTGAAAATATCACTTCACCAACTTTCCAGAGACCTTGGCATTGTTGTATATTATCAGTATATGATTTTCCAAGTTACATTAGAGGTAGTATAGCTGATGATAGTTAATAACAAATAATCATTCATTTAATTGTTTGAAGCACAATAAGGATCTTCACCTTATTAGTTTCAGAGAAACAACAGTTTATCTTTACATAAGTTAATGTAACTCTTCAATAGCCACAGTCAACTTAATCACTTGTATTTTATGCATCTTATGCACTTTATTCCTTTATCATTCATGGTATTCATTTAGTAGTTATTAGCAACATAAACTTGTTGCTGTTGCTGTTTTTGCTCACGCTACTCCTCCCGGAACGTTTCTCGTAGACCCATGAATGAGGTGTCAAATCGACCGGTTTATTGAGGAGCGGTCTGCTATGTCTTTTATAAGCGATCGGGTGTATGATGTTCGTCTGGCGGGTGATAAATCGGCTGAAAAAAAGTCCCATAGACTTAACATTGGCACAAAATTTGTGAGATCATATCTTTGGATCATAAGGTCATAGAGGCTTGAGGTTGGGCACTTTTGACTCGGCCTATCAAGCAGCCAATAAGTAGTGACATAACAACTTCATAGCCGTGCCCTAGAAACCACTTAGGGCACCCTAGCAACCATAAAACAACATTTACAAGCCATATTTCAGCTCCAGAAAATTGTAGAAACATGGATTTGGGCTATTTTGACTCAGACTGTCAACTAGTCTTTAAATATCATCCCATAAACTGTATAATCACTCCCTAGCAACCATATAAATAACCCTAGCGACCATACAAACACATGAATAGGCAATATCTCAGGACCAGTTCATCGTACAGACATGGGGGTGGGCTCTTTTGTCTTGGGTGAGAACCAGTCTGTAAATATCACCATGGTAACTGTGTAGCCACACCCTAGCAACCGTTTAGAGTCACCTAGCAACCATATTGCAACATATAGAAGCCATATTTCAGCTCCACAATATCGTACAGACATGGTTGTTGGCTCGTATGCATTCATATACAACACCCTAGAAATTGAGTGCCGAGTTTTGCCATTGCAAGCACCACTCACATTCTAGTTGTGTTAGTTATTCTTGTTTATCTTTTGTTAATAAAATGTATTTTATTACTTATTACACCTGTGTCTTCCTTGTGGAAGGATCTAAGTTTGCAATCTCACCAATCTTTCAGATAAATCAGACCAACTCCCACTTTACATTAATTCTAAATGATTGAACGGCCTCCTGTTGGGAGTGTTCTCATACTGCCAAGGTAAAAGACCTTGACTGGTGCCTCAAACTAAGAAAGGGGGAAGGTGGTAATCTGATGAACTCATAACCACACCTTATGAGTGATCCAAAAAACACAACATCAGCGGTGACGTGTGTACCAATCACTACATTACTTAGCGTCCTTGAATGGGCAAAAGTAAAATCACTCCAAGAGGCAAGACCCTTGTTGACGGACCTTGGCCAGGACTCCCGGGAGCAGAGAGATCGGTGGAAACCCATACACAAGCTTGGGCCACGTATCTGCCATGGCATCCAGGCCCAGGGGGTCTATGTGACTCAGAGAGAAGTAGAGGGGACATTGTGCTGTCTTTTGAGAGGCAAAGAGGTCCACCTCTATTTCTTAAAATATTTCCCAAATCTGTTTGACTATCTTGCGACGACAACATGCACCTAAAGTGGGACCCAAGGTGAGGAACCAGGGTCTAAGCCACATAGAAAGGGAACGAAGTCTGCAGTGCACAATCCTTATTTGTCTCTGATGCCTGTAAGGTTCATCCACAGATGCCTCTCTGCGGAGACGAAAGCTGACATAGATCAGCCGATTGCACAGGCCGATATTTATAGGCTTTAATGACATTCGCAGTATGTTTTCAATTTTTTTTGTTAAAATAAATTCAATTTACATGATATAATACAACTAAGAAGATAATTTATGTTTTTGATTAGAATAATGATATGATTATTAAAAATATTTCAAATGAGATAGATGTTGGCATATTACTGATCTTTATATTATTTCCACATGTGAATTGAAAACATATTTTATGTAAATGTGTTCAATGTGTTGTGTTCACAGGGGGGCGCTGAGTTAACACTATTTCATTATTAATAGAAATTTACTTACTTCATCTTTGAAAATTTGGGCCTGCTCCTCACAACCAATAAGATTATTAACAAATCCAAAGACCTGGAAATCAAACAGAGATATAAATGAATAGAGCCATCATTCTAGCGGCTGTTTGTTTGCTGCGTCCAGACATGATTTTAATATCCAGAAGTTCAGAACTGTGCAGCTGTATTCTTGAGTTTTCAGCCTATGTTTTGTTCAGTGTTTTATTTTTCAATGTAAAATAAAGGAGAAACTTTACAATAAGGTTCATTAGTTAACATTAGTTAATGTACTGTATTAACTACCATGAACTAACCATGAACAATACATTTGTTATTGTATTTGTTAATCTTTTTTAATGTTAGTTAATAAAAATACAGCATTGTTTGTTCATGTTAGTTCAAGTGCATTAACTAATGTTAACAAGATTTGAATAAAGTGTTAGTAAATATTGAAATTAACATGAACAAATATTAATAAATGTTGTATAAGTGCAATTCATTATTAGTTCATGGTAACTAATGAAGTTAACTAATGTTAACTAATGAACATTGTAACGTGTTACCAAAATAAAAGTATTATAAACATATAAGTGATTTAGTGATATACAGAATAATAGTAACTGGACGTTATCTTGTACTCTAAAATGCACCCATTCATTTAACTTGTAAACCAAGGGATATCAACAGTTGAATGAAGTGATTATTACCTCCTCTATAGTCCAGGAAGCTACTTGACTGGCATGAACTCCTGCAACACCAGGCAGTAGTTTACAGTGCTGCTCCCAGCAGAGAGACAGGGTTCGATCAGAGTTCGCAGTAAATGCCGTCATGAAGAGAGAAGGGTACATCCCTTCCGCCGTCATATCTGAAACGCAGACACAATCACCACATTTACATCTACATGACCACTTAAGGTCCATATTCTGGTGAGAGGTCATTTTTAATCTTAAAAGAGGTAGCTATACATACTTGACAACAACAGAAATACTCCTTTTTAAGGAAATGTTTGCATTGTCACTGGCTATGTTTCAATCCCCCTTTTTTATGCACATTGTGGGATAACGCAAAAATAAATAAATGCTGGATTGAAATGCCAAGATGCACATAAAAAACATATGCGCTCAGTTGAAGCAGATAAATGTTTCATCTGATAAGAAAACATGCGCATAAACTACGATGGAAACACATTTATCGAATAAATTCCTCGATGCGCATCAAAATAGTGGTGTGACTTTGCGCGATGGGACGGCATAAGTGGACTAACCAGCGGACCGATCTCGTTGCGCAGCATCTGAAATGCTGTTTTTGGTCATTCTGAAATCCCTTAGCCAAAATCTGTTGTCAAAGTGGTTTGGTATAATTACCTCACATAGCTGTCCTACATGACTGCGTTCCCAAACAGCAGGCATCTGAAAGCAATATAACATGACCGCGTTTATTGCGTTTCGTCTGCAAACTCTGAGGCGCAAGTCATTTATTATATACTTTACGACACAGTGGCTTCTCCTAATACAGCAAATTAAATGTTTCTTAGTGATATTTGGTGGCAGATTATCAGGAAGTGATGATTTTGTTACTTTGTCTCGCTGGATGGAAGCGGTGCTATATTCGCAAATGTTTATGCAATATTAAATTTGCACCTTTGGATGGAAACATAGCTGTTGACTATATTCTGTAATCTTTGTGATTTTGCACAGTAATTGACAGTATAAATCATTTAGTTTGGAGTAAGTTTTCCTGGGCCAAAAATGATTACAGACACACAGCATCTGTCATATTATTAGTAAACATAAATATTGCATTAGTTGATTATGGTAATCTGGTTAACATGTTAACATGATAAACTATATTGCCAAAAGTTTTGGGATGTCTGCCTTTACATGCACATGAACTTTAATGACATCCCATTACTAATCCGTAGGGTTTAATATGGAGTTGGCCCACCCTTTGCAGCTATAACCGCTTCAACTCTTCTGGGAAGGCTTTCCACAAGGTTTAGGAGTGTGTTTATGGGAATTTTTTACCATTCTTCTAGAAGCGCATTTGTGAGGCCAGGCAGTGATGTTGGACGAGAAGGCCTGGCTCCCAGTCTCTGCTCTAATTCATCCCAAAGCTGTTCTATCAGATTGAGGTGCAGGCCAGTCAAGTTCCTCCACACCAAACTCTTCATCCATGTGTGGCGAGCAGGACGAGGTCGAGGGCCGTGGGAGAACGGCACGAGGCCGGTGGCGTGATTGCAAATGAGTGACACCTGCGCGACGCACCGGTCTCGCATCTCTCACGGAGGAGCGGAAGCATAAAGGAGGAGCGACGACAGTGAAGAGCGAGAGAGGACAGGCCTGATTTTTAGTTCATGTTTTGTTTCTGTTTGTGCTGCCAGCAGTCGTCCGTGAGGGGCTGCTGGCTTTTACTTTCATTTTTGTATTTGTTTATTTATTTATTAAAATGTTGAATGTTCGCCGGTTCCCGCCTCCTTCTTCCCGTAACATCTGAACCCCGTTACATTGGTGCCGAAACCCGGGAAGAAGGAGTGACACGCTGTCGGAGAGCCCTCGCTGCTGGGAGGGATCGCGGTGCTGAGGAGGTCGGGCAGCACGAGGGAGCGACGGCCGCCGATTGCTGCCCGAGGCGATGGTGCTGGAGCGATGGAAGATCTGGTGGGACGGAGAGCTCGACACCGTGCTGCTGGATCGAGGAGGGGTGGCTGCCGTCCAAGAGGGAGTGGAGGAGTCGCTCCCGTTCGCCGTGGGCCGGAGCCTGTTGCCGTCGGCCATGATGGGGGCGGAGCAGGGAACGGGAAACTCGCTGCCGGCTGCCCTCGACAGGAGGAGTCACCGCCGGCCGCCAGGAGGCGGAAGAGCGTCGAGCCGTTCCCCAACGAATGTCCAGTACCATCGCATGGCACCGCGAGTGACTCTCAGCCGGTTGAGGACCGAGCGGCAGTGTGTCCGGGAACCGGATCAAGAATTTTTTTTTTTTTTTTTCTCTCCCCTCTCTCGTCTCTGTCGCTCCTCGTGCTTCCGTTTCCTTTCTCTCGTACCTCGTCTATCCATACCCCCAGCCCAGGTACAGCAGCCGCCGTTATCGGTCCCCCCCGGGGAGGGGGGGGAGTAGGCGCAGTCGCGTGGGTGCCCCCCGGCCTGCGAGGGGTGATGGGGGTATGTGGCGAGCACGACGAGGTCGAGGGCCGTGGGAGGACGGCGCGAGGCCGGTGGCGCGATTGATAATGAGCGACACGTGCGCGACGCACCGGTCTCGCATCTCTCACGGAGGAGCGGAAGCATAAAGGAGGAGCGACGACAGTGAAGAGCGAGAGAGGACAGGCCTGATTTTTAGTTCATGTTTTGTTTCTGTTTGTGTTGCCAGCAGTCGTCCGTGAGGGGCTGCTGGCTTTTACTTTTATTTTTGTATTTGTGTATTTATTTATTAAATATGTTTGAATGTCCGCCGGTTCCCGCCTCCTTCTTCCCATAACATCTGAACCCCGTTACACCATGTCTTTATGGACCTTGCTTTGTGCACTGGTGAGTAGTCATGTTGGAACAGGAACATCCCCAAACTGTTCCCAGCATGAAATTGTCCAAAATGTCTTGGTATGCTGAAGCACTAAGAGTTCCTTTCTCTGGAACTAAGGGGCCAAGCCCTGAAAAACAACCCCACACCATAATCCCCCCTCCACCAAACTTTACACTTGGCACAATGCAGTCAGACAAGTATCGTTCTCCTGGCAGAGACCAAACCCAGACTCGTCCATGGGATTACTATACAGAAAAGCGTGATTCGTCACACCAGAGAACACGTCTCCACTGCTCTAGAGTCCAGTGGCGGCGTGCTTTACTCCACTGCATCCCATGCATTACTCCACTGCATCCCATGCTTTACACCACTGCATCCCACGCTTTACACCACTGCATTCCACGCTTTACACCACTGCATTCCACGCTTTACACCACCGCATCTCACGCTTTACACCACTACATCCCACGCTTTACACCACTGTATCCCACGCTTTACATCACTGCATCCCACGCTCTACACCACTGCATCCCACGCTTTACACCACTGCATCCCACGCTCTACATCACTGCATCCCACGCTTTACATAACTGCATCCCACGCTCAACATCACTGCATCCCACGCTCTACACCACTGCATCCCACGCTTTACATCACTGCATCCCACGCTCTACATCACAGCATCCCACGCTTTACACCACTGTATCCCACGCTTTACATCATTGCATCCCACGCTCTACACCACTGCATCCCACGCTCTACACCACTGCATCCCAAGCTTTACACCACTGCATCCCATGCTTTACACCACTGCATCCCACACTTTACACCACTGCATCCCACGCTTTACACCACTGCATCCCATGCATTACACCCCTGCATGCCACGCTTTACACCACTGTATCTCACGCTTTACACCTCTGCATCCCACGCTTTACACCACTGCATCCCATGCATTACACACCTGCATCCCACGCTTAACACCACTGCATCCCACGCATTACACCACTGCATCCCATGCATTACACCACTGCATCCCATGCTTTACTCCACTGCATCCCACGCTTTACACCACTGCATCCCACACTTTACACGACTGTATCCCACGCTTAACACTACTGAATCCCACGCTTTACACCACTGCATCCCACTCTTTACACCACTGCATCCCACACTTTAAACCACTGTATCTCACGCTTCACACCAATGTATCTCACGCTTCCCACCACTGTATCTCACACTTTACACCACTGCATCCCACGCTTTACACCACTGCATCCCACGCTTTACACCACTGCATCCCACGCTTTACACCACTGCATCCCATGCTTTACACTACTGCATCCCACGCTTTACACCACTGCATCCCACACTTTACACCACTGCATCCCACGCTTTACACCATCACATCTCATGCTTTACACCACCACATCTCACGCTTTACACCACCGCATCTCACACTTTACACCACCGCATCTCACGCTTTACACCACCGCATCCCACGCTTTACACCATCACATCTCACGCTTTACACCACCGCATCTCACGCTTTACACCACTACATCCCACGCTTTACACCACTGCATCCCACGCTTTACACCACTGCATCCCACGCTTTACATCACTGCATCCCACGCTCTACACCACTGCATCCCACGCTTTACACCACTGCATCCCACGCTCTACATCACTGCATCCCACGCTCTACACCACTGCATCCCACGCTTTACATCACTGCATCCCACGCTTTACACCACTGCATCCCATGCATTACACCCCTGCATCCCACGCTTTATACCACTGTATCTCACGCTTTACACCTCTGCATCCCATGTTTTACACCACTGCATCCCATGCATTAAACCACTGCATCCCACGCTTTACACCACTGTATCTCACGCTTTACACCACTGCATCCCACGCTTTACACCACTGCATCCCATGCATTACACCACTGCATCCCACGCTTTACACCACTGCATCCCACGCTTTACACCACTGCATCCCACGCTTTACACCACTGCATCCCACGCTTTACACCACTGCATCTCACGCTTTACACCACCGCATCTCATGCTTTACACCACTGCATCCCACACTTTACACCACTGCATCCCACGCTTTGCATTGCACTTGGTGATGTAAGGCTGGGATGCAGCTGCTCGTCCATGGAAACCCATTCCATGAAGCTCTATGCACTGTTCTTGTGCAAATCTGAAGGCCACACGAAATTTGGAGGTCAGTAGCTATTGGCGACTTCTGCGCACTGTGAGCCTCAGCATGCGCTGACCCCGCTCTGTGATTTTACGTCAAGTCAAGTCACCTTCATTTATATAGCGCTTTTAACAATATGAATTGTTAAATTCATGGCCTACCACCATGGCCCACCTACCTACCACACGTGGCCAACAACTTTTTGGCTGAGTTGCTGTTGTTCCTAATTGCTACCACTTTGTTATAATACCACTAACCGTGGTAACATAAATATTGTTGACCGTGGAATATTTATTAGTGAGGAAATTTCATGAATGGACTTATTGCACAGGTGGCAACCTATCTGAGACCCATTCTTTTATAAATGTTTGTAGAAGTGTCTGCATGCCTAGGTGCTTGCTTTTATACACCTGTGGCCATGGAAGGGATTGGAACACCTGAATTCAATGATTTGGAGGGGTGTCCCAATACTTTTGGCAATATAGTGTACACACATTATCGGAATATGACTACTATTATTAAAAATATACTTGTGCATTTAAACCCAGTAACTGCTAAAAAAAAAAAAAATTGAAAATTTTCAACTTTCAAATATTGAAAATGTAAGAAAGTAAAACTCACTCTGACAATTTCTTTGCTGACTTTTACGATATTTAGGGGGGCGACCGATCCTGCGGAGAGGAAAGAAAGGTGACTTTTAGTTTAATGTTTACATAACCGCAATTTTGTTAATTTTACAAATACGCAATTCACTGCAAAAAATGCTTTTCTTACTAAGTATGTTTGTCTTGTTTCCATTCCAAATATCTAAAAATTCTTAAATCAAGATGCATTTACTAGCCAAGTAAAATGACATAAAATGTCTTGTTTTCTGAAAATAAAATAAAAATAACAATAATCTAAATGTAGTGAAAACAAGCAAAATTATCTGCCAATAGGGTACCAAAAAATAATAATCTTGTTTCCGTTTGAATTAAGATTATTTTTCTTACCCCATTGTCAGATAAGTTTGCTTGTTTTATGCAGAAACTCACTTCATTATTATATATATATATTTTTTTTTAAAACAAGTCATAATATCTCATTTTACTTATTTACTTTTACATATTTGGACTGGAAACAAGACAAAAATACTTGTGGCAAGCAGGGCGGGGCCGAGAACTATGGGAACGGAGTGAGTAATGACCAAAGGAGGAGTGATGACAGTGAAGGATGAGAGAGGACCAGGGACCTGTACCATGGTTTAGGTGGCTAGCCAGGTGTGTTTCAGTTTAGTTTGCGCCAACCCTGGGTTTTAGGCACCATGAAAGTGGTTTGGCTTTTAGCAGAGTTCATCGCCATAGTAACTCACACTCCACGGCTAACCTGGTCCGGGGAAGGTTCCACATAAGAGGTTGCAAACCGAACTTGGAACAATCAGCTGGGAGCAAAGTGACACATGTCTGATGCAATAAAGTCACTCCAACTGTTTCCACTCCAAATTAAAGGTCACTACATAGCAAATGATTTTTAAAGACAAAATTGTCTGGCTTTTAGTATTTGTATATAATTTGTATGATTTAGATATTATTTATGTAATTATTATACCGTTAATCAATCACATGTGTACAATTTTAGTTCATCAATTATTATTACGCAGAGTTTAAATGAATAAATATATGAAGGTAATATAAATACGCTTTAGAATCAATAGATGAAGCTATAAAATGACTACATGTGAGCTTAAATGTTAAATTCTCTTTATCAACTGTATAAACTAACTTCACAACTTTTCTTTTAGTTATCCTCTTTCATAGACAACTATTTTATTCTTGCTGAGTAATATTACTATTACTTAATATTTTGATACTTTTATTTAAAAAAGTGAATTGCACTGCTTCTCGCAGTTTCACTCTTTCTCAGCACGTGATTGGCTGTTCGCTACTGATGTCACACCTAAACTCCTAAACTCAGAATAAAGCCTGAGTTGACAGGAGAAAGTTGATGATCAGCATCATGGTACCAACAAAGGCTGGTTGGATTGGTTTGGTTTTGTCAACTCAAAACTAATCCTGCAACCCTGAGTTTGTTCAACTACCATCATGGTACAGGCCCCCGGTCTGGACTATTTCTGTTGTGTTTTTATTATGTTTATGTGCGGCAGTCGTCATTGAGGGGCTGCTGCTTTACTTTCGTTTTGTTGTTTGTTTATTTTGATATTAAAGTTCTGATGAACGTTCGCCGGTGAGCTGAGCTTTAACTTTGTTACAATACTAAGTAAGAAAAGCCTTTTTTTGCAGTGATATACTTGATTAACACAACAAATGTGAATATTGTCTTGCCTGCCGTGATATCGTGACTTTTTAGCTCTCTGGCCGAAGACCAGCAGGTTACGCCTGGATCCTTCTGTATCAGAGAGATCCGCCTTGAGCCGGCCCTGGTTCCTCTCAGCCAACGGACAGCCAGATAAACAGTGATGCGCCGTAAAACGCCCGGTCACATGACCTGACCCGTCACATCCCGGAGTAGGGCACTTTCTGTTTGACAAACAACGGGTCTGTTCTCAAATCTGCAGTCATTTGTTTTTAATAAACTGTCCCTCAACTGCAAGACAATTTAAAGGATTAGTTCACACCAGAATTCAAATTTCCTGATAATTTACTCACCCCCACGTCATCCAAGATGTTCATGTCTTTCTTTCTTCAGTCGAAAAGAAATGAAGGTTTTTGAGGAAAACATTCCAGGATTTTTCTCCATATAATGACTTCAATGGGGTCCAACGTGTTGAAGGTCCAAATGTCAGTTTCAGTGCAGCTTCAAAGTCTCGACACGATCCCAGACAAGGAATAAGAGTCTTATCTAGACAAACTATCGGTCATTTTCTAAAAATAAAAATTAAATATATATATACTTTTTAACCACAAATGCTCGTCTTGCACTGGCTCTGTGATGCGTCACACATTACGTAATCACGTTGAAAGGTCACGCAGGCGGAAGTACCGACCTAGTGTTTACAAAGCCAACATGCAAAGACTAAATCAAACGGCATTTACAAAAAAAAATAATAAAAATAAAGGGTAAAACAAAGATGTTGGACGATTTTGAAGTTGGAGGAGAAAATGAGATTCGCTTCACCGTATATTTTTTAACCGGAACACGCCTGACCATTCAAAATGATTACGTAATGCGTGAAGTCATGGACGTGCAAGACGAGCATTTGTGGTTAAAAAGTATAGAAATATTTATTTTTGTTAGAAAATGGCCGATAGTTTGTCTAGATAAGACTCTTATTCCTCGTCTGGGATCGTGTCGAGACTTTGAAGCTGCACTGAAACTCACATTTGGACCTTCAACCCGTTGGACCCCATTGAAGTCACTATATGGAGAAAAATCCTGGAATGTTTTCCTCAAAAACCTTAATTTATTTTTGACTGAGGAAAGAAAGACATAAACATCTTGGATGACGTGGGGGTGAGTAAATTATCAGGACATTTTTCATTCTGAAGTGAACTAATCCTTCAGAAGACAAAACACAAGTTGACAATTTGGGTATTTTGCACGGTAAGGGCACATGAAGGAATGACCTGTGGTGGAAGCTGTATTTGGAGGGGTTGCGTGGCTGAGGCAGACTTTTATAAGACAAGGAGAAGTTGGGCTGTCGGGCTGTCAGGGTCTCCCTGGGACCTAAAAGACACATATTACTCTGAATTGACAGAGTATTTGGTACATGAGCACATACGAGTCAGATGGATGAGGAAAGAGATTGATCTGGAGGAACCTCACCAGGTTTCTGGGTGATGGGTTGGCAGGGTGGAGGTTTGAGGGGGTGTCCTGTGCTTTCACACCAGCCTGCAGGGTGGACGTCCGGATGGTCTGAGTCCATCCACTCGTCATACAAGTGGCTCCAACCATCAAAATGAATCTGAGGACAACAGATGAGGCTAACACACCTTCACAAGGACACGTCACTCTACCACATTCATCCATGCACCACTGAAATGCTCTGATAACATTTCTGTCTCGTTACGGGTATTCTGTGAGCCTGCTTTTCTTTGGATGTCTTTGCTGGATGTGTTTTTTTCTTTTCATGTTCATTTCAAACTAATAAAGTTAGAGTAAATTTCCGTTTATCATGTGGTTTCATGTAAGTTAGCATTATTTTCGGAGAGTTGTTATGGTTCTGACCAAGTGAGTCCTCTGACTAGCAAAACAAAAGATTGTGCTGGGCAACGATTAATTGCGATTAATCGCATCCACAACAAAAGTTTGTGTTTACATAATATATGTGTGTGTGCGGTGTATAATTCTTTTGTATATATAAATACACACATATGCATGTATATATTTAAGAAACATTAAAATGTATATACTGTATATATATTTATACATAATTTATAATATATATATAAATATAAATATTTTATATATAAATAACACATCTTCTTAAATATATACATGCATATTTGTGTATTTATATATACAAAATAATTATACACAGAACACACACATATATTATGTAAACAAACTTTTATTTTGGATGTTGCCCAGAACTAAAACATTTACTTTATTTTTTTATTTTTTTATTTTTTTTTTACAAATCTATCAACAAAATGTAGTTAAAAACTATTTGTCAGTTTGGTAAGAGAAACAAGCTTAAAAATATCCACCTTTTTCCTACTGTGGTCTTCAAAGCCTTCCGGTTTGAGGAAGTCCCACTCAAAAAGACTGAAACAAATCATTTGACATCATAAGGTTGTGCTATAAATAATCCTTATCTGTCAGTTTGACTGAATGTGCTGTAAACTTTCCTTCATGTTCTCCTGTTCAGAAGAGAATAACGTAATGCATGTGACGGGGTATAACAAGAATATCTGAGGCCAGAGCTCTTTTCAGACGCTTATTCTTTTCCTCCTGATTCTTTTCTTTGTCTCCCCCTTTGCTGTAGCAGTATGAAAAAAGAAAACATTTGTGACCTGACCTGCTCTCCAGATTTGATTTATGATATCCCATGAATAATTCACTGGAATGCACTGAGAATCTCTTGTTTTTCTCCCCAAATCCTCACATCTCTTTCCAGGTTTGTTTTCACTTGAATGCTTTAAAATGTAATTGTCGCCCATTTTCACTTCTAATCCCTGTTAGCAATGTTTACTGGAATGTTTCTAAAAGACGTAAATCTGTCAAAATGACAGAAATCAGTGTTCCAGTTAATAAGCATTTTTGATAAGGTCAACATGTTACATAAAAGAGACATACAGTATATTACCACAGTGATAGGCCTATTTACGCATCAGTAATTATTGGTGCGGAAATATTCGGGGGTTATGCATAGTCTGTGGAAGTAATTGGTTAATTTTTTTAATGTTTACATGTCTTTTTAATGTTTGATGTTTGAACGGTGAGAAGAATAATGTCATCTCGTTGTACCCAGTTAAAAAAAAAAAAGCGTATTACTGCGTTCATAGAGTGAACCTTTCACTGATTGTTTACTGTTTAATGGAAGTTACACACATAATTTGCGCAAAGCCTCATGGAGGAGCGTAGGAAAAAGGTGGATATATTCTCTGGAAACATGTCCTACAATTGAACTCAATTTTGCCTCTCAAAAATCTTGTGTAGAGAATGTGTAATATTTCTGATGTAAAACAAGGTAATAATAAAGATATTCTGCAGTGTGATTCAGTGAGTGAGTTGTTAGCTTGAGCACCACTATAAATGAATGTCATGTGGCATCACATACTCTGTTAGCACAAATGTTACAATTTGTTGGTGTGTGGATAGACAATGCTTCAGCAAAAGTTATTTACTCTTTTAACTTATATTTTTCATACTTTAAATAGTCGTTTGGTTTACATAAATTGCCATTTAAAAGTCAAGGGTCAGTAAGATTTCTTTTGGAAATAAATGTCTTCTTTTTATTCAGCAAGGATGCATTAATTTGATCGGCAATGACAGTAAAGACATTTATAATGTTAAAAATGATTTCTTTTTCAAATAAATGCTGTTCTTTTGAACTTTCTATTCATCAAAAAAATTATGGTTTCCACAAAAATATGAAGCAGCACAACTGTTTTTAACATTGATAATAATCATAAATGTTTCGTGAGCATCAAATCATCATATTAGAATGATTTCTAAAGGATAATGTGACACTGAAGACAGGAGTAATGATGTTGAAAATACAGCTTTGATCACAGGAGTAAATTTCATTATGCTATATATTCACATTTCATTGTAATAATATTTCACTGTTTTTACCGTATTTCTGATCAAATAAATGCCGCTTTGATGAGCAAAAATACTTCTTTTACAATCGTTAAAAAAATCTTACTGACCCCAAACTTCTCAACGGGAGTGTGTGTTTCTACTGGGTTTTTTATGAGACATTAAATGAAAAAAAGATAATGTCCTCGATTAACTTCAGTTATTTGATTAAAGCAGCATATGCTGTAAGCTGGCGTTTATCTACACAAGCAGTTTCTCACACACCTTTATTCTGTAAGTGTCCACTTCCTCCACCGTAGCCACACGGATCAGGCCCGGACACCTCTTATCCACCGCCTCCAGCTTCATCTGCAACTGGAAGCTGTGGGAAGGACGCTACACAAACATACAAGAGGAATCATCTTTCCAATGCAATCCTAAGCCTGGCTTTATTTTGCTGAAGGAAATGGTTTAATTACAGTTATTAATGTACTTTGTAACAGAATACGATAGTTTCAATCAGACAAATTTTTAGATTTCATCAAGTCTGACTAACCTAACAATTAAAGGGGTCATGACATTTTTTTCCTCGAGGTTCACTGTGGCGAGGGGGGCGTGGTTCAGCGAGGAGAGAGAGTGAGTTAAACAAATTCTGAAAATCAAAATCAAATTCTGTGTGACTGGAAACCCAAGTGCTTCAGTGAAAGAGTTTATTTATTTTTTATTTGCGCAGAGCGCAACCTGTTGTTTGTGATTTCTTTGAATTACTTTAATAAAATGCACAAGTTTCAGTCAGCTGACCCCGTCTACTTCCTTCCTCACACTGAAATCATCACACTGGTGCCGAAACCCGGGAGGAAGAAGATCCGCCGCCGCTATCATGCAATCCCCGTCAGGTTCGTTATTTGCAGAGGTCATTCAGGTGCTCGCGGGACTACATCAAGAACATCATCAGGCACTGCTGGACATGAGGGACGACCAGGTCCTGCGAGCTGTTCCAGAGCTGGATGGACTGGGAGGTTCGGGCCGTGGAAACACCATCTGTCCCGGCCCCGCCCACTCACGTGCCCCTCAACAAAATGCCCCTTCCTTGACCTCTTTGAAAGGTCCGCCGAGGCATGTGGGTGGCCTCGATTGAACTGGCCGGTGCGCCTCATTCCATTACTGTCCGGAGAGGCGCAGATAGCTGCACAGCAGCTGCCAGTTCAGGACCTCCTGGTGTACGACGACCTGAGACGAGCCATCCTTCAACGGGTTTGTGATGGCTCAACAGCTCCGGGACGCCTGCCTCAGATGACTGATGGCCGAGGGAAGCAACGTTGAGCAAATTATCGACAAAGTAGTGCTGGAGTAGTTTATTGCATGGCTGCCAAATAAGACCGCGCAATTGGTCCAGTGCCACCGCCCGACATCGCTGGACCAGGCCATCCAACTGGCGGAGGACCAGATGGTGGCGTGCCCTGTGGTCAGCAAAACTCTACCTTCTGTCTCTCTCTCTCTCCCCCTTCCCTTCTCTCTCCCTCTCCATTTAGGCTAGTTCCTGCACCAAGAACCCGAGGGCAGTTCCCATCTCATGGTCAGCCAAAATGGAGGAGTGGGCCAGCACACGAACTGTTGGCTGGCCCGAGAGCGCTGCCGAGAGGGGCTGGATTGGGCCAGTCGAGTCCAACCTCAGCTCCGGTTCCTCCGCTCTCCCCATGCCAATTCCTTGACCCGCTTCCTGCCACTAGAGCGGCGGGGAAGTCTGGGCCGGCCTGTTGGCGTTGCAGGGACCCAGGACACTTTGTAGATTGGTGTCTGATGATGGAGGTCGGGACACTGATCTGGGTTCCGGACACCCCACAGGCTGCCCCCGATCAAGCTAGGTTGTACCAAATACCCATGAGTATTAAGGGGGGTACCCAAGCGTGGAGGTTGCAGTTAGCCCGCACCTCAGACATCCGCTAATTTTGGGGACAAACTGGCCCACTTTTAGTAAGTTTCGGGAGAGTGGGGAAAGGGGGCGGTTGTTCTGGCGGGAGAAGCTGAGGCGGGACCAATGGTGACTGATCCTGAGAGAGGCTTGGGAGGACGGACCTTCACAGAGCAGAAGTGAAATTCAGTATGTGCTGGACCTGAGGACAAAACTCCACACTTTAGGGCGGCTCTCTATGGAGAATTTGTTACAGGCCCAGGACAAACAGAGTTAGCTATATGACAGGGGAACCAGATTGCGTGAATTTGCACTGGGAGATAAAGTACTTGTATTGCTCCCAACTTCTAGTTCAAAATGACTCGGCAAGTGGCAAGGACCCTTTGAGGTCACATGACGAGTCGGGGATCTCAATTATGAGGTAATTCGAGCAGATAGGAACGGGGCACATCAAATTTACCACCTTACAATCAGTGATGCTGGAAATGGCAGTGAGCGGAGAGGAAGATCTCGGGCCAGAAGTGAGCACTAAAGTCCAATCTATTGCTCTGGCCTCGGGGGGAGATCACCTCTCGCCCTTGCAGCTCACTGACAGCCAGGTTGCAGAAAGAATTTGCAGATGTGTTCTCACCCCTGCCTTGTCAAACAAACCTTATTCAGCACCATATTGAGGTGGGGGTGGTGGTGCGCAGCTGGCCATATAATTTACCTGAACACAAAAAAAGGTGGTTCAGTCTGAATTAGAGGCAATGCTAAATATGGGAGTTATAGAAGAATTCTACAGTGATTGGGCGAGCCCGATAGTTTTAGTTCCTAAAACTGACGTCTCAGTCCGATTCTGTGTGGATTATTGCAAAGTGAATGCTGTGTTGAAATTCGACGCATTTCCAATGCGAATTGACAAATTACTTGATCGGCGCTTTGAAACGGTTCGTTTGTGGTGAGAACGTGATCCGACCTCGAACAGAACCAACTACCAAAGAACTGCAAAATTTTGGACTAAACCAGTTGCCGTAGTCAGCTGCGCTGTGCATTATAGGATGAGGAGAAATGTTTGTTGACAGTTTGCACTTTAAGCATGGCAGCTCGCGGACAGGTCTGGAGGTATAAGATAAAACAAACCAGAAATGTAATGTATTATTTAATGGAAATCCTGACCTTGGCCTTGGGATCTTGAGTGCCACACTGAAGCTGGGAATGACGTCACAGATCAAGGAACGTCAAAACGAGCTGTTTATGGAGCTTGACTAAATAAATCCTTTATTTATAATGAGGAAGACGTTTTAAACTATGTTTTAAAGACCTCTTACATGTCAAAAGTGCAAGGCAAACCTGATTTCTCATGTCATGACCCCTTTCATTTATTGACTGACATAGATGAAAACCAAAGATCATTTGATACTCTTTTAAAGGATTGAGAGATTTAACACACCACTCTGAATGCTTCAGCAGCGACCGCCGTTGAGCCTGTCTCCTCCAAATATCTCTCCCACGAGAACCTGTCAGGGTCAGGATAATCTGCCGGGAGAAGAACACATTGAGCCAGTGTTATATAAAAAGACTTGAGTATTACAGGTTGAAAGATTGGGGTCGGTAAGATTTGTTATGTTTATGAAAGAAGTCTCTTATGCTTATCAAGGCTGCATTTATTTGATCAAACAAACAGTAAAAACATTACTATTGTGAAACAATTTGTACATCCCTAACCCTAACACTGAGACATTTATGCAGCTTACATAATTTTCTGCCTTTTTGTAACAAAGTAAAGTTATTCATTTATATCTCACAATGGATCTCAGCAGAAACATTTTTCCAGAAATCTACTTAAGTTGAGTCAAAGTGTTTCTCCTTTGCCTGTAGGGGTATCCAGACTCAGTATGAATATGATGGGTGTGATGGGTGTGATGGATATGATGGTGGATATGATGGGTGTGATGGGTGTGATGGATATGATGGATATGATGGATATGATGGGTATGATGGATATGATGGATATGATGGGTGTGATGGGTATGATGGGTATGATGGATATGATGGATATGATGGGTATGATGGATATGATGGCTATGATGGGTGTGATGGATATGATGGGTGTGATGGGTGTGATGGATATGATAGATATGATGGATATGATGGATATGATGGGTGTGATGGGTATGATGGGTATGATGGATATGATGGATATGATGGGTATGATGGATATGATGGGTGTGATGGATATGATGGATATAATGGGTATGATGGGTGTGATGGATATGATGGGTATGATGGATATGATGGGTATGATGGATATGATGGGTATGATGGGTATGATGGATATGATGGGTATGATGGGTGTGAGGGGTGTGAGGGGTGTGATGTCTCAGTGAGTTACCCTGTGGGGGCGTCAGGGGAAGGCTTCTCTCGTGACACCAGCCAGTGGGATGAATGTACGGGCTGCGGGCATCACACCTACGACATGAAGAAACTCAATTTTACAACTTAATTTTGAATAACAAACCTATTCATTTCACACAGGACTATCATATGTTGGGCCCTATCATACACCCGGCACAATGTGGCACCAGGCGTGACGCAAAACTAGTTTTTTTCTAGTTTCAGCCTGACACAGTTATCATTTTCATGTCCTACACCAGGTTGTTTAAATAGCAAATACATTTGTGCCCATCTGTTCACCCATGGGCTGCTGGTCTGAAAATGAAGTGTGTTCGGGCCCATTTTAACGCGTTGTTATTTTAAGGAAACTGAAATAGCTTGAGCCATTGACCAACAAAAACCTGGTCTAAAGTCAATTAGCGCAGTATTTTTTTGTTTTGTTATTTAAAGAGTGCGTTAGTTATGTGTGCCTATAGGCGGGTCCACAACACACTTTGTCCTGTAAATGGTCTGCTTGTGCTTTAACCTCGCGCACGAACAGATCCGTTTCCTCGCTAGAGAAGCGTTCAGTCTTTCCGCTTGCAAATTCCTCCATGTAAATAGCGAATCCGCCATGGCTCGAGCACAACTGGTTTTTAAAGGGAATGGGAGATGAGACTCTGATTGGTTTATTGCATGTTACGCCCAAAACACACCCATTACTAATTGAGAGAATAGAGACAACCCTTTTAGACCATGCGCCGGGTGCGCCGACCATTTTCCCCGTCGTTAAACTAGCAAAAGTGGATTCGGACACGCCATAAGTGCACTTGTGCCGTGCGCTTTAGACCATGAGCTTTGGTAAAATAGGGCCCAAAGACTTCAGGAGTCGTTGTAACTCACCAATAGTCATACGTGTCATCCCAGTTATCAAAATGAACCAGAAAACGGTTGCCCACTTTGTCTGTTACTGTTGCAACACAGATGAGAGAGGGATTCATGCGGTCGACAGCCTCCAACTTCATCCCCACCTCAAACCCACAGTCTGTCTCAGACTGCACAATGAGAAAACAAGGCCTTTGTTCAGACCATTGTTTGTTTTGTAGGGAATTGTAATACAGATTCATTCAACGGTTTTATGACTTACTTTGATTGAGCTAGAAAACAACTCTTTCGGTGCGGCTTGTGATCTGGTGATTTTTAGGTAGTTAGACCAAGAAAACTCTTCTTCTTTACATCCTGAAAGGGAAGAGTGTTGAATGGTAGTAAAGTTAAAGAACCTTTACACAAACTATAACATATGAGAATTTACAATATAATTGTATGTTAGTAGATTAGAATTCTAATCTAGATTGGAAATAGATAGCAATTGAGATACATCATAGATCTTTTTTTTGAACTTCAAGTGTCACAGTGGTTTTCCCACAATTAAAGGATTTTTAAGGGTTTTTCTTGACATGGTAAAATCACTGTAACCTGACAGCAATATTCAATAAATATCATTATTAATACACAGAAACCTTTTAAGGCAAATAATATAGTTTATTAGCCAACTGTAGGTGATACTGTAGAAAAGTTACTTGTGATATTAAAGGGTTAGTTCACCCAAAAATGAAAATTACCCCATGCTTTACTCACCCTCAAGCCTTCCTAGGTGTATATGACTTTCATATTTCGGATGAACACAATCGGAGATATATAAAAAAATATCCTGGCTCTTCCAAGCTTTATAATGGCAGTGAATGGAGGATGAGATTTTGAAGCCCAAAAAAGTGCATCTATCCATGATAAAAGTGCTCCACAAGGCTATCAACCCTCCACAGAAGGGTTAATAAAGGCCTTCTGAAGTGAAGCCATGCATTTGTGTAAGAAAAATATCCATATTTATTACTTTATCAACTAAAATATCTAGCTTCGGACAGACGGCCTACGCATTGGTTTAGGGTGAAAGAGTAACCCTTGACCCGACGCATGACGCATTGACAAACACGGAAACAAAACACTGGTCACAAATTAGAAGTCTAAAACACGAATGTTTTAAAGAGAAATGTCGAATGATTTCAATACAAGAGAAGAGGAGCTTGAGTTTGTTAACCAGTCCTGTTTGTTTGAACCGCGAGAGGTGTTGATACACCAAGCATATCTGCTGACTCTGTTGATTTTCTCCTTGATTCTTTTAACTCAAAAGTTAAAAATATGATTGATGATATTGCTCCTGTTAAAGTCAGGAAGAAGAGTGGCAGACAAAAAGCACCTTGGAGAAACTCAACAGCAGTGCAACATATGAAAAGACAATGCAGAAAAGCAGAGCGCATGTGGCGGAAGACAAAACTTGTAGTCCATTATAACATCTACAAAGACAGCCTGCATGCTTTCAATATGGAACTAGGCAAAGCTAGACAGACTTTCTTCTCAAATATTATAAACAGCAATTTAAACAACACACGCACTCTTTTTGCTACTGTAGAGAGACTGACAAACCCCCCAAGCCAGATTCCTAGTGAAATGCTCTCAAACAGCAAGTGCAGTGAGTTTGCTTCTTTCTTCTCTGAGAAAATCAATAATATCAGAAAGGTGATCAGCACATCCTTGAGTTGCACTGAGGTCAGACAGATCAGACCACCTGAGAAAGTAGTTACTATGTCTGACTTCAAAGAAATTGATGGCAAAATTTTGGAAGAAACCGTACAACACCTTAAAACATCAACATGCACTCTTGACACACTTCCCACATCTTTTTTCAAAAGTGTGCTAAACAGTTTAGAAGCAGATCTTCTAGAAGTGGTAAATGCCTCACTTCTCTCTGGGAGTTTTCCAAACTCCCTGAAAACTGCAGTTGTCAAGCCCCTCCTGAAAAAGAGCAATCTGGATAAGACCATATTAAGCAACTATAGACCGATCTCAAATCTTCCTTTCATAGGCAAGCTCATTGAAAAAGTTATCTTCAATCAGCTGAACAAATTCTTAAGCTCAAATGGATACTTTGACAATTTTCAATCTGGTTTCCGACCGCATCACAGCACAGAGACAGCGCTCATAAAGATAATAAACGATATTCGCTTAAATACTGATTCAGGAAAATTATCAGTGCTGGTACTACTCGACCTCAGTGCTGCATTTGACACTGTCGATCATAACATACTTCTTGACAGGCTGGAAAACTGGGTGGGGCTATCTGGGATAGTCCTAAAATGGTTCAGGTCATACTTAGATGGGAGAGGTTATTATGTTAGTATAGGAGACCATAAGTCTGAGTGGACATCCATGACATGCGGAGTCCCTCAAGGCTCAATTCTTGCGCCACTCCTGTTCAACCTGTATATGCTCCCAATGAGCCAAATAATGAGAAATAACCAAATTGCTTACCACAGCTATGCAGACGACACACAGCTGTACTTAGCCCTATCGCCTAACGATTACGGCCCCATTGACTCCTTGTGCCGATGCATTGACGAAGTCAACAGTTGGATGTGTCAAAACTTTCTTCAATTAAACAAAGACAAAACTGAAGTTATTGCGTTTGGAAACAAAGATGAAGTTCTCAAGGTGAACGCATACCTTCACTCTAGGGGTCAAACAACTAAACATCAAGTCAGGAATCTTGGTGTGACACTAGAGTCAGACCTTAGTTTCAGTAGTCATGTCAAAGCAATAACTAAATCAGCATACTATCATCTGAAAAATATTGCAAGAATTAGATGCTTTGTTTCCAGGCAAGACTTAGAGCAACTTGTGCATGCTTTCATCACCAGCAGGGTGGATTATTGTAATGGACTCCTCACTGGCCTTCCCAAAAAGACCATAAGACAGTTGCAGCTCATACAGAACGCTGCCGCTAGGATTCTGAGCAGAACCAGAAAATATGAACATATCACACCAGTCCTCAGGTCTTTACACTGGCTCCCAGTTAAATTTAGGATTGATTTTAAAGTACTATTACTGGTATATAAATCATTCAATGGCCTAGGACCTCAATACATTGCAGATATGCTCACTGAATATAAACCCAACAGATCACTCAGATCATTAGGATCATATCAGCTAGAAATACCAAGGGTTCACTCTAAACATGGTGAGTCTGCTTTTAGCTATTATGCCAGCCGCAGCTGGAACCAGCTTCCAGAAGAGATCAGATGTGCTCCTACAGTGGTCACATTCAAATCCAGACTCAAAACACTTCTGTTTAGCTGTGCATTTACTGAATGAGCACTGTGCCGCTGTTTGTCCGACTGTTTGTACTGTACTGTATTTTATTTTATTTTTCTAAACTGTTTTAATTATCCTTATTTCTTTTAATTATTTTAATTTCTCCTATGTCAGCAGGGCATTTAGCCCGAAACTGTAAATGCCCACTCAGAAGGTAAAAGAAAGTGATAATGTGAAAGTGACGTGTATTAATGTGGGTTTGAAAGTAGAACCGTGTTTAAATGACGATATTAAAGTTTTCGTCTGAGAAAGAATGTGAACGCAGTGCTAAAGAAAGTGAAAAGAACGTGTGAGTAAATGAGGGAGAAAAGAAAGTTAAAGGAAAGTTGATAGATGGAAGTCGAGAAAGAATGTGAACGCAGTGCTAAAGAAAGTGAAAAGAACGTGTGAGTAAATGAGGGAGAAAAGAAAGTTAAAGGAAAGTTGATAGATGGAAGTCGTAAGAAGATTGAAGGTTAAAAGAAGGAAAGATTTAAGTCTTAAGGGAATCCTTTGAAGGAAAGATCTATAATAATATTATTTTTTATTTTTAAAAGTACTGTATTTTATTTAATTTTTCTAAACTGTTTTAATTATTCTTATTTCTTTTTATTATTTTAATTTCTTCTATGTAAAGCACTTTGAATTGCCATTGTGTATGAAATGTGCTATATAAATAAACTTGCCTTGCCTTGCCTTGCCTTGCAGCTTACGCTACTCCTACACCGCGTCAGGGGTTACTCTTGTGGCGTAAGTCGACTTGTGTAGGCCGTCTGCCGGAAGTTAGTTATTTTAATTGATAAAGTTTTAAATATGGATATTTTTCTTACACAAACGCATGGCTTCACTTCAGAAGGCCTTTATTAACCCCTGCAGAGCTTCAAAATCTCACCCACACCTAGGATGGCTTGAAGGTGAGTAAACCATGGGGTAATTTACATTTTTTGGTGAACTATCCCTTTAATACAATTAAATACAGAATTTGGTCACTTGTGTGTGTGTATCACCCGTCCTATTTGACCTATTTTTCTCACCCGAACAGATTTCAAATTTCAAATTCACCTTTTGGTGTGTATAACTTGTGTCCTGTGCTCTCACACCATCCAGCTGGGTGAATATCAGGGCAGTTGGCGTTGACCCAGAAGTCATGGCAGTCGGAATAGCCATCAAAATGAAGGCGTAATCTGAAGCCACACACCTAGAGACAAGCATTTCAAGAGAGTGACTTTCTCCACATTGATTATAGTCATAACAGTCAGAAAGTCAAATGTGAAGAGCCGTCACGATGTACCTCAGCCACCGTCAGGACGAAATACATAGAGGGATGCTGGGGGTCAATGCCTTCTAACTTCATACCCTGTCGAAAGTTGTTCTTAATCATGGGAACCCTTTGGGTCTAGAGCAGTTACATGGATAAATATTAATATTGAAAAAATAAGAAAAATCCATAATTTAACTATGAACTGTTTGTAATCTCTACTCTGTATTGAAATAAATCAAATGAATATTCTGTGCTATGATAACACATCACAGCTGCATCATAAAATGTCATTGAAGGAAGGAGTTTTAGATTAAAATCAATAGCAAAGAGGCATTCTTCCCTTCCTGTGGTGAAATAAAGAAGTCAAACCTCCTGGAAGAGTCTGGCTGGAGCGGCCACAGCTTTCTGTTGCTCTAGGTACTGCGGCCAGGACCACAACTCCAGTTTAGCCTCTGTCGTACCCATAGACAGGTGTTACCACACATTCACATATGCAAAGCACACTGTTCTGATGTCATCTCATTATGTGTTCTTATGTGTATGTAAAGTATTTTTAAAGTATTTTTCTTTTGGGATAGACACTGATACAAACAATATCAATATGCATGCAAATCCCTGGTTTATACAAACTTTTCACAAGCATAATAATTACACAACATTTTAAACATTTGTACATCTCTAATGTTGTAAGCATATGTAAAGGCAAGCTTACATTTTGGAAGCTGTCCATGCATTGGTATCGTTCATATCAGCGTCTATCACTTTACAATCGAATACCTGCAAATACTAATGAGATTGCATTGGTTAGGAACACAAAACCTGCATTTCTGCAGTTTGGGCAACATCATTGAAGCAGTGATTGACATTTGTGTGGATGCACAGTGCAAGTGTGTGAAATCTAACTTTTGATTTAATATGTGATGATTTCATGAAGTAATACTGTGTTTTCTAGGAGTGTGATTAAGTACCTGCTTTGTTGTGTCTGCCATCAATTTTTAAAGCCTCAATTTTTTCCTCCTTTAATGACAAAAGTGCATTTCCTTGCATTAGAACTCCATATGAAATACAAGATAATGTAAAAATACACATCGTACACAGCAATTCAATTAATTGAAAGAACTGCACCATTGGTTCAGCATCAGACTCCTCCTCTGATGGGCTGTTGTATTCTCTCCTCTTTCTCTTCTTCATAGGCTTCAACATTTCATGCTCATGATAGGCCACCTGTGCTTCTTCAATTCCTGCAAGACTAAAGCATCCATACAGAATTTACAACAAGTACAAGACTTTTCAGAATACAAGATATACAAGAAATCTCACACAAATAACACACACTGTATTTGTATATTGCATGAGTAGAATAGATGTGTAAGTCTAGAAGTTCATTTACTTTTTAGAGATTGGTTCTCCATGTAGGTAAGTCTGTTTGGCTGATATCTCACTGCACTTGCTATGAACTGGATTGTCTTGAACTTCCATATGTCCTCTCTGAAGTCTGTCGGCCTCCACAAAGACAGCTGGCCTGCTATTCCCACCTGCTGAGACGCCTGGAATAAAACATTACTGTTTGAGATGGTGCCATTGGAAAGACAAGATATGACACGTTAGATTTATAATGATTACAGGCTCCTGAATTATCTTTTTCAAACATGCCAATTAACAAATGTCGCCGATCACAAAATGATTCTGAACTTGTAATTGAACTGCTGTTCTTCCAGCTCGAGTTTAACTGTAATCAAGCTTACATCCACTTTTTGCACTGTTCTGTTATCAGCAAAGTTTTAAAAAAGTTTGCGAAATTAGCTGACTCCAGCTTGTTTCCATACAATTGTCCTTTTACCGATAAAAAGGTGTGGGTAGTGTAATTTTGTGTATATACTCTAGACCCAGCACTTTAGAAAACTACAGACTGGTATCTCTTTTTCCATTCCATGCAAACGCACTTGAGCAAGTCCTGTTCAACCAAGTCTCTGCCTTTCTCACACAGAACAACCTCCTGGACAACAACCAGACTGGCTTCAAACACGGTCACTCAACTGAGACTGCCCTGCTCTCGGCCACTGAAGCTCTGAGACTGGCAAGAGCAGCTTCTAAATCCTCAGTTCTCATCTTGCTGGATCTGTCTACTGCTTTTGAGAGTTAACCACCAGATCCTCCTGTCAATCTTCAAGACGAAGGGCATGAGTCGCAACATCTAGCTACTGGGGTGCATCAGAGCTCAGTGCTGGGACCACTTCTCTTCTCTATCTATATGTCATCACTAGGCTCTGTCATTCAGAAACATGGATTTAACTTTCACTGCTATGCTGACGACACACAACTCTACCTCTCATTCCATCCAGATGATGCTGATCCCTGCTCACATTGCAGCCTGCCTGACAGACATTTCTTGCTGGATGAAGGACCATCACCTTCAACTCAACTCAACCGTGCCAAGACAGAGCTGCTTGTGGTTTCGGCCAACCCAACACTACACCACAACTTCTCCATTCAGTTTGGTTTGTCAACCATAACTCCTTCCAGGACAGCCAGGAACCTTGGAGCTGTGATTGATGATCAACTAAACTTCACAAACCGCATTGCTAGAACTGCCCGATCCTGCAGATTTGCCTATAACATTAGGAAGATTGGGCCTTTCCTATCGGAGCTAAACAACTACATTGTAGCAAACCTAAGGGACCCTTTTTAGTAGCCTATCTTGGTGTCACAATGTTTTCTACAACAGTTATATCTACATCTACATACAGTATACATCTACAAATACATCTACATATACATATAACACACAGAGATACAATGTATTGGATCTCTATATCAAATATGAAAAAAATTCCAGGCTACAACACAATAAAAGCATAAATGCATTTACACCAGATGTGAAGTCAATGCAAACAGGTTCCCAGGCATACAACTGCCTTAAGGAGTTTACTTTAAACAGTTTTATCATTCGAGGGTCTTCTTTCTGGCTCTAGAAGAGGAGAATCATCAGGGCTGGACTGAGGCTAAACTTCAGCCCGGCACACATTTTCCCATTTATGTTTTGCTGGGGTAAGCCCTTTAAATTGGAATAAATAAACAAATTAATGAATAAATAAAGGACAGAAAAAAAATATAGCTATTTTTGAATATACTACAAATGTGTTTAACAATATTAATATTGCATAATATTGCAAGGCTCGCAATTATTGTATTGATTTTTTTTGCAGTTAAAGTTTATTAAAACGGAACATATGCAGAAAAGAAAAAAAAGCTTCATCCTGAAAAGTTACCATAGTTTCCACAGTTCTTGCATAGGATCAAGAACTTGCTTAGAGTTTAACTGTAAGATCATGACACAGAGCAAACCAAGCTCCTCATTACCATGGTTTTATGATTTCTATATTACTAATAACAAACTATGATATTCGTAATGAAAAACATCTTATACACTATAAAACAACCTTTATAAAAGATACTTGTTCTCTTACGAGAGGTTCTCTCGTATTGCGTAAGTTGCTTACGCTACGGGAAAAGTCATCTTTTCTCGAGATCTGAAGCCAAAAATAATCCCTAATTTTGTATTTATTGTTAACGCAGTGCGGCAGCCAGCAGACCATAGCAGGCTGTATAAGCGGCAACTGCAGCAGCCTATCGGTGAGCCCTGCGTGACATCACGCCCAATGAAGGGCTTCGCGCCCTTCACGCATCACAGCCCGCCGGAATGGGTGTGGTTAGCGTGTATAAAGGAAGGGCTCACAGGCTGGAAATCTGATTTTCATCACTTCAGCGAAGCTCTACGCATCGCTGGACTCTGAGAGAAGCCGCCGCCGTTGAATTCAGCGACCAGCAAGCTTAGGACAGCGCCTGGAGAAGCCGGTCGTCTTCGCCGCTTTCAGCCTGCCGTGCCTGCTACGCTATCCGGCGTCATATCCTTTTTATGCTGTGTGTGTTCGCCGCTGCGACACACATTCTGTGTAAAAGAGAAATTTCCTACGAGGCGTTGTTTCAAATGCCTCGCACCTCTCTCCCCGCTCTCTCTCTCCCTCTGTTCGAGCCGCGCAAACTGCGCCGCTCACAAGGGATGTTAGAAGCGGACGGTCACGGAGCTAGCTTCCTCGCGCTCCCCCTCTGTTCGAGCCGCGCAAACGGCGCCGCTCACAAGGGATGTCAGAAAGCAGATGGTCACGGGCTGGCTTCCTTTACGTTACAAGAAAGCTACCCCGCCCCTCGCGCCCCGTTCGCACACGTCACTCACCGGCGAAAGGAGAAAAGAGTGTTTAGTCCCGCCGAGGCCGGTCCAACCTTCTCACACATTTCTCAGTCCCCTCCTAAGTTCAGGCGACTGGAAACATCAATATTGCAGTAGACAAGCCTGTTATAATACATGCACGCCTGCAAACAAACGCCGTCACAAGACATGATGACGCTCTCTGGCTATTCGCCTATTACAACCTGAAGGGTTACAAATTTAAGAATCTATTTCAGATATGCTTCCTTACATAACATCACGGTGAAGAATACTGATTTTAGCTTTTAAGGTTAAGATGTCAGCAAAGTTGCAATCTCTATTGTTTTTTAAATGAGTCAGATCACTGAGATTCTCACCTTTCGGAGCCCAGACATTGAATCGTTCACCTTTGTCTTTAATGGCTCTGGGATGGCCCTTGGAACCGGAGTTCCTGGCCAATATCAGCATTTGAATAGGTATGCTGATTAAATTGAGACTGCCGGTCTGGGGTGGTTCCTTAACCTGTATACTCATTTACATGCTTTGTTTGAATTTGTCTCCACCTTCAAAAGTCCCTCCTCCTAAAATGCCTATAAAGACACCATGTAAATGTATATACTTTAGATTATGTTGGACGAAACCGCAGCCGCGCTCAAATAAAGAAACTCTTCTGTTTGAACGTGATCCCAACTGTCTCCTGGTCTCTGCTTCGATAAAAGAAAACTTTACAACAGATGGTGCCGTGACCCGGATGGAGAAAAAGGAAACTGAATCTTGAAACTTCAAGCTCAAAGATCTCAACAAAGCCTGACTAGTTCCAGACTGAATCTTCTGAATCCAGATTGAAAACTTCAAGCTCCAAAAAGATCTCAAAGACTGAATTTTTTCCAGACGGAATCTTTCTCTACAAACGAAAGACTTGGTGAGTTTCACTCCAATTTAAAGAACCTTTGCAGACCAGTACAAAATAGTTTTCCTCTGCGACGACAGAGAAGAAGTTAACAAACAGCTGCAGGGTTTTGTTAACTAAGTTATCCTCTAAAGTTGTCTTTTAGAGATGAAATGTATCCTTTGTTGTTCAGGCAGGGAAGTTTAACAGTTACATGTTAATATTGTGTGTATCCTCTTGCTATAGAAGGCCTGTCCTTTGGAAGCTAGAGAAGATTAGCGTCATGTGCTAATAAGATTGTACCCTCTGTTTGTAAGACAGTAGAGAGAAGTTTAGTGTTTGTTTGTGTGGTAACATAGAAATTCACAAAATGTTTAGGAAAAGTACTAGACTGATTCCCACAACTGAGAAAGCTGGACTAGCTACACCTTTAACAGATAGTGAATTCAAGTCTTTGTTATCAGAGCACATGGACTCCATCGTGACTGAGCCAGTCAGATTGAATTTAACAAAGAAATTTGGCATTGATCCAGGCAAAGTTTGGTCAATCGAAGATTGTAAGAAGGTACTAGGAGAAAGTATTCGCAAGAACAGTGTGAAAAGTTTTATCTGTTGTCACCGAGAATTTGGTTTAACACTAGCTACAGAACAGTCTAAGCGCAACTCAGAGCTAGAGAAACAGATCAAAGAGCTCCGTGCTAGATTATCTTCGTTGACTAAGAAAGTAAACCGCAACAAAGATGCAGAAAAAACTGATGTGGAAGAAGTTAGTCAGCCTGATAACAATTATCCTGACTTAAAAGCTTTCTTTGAAACAGATGTAGCCATCCAATCAGTAACTGATCAGCCTGTAGATTCAGTGCAGGTTTGTGGGGCTAGGAGAAGATCTCAGGGAACTAAAAGTGTTACTCCGAACTCTTCTGTTGTCCAAATACAAACGGTTGCCAAAACATCTTTAGGTCCTAAGGATATAGATAGACTCTCCCAGAGTTTACCCTCAGCACGCACAAATTTTTCTGAATTTAGAAGAGCATTGTTCAGTAAAATGCATCTTTACGACATGTCGTTGCCGGAAGTCACACAGCTGATGTCACAAATTCTAACTGAATCTGAATTCAACAATTTTGAGTCTGCTGTTACTTCCGAACTGCAAAATGTCAGTAAAGGCGATTTAAGAGAAGGTGTTTTGAAAATCCTAAAGAATATCTTAGGACCCAAAATCGATTGGTCGAAAGTTACTAGCTGTGTACAAAAGAAAGAAGAAACTGTGAGTGAATATACTGAGAGGTTCTGTCAGGTAGCGGTAACGTACAGTGGAATAGTGGATGATTCCGAAAGTGTGTTAGCTGACAAAGGAGCTCTAATCCGAATTTGGGCAGATGGTCTTGTAGCTGAGTACAGAACAGCCTTGCCATTCCTAGATATTACGTGGGCTAAAACAACTCTCAGAAGTAACCTAGAAAGTTTAGCTATTTGGGAAAGAGATTCGGATGTCAAAGAGAGAGTAAGAATTGCAGCAGTTTCTGTTAAGGTCAACTCAGAGAAGCCAAAGAAACGCAAAAGTCCTAGAGAAGCCAGTTGTTCTTACTGTGGCAAGCACGGACATTTTGGAAAAGAATGTAGAAAAAACAAAAATAACTTAAGACAAGTTAACAAGGTTAACCAGCTTCTGCTTAGCCTGCTTGATATTCTGAAGCAGCCCCTCCCCTCCTCGTTAAACTCGTGGGGCAACTTGATACGGTGTTAACCATTTAGGCTGTGATTGCTTAATCTCCCCAGTAACTTACAACAAAGATGAAAGACTTATTTTTGTTTAATAGAACAAAAGGAAAGTGACTGTCACAGTCTTTGTTTGGGGGACATTCAGAAAACTCACAGCCTTAAATGTTATACCACAGAAATATTCCAGTCAGACCCCCATGCTCTATATGATGTCTTTTAAGACTGATGTTTCACTGGAGAATGGGAAGTGCCAATTTTCTCACACACTGTACAGTTGTTTCCCCTACAGGGATAGGATAGGACACATGGACCAGTGAGGAGCCCAGGAAGAACTGGAAGCAACAGGCTTTCGGGGGCCAACCCTGTGGTGAAGATTCCCTTATAGGCCCTTCCCAACCATAGTCCATCCTCACCTTACTGTTCCTTTTAGGTGTCTCAAATCAATTAAGAAACAGGGAAAGAATGAAACGACCACAGTAGACCCTGAAAACGATAGAACCATAGTGTTTAAACTGCTACAACCCTAGTGTTTGAAGAAATACTGCTCTGTTTTCTGTTTTCTTTCTTCCTCTGTACAGATACCACTTGATGGCTGTTCCGAGATCCATATGCAACGACCGTCTCACCTGCATATGAAGCCACAACCTCAAGAAGACAACTAGACCAACTGCTGAACGAACTATCCCAAAAGAAAAAAATACACAACGCAGAGACTTCACGGACCCTAATTGCATGTTTTGTTTCTGTGTCAGCATGCAATTACAGATGAACAACACAGATCATGCTTGTGCCTGTAACTTTTTCAAGTTACAAGAATGGACTTTTAAGTGTCTAAATTTGTATTTTGTGAGAGTTTTTAAGAACTCTCAAAGAGGGGACTGAAGGGTTACAAATTTAAGAATCTATTTCAGATATGCTTCCTTACATAACATCACGGTGAAGAATACTGATTTTAGCTTTTAAGGTTAAGATGTCAGCAAAGTTGCAATCTCTATTGTGTTTTAAATGAGTCAGATCACTGAGATTCTCACCTTTCGGAGCCCAGACATTGAATCGTTCACCTTTGTCTTTAATGGCTCTGGGATGGCCCTTGGAACCGGAGTTCCTGGCCAATATCAGCATTTGAATAGGTATGCTGATTAAATTGAGACTGCCGGTCTGGGGCGGTTCCTTAACCTGTATACTCATTTACATGCTTTGTTTGAATTTGTCTCCACCTTCAAAAGTCCCTCCTCCTAAAATGCCTATAAAGACACCATGTAAATGTATATACTTTAGATTATGTTGGACGAAACCGCAGCCGCGCTCAAATAAAGAAACTCTTCTGTTTGAACGTGATCCCAACTGTCTCCTGGTCTCTGCTTCGATAAAAGAAAACTTTACAACAAACCCATCTTCCCACTCTCTCTCCCTTTGTCCGAGCCGCACAAACTGCGCCGTTCTCAAGGGATATCAGAGCGGACGGTCACGAGCAATGTTCAGCACCCCGCGTGCCTCACTCACCGGCGAAAGGAGGAAGAGAGTGTTTTAGTCCCGCCGAGGCCGGACCATCCTCAAATTCTCACACATTTCTCAGTCCCCTCTAAGTTCAGGCGGCTGGAAATACTAATATTGCAGTAAACGAGCCTGTTATAATACACGCACGCCTGCAAACGAACGCCGACACAAAACATGACGCTCTCTTATATGCTTGCGCTAACCGATAGCTTATGTGTTCTCCCCCTGTGGCTCAGTGGCGGAACTTCGGGCTTTCGCGCTAGAGACCCATGTTCGAATCCGGCTCTGGCAGCAGATAAAAAATTATGCTGTTCGCTTCTCCGAGCTCGCGGCCAGCTTTCTTACATACAGAAAGCGAACCCGCCTCTCGCACCCTCCCGCTCAGGATGGCGCTTGTGTATTTATGAGCGTCTAAATATATGAGCCATCAAAGCATTTCGCTCTGTCAGTCCCCTTAAAAAGGCGACTGCAGATGTGTATTTTGCAGCCAACGAGCGCGTTGTACAACCCGCTCGCCTGCACCCAAACACCGTCTTTACGGCACCCCAGAGAAATTTCATAAGAGTACAATTCTGGTTATCCGGCTCGCGCCGATGGTGTCCTGAGTGTAGAAAATGTGCCCGCTTCCCAGCGTTCACCCCTACACACAAGCACGGTTCCCCCTATGTCATTTACTCATGCAGAGCCCACTCTAGAGCTGGCATATGCCGCTCGAGTGTTAAATGTAGGAAATGTGCCCACAGAACAGTGCCCACACATACTCACTGCCCGCTCTGCTACACTTTTATCCCAGGGGACGGAACCTTAATGCCACATACCGGCCGTGTTGTTGAACGTAAGCCCTGTGCCCGCACACGAGCGCTCACACTTACTGATAAACACTGTATCCCCGACGACGCTCACGCGTCCCGCTTTTCTCGCCACAGAATGTTCTCCGTCCAAAGTGATCGAGTCATTGAGTGTAAACCGGCCAGCTATCGCTGTCAGCAAGCCGCCGTATTCAGGCATCGAGAGCGTGCGCGCCGCACCGATACCTCTGATACAGGTTCTCGACCCCACGCAGTGCGGTGATCGGAACCCAGAGGCCATTCTACCCCTAGCTATACATGCAAAAGCATGGGAAGCGATTCCGGGCGTGTCAGAATGGGTGCTGAATACTGTAAGCAGGGCTATTACTGCAGTTCGCTCGCCGTCCCACGTGCTTTCGAGCACGGACCGGGACGAGAGTGAATTTGGAAGTAGCACACCTACTTCATGCAGAAATAGCAAAGCTGCTGTGCAAGGGGGCATTAGAACCGGTACATCCTTCTCTGAGCGAGTCAGGCTTGTACAGCCGTTACTTCCTCGTGCCCAAGAAGGACGGAGCTCTCAGACCTATCTTAGATCTGAGATATTTGAACAAAGCTCTCATGAGGCGACCGTTCAAAATGCTCACGACCAGACAATCCTCGCGCAAATTCGCCCGAGGGACTGGTTTATTTCTCTCGATCTGAAAGACGCATACTTTCAGATCCAGATTATACCCCGTCACAGGCCATTCTTGAGATTCGCATTCGACGGTCAGGTATATCAGTACACCGTCCTCCCATTCAGCCTGTCTTTAGCACCCCGTATATTCACGAAGTGCATGGACGCGGCTCTCGCTCCCCTGAGAAGTGAAGGTATGCGGATTTTGAACTATTTGGACGACTGGCTGATTTTAGCGCAGTCAGAGATGGAAATTATATCTCTCACAGGACAGTGCTTCTCAGCCATCTGGAAAGCCTGGGTCTCATGGTCTACTTGACCAAGAGCTCATTACTGCCCAGTCAGTCAGCCTCTTTTTTGGGTTTAGAACTGGACTCTGTGGCAATGACGGCCCGGCTGTCGACACAGCGCGCGCGCCGTGGTCAACGCCTGGAATTCTTTCCAGAATGGGCAGCGCCGTACCTCTAAAACATTTCAGAGGATGCTGGGCTGTATGGCATCAGCTGCAGCAGTACTTCAGCTGGGTCTATTGCGTATGCGCCCGCTGCAACGCTGGTTGAACGCTCGAGTGCCTCACCGAGCCTGGGCGTCCGGCGGCATACGAATCAGAGTGACTCAGAGCTGCGTTTCAGCACTGAGACCCTGGTTAGCGGCCGACTGGTACCAGCGGGGAGTGACAATGGGAGCCATCTCGCACCGAAAAGTTATCTCGACGGACGCCTCCAACTTAGGTTGGGGCGCTCTTTTCGAGGGCAGACCGGTTTTTGGCCTGTGATCAGACCAGGAGAAATGCCTCCATATAAACTGTTTGGAGATGATAACGGTCGAGAACAGCTATATGGGGATGATTAGGAGGCAATGATGGACAGAGGCCACTGGGCAAATTTGGCCAGGATGCCGGGGTAACACCCCTACTCTTTTTCGAAGGACATCCAGGGATTTTTAATGACCACAGAGAGTCAGGACCTCGGTTTTACGTCTCATCCGAAGGATGACGAATAAATACCACAAAGTAATTTTCTACAGCTTTAGAAACTGCATGGTCATTTTTATAGTGGTGGTGCTGTGTGTACTGAAACCCTTTTTGTGTACAGTTTACCTCATGTTGCACTCGAATTCAAACGAGTCAAGCGACTTGTGTTGTTTATCGCTTCAATAGAGTGGCGAAAGTGCCAAGCGAGTTCGTCAGTGCTGTGCCTGAGTACTGGATGCGCACACGGTTTAACCGTTTCAACCGTTTCAAGAAGAAAGCCCTGTCTAGGTGCTGCCAAGTATGTTTGTGTCAAGACATTCCTTGGTCCAGTTGTTTGATAAGTGAGAGATTATACTGTATGAAGTTGCAATAAACGCTTTAAGAATATGAACAAATATATCGCAGAGGATGATTTAGGATATTTTATTCTGTTGCACGATGACGACACGGGTTGATATTTGGTTGACTAATCAGTGGAAAGGGGCATTTTGTTCGAACCCACATGTGAAAACGAATGATCAAACTGTTTTTCCATTTACTACCCCTGAACCTAAAAACGATAAAAACTAAAATCAATCCAAGTTCTTGGGAAAAAACAAATAAAGGTGCAGTTTTATAGTTTCTGCTTATTTCATGTCAAATTGAAAAACAAAGTAACAAAGTGTACACAGGACCATTTTGATGTGCAAAAAAAAAAAAAATCCTTGGATGGAAACTTGTGTGTTTGGTTGTGGGTCCTAATAAAGAGACTAGCCAACTGTTAAGTAGCTACATTTTATATATTTGTCAAACCCAATTTGTATCCATTTTTGGCTCCTTGATAGTGTAAGTTATGGGGCCTGACTGACTATACTTCCATTTATAAAAATCTATAATTGACAGCCAGACTTCAAAACATCATAAAGCCATGAGCTAAAGATGTAATAATCCAGAGGCATCTAATGAATAATTACCTGATTTTTCACCCTGTTTGAGCTCCATATCAGCTGATTTTGTCTGAACTCCTCCGGTGGTCAGGTTAGCAGAGCCTATTTTCCCTTCACTGATCACTTCCAGCGAACCAGTATCACTAACACATAGCTGCAAAAAGTAGAATAGTGTTACTGTTATTCAGTAATAAAAAGTAATATACAGTGCCTTCAGGAAGCATTCGACACACTAAATGATTATGTGTATATAAAGTAAAAATAATATTTTTTCCACTCTAGTGATAAAAACAAAAGACTAGCCATCACTGAAATTCTTCAACTGGTGAGAGAGTGACCTCCAGATTATTCTTTATTATTATTCTGGATCTGTCTGCAGCTTTTGACAATTTAAATCACAAGATCTACCCTCTCCATACTGCTCATCATGGGAACGGCACTCCACTGGCTTGGTACTAGGACAGACAGATCCTTCAGGGTATCTTGGAGGCGAACAGTTTGGCTAACCTATGGGGTGCCTTAGGGTTCAGTGTTTTGATTTAACACCATTGTATCAGGTTTCTTGTTCAAACATGATTGTTTTATGTTAAACTGACTTAAAATGGTTACTCTTTGGCTTAACTTGATGTTTTCATGGTGAAAGGAACATGTTCCAATTAAGTAACTCGATCAAATATATGGACACCGGATTTCCACTTCCCATCATGCTTTGTACAGGGCTGGAGAGGGAGAGTAAATGTTGAAATAAAGAGTTATTTTCTGCATGTTTAGCAAGATGAGCAAACAGGGAGACTTAATATTATTGTGATATTTAAAAGAGTTTCTGTTATGTCAATGTTTTTTTTTTTGGGTGGGGGGTCCATTGTGGTGAAGTGTCGACTGTGTGTTTCGGTTGAGGACCTGCTAACAAGAATTCAATTAAGCTCATTAAGCTCAGATGTAGCTGCTTTGCACTTCAGGGCTGGTTTCTGAACATGAATAACTCAAAAGCTTGTTGCCGTCAAGATCAGCATGGATGGATTTCTCTCCAAGCTTAATGAAATTTTGTGTACTGGCATTACACAAAGGCTACTAGAAAGGCCCTGCAAGACCAGTTATGAGATGCCTTCACACACTGTGGTAAACCAGAAAATCTTCCAAGATGCTGATCAGCACGTCACTTCAAACCCTTGAGCACATGACCCTCAAACTGACTGAAGACAGCTTTCCGGAGTCTTAAAACAAGTAGAACAATGTTCTGCTCACCTTCAGATTGCTCCCAGGGAGGATCGCGACTCCGTCCTTCCAGCCCAGAACATGGACAATAGTCCCTCCAACCTGAGCAGGAAGTGATGCGGCCTCCAGTTCACTGCCTTTAATCGCCCTGATTGCATTTTGAGGAATTTCCACTTTTGGCAACGAATGAGCAGAAGCTATGGGGAAAAAGAAAATTGCTCTAAAAGTAGGCCTGAAAATAGATTTTATGTTCATGCCAGTTTCATCAACAATGTTTAACTCTTTTATTTGGAGTTCTAAACAATAGTTTAGTAAGATTTAATTCAGTCAATCAAACTGCAAGAAAATATAAACAGCTGATCAATTCTCAAGCTCAAACCCTCTACCTTGGACAGCCACATTTGTTTACTTTTTTAGTCATGTTTTAAAAGAGAAAACATATTCAAAACAATATTTTTTAAAGTTTTAATGTCATTAATCAATTATGTTAATTATCTAGGTACCTGGAAAAATAATAGCGGTAGTATCGTGGGGTTTGAGGCGATGCGAGGAACTGTCAGTGTGAGCGTGAGGGACGCTGCTTTCAGGAGGAGCGTCTGCGTCGTGTGGCGGGACGTCCAGCTCTGCTTTGGCACTCATAGCAAGACTCTCCTCAGTACCACTAACCAGAGAGAAATAAGGACATCATGTAGTTATTTAGCAACGGTATGTAGGGTATATGCAGTGTTCGGTAAGTTACTTACCGGTTAAAACCAATCAATTATCTTCAACGGTGTAATTAGATTACTGTACTAATTACTCTCTCTAAAATTGCATTACTCACTAATTACATCCTAAATCCCATATTCATCTGAAGTATATGAAACGGCTCTTTTAATTCTTTCAAATAAATAATATAAAATTGCATAAATTATTCTTGATCTGACCAAAGTATTTAAAGGGAGAAGGTTAGATTAAAAACATACATTTTATGTTAAATTTTGATGTTAAATCCACTATTGTTTTATATAGAATTATTGTATGTCTTTACAGTATTTAATGCAATTGCATCAGAAGAACTCATTAAATTACAGAAAAATTAAGAGTTACTCATTACTTTTCTTTTCCAAGGGAAACGTATTTAAATTACTGTTATTAATTACTTAGTCTTTATTTTTTTTACAAATGATATTAATAGTTATGACAGTACATAGTTAAAATGCTGCTGTTTATCAGAAGTTTTAATAGGAATACGATGAGTCATTTAAAAGGATATTTCTGTAATTTCTTCACAAAAGTGAAACATGATAACAAAGATGAAGCACAAATGATGATAATGCTCAAGCCAAATTGATGCACAAGACAATTAACTGATGGTTATTATGATAGAGATGCATAATCCATAATCTGACAGTGTTGATCATGCATAATTCATAATGGTGGTGATGATGATGATGAAGCATAAGTGATGGTCTTAATGCTCAACAAATAAATCGATGGTGATGATTAGGTATAATGCATGAACTGATGGTGATGATGCTCAAACCATAAAGAGATAGTGGTAGGGATGTGATGGAATAATCAATTCCCATTCAAAAAGCATAATTTCCAGCGCATCCTCTCAGCTCCCAAAATAGTCTTGACTCCAGCAGTGTAAAATGGCGCTGTGGTCAGTGAACTAAAGTAGGCGAACCACTGAACCATTCATTACTCCATCCCGATCTCGCTTTCTGAGGAGCATCCGATCCCCGTGCGTTTAGGAGGAAAACACAGATGCACACTGTTGAAATAGTGTTTTCATTTCATGGCAACCTCAGAGCTTAATTGCTAATTATAGGGGGTTATTTAATCATTTTATTAAGGAAAATGCGATAAAACGCGCGTCATTATAAGTGTCCATATATGTATGCCAAGCAACATTTTTATATTTCGATCGTGTCTTAATAGCATGACATGAATTGTGCGTAATGTGAAGGCGATAAGATAATGAATTTATTCTCACCAGTGCTGGTCTTGCTCGGGAGGAATATGATCTGCGCATGCGCGCATCATAAGCGCACAATCCTCTGATGTTTGAAAGTGTTGCATTCTACACCATTTCACACGCGATAGTGTGTGTGTGTGTGTGAGACACATCTCTAGTGCTGATTCTACTCAACACTAATCTAAAAACATCTTTAAAACATTTTATCTTTTTGTAAAGGATTAGCTAAAAACAAAACAAAAAACGTTTGCCCTATATAGTCAAAGCAACATGTATTCAGACACCTTCATAATTTCTCACATTATCACAGTTTATTCGCTATAGTTTTGAAAATGGTAATAAAATATGACAAGATCAGTTGATATTTCACTGGTTTTGTCCATCTTCTGTTAGACTGTCTCACAGATGAATCATGTTGAATATCTGTCAGCTGTTAAATTTAACCACACAATTAGATAATACCAATTTAGGTCAAACAATTACCAACTAATGCTTCATTTTGTTCAGTCTGTGGAGTAAAAAGGTCGCATTAGCAATTAAAGAAAAACTCTTCAGCAAAACTTGGTCAAGTCAAAGTGTCTGAAAAATTTTTGGACCCAAATTTTTATAAATGTTACTGGTAGTCACTGTATGAAGAATATTTGGGTATAATATGTCACAGTTTACTTTATTTTGCTCTCTTCGCTTACATAAATGAACTATAGTGTCCTGCACACACTAGTAAAAAATATATATATATCTGGATCTGGTGACGAATTTATGGTTTGACTGTATGTAATTAATAACATTACAAAAGACAGACTTTGCACCAATTGAATAATTTCCTGAAATATATATATTCAAATATACATAAAAGTAAATGAATGACCTTCACTGTCACTGAATTACAATATAACAGTCATGATTTCTTGTTTTAATTAAGTGATTGTTACCTCGAAGTGGGAAAGTAAAATATCTTCAGACATCACGTGAATGAGAAACAAAGTTAAATCGACACAACTTAAATGTCCTCTTAGTGGAAGTTAATTCGTGATCCGTTCTCCATCCTGATCCTGCTTTTGAACTTACCTTGAACCAGAAGAATATACTGCATAACCTTGAGCATCCACTGAGCCTGTACTCCTTCAATGTCTTTATTATAGACTTTGCTGTCCAAATATAGATAAACATGCAAAGTAAAATCTTAATACTGAACATCATTTACATATAGTAGTGTAAAACCTGACCAAACATAACCAGGGCATTTATAAACTCACCAAAGTTCAGTGCATCTTTGCTTTGTATAAATCGCTCGTTAGATCTGTCGCATGAGATTATGTCACGTAATGCTCAGGATTTAGAAGGCCTAGATTTGGAGTTTACTGTTATTGTTATTGGACTTGGCCTTGAAAGTATGACCACACATTTTGCTCACAAATTGTGTGTAATCAGATTTAAATGTCATTAGGGTTTGATCTGAGCAAATCTCATAAAAACCTTTTTATAAATACAAATTATATAAAATGTACAAATATAACACACACTATCAGTCAAAAGTTTTGGATCGGTACGATTTTTTTATGTTTTTAAAATTGCACAACGATTTTCAATATTGATAATAATAATGAATGTTTTTTGAGCATCGAATCAATGATTTGTGAAGGATCATGTGACACTGAAGACTGGAGTAATGATGCTGAAAATTCAGCTTTGATCACAGGAATAAAATTACAGTTTAAAATATATTAAAACAGAACTTTTTTGTTTTGTATGTTTAATCAAATAAATGCAGCCTTGGTGAGCAGAAGAGACTTACTTTAAAACATTAAACATCTTACTGATCTAAAACGTTTGACTGGTAGTGTAAGGAAACGAGTGTAGCTACATCATAAACAGCACAGGACATGAGCCAATATAAAGGGTGTATGGCCAGTGCTTTTGATTTGAAGTTCACTGAAATTGTTATTGGACTTGGCCTTGAAAGCATGACCACACATTTCGCTCACACAAATTGTGTGTAATCAGATTTAAATGTCATTAGGGTTTTAAATCTCATAAAAACCTTTTTAACCACAAATATAACATATATTAAAGGGTTAGTTCACCAAAAAATGAAAACTAGCCCATGATTTACCATCCTAGGTGTAAATTACTTTCTTCTTTCAGATGAACACAATCAGAGTTTTATTAAAAAAAATGTCTGGTTCTTACAAGCTTTATAATGGGAGTCAAGGGGTATATTTTTTTGGAAGTCCATCAGAGCACATCTATCCATCATAAAAGTGCTTGAAACAGCTCTGTGGGGGTTAATAAAGGCCTTCTGAAGTGAAGCCATGCGTTCGTGTAAGAAAAATATCCATATTTAAAACTGTATCGACTAAAATAACCAGCATCCGGCAGACGGCCGTAACACTTGATGACGATATATGACGTAGACGTAGGAGTAGTGTAAGCTTTGACACCTCTCACTGTTCAAACACACAGGGCTGGGCAACCGCGCTCGTCATTGCGTTGTGCGTCAAGTTCAAGTGTTAAGGTCCTTGCACACTGAGGCCGAAATTCACATCTGAAATGTTTGCGCGTTAAAAAGACCTCATGTTATGTCAATCACGCTTACACACTGTCTCTATTTCTGTGTTTTTGCATCCATAGCAAGCATTTTCACAATTTAGAGCCACCGAATCACGAATACGGAAAAACGCATGCGAAAATGTCGGACTCAGTGTGTAAGGACCTTTACTCTTGTGGCGTAAGTCGACTTGTGTACTGCCGGAAGAGTCTGCCGGAAGATAGTTATTTTAGTCGATAAAGATTTAAATATGTATATTGTTCTTACACCAACGCATTACTTTGCGTCAGAAGGCCGTTATTAACCCCCAGGAGTTGTATGGATTACGTTTATGATGGATAGATGCACTTTTATGATGGATATCATGCACTTTTATGATGGATATCATGCACTTTTATGATGGATATCATGCACTTTGATGGACTTCCAAAAACAAAAACCCATTCACTCCCATTATAAAGCTTGGAAGATACAAGCCATCATATAGTCATATACACCTAGCATGGCTTCAGGGTGAGTAAATCATGGGCTAATTAAAATTTTTGGGTGAACTATCCCTTTAAGAAATTGAGTGTAGCAACATCATAAACATAGCACAGTACAAGAGTTTTTACGAACCAACCGTAACAAAATACGAGGGTATGGCCAGTGCTTTTATTGGCTGGAGACACAGAGACTGTCGTGTAGTTGTGACTGAGACTGACTAGCAGATGTCCTCCCCCTCCTCTGGACACAGTTTAACCCCGTCCTCCTCCTCCAGCACCTCCACACCATCAGCGCTCATATCCAGGGCATTTCCCAACAGCTCGGGACGCTCCTGGAACAGCCACCACATGGACAAACATTTGTGTACACAGCGGCTTCTCCTGAATTCACATAGACACTTCCAGCTGCCGGACCTGGTGTCGAACGAGACGCGCGTCCTCCCAAACTGACACCATTTGTCCTTAAAGCCGGTGTACACGGAGAAGTACACGCATCTCTCGGAGAGCTCGTGCTCCCCCCAAAAAACAGGGTACACACAATCGACCCCGTCCAAATCCGCCCTGGTGTGTATCTCCTGGCACTGCTGTGTGTGTGGGCTGGACAGCAGGTGTCTGCGGGTCATGTCCTCCAGAGAGCGCACACACAGCGGAGGAGGGGGGGTGTAGGGTCGAGCGTGGCTCGTTCTCATCAGGTGACGGCACTCTCGCCCTGGGTTTCCTCTCTGCGCCTGCGCTTTCATGAAATCCCAGCATTCCTCCAGCTCACAGAGCAGAATCTGTAAGGAGAAGGACTTTCGGACATGAACGGGCACTCGTGGTCCATGCGGGTCCTTGGGTGTGACATAGATGGCGTTTTTGGCATCTACGCATAACATGGGCTGCTGGTCCTGGCAGTGCTGGAGCCTCTCGTGCCGTCTCAGGTTCGATGTGGTGGTGAAGTGGACTCCACACTTCTGGCATGATGACTTGTTCCCTGTTGTCCCGTCGTCAGTGTCTGTTTGCAGGGTCTCCAACAGGACTGTTGTAGGTTGTAGCTCAACTGGAAAAGGGGAAAATAGGTTAGACCAGGGGTGTTTGTCCAACCCTGCTTCTGGAGGGACAATGGGTCTCATTCACTAATAATTGCTTGGATTATTTCGTATTTGTACGCGCAGGAGAACTTCTCACAAAAAATCTCCGCCTACTTCACAATACGTTCGTACGCACGTGAATTTGTTCTTAAAGGGGTCATTGGATGCTCATTTTCCACAAGTTGGTGTGATTCTTTAGGGTCTTCATGTAATGTTTGTAACATACTTTGGTTAAAATGACCTCAATGGTTGTGTAAAACAACACCCGTTTACCTCCTCAAAAACAGCTCTGTTCACAGCGACCCGTTTCGGTGCATGTCTCTTTAAATGATAATGAGCAACTGCTCATCACCCTCCCAATTGCAGATGCAATTAATTTGTATCATTTAAGAATTTCATTATACAGTTATTAGGACTGGGCAACGATTAATCGCATCCAAAATAAAAGTTTGTGTTTACATAATATATGTGTGTGTACTGTGTATAATTAATTTGTATAAATAAATACACACACATATGCATGTATATGTGCATGTATGCCTCGGCACGGCAAAGTGCGGATGAATCCAGTGTTTTGAGGAGAATGTGCGGCTGTCAGTCACCGCGCTCGTGTGGATACTGGCATTCGCAATCACAGATTCCACTTTTTGGAAGTATGACCAACATAAGAGTTTTCACCGGAAAATGTCGTCTGAAGAAACAATATCCACTTTTGTTCTGACCAACTAAGGGGAAAAAAGCTTATCATATCACGTCAAACCGTGCAAATTATACTTAGTTCTCAAATTGTTAATGTTAACAACATCAGCATTGCGTGACTACATTTCATACCCTTCCGATATTATCCTTGTTTTCGCACGGGCCGGTTGCAGTCTCTTTTTTTCTCCGAAGTCTTTCGCGTTTGTTCGGGTGAATCTCTAGTTGTCACTGGTGATTGTCGTTTGAACCTTTCTGGATCCGCCATCAAATTGATCAGTTTAATCATATCAAGTGTGTGAGAAAAGGCTATAAATCTCCTCCTCCAACATCCTCACACTCATAGCCGACTAGCCGAGACTCTTCTTTATGTGGACAGATGTGACGTAATGACGCAAAGACATGCTCGAATTTCCCTCGGAAATCCACCAGTACCACTGGAGTTAAAAACATTATTACAAGCTTACCGTTTTGAATCGAGCTACGGCAAGCAGAGAGTTTTGAACACTGGCTGGTTATGTACTTGCTCAAAAATTTATTTGGGATAATTTAAAATTTTTGGTTTCAGTTGTTCCTATATTTTTTTTCATAAATTTAGAATAAATTTGATTACGAAATTTTTGGTGAATCGTGATTTGTTCTTAAAATCGTTCGTACGCACATTTCACGCACATATTTGTGCGTCTGTACTCTTAGTGAACGAGACTCAGGCTGAATCCGAAATCGCCCCGAAATCAAATAGGGTGTTATTTGAGTGGACAGCCATTTGTAGTGGTGTCCAAAACCATAGTGGACATTATTGAGTGAACTCATTCAATCCCACAATGCACTGCAATAACGAGTGTACAACCGATGTACGCTCAAAGGCTGCCCGAATTCGCTCACTCGTTTTTTTCATCCACTCCTTCAAGTGAACAGTATTAGTGGACTAACATAGGGAATAGTGAATGAGGGTTTAGGGGGCGATTTCGGATTCAGCCCCACTGTCCTGCAAAGTTGAGCTCCAACCCCAATGAAGCAGCCAATCAAAGTGTTACTAGGCTCACTAGAGACTTCATGCAGGTGTGTTGAGGCGAGCTGGAGCTAATCTCTGCAGGACTGAGTTTGGACACCATAGGCTTAGATGAATTGCAATTTGGGAATGTCTGTGTCTGAAAGCAGAGTAATGCTCGATGATCAGGCAGTATGATGAGGGAGGATCAAGACATGTCTAAATAAAACATCGTCTCCACCTCGATGCCTCCGTCTGGTCTGTCAATTTCTGTTTTCCTCCCCAACCTTCAATTACATTTATTCAGAAATAAGCTTTGCAGTGATTAAATATTCACTTGGATATCTCTACAAAGAATCTGCTCTAGATCATGAGACGTGTTCATTACGATGACTTGGAAGCTGGTCTGAAATCAGTCTCATTAAAGGCACACTGTGTTACTTTTCGCCACTAGAGGTCGTTTATTCAAAACAAAGGCGAGGCTTGATGACGCCTTGATTTGGAGGGATCATGGGATTGGTTTTCTTCACCTCTAAAGCCGGTGGAGAGTACAATAAAAATAAATCATATTCAAGGATGACCGGTAATGTATTCAAGGTTTGTTTAACGTTATGAAGCTCCTGGAGCGAAACGAGGCCGAGAGCAGTGGAGCTTTTATCATGTGCAGACGCCGGTCTGGTAAATATGCCACTCGCGGTAAATCCAGGAAACGAGATTTAAACAATAAGACTAACTGTGTTGAGTTTATAACAATGATTAGCTTTCTTGTCGACGAATGCATCCAAACAGTTGCTCACCTGTCACATTAAAACACATAATATATTAAAGCGTCTTTGGTGTTTCCATGGTTTCTACAGAATAAAACTGGAAATCGAGGGTAGCGTGGGTATGATGTCATTGATAGGCCACGCACGGTCCGTGTCCTGGTAAACGGCTTATTTCTCTGGATTTAAACATTCTTGGAAACATTTGGGATAATATAAGTACACAAATAAAAAAATATATAACACTGATCATAGTGTGCCTTTAACCTCGTGTCTCCCACCGGAAGCGACCGCGCAGCAACAGCTCGAGTCTCTACACTGGACGCCACAAGGAAGCCGTTGCTAATCCATTTGTTCAGAAGCTGCTTGAGCGCTTGAAATTCATCAGAAACAGAGCGGATCATTAGTTTACTGTTGGGGATTTGTCTTGTCTCACAGCATCACTGATTATAATGGGTTCAGTTGACTTGTCAGATCGCACCGCTCACGTCCGGTGTGGTGGACACTGTAAGCTGCGCTCATTCACATTAATCAAATGTCACAGGCAAAGAAAGGTCCATTGTGGCAATGTATGAAGCACAAGAAGTCACTTTCTGTGACAGCAGCTTTCTGTTGCTCAACGCACTGAATTTCTTCAGTGATGATGACTTCTCTTCTCTGATGACGAGGGCGGGGCAACCTGTCACTCACATCAGATCAGCCAATAGCAAACCACAACAGTCCAATCAATTCCCCATGGACAAAAACAAGCCCCGCCTACATTTGTTCTTCTTCCAGAAGCCGTTTCAAACGGATATACGGCACAATTGACCGTTCGCAAAGACCCGCCCCCTTTAGTTAACGTTGCTATGTCCGACAAGCCACGGCGCTCTCACGCCACACGTTCTCACGCAGTGAAAAACACATTGCGGAGCAGAGAGGACACTGACAACGCACCGACAGACAGGACAGACCAGGGTACTTTTGGGTTACTTTTTATATGAAGCAAAATTTCAACTTTTACAAATTTGGTCCATTTTTAACAAAATTTAAACAATAAATACCGTTTTGTGGCTCTTTAATGCGTCAAGAAAATGCGCCTAAGTTAAAGCTGCCCGTGAACCGATCATCTCTTCCTTTTAGTTCATTTATAGCATCAAGTAAACATGAATGAACATCAGAAGGAATGTTGTTTTAAAGCAGCACTCAGTAGCTTCGGGACTTCTTCGCTGTATTCTCGCTTTTTGCTCGCAGGTTTCTCTCTAGAGCTCCCCCCACAGCTTCGGAATAGATATTTGACAACACTGTTGTAAAAACTCGTTGGTGATTCTCAGACACCAGAGGTTATAGATCAACGACATCAAAGCAGAAGGGACATTCTTTAAAACGTCTTCTTCATTCGGGTTCGGACAGCGTGAGGGAGCGCAATAATGACAGCATTTTAGCAGATTTCTTTTGGCCGTAAAGCAATTGTTTACATCGCGAGACCTGATATCACGCGAGACTTCCTGAAGCGGCGGCCGGCGGCCCGCCGGCTCAAAGTTGCAAGTGCGTATTTTCCGCTCACGGGAACCAGGGGGGTGCGAAACGACCACCATTCAACCCGAAATAAGTAATATCACCATTCCAATGACTCCGAAGCTGTTCAGTTAAGGTAAAAAAAGTTACTTAGTTCACCTTTAACCGTGGAAAAACGTCAGTACACACCGTTTTTCAAGTTCAAATCCTCCAATGTTAATCTACTAACTCTCCTGACCGATTTGTCGGACAAAAATGGCGGATTCGGCGGATGGCGGGTCATGATTGGTCAGATCGCCTGTCAATCAAACTCCCTGCGAAGGGTCAATTAAGAAGAAAAGACTTCCGCTCAATGCCCACTTTTAGTCACTACTGAACGACAGTAGCAGTTGCTGTGGTTTTGGAAACAGCCATTAATTCAATCAATGGATAAACGTAACTGAAAATGATTAAATGCCATTTCTCACCTGTGGATTTGTCTGTCATCTCAACACCTGCAATTGCATGAAACAGATCAGAATTGAAGGATGTTAATAACTGCAGACTTATTACTCAGAACAAAGAAATGACAAAAACAAAGCTCAGTCACAATCAAGGGAGTTATAGTTATACACAGTCAAACCAAAAATTATTCAGACACCAGGTATAATTTGATTAATCTTTTTGTGTGCAGGACACTATAGTTCATTTATGTAAGCGAGGAGAGCAAAATAAAGTAAACTGTGAGATATTATACCCCAAAATTCTTCATACAGTGACTACCAGTAACATTTATAAAAATTTGGGACCAAAAATTATTCAGACACTTTGACTTGACCAAGTTTTGCTGAAGAGTTTTTCTTTAATTGCTAATGCGACCTTTTTACACACAGACTGAACAAAATGAAGCATTGCTTGATAATTGTTTGACCTAAATGGGTATTATATAATTGTGTAGTTAAATTGAACAGCTGACAGATACTCAACATGATTCATGTGTGAGACAGTCTAACAGAAGATGGACAAAACCAGTCAAATATCAACTGATCTCGTCATATTTTATTACCATTTTCAAAACTATAGCGAACAAAACTGTGATAATGTGAGAAATGTTGAAGGTGTCTGAATACATGTTGCTTTGACTGTATATTGAAGGAAAAATATCCTTTCAGCGTACATCTTAACTCAATTCAATAATGTTTAAACACATCCCAGAATGCAATGATAGCGAACAGAGCTGGAATCTAGACAGAGATGGCCAGTGTAGTTGATAAACTTAAATCTTAAAAAGTTTGCTTTTATTCTATAATAGGGACAAGGACAACACCAATAATGATAAACAAGTAGATCCAAACTTATGAAAACAAAATATAAACATTTGTTTACACCAAAAATTCATGCCATTCAATTCATTTTAAATCATACAATATATTGAGTAAAAGGGCAGTAATTCCACTCCTATAACATAATTCTATACGAAATGTATTTAAATAGGCACAAACCATGGTTGGTAATATGGATTTTGTAATCCTTTGTCCTTTGCAGTATTTTCATGCACATTGGGCAATGCCAGTGGCTCCGGCCATGGCCTCCATCAGCACAATAACAGGGGATAGAGAACTTCCCTGTCACAAACAACAGACAGCGTTAGAGCTACAGAACATCATCTCTGCACAACACAACTACTGAGGAAGTGTTCAATTACCAATGCCAGAATCTTTATAGTATATAGCAAATCTGAGATGTCTTTTTTTGAGGTGATGTTTAGATGCAGTAACTGGATTCCTACAGTAGAGACAGTCGAGGTCCTTCATCACACTGAAAAGCTCCTCTTCATCAACAAACACAAAGATTCTCTCTGTGAACAAAAAGAGTGACAAAAACAACATGAAATGCGAGCTTTAAAGAACCATCTCCACTGCATATGGATCAAGTTTCCCACAAGTTGCTTAAGATAACAAAGAAACTGTGTTGCATTAATAATATGTATATTTCTTTTTGCTGCCGTTGCCTCAATTGCCATCCAAATTAACTTATGTTTTTAAAACAATGCAGTAGCTTTACAATTCACGTTTGAGGCAAGACTGCGGTTTACTAAAGTAATGTTAACCAGATTAGGGAATTCTTGAGAGAACCAATGGAAATTTTTTTTCAGTTTTAGGACTACAAAATTAACAAACTCATTTGAAGTCTATATACACACATATACTTCATATGCATTGCATGCTCATCCTTTGCTTGTAAATACAAACATAGGAGCTTCATAATACATGTTTTGAATCTGCATATAATTACAGTCAATCTTGTGAACCATCATCTTATTATAGAAGTTTTTATTAAATGCATTACACTCACCTGTCATGACTATTTACTTCCAGAGCCTAAAATATATACATATAAAATAGAATTAATAGCAAACACCAAAGACTATCCAATTGTAATTTAATTAAAGATTGTGAAAGCTTCTTACAGTTCATTTAAAATTAATACATTTATTTTACAGTAGGAACAATAACTATGGCATTTCAGTGTAAACTATGGTTACCATGGTGATTTTGATAAGGTAATAACCAGTTTAATACACAAAGACATACCTACTGATCTGCCACAAACAGATGGTGTGGATGTACTGCAGTCAAACCTCTGCCCGTTCTCTCGATACACACTACAGTCTATAAGGATCATATCACACCTTCAAGCAGACCAATCGATCGCGGTTTAAAAAGCTTTTTATTAATAAAAAAAAACAAAAAAACAAGATGGCTGAGCTGCTTGCTTTGCGCACATGTATGACGCCAGATCACGTGGTTGTCGCATTTTGAAAGACGTAGAGCTGTCAACCCCATGGACATAATACATACATTTTAAAAACGGTTAATATTGTTTGTACAATACCTATTTTGTATGTAAATTTGTCTATTTCTCAATAAAAATTAAATAAAATAAAAAATACATATTATTTATAATGTCTGGTCAACACTGCTGTAAACTACACCACCTGCTGATTGCCCCGGATTTTTAAATGTTAATAAAACTATTCGTTCTTTATCTCAAAAAGACATTGTTTTGTCAACAAACTGTGTTGTTTATTGGAATAGACTGGTGGAAGGTTTATTATGGAAGGCCACCTGGACTTTACCAAACAAATATTTATTGGTAAATAAAGTTAAGGAAATAAGTTTTAACATCTCTCACCCAGTAAATACATTTCTTGTTCAATTTAAAAAGGATATTGATTTGAACTGTTCTTTTTGCAATACATTGGCTGAAACCTTGTTTCATTCATTTTGCCATTGCGCTCATGTTAGGAAATTTTGGAAAGATTTGACTATTTGTAAATTGATAACATTGACTCCACCACCTTTTCTTTGTGCTTAGAAAATTTTATATTTGGTTTTACTAATATCCCCTCAAATAAAATAAAAGGAAAGAATACAATATTATTTTGAAAAAGAAGAAGAAAAAAGAAGAAGAAGAAAAAAAAGAAGCATATGTTTTAAAAATAGAAATCTTTTGTAACAACAATATACACTACTGGTCAGTAATTTGGGGTCAGTAATTTTTTTAAAATAAATCAATACTTTTATTCAGCAAGGATGTGTTAAATTGATAAAAAGTGATAGTAAAGAAGATTTATATTATTAGAAAATATTTGTTTATTTTGAATAAATGCAGTTCTTTTTAACCTTTTATTCATCAAATATATTAGGCAGCAGAACTGTTTCCAACACTCATGATAAATCAGAATATTAGAATGATTTCTAAAGGATCATGTGATAGACTGGATGTCACATGTGACACTGAAGACTGGAGTAATGATGCTGAAAATTCAGCTTTGCATCACAGAAATAAATTATAATTTAAAGTATAATAAATTGAAAACCAATTATTTTAAACTGTAATAATATATCACAATATTACATTTTTTTCTGTATTTTTGATCAAATAAATGCAGGCTTGATGAGCAGAAGAAACTTCTTCCAAAAACATTAAAAATAGTAATGTGTCCAAACTTTTGGCCTGTACTGTATATCAAGACTATTTTTCATTCACATAATAAGAAAGCAATTAAACTGTTTCTGTTTGTGAGTCATTTAATAATGTTAAGCCTGGCTGTGTGTTTTCTATGTTTATGTACCCTATTGTTGCAGTTCTGACTGTAAATTGACTTTGTTTGTTTGAAGTTTAAAAGAAATATACCACCTGTTGACTGCATGTTTCCCAGTTCAAAAATAACAATGTGTTCTGCTGTCTATATTGAGCTGTGGATTGAAGTCCAGTTGCTGTCCGAAAGCAACACCTGCTGGTCAAGATGGTCTCGGTTTCATTCAAAAACAGCAAAACATGTTGTGAGCTGTAAAATGTACAACAAAACAAAAGTGAACGGGCAACAAAGAGGGTGAGTTAGCTGTTATTACTCTGGTTCAAGTTCATTCATTCATTCATTCATTCATTCATTCATGTCTTTATGTTGTTATATTTTCCCTCAGTAACCATTTCTTGTGCCTCCCCTGATTGTTTTACTCGTGTCTAGTTCTCTGGTAAGTCTGTGTATTCATACTTGTGCTGCTGTCTAAGTCTAGATCCTGCTATTCAAAATATTATGTGTCATTCTGGTGAATCTAGTACTCTTGCTCAAAGTAATTTTATTTGTCTGATTCCCTGTTGTACTGTGCACATACTTGGAGCAATGTAATACCGTGTTATTTTAGTAGTTTTTTTGCAGGTTAATTTCCCTCCCTTTATAAAGTTGGAAGAAGATTTCATAAGGATGTTTGTGCACTGTGTTCAACACAAGGAAATCTGATGGCCAGGGGGAAAGACCCATTGGCGGCTGGTGGAAAATGTTCCAAGGCTGCAGATGGTTATTACTGGACAATTTCAGCAAACATGATTTAATGCTAAACAGTGAACGTTAAAGAAAAAACGAAGAAAAAAGTTTAGAAAATGAAAAAATATATTATGACTAGAGTCTTGAAATAAAAATACATGTTTTACCATGTTCCAGATTAAGTTTGAGGAAGATTCTAACAAAACTATTTTCTGCAAGCTTTTTTTCAAGGTCAAATTTTTATTAATTTATTTTACTTTTCCTAATTCACAATGCATGTACACTGCAACAGCAAAAACTGTGAGGCAAAAATAAATATTTCATTTGTTAAGAGTCAATGTGCGATACCAAAACAGGAGCACATGGAGATGCCAAACACCACTACCAGCCGCCTCGATCTGGCTGTGCAGGTCCATTCAGAAATACATGTAAATACTTTGATTCCTAAAACTAGTGTAGATGTAATGATTTGAATACACTATATTACAACCAAAAAGAGGTTTGAGCCCACTAAAATCCAGGTACAAGACTTTTTACTCTTCCATTTCATTTGCACACTAAACAGGGGTTTGAGCTCTTATATTTTCAGATAGCTTTAATGCAAAGAAAGAAGCTTTGAGTTCAAAGAGTGGTTCAAATAAATATAATTTTAAACAGGATGGGACAATAGTTCTTTAAGAGGTTTTGGGGTCTTCATTTTCACATAGGGCCCAACAGTAAGTTCCGGGGATCCCTCATAGTCAAAGAGCCTTGTTTAAAGGGTTAGTTCACCCAAAAATTAAAATTCTGTCAGTTATTACTCACCCTCATGTTGTTCCAACCCCGTAAGACTATCGTTCATCTTCGGATGTGTAACAGTGCAGTGCTTCTGGGTTGTACGTCAGAACGCAGATATCAATTACCTAGCAGCCTATGGAGTGAGACAGCTCTCAGATTTTATAAAAAATATCTTCATTTGTGTTCCGAAGATGAACGAAAGTCTTACGGGGGTTGGAACAACATGAGGGAGAGTAATTACTGACAGAATTTTCATTTTTAGTTGAACCAAACTTTTAAGAGGCCTTGTGTAGGCTATGGGACAATTATATTACAGCATAAATAAACATTTGTTTTCATTGTTAAGGGATTTTCTGCACCAAACTGTATCGCGCAGCCTTAAACGCGAGTCACCACACACCAGCTTTAGGTGGAGACAGAGCGCTCACCACACACCAGCTATACGTGGAGACAGTGCTCTCACCACACACCAGCTATAGGTGGAGACAGTGCTCTCACCACACACCAGCTATAGGTGGAGACAGTGCTCTCACCATACACCAGCTATAGGTGGAGACAGTGCGCTCACCACACACCAGCTTAAGGTGGAGACAGAGCTCTCACCACACACCAGCTATAGGTGGAGACAGTGCTCTCACCACACACCAGCTATAGGTGGAGACAGTGCTCTCACCACACACCAGCTTAAGGTGGAGACAGAGCTCTCACCACACACCAGCTATAGGTGGAGACAGTGCGCTCACCACACACCAGCTTTAGGTGGAGAAATAGCTCTCACCACATACCAGCTATAGGTGGAGACAGAGCTCTCACCACACACTAGCTTTAGGTGGAGACAGAGCTCTCACCACATACCAGCTTTAGGTGGAGACAGAGCTCTCACCACATACCAGCTTTAGGTGGAGACAGAGCTCTCACCACATACCAGCTATAGGTGGAGACAGAGCTCTCACCACACACCAGCTTTAGGTGGAGACAGAGCTCTCACCACATACCAGCTATAGGTGGAGACAGAGCTCTCACCACACACCATCTATAGGTGGAGAAAGAGCTCTCACCACACACCAGCTTTAGGTGGAGACAGAGCTCTCACCACACACCAGGTTTAGGTTGAGACAGAGCTCTCACCACACACCAGCTATAGGTGGAGAGAGGGCGCTCAACACACTAGCTATAGGTGGAGACAGAGCTCTCACCACACACCAGCTATAGGTGGAGACAGAGCGCTCTCCACACACCAGCTATAGGTGGAGAAAGTGCGCTCACCACACACCAGCTATAGGTGGAGACAGTGCGCTCACCACACACCAGCTTTAGGTGGAGACAGAGCTCTCACCACACACCATCTATAGGTGGAGACAGAGCTCTCACCACACACCAGCTATAGGTGGAGACAGAGCTCTCATCACACCACATACCAGCTATAGGTGGAGACAGTGCTCTCACCACACACCAGCTGTAAGTGGAGACAGTGCTCTCACCACATACCAGCTATAGGTGGAGACAGAGCTCTCACCACACACCAGCTATAGAAGAAGAAGAAGAAGAATGAGGCATTTATATAGCGCTTTCACATGTACTACTGTATACCCAAAGCACTTTTACAATCATATCAGGGGATCTCTCCTCAACCACCACCAGTGTGCAGCATCCACTTGGATGATGCGACGGCAGCCACAGTACAACGGCGCCAGTTATAGGTGGAGAGGAAAGAGAGTGATAGAAGCCAATTCAATGGAAGGGGATTATAAAGAGGCCATGATTGGCAAGGGCCAATGGAGGGAATTTGGCCAGGACACTGGGGTTACACCTCGACTCTTTACGAGAAGTGCCATGGGATTTTTAATTACCACAGAGAGTCAGCACCTCGGTTTAACGTCTCATCCGAAGGACAGTGCTCTTAATTTGGCAAACAAATCATTCCAAAAGAGCTCTGCAGGGAACGCCTTGTCCCATGAAGCACTGTGGATGATGTTATTGAGTTGGTCTTTTAATATTCCTGTTCTCTTGTCTGTGCATATTTTGATATTTGTTTACATATTCAACTTCCACTGAAGTTTGGTCACGTTGACAAGACGAATTTGCTGATGGTTCATTTGACATTTTCCTTTGGGGTTTTTCAATTTGACATTTTGTTCTACACACCTATTAGCGCAAATTGATGCAGCATGTTCAGTTTAGACAATGCATGTTTTTAATAACAAGAGAAAACCTTTTGTGGTCTGTGTAGTGTATGTTGAAGAACAGAACGGCAAAGTATCATAGGAAAATCCTGAAGGAACCAGCAGCGACTTGGTCTGAACACATAGGGCCCTATTTTAACGATCTGAAACGCAAGTGTCAAGCGCAAAGCGCAAGTAACTTTGTCGGCGCTGTTGCTATTTTCCCGGCGGGATAAATGCCTCTTGCGCCCGGCGCAAATCTAAAAGGGGTTGGTCTGAAGTAGCTTCATTATTCATAGGTGTGGCTTGGGCGTAACGTGAAATAAACCAATCAGAGCGACATCTCACATTCCCTTTAAGAGCAGGCGCGCTTGTTCTAAAGCGGATTCCTATTATAACGGCGGATTTGCCAGGCGCGCGCCAGGAGCGGTTCACAGCCGAGGAGACAGACGTTCTCATCAGGGACATTGGGGATGGAGAAACCCACCCAAATTAACTTCGGTTAAACAGGCGTATGATAATTTGGGTAAATGTGTAAGCTAGATGTATGCTTTTATAATAAATTGTCTATCTATCTATCTATCTATCTATCTATCTATCTATCTATCTATCTATCTATCTATCTATCTATCGTAATAATGTATGATTTGCAAAAATGAAAACTGCTGCTTCTGTGTAGATGAGAGAATCAAAGTGCGCGTTGTGCACACGCTACATTGATTATAGCCAAGCATGCGCCCTTAAAATAGCATATGAATAACATGCGCAACGCACCACTCACTTTAAACTATTTTTTCCTGGTTAGTGGCGCAATTGTTTTCTAAACCTGCAAAATAGCATGAGGGAACGTTTGCGCCGGAACACGCCTCCTCTTTGCGCTGAACCGCCCCCGGGAGCGCAAGTGTATTTCTTAGTTTACCGATGTGCTTCTGTCGAGGGAAAAGTCCGCTTTGCGCGGGTGAAAAATAGGAATGATACATGCGTCGGTGTACAAAGTCAATTGCGCTGGGTGCAAGATAGGGCCCATAATATGTATACGCATTATGCCATTTTTCACAAATTCACGTTTTGACACATCATTTGGTAGTAAAACAAAGTGTAGTACATGTTATTGGTGCAAAGATGTGAGTATATTTTGTACAACATTTGCAACTGCATTTCATCACTTAATACAAGCATCACAATTTTTTAATTGTTACATAGGGATTACTGAACAGACATGTACAAGTTTATTTTAAAATGGAAAGTGCTTGAAATCAAAATGTGTAAATAAAGCTATCTAAATTTGTATTTTTGCAACACTAAAAGTGTGTCCTATTGGGTAATCAAAAGTTCTACACACACTTGCGGTCTTCAAGCCCACTTGAACACTTTGATCAAAGACCGGAAATACTGTAGGTCATGAAAGTAGCAAGTGGTCCAGTACAAAGACGTAAAGTATGGTTATTTGGACAGGCCCATTAAAAATTTGTAGAGTGGTGCGTCCCCAAGATACATACACTTTACAGGTCCAGAGGAGAATCTAGGATAATCAATTAAGGTAAAAGGGGTGGAGCCGCCTTAACTCAAAGCTGTACAAAATGGCAAAGCCAAGCACTGGTGTGTGTTGTGGTGTTTGTGACAAAGTTTGTTAGAATGGTGTTCCTAAAAGTTGTCTTAGTGGTGGTTGTGATTTGTACATTTGTTATGCCTGATGTCTTGGGAAGTTTGAGGTCTGGTCAAAGTCCAAGAAGTATGGGGCCAAAATTAAATCCAGCTTCCAGAAGTCCTGCCCTTTCTCCTCTTGAGCTCTGGAACCCTTTGCAAGTGGCTTCTCAGTTTCAGAGTCCTTTGGGTCCCGTCTCCAAAAGCCTTGCGCAAGAGCCTTTTGGCCTTCAGGAGAAGCAGCTGTTGCAGGGTCCAGTGAAACCTTTGGCTTGGAGGTTTCCCATCGCTCCCGAGGTGCAGAGCGAGTTGGCGGTGGACTTCCAGTTGAGGCAACCTGTGACTCCCAGCAGCGTTGCGGTTCAATGTGGCGAGAACCGGGTTCTTGTAGAGGTCCAGCAGGACCTTTTCAGCAATGGTCAGTTGATCCAGCCATCTGGTCTGTCTTTAGGTGGATGTCCTGTTGTTGGTCAGGACCCTGTGTCAAGACAAGAGTGCTCATCTTTGAGTATCAATTACAGGACTGCAACAGTGTGCTGATGGTAAGAACTCCTAAATCTTAATGGGTTACTTGTTGTGGCAGAGAACTTTTCAAGGAAAGTCAGTTCACTTGGTTTTACAATGCCAGGGCAGCTAAGACCAAGTTCTGTTTGAATGGGTAAATCAAGAATCTTAGAGCTACTTGCCTTAAGCAACCCTTCAAACCAACATCTGATGTAAACCATCCAATAAGTGGTATGAAAGGAGCTTAAGGAACAAGAACAATAAGTCTTGTGCCTTAATAGTTAAAGCTAGTTTTTTACCCTGGATCAGTCAATGTGCATGTTTAATCCTAAGTGCATGTCTCCAAAACATTGACTATCTCTGGCAACACCGGAGCGTCTGAGGGAAGCTGTGTTGATGTGAAGAATTTACTAATTGGTGATTTGCTCTTTAGGAACTCCACCATATTGCAGAGTGCACCTTCTCCCATTCATAGCAATATGAGTGCACTATCTTGGTGTATGTCAAGTCTTTGGGATGACCCTCTTGGTAACCACAATCTTTTTACAGATGAATGAGGATGAGCTTATCTACACTTTCTCTCTTACCTACATCCCTGAGGTGCTTGCTGGTACTCCGATTACCCGGGCCGATGGTGCAATTGTTGGTGTTCAATGCCATTATCAAAGGTAAGTGATCTCTGTGACTTTCTGCACTTTCTCGTGCAACTGGGAGACCATTTAATAGGTACTTTCATGAAACGCAGGCTCCAAAATGTAAACAGTGAAGCCTTGAGGCCAACATGGGTCCCTTATGCCTCAATAGAGGCAGGTCAAGAAGTCTTGCTTTTCTCCCTGAAGATCATGATGGGTTGGTACAGGTTTTCTTTCAATAAAATGGAACCTTTACCCTTGCTATTGTGGTTGTGCCTAAAATGCTTTTGTGTAGATGACTGGTCCTATCAGAGGCCTTCATACACCTATTTCCTGGGTGACGTTATTAACATCGAGGCATCTGTGAAACAGTACAATCATGTGCCTCTGCGTGTGTTTGTGGACCGCTGTGTTGCCACTCAAGCACATGATGTGAACTCTCTTCCGAGATATTCCTTCATTGAGAATAATGGGTAAGGTCATGGCACTTGATACGGTAGGACTGTTTAAATTGCTTTTTGTAACCACTTTGTGACAGAGTCATGGGTAAGGTCTAGTTGCTTGATGCTCTGCAGTTGATATTCATGAGTTTTTTTTTTTTTTTTTTTTTTTTTTTTCAGGTGCTTTGTGGATGCCAAAACTACAGCTTCCAGCGCCCGCTTCATGCCTCGGTCCCAGGTTGACAAGATCCAGTTCCAGTTGGAGGCATTTATGTTCCAGGAGGGCAACAGTCCTTCTGTATGTACTATGAATATCATGAGTTAATTTAATTTCTCCTCCCATCTGCTTTGGTTTTTTTACTTACCCGTCACCCCCTGCAGATCTACATAATGTGTATTCTGAAGGCAACTATTGCTTCTGCACCCAGTGACGCTCAGCACAAATCCTGTTCCTTTGCCAATGGGTACGTGGGTTTTTAATTTTATTTTTAATTTGACGTTTCTCATGCTGAAGGTTCCGTGTCTTTTTTTTATTGCAGGTGGTTTGCTGCTGATGGTAACGACCAAGTTTGTGGTTGCTGTGACTCAACATGTGGTCCGGATGGGGAATTTGCTGCTTCTCCCTATGGAGGTTGGTAGCTTTTGCTTTCTAAGGTTGCTTTTTATTCAATTGCTCTAACTTGGCCTTTTTCTTCTCTCTAGGCATTCAGTGGGAAGGCAAGGCCTCACTTGGTCCTGTAATGGTTCAAGGGCAAAAGAGAGGTTCTCAATAAAACTGACAAATCAATCCTTGATTGTATCTGACTTGTCATTTTGCTTCATGTCTGGTTTAACTGCTTTCAACTTGGAAAAAGTCCCTCTTCTGCCGTTGTGGTGAAACTGATAGTCCTACTGTACAATTCAAGTCCCATATAGCATGCAACCATAGGGTTCCAGAAGTTAATAACTTGACTTTTTCCATAGGGAGTTCTAAATGACCGCTAGTGAAAGCTCAAGGTTATGCTTTTTGAAGCCATTATTTTGTTACAATTTGTTTAACCAAAGAATTCCTGGTGAAAATCATAACCACTAATGAGCCGTTTATATAGTGCTTTCATATGTACAAATATACACCAGGGCTGTGCTCAGAATATCAATATAACCTCATGATCTCCTGACGATGTGCGTATCAATTCTGTTGTGCTTTTGAATGGAGCCAATTTTTAGCAATGAGCAGCAGCGTGAGACATTCAATGGATTAGAGGATTTTTCCGCAGACAAAAGTCAAATCAAAAATAGGAACTGCACAGAGTTTAACTAAAATTTAAGATGTTACAGTCTGTGCTTTTATGGATTTTGTTTAGTCATTGAGCATATCAGACATGCTTCAGTGTCACTATAATTGTCATTTCAGTTATTGAGGCAGAGACTTTCAAAGCAGAAGGAAGAGCATTTTAAGCTTTTTTTTTTTATGTGATAGTTTTTCAGTTATCACAACTGTTATGACACTGGTTAATCAATAAACAGATATTACAGTTACTAAACTCTGCTCAAAAGAAATTTAAACTCCAAATCGATCCATATTGTGATTCGTATCGTGACATTGATTATACACAGCCCTATTTAACACCCATGAAACCTTTCCATTTGACAAAAGTTTCTTCATAGTGGAAGAGTTCTGCGGTATAAACGACTCTGTGGAATTAGATTATCCCATTTATATAAAAAAAAAATCTGTGGGGACATTTTCTTTAGTTCATAAACGTTTATTTTAAGCCATGAGGAGATGAAGTGGCTTCCAAACACCTGGGACAGGTTTCTACAGTGTGCCAAAATTCGGTAGCTTTAAGCCCCCCTGATTAAAGGTCTGATCAAACCACTGAGGGAGGAAAAAAAAGAGGGTGGAATATGGATCGAGAGATTGAAAAATATATAGGAATTTTGCCACAATCCTGTGCATTCCATTCTGTGACAGCTGAGCTAAAAAAAAAGATGGTGTCTGAAAGTTGCATTAGATGGTCAGTTTGTGTGTAAATGTGCACTTTTTACCAAATTTATTTTTGTACCATTTTTGGTGTCATTTCTAGCGAGATATTCCTAGTAGTAATTATATATTTGCTTAGTTTTCACTAAAGCTCTTTCTGTTTTGCTGTAGATCATTAAACCGTTACGCTGCCTCAGAAGTCTGTCTGGAATCAGTTTCGACAGGTATCTGCAAACTGATGACGAGTCAATGTCTATGCAACCGATGTGCTGTTCTAGGGATCCTTCAAGACAGGTTTCCAGCCATCTCTATTTGGCTCTTGTCAAAGTCAGATCTTTTCGCTTGCCCATTTTTGGGTATTTTGAAGATCGAAATGATTGTGTACATTATATGCTGATAGCTGTGCAACATATCAGTATTACAAGAAGCTTTCTTAGTTTCGTCATCGGACACCAATCCAGCATGCCAGTTCAAGTAAGCACGCTTAGAACAATGGCTCATAAATCTTCCACACAGAGGAAACTCCCACTAGGAAGTCCACCCTTCTCATTGGTAAAGCACACTCGGGGAGGTGGGACCTTTCTCAGGCTTTATTAGAGACAGTCCACAGTGACCTTTTTCTTCTTAGCTTTTCTCATCCGTCCGCAAAACTGCTTCTGCTGATACAGGGGGGAAGAGCGCTCACCACACAACATCTATAGGTGGAAACAGAGCGCTCACCACACACCAGCTATAGGTGGAGACAGAGCGCTCACCACACACCAGCTATAGGTGGAGACAGAGCGCTCATCATACACCAGCTTTAGGTGGAGACAGAGCTCTCACCACACACCAGCTATAGGTTGAGACAGTACACTCACCACACACCTGCTATAGGTGGAGACAAAGCGCTCACCATACACCAGCTTTCGGTGGAGACAGAGCTCTCACCACACAACATCTATAGGTGGAGACAGAGCGCTCACCACACACCAGCTATAGGTGGAGACAGAGCGCTCACCATACACCAGCTTTAGGTGGAGACAGAGCGCTCACCACACACCAGCTATGGGTGGAGACAGAGCGCTCACCACACACCAGCTATAGCTGGAGACAGAGCGCTCACCACACACCAGCTATAGGTGGAGACAGTGCGCTCACCACACACCAGCTATAGGTGGAGACAGAGCGCTCACCACACACCTTCTATAGGTGGAGACAGTGCTCTCACCACACACCAGCTATAGGTGGAGACAGTGCGCTCACCACACACCAGCTATAGGTGGAGACTAGGGATGTCCCGATACGGATACTGGCATCGGGGATCGGGCCAATACTGTCCTCATATACTCGTACTCGTACTCATAGAAATTCGGCGATACCACGTACATTTTGCAAAACGAAACTGGCCGCCGCGAGTGCTTTGTGAAGGTGAACTGAGGCATAGAAAAGTATTATGTCGGCGGTTTGGGCTCATTTCACAGGGTTCGTACAAGGTGCGTGTGTATAGTAACATAGCTGTGGTGCGCGAGCTGATAAGAGAAAAACGCGCAGTGGATTAAGTGCGCAACGGCACAGACGCGCGAGCTGGTCGAGCACATCCCTTTAAACCAAGGGCGTAGGTTTGGCCTCAGCTTTGGTGGGGACATCCCCCTCCCCCTCCCCCTGGAATGAGTTTTCTATATGTAATTAAATAATGAACAAATGAATAAAATACACACGTATCATAGTATGCATTCAACACAACAAATCCATTATTATTATCTATTATTATTATTATCCATGATTACAGTATTCCATTAATACTAAAATTGTATCTACTATTCTATATCAAATTCTATTGATATATTCTATTCTTAAATATTAAATTCTTAGGCTACACTCACTCACAAATACATTACATAAATAGAATGTAGAAACGAAAAATGTCTCAGATCCACTGTTTATGTTGACTGCAAGATTCTAAGTTAAGGTCAGCTAATTAACATTCAGTGACTTGCTAACGTAGCATTCTATCATGATAGCGTGACTTCTATGAGTCTATCAGTGCTGCACAGCCTAATCAATACTCTTAACCTTAGTTGAAAGATTGCTGCTGCTAGGTTTAACTGTAACAACATGGTAACACATACTATCACCAATCAATACTATTTTCCACAGTAGAATCTGCATTTGAAAGCCTGGTCAGTCACTACTACTGCTAGTTTATTTGTGTGGCTAGTTATTTTGCCTACTTACACTCTGCTTTATGAAAAAGCTTCGTATGTCCCCTTTCTTCTTCTTGGGTGGCATAGCTGATCTATCTACAAAGTACAAAAAGTGGCAAAAAACGGAATATTAAAATGTTTTACTCTGGCCTTTGTATGTGGCAGAGAGACAGCCCTGGTAACTTACCGTCGGCGTCGTCGGCGCGCACGCACACACACACACACACACCACCCGCTCCCTCGCTGCCAGTGCAAGCACAAAAGTAGTCCCGGCCCGCGCGTGTAGCCTGTCAGATACACCGCCGCCAATCAAATTACGGCGTTTCTTGTACTGTCGTTGTTTTGGCCGTTGGAATCGATCCAAATAGCAGCGCAAAGATCCAAATAGCAGTTCAAAGGAGCTTGCTAAATATTGGTGGGGACAAATTTGTCATCTCAAAATATTGATTGGGACTAGTACCTAGCGTCCCCCCCTAAACCTACGCCCATGCTTTAAACAGACGTCAGTGGAAAGTTTGTTCAGTCGGATGTCAATGGCAAAGAAAATAAAACGAGGCATGTAGCTTATTATTAACATTAACTGACGAGAAAGAGATAGAGAGCGAGCAAGCGCACTTCTGTTGAATGCTCTTGATTGCTGATCGTTCACTCAGCACATGTTATTTGGATGAAAACTAAATCGTATATGTAAGTAAAGTAAAACATGAACTGTTACCTTATTTAAGTATAACGCGTGGTTTCCTACATTATTACAGGACGTGTGCAGGTCAAGAAGTTCCATGAACGCAAACATCCGAAGCGCGCGACCCGCAAACCAGCATCTCAGCGCGCGAATACTGAATTAAATTGTCTTTCACGTCTTGCACTCACTCACCTCACACCAGCTATAGGTGGAGACAGTGCTCTGACCTCACACCAGCTATAGGTAGAGACAGTGCTCTCACCACACACCAGCTATAGGTGGAGAGGAAAGAGAGTGATAGAGCCAATTCAATGGAAGGGGATTATTAGGAGGCCATGATTGGCAAGGGCCAATGGAGGGAATTTGGCCAGGACACCGGGGTTACACCTCGACTCTTTATGAGAAATGCCATGGGATTTTTAATTACCACAGAGAGTCAGGACCTCGGTTTAACGTCTCATCCGAAGGACAGTGCTCTTAATTTGGCAAACAAATCATTCCAAAAGAGCTCTGCAGGGAACGCCTTGTCCCATGAAGCACTGTGGGTGATGAGTCGGTCTTTTAATATTCCTGTTCTCGTCTGTGCATATTCTGATACTTGTTTACATATTCAACTTCCACTGAAGTGTTAATCACGTGGACAAGACTAATTTGCTGCTGGTTCAGTTGACATTTTCCTTTGGGTTTTTTCAATTTGACATTTTGTTCTACACACCTATAAGCGCAAATCGATGCAGCATGTTCAGTTTAGACAATGTATGTTTTTAATAACAAGAGAAAACCTTTTGTGGTCTGTGTAGTGTATGTTGAAGAACAGAACGGCAAAGTATCATAGGAAAATCCTGAAGGAACCAGCAGCAACTTGGTCTGAACACATAATATGTATGCGCATTATGCCATTTTTCACAAATTCACGTTTTTGTTGAGTACACGGAGACAATAAGCAAAAAACTTGCACTTTGAAATTCATTTTCAAAAGTTTGCTTTTTTAAGCCCCCAAAACGCTCTTGTCACATAAAAGAACAATGCATAAGTTTTTAGTTGAAAATTGTGTAATGTAAATGCCCCCTCAATGTGATAATGTGCCAGCAGCCATATCACCCTGTAGCCCAAGACTGGTTGCCCACGCTAAGCAGGGCTGAGCCTGGTTAGTACCTGGATGGGAGACCTCCTGGGAAAAACCAGGTTGCTGCTGGAAGAGGTGTTAGTGAGGCCAGCAGGGGGCGCTCACCCTGTGGTCTGTGTGGGTCCTAACACCCCAGTGTAGTGACGGGGACACTATACTACCAAAAGAGCACCGTCCTTCGAATGAGACGTTAAACCGAGGTCCTGACTCTCTGTGGTCATTAAAAATCCCAGGATGTCCTTCGAAAAAGAGTAGGGGTGTAACCCCGGCATCCTGGCCAAATTTGCCCCTTGGCCCCTGTCGATCATGGCCTCCTAATCATCCCCATATACTGATTGGCTTCATCACTGTCTCCTCTCCACCAGTAAGCTGGTGTGTGGTGAGCGTTCTGGCGCAATATGGCTGCCGTCGCATCATCCAAGTGGATGCTGCACATTAGTGGTGGTTGAGGAGATTCCCCCCTTCTATGTAAAGCACCTTGAGGTCTCAGAAAAAGCGCTATATAAATGTAACAAATTATTATTATTATTATTATTATAAGAGAGACAAAGTGCCTGTGCAAAAATCCACACTTGATGTCTTGACGACACATGCATGTGACAGGAAGTAAGTGCACAAGACTGTCCCATGTCTTAAAAATTCCAAAGCTCAGTGCCCTTAATGTACACTAAACCCACTGCTTCGGAGTGGTATTTGAGGCTAAGCATATCCCATCATGCATCGTGTTTGGGAACTTGCATGACTATAAGTACCTTTGCAAGTACATGTCAACTTATTCTAACCCTAGCCCTACCAGTCTACGAATACTGTACTAACACTCTAATGAGAGTTAGTAGCCATGTAGGTGTAACGTTACATATAGTCAACAGAATGTGTTAAAGGGACCATAAAAATAAAGTGAAACTGAAATCATTCCACTGTAGGTTAAATTAGTGATAAATGACACATCATTTGGTAGTAAAACAAAGTGTAGTACATGTTATTGGTGCAAAGATGTGAGAGTATATTTTGTACAACATTTGCAACTGCATTTCATCACTTAATACAAGCATCACAATTTTTAAATTGTGTCTTTTGTTACATAGGGATTACTGAACAGACATGTAAAAGTTTATTTTAATATGGAAAGTACTTGAAATTAAAACTTGCATCTAAACTTGCATTTTTGCAACACTAAAAGTGTGTCCCATTGGGTAATCAAAAGTTCTACACACACTTGCGGTCTTCAAGCCCACTTGAACACTTTGATCAAAGACCGGAAATTTGTAGAGTGGCGCGTCCCCAAGATACATACACTTTACAGGTCCAGAGGAGAATCTAGGATAATCAATTAAGGTAAAAGGGGTGGAGCCACCTTAACTCAAAGCTGTACAAAATGGCAAAGACAAGCACTGGTGTATGTTGTGGTGTTTGTGACAAAGTTTGTTAGAATGGTGTTCCTGAAAGTTGTCTTAGTGGTGGTTGTGATTTGTACATTTGATATGCCTGATGTCTTGGGAAGTTTGAGGTCTGGTCAAAGTCCAAGAAGCATGGGGCCAAAATTAAATCCAGCTTCCAGAAGTCCTGCCCTTTCTCCTCTAGAGCTCTGGAACCCTTTGCAAGTGGCTTCTCAGTTTCAGAGTCCTTTGGGTCCCGTCTCCAAAAGCCTTGCGCAAGAGCCTTTTGGCCTTCAGGAGAAGCAGCTGTTGCAGGGTCCAGTGAAACCTTTGGATTGGAGGTATCCCATCGCTCCCGAGGTGCAGAGCGAGTTGGCGGTGGACTTCCAGTTGAGGCAACCCGTGACTCCCAGCAGCGTAGCGGTTCAATGTGGCGAGAACCGGGTTCTCGTAGAGGTCCAGCAGGACCTTTTCAGCAATGGTCAGTTGATCCAGCCATCTGGTCTGTCTTTAGGTGGCTGTCCTGTTGTTGGTCAGGATCCTGTGTCAAGAGTGCTCATCTTTGAGTATGAATTACAGGACTGCAACAGTGTGCTGATGGTAAGAACTCCTAAATCTTAATGGGTTATTTGCTGTGGCAGAGAACCTTTCAAGGATAGTCAGTTCACTTGGTTTTACAATGCCAGGGCAGCTAAGACCAAGTTCTATCTGTTTGAATGGGTAAATACAGAATTTTAGAGCTACTTGCCTGAAGTAACCCTTCAAACCAACATCTGATGTAAACCATCCCATAAATGGAATGAAATGAGCTTGAGAAACAAGAACAACAAATCTTGAGCCTTAATAGTTAAAGCTAGATTTTACCCTGGAACAGTCAATGTGCATGTTCAATCTTAAGTGCATGTCTCCAAAACATTGATCTCTGGCAACACCGGAGCTTCTGAGGGACGCTGTGTTGTGAAGAATTTACTAATTGGTGATTTGCTCTTTAGAAATTCCACCATATTGCAGAGTGCACCTTCTCCCATTCATAGCAATAATCTTGGTGTATATCAAGTCTTTGGGATGACCATCTTGGTACCCACAATCTTTTTACAGATGAATGAGGATGAGCTTATCTACACTTTCTCTCTTACCTACTCCCCTGAGGCGCTTGCTGGTACTCCGATTACCCGGGCCGATGGTGCAATTGTTGGTGTTCAATGCCATTATCAAAGGTAAGTGATTTCTGTGACTTTCTGCAGTTTCTCGTGAAACTGGGAGACCATTTATTGGGTACTTTCATGAACTGCAGGCTCCAAAATGTAAGCAGTGATGCCTTGAGGCCAACATGGGTCCCTTATGCCTCAACAGAGGCAGGTCAAGAAGTCTTGCTTTTCTCCCTGAAGATCATGATGGGTTGGTACAGGTTTTTTTCTTTCAACAAAATTAACCTTTACCCTTGCTATTGTGGCTGTGCCTAAAATGCTTTTGTGTAGATGACTGGTCCTATCAGAGGCCTTCATACACCTATTTCCTGGGTGGCGTTATTAACATCGAGGCATCTGTGAAACAGTACAATCATGTGCCTCTGCGTGTGTTTGTGGACCGCTGTGTGGCCACTCAAGCACCTGATGTGAACTCTCTTCCGAGATATTCCTTCATTGAGAATAATGGGTAAGGTCATGGCCCTTGGTGCGGTAGGACTGTTTAAATTGCTTTTTGTAACCACTTTGTCACAAGAGTCATGGGTAAGGTCTAGTTGCCTGATGCTCTTCAGTTGACATGAGTTGCTTGTTGTGATTTGTCGCCAGGTGCTTTGTGGATGCCAAAACTACAGCTTCCAGCTCCCGCTTCATGCCTCGGTCCCAGGTTGACAAGATCCAGTTCCAGCTGGAGGCATTTATGTTCCAGGAGGGCAACAGTCCTTCTGTATGTACTATGAATATCATGAGTTAATTGACTTCTCCTCCCAATGCTTTGGTTTTGTGACTTACCTGTCACCCCCTGCAGATCTACATAACGTGTATTCTGAAGGCAACTATTGCTTCTGCACCCAGTGATGCTCAGCACAAATCCTGTTCCTTTGCCAATGGGTATGTGGGTTTTTAATTGTATTTTTAATTTGACGTTTCTCATGTTGAAGGTTCCATGTCTTTGTTTTATTGCAGGTGGTTTGCTGCTGATGATAACGACCAAGTTTGTGGTTGCTGTGACTCAACATGTGGTCCGGATGGGGAATTTGCTGCTTCTCCCTATGGAGGTTGGTAGCTTCTGCTTTCTAAGGTTGCTTTTGATTCAAGTGCTCTAACTTGGCTTTTTTTTCTTCTGTCTAGGCATTCAGTGGGAAGGCAAGGCCTCACTTGGTCCTGTAATGGTTCAAGGGCAAAAGAGAGGTTCTCAATAAAACTGACAAATCAATCTTGATTGTATCTGACTTGTCATTTTGCTTCATGTCTGGTTTAACTGCTTTCGACTTGGAAAAAGTCCCTCATTCTGCCATTGTGGTGACACTGATAGTCCTACTGTACAATTTCAAGTCCCATATAGCATGCAACCATAGGATTCCAGGAGTGACTTGACTTTCTCCATAGGGAGTTTTAAATGATGAACCTTTTAAAGACCACTAGTGAAAGCTCAAGGTTATGCTTTTTGAAGCCATTAGTTTAATTTGTTTAACAGAATAATTCCTGTTGAAGATCATAACTGGCCTTTATAAAGCACTTTCATATGTACTACTGTACACCAGGGCTGTGCTCAGAATATCAATACAAAGTCATGAACCCCTGACGATGCACGACTCAATTCTGTCGTGTTTCGAATGTAGCCAATTATCACATGATGTCAATTGGTGCCAATTTTAGCAACGTGAGACACTCAATGGATAAGACAATTTGCCGCCGCTGACAAAAGTAAAAACAAAAGTATGGGAGACTTTGGGGTTTAACACTAAACCAGAGTGTTGGACATTAGCTATGAGTCATGCAATATGCAAGAAAAGCCTGGGTAGCAGCACACACCTGTCATCTCAGAAGCAGCCAACGTTGCCAGATGCTTTTATCTCAACTCCCACCCACGTCTCCACGGCCTCAAAAGATTACAAATGTATTAATGTGCTTCATATGTTAGGATTTACAGCGTTGTCCAGAATAATGGCTTCAGACAATTGATTCACGAGTGTGAGCTATGCTACACAAGTTTTTAGCAGAAATGGCAATTCCCCAGTTGTATGATGAAGTTAAGCAAGACATTCTGCTGTCACTCTCTTCTGTACAGTTGAACTAAGTTGAATTTAAGTTGTTACAGTTTTTGCTTTTATGGAATTGTAGTCATTGAGCATTGTTGACACGCTTCAGTGTCATACTTGTCATTTCAGTTATTGAGGCAGAGACTTTCAAAGCAGAAGGAAGAGCCAATTTAAGCTTTTTTTTGTTGACTTAACAATTTTTTTTAATGATAGTTTTTCAGTTATCACAACTGTTATGACACTGGTTTTTCAATAAAAAAGATATTACTGTAACTAAATTCTGCTCAAAAGAAATTTAAATTCCAAATTGATCCATATATTGATTCGTATCGTGGCTTTAGTATCGTGATGCGTATTGTGACAATGTTGATGATACACAGCCCTATTTAATACCCATGAAAGCTTTCCATTTGACAAAAGTTTCTTCATAGTAGAAAGGAGTTCTGCGGTGTAAACGACTCTGTGGAACTAGATTATCATCCCATTTATATAAAGAATCTGTGGGGACATTTTCTTTAGTTCATAAACGTTTATTTTAAGCCATGAGGAGATGAAGTGGCTTCCAAACATCTGGGCCAGGTTTCCAAAATCAGGTAGCTTTAAGCCCCCCTTATTATACTGTATTATCAATATTTATTCTGGGTGTTTTTAGTTTTATTCTGGGTGTTTTACCGCTCCATATAAAAGGTCTGATCAAACCACTGAGGGAAGAAAAAAAGAGGGTGGAATATGGATCGGGAGATTGAAAAATCTTTAGGAATTTTGGCACAATCCTGTGCATTCCATTCTGTTACAGTTGAGCAAAAAAATAAAGATGGCGTCTATACGAGTGTATGGGACGCTCAAAGGGTTCGTTAAGCACTAGTAGAAATGGTGGTGGGAGTTTCCGGTAAGAGAAACTGGAGCAAGAGAGAGAGAGTCCCAGCAGAAGGGTTTTATTTGGATTATTTCAGCATGTATGAAGTATTACATGCATTTGCCCATAGTTATGTGTGGTCTATAATGAACAGAGAAAACAAAATACAATATAAGTTTGCTAGTATAAGCAGTATTACCCAGCATAAAGAATAGTCACTATACAAAACAGAAGTAATAGTAAATCAGGTTATCATTACTCTGGTAAAGTGTATTCAATTATTTAGAATCTAAATATATAGCATAAATGATTTGCTTACATATCTGAATTATACTGCAGAACATAAACCACTGAACAGTATCAAACTATAGTTTCAATATGACTTTACATGGATTTAGATAGCATGCAATTCACACAGAAATATAATTATTCAAATTACTAGTTGAACTAGTACATTGCACAGATGACAGTAACAGAATACACAGAATATTAAAGTTCGAACAGCATAGAATGTAAAACAGATAACTTACTTCTTAATCAATCACTCACGGGAACTACAAACATGCAGCAGTCCGCTTTGTGTAAGAAACCAAGTCAGTCTCTACACCTATGTATATGGACTTCCCTCTGATAGACATGCCCCAACTTGTCCATGCCAGTGCAAGCACCAACAAAGTCACATACATAAAGATACCTCCTGGGGGCATTGTTGGGCTTTCGTACAGCGTCTAAAAGTTGCATTAGATGGTCCGTTTGTGTGTAAATGTGCACTTTTGACCAAAAACATTATTTGTCATTTCTAGCAAGATATTCCTATTGTAGTAATTATATATTTGCTTAGTTTTCACCAAAGCTCTTTCTATTTTGCTGTAGATCATTATACCGTTACGCTGCCTCAGAAGTTTCGACCTGAAATCAGTTTCGACCTGTAAAGTCATTTCCTACAGTGCAGCGAGGGGACGAGTCAATGTCTATGCAGCCAACGTGTGCTGTTCTAGGGATCCTTCAAGACTATTTGGCTCTTGTCAAAGTCACTCAGATCTTTTCGCTTGCCCATTTTTCCTGCTTAAACACGTACAATTCAGGAACTGACTGTTCACTTGCTGCCTAATATAGCCAAACCCTTGACAGGTGCCATTGTACCGATATAATCAATGTTATTCACTTCATCTGTCAGTGGTTTTAATGTTGAGGCTTATCAGTGTATATTAAATATTTTCATATATATATATATTTTATATCCAGCTAATTTCCCCCTCATCAAGGTCTTCTCAAGCTAAATGTTTGTAAATTCTTCATATTAATCATAATTGTCTGTTCATCCTCAGCTGCACAAGCTATTTATTTTATTTAAATTTTTTATCAAACGGTCTCAAATCAGGCCTAAACGGTCAAATACACACAAAAGTTGCCTGGCTTAGTAGTGAGTGTTCACGTTCATGTTGGTTTGAGCCATTTTGACCCGGAGGGGACTTTCTTTCCCCGAAAATGCTAGTTAACATTATCGCATTGGATTAAAACTACTGACTTTACTCACCCAGGGTATAACTACTTGCCCCAAACTTTGAGAATTTTTGTCATTTTTCTCCACCTTGTTACACTTTTGGTGTTACTGGTCACAAATGACCAGCCTACAAAAAACTACTAATAAATCTCTCATTACTCTATATTATCACCAAATATTGGATTCAATCTTTTTGAAAACTTGATTTCTTTCAATTAGCACAGGTTCTATTTGGATCTGATTGATCGTAGGCCTCACTGATCTGAGCTCATGCACCTCAGTTTTTGAGTGAAAAAAGCATTATTTGAGGATAAATCTGTCAATATACAACAAAATATGGAAAAAAGTGCACTGTTTATCACACTAGCATACTTTAATGTTTAACCAGGAAGGTTGTTTTGAAATGCTTTTATCTTTTACAAAATGGAACAAAGTCACACTTTTGGTTCCCAGTCAAAAATGATCGGCCTACAAAAACTAGCCTATAAAGATCTGGTTACGGTATTACCACCAAATATTGAATTCACTCTTTTTGCCAACTTGTTCTCTTTCAATTAGTTTTTTTTTTTTTTTTTTCTGACTGATTGATCTGAGCTTATATTGCTAAAAAATGACCATCCATTGAAAATGAATGGGGAAGATCAAAAATAAGAGAAACATTTAATGTTCAGGAGCATGTTCATTAATGTACACATGTGCTTGCAAAGATAAAGGCCTGGGACCTTTGCATGTGTGGATACAGGCACACTCGTGCTCTCACACAGACACACACACACACACACACACTCGTTCATGTACACAAACTATTTTAAATATTACAGCTATAGGTAGAGACACACACCAGCTATAGGTGGAGACAGAGCGCTCACCACACACCAGCTATAGGTGGAGACAGAGCTCTCACCACACACCAGCTATAGGTGGAGACAGAGCGCTAACCACACACCAGCTATAGGTGGAGACAGAGCGCTAACCACACACCAGCTATAGGGGGAGACAGAGCTCTCACCACACACCAGCTATAGGTGGAGACAGAGCTCTCACCACACACCAGCTATAGGTGGAGACAGCTCTCACCACACACCAGCTATAGGTGGAGACAGAGCGCTAACCACACACCAGCTATAGGGGGAGACAGAGCGCTAACCACACACCAGCTATAGGTGGAGACAGTGCACTCACCACACACCAGCTATAGGGGGAGACAGTGCTCTCACCACACACCAGCTATAGGGGGAGACAGTGCTCTCACCACACACCAGCTATAGGGGGAGACAGTGCACTCACCACACACCAGCTATAGGTGGAGACAGTGCACTCACCACACACCAGCTATAGGTGGAGAGGAAAGAGAGTGATAGAGTCAATTCAATGGAAGGGGATTATTAGGAGGCCATGATTGGCAAGGGCCAATGGAGGGAATTTGGCCAGGACACCAGGGTTACACCTCGACTCTTTACGAGAAGTGCCATGGGATTTTTAATTACCACAGAGAGTCAGGACCTCGGTTTAACGTCTCATCCGAAGGACAGTGCTCTTAATTAGGCAAACAAATCATTCCAAAAGAACTCTGCAGGGAACGCCTTGTCCCATGAAGCACTGTGGGTGATGTTATTGAGTCGGCCTTTTAATATTCCTGTACTCTTGTCTGTGCATATTTTGATACTTGTTTACATATTCAACTTCCACTGAAGTTTGATCACGTTGACAAGACTAATTTGCTGCTGGTTCAGTTAATATTTTCCTTTGGGGTTTTTCAATTTGACATTTTGTTCTACACACCTATTAGCGCAAATTGATGCAGCATGTTCAGTTTAGACAATGTATGTTTTTAATAACAAGAGAAAACCTTTTGTGGCCTCTGTAGTGTATGTTGAAGAACAGAACGGCAAAGTATCATAGGAAAATCCTGAAGGAACCAGCAGCGACTTGATCTGAACACATAATATGGATGCGCATTACGTCATTTTTCACAAATTCACATTTTTGTTGAGTACACGGAGACAATAAGCAAACTTTTGAAAATTAATTTCAAAGTGCAAGTTTTTGAAAAGATGGTATATCTTTTCAAAAACTTGCACTTTGAAATTCATTTTCAAAAGTGTGCTTTTTTAGGCCCCAAAACACTCTTGTCACATAAAAGAACAATGCATAAGTTTTTAGTTGAAAATTGTGTAATGTAAATGCCCCCTCAATGTGATAAGAGAGACAAAGTGCCTGTTCTAAAATCCACACTTGATGTCTTGACGACACGTGCATGCGACAGGAAGTAAGTGCGCAAGACTGTCCCATATCTTAAAAATGCCAAAGCTCAGTGCCCTTAACGTACACTAAACCCACACCTGCTTCGGAGTGGTATTTGAGGCTAAGTGTACCCCATCATGCATCGTGTTTGGGAACTTGCATGACTATAAGTAACTTTGCAAGTACATGTCAGCTTATTCTAACCCTAACCCTACCAGTCTACGAATACTGTACTAACACTCTAATGAGAGTTAGTAGCCATGTAGGTGTAACGTTACATATAGTCAAAAGAATGTGTTAAAGGAACCATAAAAATAAAGTGAAACTGAAAACATTCCACTGTAAGTTAATTTAGTGAGAAATGACACATCATTTGGTAGTAAAACAAAGTGTAGTACATGTTATTGGTGCAAAGATGTGAGAGTATATTTTGTACAACATTTGCAACTGCATTTCATCACTTAATACAAGCCTCACAATTTTTAAATTGTGTCTTTTGTTACATAGGGATTACTGAACAGACGTACAAGTTTATTTTAAAATGGAAAGTACTTGAAATCAAAATGTGTAAATAAAGCTATCTAAACTTGCATTTTTGCAACACGAAAAGTGTGTCCCATTGGGTAATCAAAAGTTCTACACACACTTACCGTCTTCAAGCCCACTTGAACACTTTGATCAAAGACCGGAAATACTGTAGGTCATGAAAGTAGACAAGTGGTCGAGTACAAAGACGGCAAGTGTGGTTATTTGGACAGGCCCATTAAAAATGTACAGAGTGGTGCATCCCCAAGATGCAGACTCTTTACAGGTCCAGAGGAGAATCTAGGATAATCAATTAAGGTAAAAGGGGTGGAGCCACCTTAACTCAAAGCTGTACAAAATTGCAAAGCCTAGCACTGGTGTGTGTTGTATTGTTTGTGACAAAGTTTGTTAGAATGGTGTTCCTGAAAGTTGTCTTAGTGGTGGTTGTGATTTGTACATTTGATATGCCTGATGTCTTGGGAAGTTTGAGGTCCGGTCAAAGTCCAAGAAGCATGGGGCCAAAATTAAATCCAGCTTCCAGAAGTCCTGCCCTTTCTCCTCTAGAGCTCTGGAACCCTTTGCAAGTGGCTTCTCAGTTTCAGAGTCCTTTGGGTCCCGTCTCCAAAAGCCTTGCGCAAGAGCCTTTTGGCATTCAGGAGAAGCAGCTGTTGCAGGGTCCAGTGAAACCTTTGGATTGGAGGTTTCCCATCGCTCCCGAGGTGCAGAGTGAGTTTGCGGTGGCCTTCCAGTTGAGGCAACCCGTGACTCCCAGCAGCGTAGCGGTTCAATGTGGCGAGAACCTGGTTCTCGTAGAGGTCCAGCAGGACCTTTTCAGCAATGGTCAGTTGATCCAGCCAACAGGTCTATCTTTAGGTGGATGTCCTGTTGTTGGTCAGGATCCTGTGTCAAGAGTGCTCATCTTTGAGTATGAATTACAGGACTGCAACAGTGTGCTGATGGTAAGAACTCATAAATCTTAAATGGTTATTTGTTGTGGTAGAGAACCTTTCAAGGAAAGTCAGTTCACTTGGTTTTTACAATGCCAGGGCAGCTAAGATCACGTTCTCTGTGAATGGGTAAATCTGGAATCTTAGAGCTACTTGCCTTGGGTAAATCTGGAATCTTAGAGCTACTTGCCTTAAGTAACCCTTCAAACCAACATCTGATGTAAACCATCCAATAAATGGTATGAAAGGAGCTTAAATGCGAACAATAAATCTTGTGCCTAAATAGTTAAAGCTAGTCTTTTACCCTGGAACAGTCAATGTGCATGTTCAATCCTAAGTGCATGTCTCCAAAACATTGATCTCTGGCAACACCGGAGCTTCTGAGGGAAGCTGTTGATGTGAAGAATTTACTAATTGGTGATTTTGTTCTTTAGGAATTCTATATTGCAGAGTGCACCTTCTCCCATTCATGGCAATATGAGTGCACTATCTTGGTGTATGTAAAGTCTTTGGGATGACCCTCTTGGTAACCACAATCTTTTCACAGATGAATCAGGATGAGCTTATCTACACCTTCTCTCTTACCTACACCCCTGAGGTGCTTGCTGGTACTCCGATTACCTGGGCCGATGGTGCAATTGTTGGTGTTCAATGCCATTATCAAAGGTAAGGGATCTCTGTGACTTTCTGCACTTTCTCGTGCAACTGGGAGACCATTTAATGGGTACTTTCATGAACCGCAGGTTCCAAAATGTAAACAGTGATGCCTTGAAGCCAACATGGGTCCCTTATGCCTCAACAGAGGCAGGTCAAGAAGTCTTGCTTTTCTTCCTGAAGATCATGATGGGTTGGTACAGGTTTTTTCTTTCAACAAAATAAACCTTTTCCCTTGCTATTGTGGCTGTGCCTAAAATGTTTTTGTGTAGATGACTGGTCCTATCAGAGGCCTTAATACACCTATTTCCTGGGTGGCGTTATTAACATCGAGGCATCTGTGAAACAGTACAATCATGTGCCTCTGCGTGTGTTTGTGGACCGCTGTGTGGCCACTCAAGCACCTGATATGAACTCTCTTCCGAGATATTCCTTCATTGAGAATAATGGGTAAGGTCATAGCCCTTGGTGCGGTAGGACTGTTACATTTTTGCTTTTTGTAACCACTTTGTCACAGAGTCATGGGTAAGGTCTAGTTGCTTGATGCTCTGCAGTTGCTTGATGCTCTGCAGTTGACATTCATGAGTTGCTTGTTGTGATTTGTCGCCAGGTGCTTTGTGGATGCCAAAACTACAGCTTCCAGCTCCGCTTCATGCCTCGGTCCCAGGTTGACAAGATCCAGTTCCAGCTGGAGGCATTTATTTTCCAGGAGGGCTACAGTCCTCCTGTATGTACTACGAATATCATGAGTTAATTTGACTTCTCCTCCCAATGCTTTGGTTTTGTGACTTACCTGTCACCCCTTGCAGATCTACATAACGTGTATTCTGAAGGCAACTATTGCTTCTGCACCCAGTGACGCTCAGCGCAAATCCTGTTCCTTTGCCAATGGGTACGTGGGTATTTTATTTTAATTTGACGTTTCTCATGTTGAAGGTTCCGTGTTTTCATTCTGAAAGTGCCTCATTCTGCTATTGTGGTAAAACTGATAGTCCTACTGTACAATTCTAGTCCCATATAGCATGCAACCATTGGGTTCCAGAAGTTAATGACTTCTTTCTCCATAGGGAGTTTTAAATGATCAACCTTTTAAAGACCGCTAGTAAAAGCACAAGGTTATGCTTTAAGCCATTCATTATTACAATTTGTTTAACAGAATAATTCCTGGTCAAAATCATAACTGAGCCATTTATATAGCGCTTTCATATATACTACTGTATACCAGGGCTGTGCTCAGAATATCAATACAACATCATGAACTCCTGATGATGCACATATCAGACCCAGGACATCAGGATTGATGTCCAAACTTCCTTGGCAGAGTTTGTGTACGGTCAGACTCTGCGTGTCCCATGAGATTTCATTCCAGACAGCACAAAACCCTGGAGTCTATCTTCTGAATTCTCTGCCCTCTTAGACAGAGGTAGGAATGGGTTTGAAAGCATTAATTCTAAGCATGGACTGATGGTAGCTTGGATTCTCAAAGTATCTCTACAGCTGAGTTTGTTTTTATCCATCATGATGCTGGTGCTGGTTCTTAGGAGGGGTCGGCCAGCCACCAACAATTGGACAAACTCCAGGGAGAAATCTCAGACTGCTAAGGAGGTTTAACCTGCTGCAGTCTCACGTTACTGCACTTGTTCAAGAAGACAAGTTTGAGCTCTAAGCAAGCTGATGTTGCCTGTCTGTAAAACCACAACATTTTCATGCTTTTCTCCATATTTAAAAATACAGAAAGTGAGGTCAGTAAACCAAAACAGTGCCAATGCACGGTAATATCTCAAAAACTAGATGGAGCTAAATGGCTTTTTACAGCTAAGTATGGGACCCTTCTACTCATGTTTCATATACATTTAGGTAGATATGAAATATATTTGGTTTGGAAAATTGGGTCACGTGGAAGTAGAAATATATATATATATATATATATATAAAATCCATAGGCTAATTATGACGGATTTGGTGCTTCTGCAGATATCTGCATTCACGCCTTGTTGAATATTTTGCTAATATTTAGTGTTTGTTTATATTTTTTTGCTAAATAGTTATTTGTTCAGACTGAGAATGTATATATGACTCTGCATGTGTGCGTATCTATAATAATTATTGACACTGTTATTCTTAATATAGCCAATAATGACACTGCAAAAATGATTGTATTGGCTCGACTGTTTAACGTAACACAAAAATTATATTTCCATGTGTCGATTATGCCTATAGTAATAAAAACATCACATAATCAATGCTTCTTTAGCAAAAACTATCTATGAGTTAAATCAATCATACACAATGTATAATCATATACAATGTATAATCATATAAAAGAAGTCAGAAAATTACAGTAATTCATACAAAGTTTAATAAAGCAATAAATAGTTTACTCAGTAAAAATAATTCTCAATATTATATGTTGGTTTGTTGAGCTGTAGAGATCCCTTGCAAGGTTTTTTTTTTTTTTTATGAACAACACTACACCTGAGTGAAAGTTTAACATTTAGAATACAGCCTCTTTTTTGAATGCATTTATTCAGGAAACATGACTCTCCATTTGTAGTCAGACTCGTCTTGTGTCTGTACGGTGTCTCGTAGGGCAGCATACTGTGCCATGTTAGGCAATCCTGATGCTACACAACAGCTCAGAGAACTGCGGGAAATGGCCATTTTATTTGCATCAAACCTGTGTAGAAAACAGATGCAAGGAATGCAATGAAATATAGTCTGTATTAGACTTAGATAATTTCACACTGCATAAGATATCTAAGGAAGGATCTGTGAGATTTAGTGTTTGTGGAAGTTACCATTGATCTGTCTTCTCATCGTAGCGCTCCACATCAGAGGTGGTGCTAAATCCATTATAGCCTCCGACAGCAAACAACTGACCATTAACTACCTGGATTTTGAGGAAAGGAAAAAGGAAAATAAGTAATGTACAGCTAAAGTCTTTAACTTGACATGAATAAATCTTCTAGATGCAACACTTCAATTAAACATAGTAGAATTTTCTGACTCTTTGAATTAGGTAGATGTTTTTATAGTCAAACACATTGATCTTTGAAGCCTTCAACAGTGTGCAACTTTCCACTTATTGTCAATATGGGACCAAAAAAAATGTTCCCTGCATATTCATTATCATCATAACTGTAATGTTATTTCATAGTTTCACCAGAGACAGATATTAACTGTCCACATCTCACCTCAATGCCAAAGTTGCTGCGTGGATTGTACATTGATGCAACGTCACTCCAGAATTTAGTGAGCGGATTGTAGGCCTCTGCACACCGCAAACAACTGGCACCATCAAAACCACCAACCTTTAAATAAATACACTTTTTATTTATGTATTCTGTGCATTTGTATGTACATCAATGCATGCATTTACAGAAATGCAACCTTTAAACTGTGATTGTTCCATATTTCTGTATTTGTGTCATGGTTATCATAGTTAATTAAAACTATAAAACTGATATGTGTGTTTAATACTCACAGCATACACTAGATCTGCATAAGCGATCACACCAACACCAGCGCGGCGGCTGCTCATGGGAGCGATGAGAGTCCACTGGTTTGTTTCAGGGTTGAAGCTCTCAGCAGAGGAGAGACACTCGATCCCAGTAAAACCACCACAGATATAAATCTGACAAACACAAAAATAACATGCATGATGTTTGTGCACAATCATCACAGATTGATCAGAAAACCATTGTTTAAAACACTGTTTAAATTTTATGATATTCCTTTTCATATTAACACTATTCCTTATGCCATATCTCTATTTCCCCTTTCCTTCATGCTTTACAGGCATTAAGAGTCTCCAGCAGAAGAGTGTGGAAGTGCTCTTACCCTGCCCTGCAGTGAGGTGGCGCTGGCGTCACTCCTCCGTTCATTCATGGGTGCCATCATTGTCCACTGATTGGTGTTTGGATCGTAGCGCTCTACTGTTTTAAGCCGTTGTTGTCCATCAAAACCACCAATGGCATAAATGAGCCCGTCCAGAACAGCAACACTAATATAGCAGCGGCGTTCATACATGGGGGCCACCTACAACACACCAAATACATCAGTGTGCGAACACACACCAATACACCATCTCATTGGTTCTGTCCTATCAGTTGCAAATAAATACAATGGTAATACTATTATTATATTTTTTAATGGTATTTTTTTGACAGTCATGATGGTAACTCTGGTGTATTATATTATATTATACAAAGCTACAACAATTGCTGGAACACAAAAAAAAATGTATCATGGTTTTACCACTTTTTAGACATGTAATACGGTAATACAGTGGTATTCTTTGAAGTAATGTGGAGTACAGCACATCTTTCAGCACTATGGTCCATATCAAAGTACAGTCCGGTACCATCACTGGACCACAATACTGTTTTGTGAAGGAAGCTAAATTAAAGTTACATGTTGAGCTACAGCATTACTCACCTCCTGCCAAGTCTGAGTGATAAGACTGAATTTCCTCACGCTGTTGAAATACTCCACATGTGACTCCAGGAACTGACAGCAGGAATCTACAAGACCTGTGACTGAGATCATTTCAGCCGCCACCAAGAGCTCCAACACATTCTCTTGAGTAATGAGCACAGATCTTGTGTACGCATACTGGATAATAAGAGGCATGATGTCTCGGGATATTCCTTGAATTTCGCAGAAATGTTCTGCTGGGCTGCTCCAGTTGTTGGAGAAAAGAGCCCTGTGAACAAATTTGACAAAGAAATACAGACATTAATAATGAGCATGTATAAAATAACTTTTCGTTATTTACATTTTAATTTCAGCCAAATTTACTAAGAGAAACAGATTAGTTTCCTATATTAAATTTGAAATGCTGGGTAAAACTTCATTCATAGCCACTTCCAGAATCATATTTCAAGAATGTTTTTTCCTAGATATCATAGTTACATTCTTTTTTCTGGCAATACACTCATTCATTTTCATGCATTTATATATTTGGACTTAGGCAGTTTCAACAGTATATGTTGGCAGTGGAAATTATGTATATAATTATAATAATTTCTTGGTAATTTGCGCACAATTGCAGTTCAAATGCTTCTTCTCACCTAAAGTAGGAGCTGCAGCCACACATGATGATCTTGTGCACTTGAAATTCTCTGTCATTTGACTTGATGATCATGTCAGTGTGTTCGTCCAGTAAACGTGCTTCATCAAACACGTCAAAGGCTGTTGTTGCTCTTATGTTCTCCATGTTCTCTCAGGACTGTAAATGTATTCAGTCTTCTCTCCTCAAACTCTGATTAAAGTCTCCTCAGGATTGAGTCTTTGTAGGACTTTTGCTCAGGAGAGTTCTATAGAATGTCTCTGTGACATCATAGTTTTAGAGCTTGAATATATCTCTTCAGTTTGTGCCTTGGCCACATAATTATTACAGAGTTTTGTTTTATCAATTCCTTTTGAATGAAACATCTTCACAGTAACAAATATATATATATATATATATATTTTTTTATTAACTCAGTGACAAATAAAATAAAGCATGGGATAATTAGTCATTAAGTTGGCTTGAGAAAGCCAACTTACTGAAATCCTATTTAAACTTATTAAGTTGGCTTGAGAAAGCCAACTTACTGAAATCCTATTTAAACTTCTTCTTCTTCTTCTTCTTCTTCTTCTTCTTCTTCTTCTTCTTCTTCTTATTCTTCTGACCCAAAAATTTTCAACTCTAACTCCTC